>NC_134361.1:167235757-167845757 GCF_048569485.1 Anomaloglossus baeobatrachus
AACTGACTCTTTTCCCGCCTCCAGGCCTGTGAACTCCTCGGTGGGTGGAGCCAACCGCTTAGCTCCTCCCCACCTGGTGTGGACATCAGACCCTGGAGGGAGGCAACAAGGGTTTTGTGTTTGGCTGGTGTCCCTGTCTAATGGGGGTGGGGTGTTTGTGTGTTATCTGTGACGACCTGGCTAGGCCAGGGCGCCACATTCTCCTTTGGTGAAATGCAGACCGTCTGCGGGCTGCCCGTCCATCACCGGTTTTATTTTTTTTTCAAAACTGTAAAGATATAAATAACATATAAACATTTCAAACATAAGTATTTTTGTGAGGACACTTAAACGTTGCACATATAAACAAGAACACTTTTAATAATGACGGACGGACGGATGTCTTCCGCTCTCCCACCCAAGCAACCTAGCCCTGATGCTGTCCCTAAGAAGTGGGCAGCACCCCTTGACCCCAGTCCAGGTTCAGGCTGCCCGAGCGGGAACGGGTACGGTACTCGCACCCGGCTGTCACTTCAGGGGACCCCACGTCCTTGGGGGACCCCTGATCCCCGGAGGATGGCCACCGGTCCTGGTGGTGGCCGGGCCCCAGCCTGCTCTGCTGCGGGCCCTTCCTCCAATCTGCCTCTCCGGAGGCGGCTCCGACGGAATATCACCCCTCAACCTATATACAAACCCACAAGTTCGTGGGTGGCCTGCCAGTTCTCGGCCATGTCCATGAGTAGTCTCTCATGCAGGTTGTAAACACAGGGTCCCTCCGGGGACAACTTGCTGGCAACGGCCGGAATAATCACTTGGATAATCAGGTAAAGTTCACGGTTCATTAGAAGTCATTCAATCAAACTGCTGAGGGTCCCAACGGGGGACAACTGCTTGCAACGGTGGACCGCTGCCACTACTGGGGATCACCATCACCACTCGCTTCCTCCGGATCCGCCCTAGGACTGTATGGCGGAGGAGGTGACCATGGCTGCTCGTAGTTGTCGGGGCTCACCCTTCTCTGGACATCCAGGGCAAACCAGCCTCTCTCTCCCAGGTGGCAGGTATATGTTAACAACTCTCCCGCACAAAGGTCACGCTCCGGATGGCCCAGGGGCAGTCGGCTGTGCACGTCCCGCCGGGAGAAGAATGCCTCGACTCCCAGGCGGGGCTCATAAATAAACCCCCATCCTCGCCGGGGGTGGAACTGCTGGACTTGACCTTCGAAGACCGGGTCCCGAGCTTCAGGGGAGGCCCTCCGGAGGGCGTCCTTTGCTTCCACAGTATGGGCCAGGACTGCAGCCTTCTCCCGGGCTTCTGCCTGTCGTCCCATCAGGTGTAGCCACCACTCCAAACATGGCGGCTCCTCCAGCGCGGGGGTTGGGCCCAGCCGGTACCCCCCGATGTGGGTTACAACCGGCACCTTCTGATTAGGAGGGCACCGCTGTGTCGCGGCCTGTTTTGCTGCCTTGCAGCGGCAACCCTCCGCAGCCTCAGCCGAGGCCTGGAGTTTGGGAGCAGTCAGCATCACCTTCCGGGCTTGAGGCGGGCTACCCTACGTCTCGGTACTAGGCGGGCGGACTGCCGGAGCCTCTTCAAGCGCGGCCGCCTCCGGGCGGGACGACTCCCTTTTGGGAGCGGGTGTCTCCAAGGGGAGAGGGGTCGGGACTGACCGGGCAAGTTGTCGTTCGCGGGCAGCACCTGCAGGTGGATCTTCGCAGGCGGGGGCGATGTCATCTGTTGTCGGATTCAGGAGCAGCTGGCTGGCCAACGGGGTAGCACCGACCAATACAGGCAGCGGGGAACGCAGCTGGCTGAGCGACGGCAGACCGGGTCCCTCAGCCGCAGCGACCGGTCCCTTTGGGACACAGGGGCGTGGGTCACTCACCCGCTCCTCCGATTCTGCTTTCGCCTCACGGTCTTGCACGGTCATCACCACTTCCACCATTCCAGCCTCCCATTCCTGCACCAGGAGCTGGAGCCGGGTCTGCAGCCTGCGGCTTAACTGGGCCACCCGAGCCTCCACCCATGCCGCTATTCCGGGCGTGGGCCTGCCGGACGGGACGGACATCCTACTTGCTCGGCCTCCAGGAACGGGGTATCTTGCAGAGTCCTGGTGTCCCCACTTTCTATAGCCTTGGCTACATCAGGCAGACACACTCTCGCGCCCCCTTGGTACTCTTCAGCACTTCCGTTTGTTGGGGGCGGGGCTTCGCTTTTGCGCCTTACCTGCTCGGAGAAGACGCTCGAGCGGGAGATTTTCGGCCGGACACCGCCGGCGAAGATCACAAGGCGCACTTCTACTGGTATGTAGATGGGTTCAATCCTGTTCGTGACGCCAAGTTGTCGCGGGCAGGGAGGACGCCGTCGCTGCTGCGCTCTCGCTAACGCTCGGGTCCGGCGCTGCTGCGATGGCTGCTCGGTGGCTCGAACGGTGGGCTGGATCCGGGGACTCGAGCGGCGCTCCTCACCCGTGAGTGAAAGGGGTGGTTGGTTTGGGGAATTTAGTCCGTGACGCCACCCATGGGTCGTGGTGAAGATAGGCACCACCGCTGCTAGTGACGGGGATCCCGGGAGCGATGGTAGGGAGCAGCTGGGATGTTGTTTTCGCCCTCCGAGGGTAAGGGTGGGTGGTCCAGGGGCCCGGTGATGTGATGGGGAGGCAGGGTCGGTGAGGTGCAGGGTTGCAGGGACTGCGCGGCGCGGTGCCAGATGGCACGGGTGTACTCACTCAGCAAGAAAGGTACAAAGTCCTCGGTAAACCAAACGGCTGGATGGACGGGTCCCGCAGCCGGCTGCAGTGTCTCTCCCCAAACAGGTGATGGCGGCTGTCTTTCCCTGCACCTGATGTTCTTCTTCTGACTACTATGGGTTCCCAACAGTAGTCCGCTCCCCGATGTATGGATACCGGATGAGCCCGTTTGCCCGCAGGCGCTGGCCCTTGGGTCTCTAGCCTTAGGCGGTAGCTGTATACATTCACGGTGTGGGCGGTTGCCTTCAATCGGGACTTTTGCTGTTGTGAAACCCCTGGGGTTCTAGTCACATTTGGATCTGACTATTGTCGGCGGCTCCAAGCCTGGTCGGGGTCTGATGGCCCTGCCTGTGTGTGCTGGCTTCACTTCGCTCCCCGGTCGTTGCTCCGCCAGTCCTGCAGACGGCCACCACCGTCTGCCAACCTTGCTGTCAGTGCCTGGGCCACAAACCCAGACACCCAAGTGCTTACTCCTCAAACTCCAAACTCTAACTGACACTTTTCCCGCCTCCAGGCCTATGTACTCCTCGGTGGGTGGAGCCAACCGCTTAGCTCCGCCCCACCTGGTGTGGACATCAGACCCTGGAGGGAGGCAACAAGGGTTTTGTGTTTGGCTGGTGTCCCTGTCTAATGGGGGTGGGGTGTTTGTGTGTTATCTGTGACGTCCTGGCTAGGCCAGGGCGCCACAGGACCATGGGGGACAGGGATCAACAAGGGCGCATGGTAGCAGGCGAAATGTTGAGGAAGGTGCAGGAGAACATGAAGAAATGGAGGACGAACTGTCCATGGACATGGAAGACTCAGCGGATGAGGGAGACCTTGGTCAAATTTAAGTTGAAAGAGGTTGGGGGGAGATGTCAGAGGAAGAAAGAACGGTTAGCACCTCTATGCCACAAACACAGCGTGGACTTGGTCCACATGGCTGCGCCAGACACATGAGCGCCTTCTTGCTGCACTACCTCCAACATGACCCTCGTATTGTCAAAATTAGAAGTGATGATGAGTACTGGCTTGCCACACTATTAGATCCATCCCTGGTACAAGTCCAAATTTTGTGACATAATTCCAGCCATAGAAAGGGACGCACGTATGCAGGAGTATTAGCAAAAGTTGTTACTCGATCTTAAAGGGGTGGTTCACCCATTTTTTTATTTTCTGTATGAGTTCTACTTACCATTCTAGGCGTTTTCTCCATTGGTTTCTGTTTCCCTTTCTGGCACTGAGCGGCGCTATCCTGCACGCTCAGTGTCTGTCACATGACCCCCTGGAGCTGTGGCCGCCAGTATCCTCTGACGTCCCGGCAATTCCGGGCTCTCAAACTTGTCGGGTATGTCAGAGGAGGCTGGCACCATTCAGATTGAGTGACAGGGCTGTGGGCGGTGACTACCGCACGGCACAGCCCAGCATCGAGGGGAGGAGCCGGAGGACGTCAGTGTGGAGCCGGCTAAGCGTCCTGCAGATGGTGAGGCACGGGGCGCCAGGGTGGAATACAGGGGGGTTCTTCAGCTGAAATCCCCCCCTGCACGTAAGTATCTGATCACACTCTCCACCCGCCCGCTCTGCTGCGATGTCAGGAGAGCGGGCGGTGTCGGGCAGTGTGATCATCTGCTCCTCCCAGCAGCACTGCAGGACGCAGCAAGACACTGACAGGCATGTCACCGCTGTGCTCTGCCATCTGTCCTGCTGCATGGGACCAACTGTCTGCACTCTGTCACCTGCACCACAAGTCACAGAGTGGAGACAGTTAATGACAGAGCCCCTCTGCCCCCCCCCCTCTTCTCCCCCCCCTCTTATCCCCCTCTTCTCTCCACTCTCTTTTCCTCTCCCCCCCTCGCTCTCTTTACCTCCCCCCCTCGCTCTCTTTTCCTCCCCCCCTCGCTCTTTCCCCTCCCCCCCTCGCTCTCTTTTCCTCCCCTCCCCTCCCCCCTCGCTCTCTTTTCCTCCCCTCCCCCCCTCGCTCTCTTTTCCTCCCCTCTCCCCTCGCTCTCTTTTCCTCCCCTTCCCTCCCCCCTCGCTCTCTTTTCCTCCTCTCCCCTCCCCCCTCGCTCTCTTTTCCTCCCCTCCCCCCTCGCTCTCTTTTCCTCCCCTCCCCCCTCGCTCTCTTTTCTTCCCCTCCCCCCTCGCTCTCTTTTCTCCCCCTCCCCCCTCGCTCTCTTTTCCTCCCCTCCCCCCCTCGCTCTCTTTTCCTCCCCTTTCCCCCTCGCTCTCTTTTCCTCCCCCCCCTCGCTCTCTTTTCCTCCTTCCCCCCATCGCTCTCTTTTCCTCCCTTCCCCCCCCTCGCTCTCTTTTCCTCCCTTCCCCCCCCTCGCTCTCTTTCCCCCCTCTTCCCCCCCTCGCTCTCTTTTCCTCCCCCCACTCTCTTTTCCTCCCCTCCCCCCCTCTCTTTTCCTCCCCAACTCGCTCTCTTTCCCCCCCTCGCTCTCTTTCCCCCCTCGCTCTCTTTCCCCCCTCTCCCTCTCTTTCCCCCCTCTCCCTCTCTTCCCCCCCCTCGCTCTCTTTCCCCCCCTCGCTCTCTTTCCCCCCTCGCTCTTCCCCCCCCTCGCTCTCTCCCCCCCACTCTCTTCCCCCCCCTCCGCTCTCTTTCCCCCCCTCGCTCGCTCCCCACCCCCCCTCACTCTCTCTTTTCCCTCGCTCTCTCCTGGCATGGTCAGTACAGAAATCTCTCCATCGTGGAGGGGTGAGAGGGAGTAATAAACATGGAGTCCCTACTGTGTGTATTTATTTCTAATAAAGTATTTTTCTCTGTGTGATGTCTTTTTTTTTTTTTAAACCCTTTATTGGAGATTCTTAATGGCCAGGTCAAACTTGGCCTGACATTAAGAATCTCGGGCTTTATACCAGCTGGTAAAACATAACTGGTATTAACCCCTTATTACCCAGCGTGCCACCTGCCACCAGGGCCACTGGAAGAGTTGGATACAGCGCCAGAAGATGGCACTTCTATGAAAGCGCCATTTTCTGGGGCGGCTGTGGACTGCAATTCGCAGCGGGGGGCCCAGAAAGTTTGGGCACCCTGCACTGCGGATTCCAATCCCCAGCTGCCTAGTTGTGCCTGGCTGGACTCAAAAATTTGGCGAAGCCCACGTCATTTTTTTTTTCTTTAATTATTTCATGAAATTCATGAAATAAAAAAAAAAAAAAAAAGGGCTTCTCTATATTTTTGGTTCCCAGCCGGGTACAATTAGGCAGCTGGGGGTTGGGGGCAGCCCGTAGCTGCCTGCTGTACCTGGCTAGCATACAAAAATATGGCGAAGCCCACGTCATTTTTTTAAAAAAGTTTTCAGGCAAAAACCTTTATAAAAAAAAAAAAAAAATGCTTCCCTGGATTTCTATTGCCAGTGAAAGTAACACCAAGCAGCGGGGGTTAGCAGCCAGTAGCTGCTTGGGTTACCCTTAGCAATAGAAAATGCAGCGGAAGCCCACAAACAATGTGATTTTTTTAAAAAATTTTTATTTTTAATGAATTTTTTTAAAAAAAAAAATAGACATGGGCTTCGCCCATCGAGCACCAGAGCATTTTACTGCTCAATTCATCCCAAGTATTTAGATGACTCCAGTGTCGGACGATTACTTGTTCTGTGTCCCCCTGCATCCATTGCAGCGTGTACGGGCTGTGAAGTCAGCGGAGTTCAGTCCAGCACTGGAGTCAGCTGATCTGAACGCAGCTGAACTCCAGCCTGCACACGCTGCGATGGATGCAGGGGGGACATAGAACAAGTAAGGTCTAAGCCACACGGCGAGAAAAACAGTGCGAGTGGAGTGCGATAAAACATCGCACTCCACTCGGACCAATATTAGCCTGTGTGTCAGCACACATGAGCGATTATTTTCTCAGCCCTAATTGGACCGAGAAAACAATCGCAGCATGCTACAAATGTAATGCAAGACTCTCTCTTTTACCCATTCAAGTGTATGTGGTGAGAGAAAAATCGCACTGCACTTGCGGTACATCGGTGGACTACGGAGGAGAGAGGGAGAGAAATTCCTCCCACCCCTCCTCAGTGCTGGCCCACCCCTCGAGTGGCGGACCGCCCCCCGCAGCTGAGGTCTGCTCGCACAGTCGGACCTCAGTCGCAGGGACACACGCATGACACTCAGCTCTGCTGTACTGAGCGTGAGCCGAGTGTAATGCGAGGGGATCGCAGTAATCCCCGTGTGGCCCCAGCTTGATCGGCCAACACTTGAGTCAGCTGATCTGAACTCAGCTGAACTACTGTACACACAGCCCGCACACGGTCACATGTGATCGGCAGCAGGCAGTGGCTACATTCACATGACCCGTTCCGTTTTTGCGGGCCACAAAAAAAACGGTCCTTTTTTTCACGGATGCATCCTAGTGGCATCCGTGTGACATCTGCGTGCCTTCCGTTTTTTTGCGGACCGCAAAAAAACGGAAGCAGCAAGAAAGATAAATACATGAGTAGATATAGAGATAGATAGATAGATATAGAAACAGAGGGATAGAGGGATGAATGAATGAATGAATGAATAGAGGGATAGATAGATAGATAGATAGATAGATAGATAGATAGATAAGAAAGACATATATAATGTCCTACCCCCCTGCATATTCTAAGCTGGCACCCTTTTGTGACTTTCATGTGGCACTAAGGTGCTTAGTCTTGTATTTAGCCAAAAAATAAATAAATAAAAAAAAATGACATGCGGTCCCCCTGTCTTTTGTAGCCAGCTAGGGTAAAGCAAACGGCTGCAGCCTGCAAACCACAGCTGGCAGCTTCACCTTGGCTGGTAATCCAAAACAGAGGCCACCCCACGCTGTTATTTTAAATTAACTAAATAATTTAAAACAAAAACCACTGGGTCCCCCGAAATTGGATCACCAGCCAAGGAAAAGCGGACAGCTGTGGTCTGGTATTCTCAGACTAGGGAGGTTCACCGTTATTGGACACTCCCCAGCCTAAAAATAGCAGGCTGCAGCCGCCCCAGAAGTAGCGCATCCATTAGATGTGCCAGTCCTGGTGCTTCGCGCCAGCTCATCCCGTTGCCCTGATGCAGTGGCAAACGTGGTAATATATGGGGTTAATACCAGATGTGTAATGTCACCTGGCATCAAGCCCTGGAGTTAGTGATGTCAGGCGTGTATCAGATACCCGACATCACCAACCCAGGCAGTAATAAAAAAAAAATAGACAACAAACACATTTTTATTTGAAAAAACACTCCCCAACACATTCCCTCTTTCACCAATTTATTAGAAAGAAAAACAAATCCAGGTCTGGTGTAATACAAGGGTGTCCCACGATGATCCATACCATAGTCAATGTCCTAGTCAATGAAGAACAGAATGTTCCCTATTTGCTGGGAGAGCCGTGCAGTGACCTGAGCTAACATCAATACGTCAGCCCAGGTCACTGCAGGGCATGACGAGTGCTGCTATCAGGAGGTTAGCGAGGTATACTACCTGCGATGATCGCTGAACTCCTGACAGCAGCGCTGTCACCGAGTTCAATGACCACCGCCTTCACAAACAAAGTATCGCGAGCGGCCCATGACATCACCACTAGTCACAGTCTCTGGTCGACAGCGAGAGGTGATGTGACAAGTGGCGGGCATAGAAGGCAGTGACGACCGCTGACATCAGGAGGGCAGGACTTCATCACCGTAGGTAATGAACTTACTAACCTCCTGACGGTAGCGCTTGTCATTCCCGCGGTTGCTGACACTGCAGTGCGGGCCGCTGCTGACACTGCTGAGCGGGCAGCCGCGGGGCTGGAGCGGGACACTGACTGCACGGGCACCCAACGTAAGTCACATGAAAGTGCTTCCGTGTTGCTTTCGGGAATTTTGCGGACCCATTGACTTGTATTGAGTCACGGTTCGTTATTACGGAACAGAATAGGACATGTTCCATAATAACGGAGCGGACATACGGCATCCGATGTGTTTTTTTTTGTAGGATCGGATGCACATGGAAGTGCTATCGTGTACCATCCGATCCTACACAAAAGACATTGAAAAGATGGTCCTGTCTGTGGGGCCGCAAAAAAACAGGAACTGACCAGGACAAACGGAACGGTCATGTGAATGAGCCCACCTGCAGCCATTGCAGCGTGTGCGGGCTGTGAGATCAGAAGTCAGCTGACTCCAGTGCCGGACGATAAATTCTGTGTCCCGCTGCAGAAGGATCCGGTAAAATAACGGTTGCATGCGCTGCACATTTAATCCACAGGATCCGGTCATATGCGGTTTGCGGATGATACGGACGACACACAGACTAGGCAAGAGGGAAAAAAGCAATCTCATCACCCCGTCACTTTTTTTCCCCAATTATTTTTTTCACATGTTGCGCCGGCTAATAATCATAATTTCTGTACACACACACACACACACACACACACTTTCTTCCCCTGGTTGTGCAGAGCTGGGAGCTGCTGCTGTCTCTGTGTGATTTCTCTCAGTGCATCCACACAGGGAAGAGGCGGGGAGGAGGCTTTGGGTGGAGAGCTGAGGGGGGTGTTACACACAGTGGGTGTGTTAGATAAGCTAGACACCGCCCTAGAGCCACAAAGAATTCTGGGACTTGTAGGAACTGAACACAGGAAGTCAGAGGAGAGATTAACCCCATCAGAGCTGGAGCCAGCAATGAGCATGTGCTGCTAGTGCACAATAAAAGGTAATTTTGCTGAAAAAACATAATAGATGTGTTGAGGGGCACATTTTAGCAAGATTTATCAGAAAAAAAAAAAAAACAGTTTTGGTAACTGGACAACTTCTTTAACTCGGCTTTTCCACAAAACACCCGTGGTGCACGGAGTGAATCTCCCAGTTGTAACTCGACAAACATGGGACGGTCTCGCCATCTTCAACAGTCTACCCGTACCAGTAGCACCGTATCTGGTGCTGGTAACAGCAATTTTATTGAATCTTTTCATAATTTTTTTAGACCATCCTTTGCAAGGCCACCAGAGACAACAAGTCTGACACATAGTCAACGGCTGGAGAGGATGATACAGGAGTATCTCCAAATGAACATCGTTGCCATTACTTTGCAAATGGAGCCTTGCTTATTTTGGGCTTCAAATCTTGAAAAATGGCCAGAGCTCTCCACTTACGCCTTGGAGATCTTGTCGAGTCCAGCTGCCAGCGTTGTCTCTGAACGTGTCTTCAGTGCTGCTCGGTCTGTGCTGACAGATAAGCGCACGCGTCTGTCCAGTGACAATGTGGACAGAATAACGTTCATCAAAATGAACAAGTCATGGATCCACAAGGAATTTACTACCCCTGTGTCATCCTGGGGAGAGTAAATGCTTGTGTATTTTGAATGTGCTTGATGCAAATCTACCTGTGAAGTGTACAACTGGGGCACAAGTGCTGTCACTGATGGGGTGTCTGTGTGGCCCAATTTTTGGAAAAAAGGGAGACTCCGCTTGGAGTAACCCTTGCTGTGTTTTTAAAAAGGAGCCAAGATGAACAAGTCATGGTTCAGCAAAGACTTTGCTACCTACCCCGGGGTCATCCTTGGAAGGGTTAAGGATGGCGTAATTTTGAATGTTGTTGATGTGTCGCGGGCGGAGGAGGGCGCGCTGCGCTCGCCCACTGCTCGGGTCCGGCTCTGCTGCGGCCTGCTTGCTCGCTGCTCGGTGGCTCGAGCGGCGGGTTGGATCCCGGGGCCTCGAGCGGCGCTCCTCGCCCATGAGTGAAAAGGGGGTTGATTGTGGGGGTTTGATATTGTCCATTACGCCACCCACGGTTGTGGTGAGGTTGTGACACTACCGCTGCTCTGGACGGGGATCCCGGGAGTGATGACAGGGAGCAGCTTGGATGTTGGTTCTCCCCTCCGTGGGTAGGGGGTGGGTTGTCCCAGGGCCCGGAGAGGGTAGGTGGGGATGACAGGCGGGTTGCGGGGCCTGGTGAGGTGCAGGGTCGCGGGGGCAGCGCTGTGCCGCACGGCACGGTGGTACTCACTCAGCCAATGATGAACACAAAGTCTCCGGTAAAACAAACGGCTGGATGGACGGGTCCCACAGACGGCTGCAAGTCATGGATCCACAAGGAATTTACTACCCCTGTGTCATCCTGGGGAGAGTAAATGCTTGTGTATTTTGAATGTGCTTGATGCAAATCTACCTGTGAAGTGTACAACTGGGGCACAAGTGCTGCCACTGATGGGGTGTCTGTGTGGCCCAATTTTTGGAAAAAAGGGAGACTCCTCTTGGAGTAACCCTTGCTTACAGTGTTTTTAAAAAGGAGCCAAGATGAACAAGTCATGGTTCAGCAAAGACTTTGCTACCTACCCCGGTGCAATCCTGGGGACGGTTAAGGATGGCGTATTTTTTAATGTGCTTGATGCAAATCTACCTGTGAAGTGCACAACTGGGGCACAAGTGCTGCCACTGAAGAAGTGGGTGTCTGTGTGGCCCAATTTTTGGAAAAAATGGAGACTCCGCTTGGAGTAACCCTTGCTTACAGTGTTTCTAAAAATGATCCAAGATGAACAGAGCTGGGATCAGCAAAGACTTTGCTACCTACCCCGGGGTCATCCTGGGAAGGGTTAAGGATGGCGTAATTTTGAATGTTGTTGATGCAAATATACCTCTGAAGTGTACAACTAGGGCACAAGTGCTGCCACTGATGGGGTGGGTGTCTGTTTGGCCAATTTTTGGAAAAAAGGGAGACTCCGCTTGGAGTAACCCTTGCTTGCAGTGTTTCTAAAAATGATCCAAGATGAACAGATCTGGGATCAGCAAAGACTTTGCTACCTACCCCGGTGTCATCCTGGGGACGGTTAAGGATGGCGTATTTTTGAATGTGCTTGATACAAATCTATCTGTGAAGTGCACAACTGGGGCACAAGTGCTGCCACTGAAAGGGTGTCTGTGTGGCCCAATTTTTGGAAAAAAGGGAGACTCCGCTTGGAGTAACCCTTGCTGTGTTTTTAAAAAGGAGCCAAGATGAACAAGTCATGGTTCAGCAAAGACTTTGCTACCTACCCCGGGGTCATCCTGGGAAGGGTTAAGGATGGCGTAATTTTGAATGTTGTTGATGTGTCGCGGGCGGAGGAGGGCGCGCTGCGCTCGCCCACTGCTCGGGTCCGGCTCTGCTGCGGCCTGCTTGCTCGCTGCTCGGTGGCTCGAGCGGCGGGTTGGATCCCGGGGCCTCGAGCGGCACTCCTCGCCCATGAGTGAAAAGGTGGTTGATTGTGGGGGTTTGATATTGTCCGTGACGCCACCCACAGTTGTGGTGAGGTTGTGACACTACCGCTGCTCTGGACGGGGATCCTGGGAGCGATGACAGGGAGTAGCTTGGATGTTGGTTCTCCCCTCCGTGGGTAGGGGGTGGGTTGTCCCGGGGCCCGGAGAGGGTAGGTGGGGATGACAGGCGGGTTGCGGGGCCTGGTGAGGTGCAGGGTCGCGGGGGCAGCGATGTGCCGCACGGCACGGTGGTGCTCACTCAGCCAATCATGAACACAAAGTCTCCGGTAAAACAAACGGCTGGATGGACGGGTCCCACAGACGGCTGCAAGTCATGGATCCACAAGGAATTTACTACCCCTGTGTCATCCTGGGGAGAGTAAATGCTTGTGTATTTTGAATGTGCTTGATGCAAATCTACCTGTGAAGTGTACAACTGGGGCACAAGTGCTGCCACTGATGGGGTGTCTGTGTGGCCCAATTTTTGGAAAAAAGGGAGACTCCGCTTGGAATAACCCTTGCTTACAGTGTTTTTAAAAAGGAGCCAAGATGAACAAGTCATGGTTCAGCAAAGACTTTGCTACCTACCCCGGTGCAATCCTGGGGACGGTTAAGGATGGCGTATTTTTTAATGTGCTTGATGCAAATCTACCTGTCCAGTTTGCAACTGGGGCACAAGTGCTGCTACTGAAGTGGTGTCTGTGGGGCCCAATTTTTGGAAAAAAGGGAGACTCTGCTTGGAGTCCCCTTGCGGTGTTATACATGATTTTAGAAGGCATGCCATGCCTATATCTGTGTCTCGTCCTCTTTTTCCTCGTAACGCTGTTTTGTTTTTGCATGAGAATTTGTTCTTGTCACTTTCCCATGTGTTTGTGTTGTGTTGTGAGTTGTTTGTCACCTTTTGGACACCTTTGAGGGTGTTTTCTAGGTGTTTTTATGTGTTTGTGATTGCCTCCCATTGTTTCATATGCAGTTCGAGTGGTTCGCCGAACTGATTCGCCGATCCGAACTCGAACAAGACCTCCGTTCGGTGAACCGAACTCGAGCCGAACCACGACCGATTCGCTCATCTCTACTAGCCAGGTAGTCACAGATAGGCCCCGCATAACTCCTGTCCCCTAAAAAGGTAACAGCAGCCAACCACATTAAAACCTAGTTACCTCCCTCAGAGCTTAATGGACACACCAGGGGGCGGAGCCATGCGGTTGGCCACACCCACCGAGGAGTCCAGAGGGCCTGAGGCAGGAAGAAGTAGTTAGTTCAAGTTCCAGTTCAAGTTCAAGTCAGATTAGTTTTGAAAGTGAAACTAGAGGAGCCCAGCAGGCCTGTGGTGACAGGTCTGCTGCGGGAACTGAGAGACTGACAGGTGTGAAGGTCGTAGCCCACACACCTTGGCTAGGAGGCAGGCGGTGGCTTGGCCTGCAGGAGCCAGGAAGACGGCCAGGTGGAACCGTAAGGGACCGGGACAGGGTAGTGGCCCGCCGGTACCGAATCGGGGAACAGACTAGAAACCGGAGCGCCAGGCAGGTACTCACACCCAGAACGAGGCCCAGAAGACACGGGATCACGTCGAATTTACTGATTGAGGTGTGGACTTTAGGTCCTTTCCCATCCCAAGTCCCGACTGAAGACAGCAGCCCACCGAGGGGGATAGAAAGCCACCGCATAGGCAGAGAGATCCCTTGGGCCAGTGTCTGCGGGTAAACGGACTCCACCGACACATACACAGCTGGGGAGCGGACTCCCGTTGCTGAGGCACAGGTGTGGCGCCCCTGAGACTTCCGTCGCCACAGAGATATTGCACCTCAGCCAGAGGTGTGATATCCCATCCTGTTTAAGAATGGGGTCCACAGACTAAACTTGCACACACCAATTGGTAGGCATACACTGGGTCAGGGATAGCGGCAGCAACCCCCATAGATGTATTCATGGGGCCATAAGTCCCATTTTTGGTCCCAATAGTGTGGGTGGGGCCTAGTCAGTGGATGTGTGGGAGGAGTCAGAAAGTGAGAGTAGAAAAAGGGAACTAGGAAGTTCAAGTGCAGTCAGCCTGTTGGGCAGTGAGAGAAGTGGAGTGAGTCTGGAGAGACAGAGGGAGAAGGAGAGGGAGGTAGTTACCTCAGGAGAGTGAAGGAGTAAAGTCAGAAGAGAAAGTGACAGAAGGAAGTTCCTGGTGGAGATCCTGGGGTCTAGTTAGGCCCAGGTGACACCGAGAAAGAAAGGATCCCAGGGCCACGGAAGGGCATATTGGCTCGTGGCCTGTTCCACTGAAAGATCGGGTGGAGGAATCTGGCTGCGTTCGGGGACGGTCCCCAGACTGAGGGAAAAAAGACAATTCCTCAAAAGTAACACCAAAGGCCCGGGGATGGTTGCAAGCGCTCAGGGCCACAACCCACCACAGATCTCCGGTGAAGGGGGCAAGATACAACTGCGGTTAGCCCCCTTTGTACAGGCCCTGTGGTGGAGGCCAAGACCAGCACAGCTAAAACAGTCAAGGCTAAGAAGTCAGTCAGGAAAGGACACAAAGAGGGGTGTACCGGTACTGGCTCTTGAACTACCCGGGATCGGCGGAGGTCCCTGACAGTGGATCCCAGCATACTGTGGGCAACTGGACAGCTGCCGAATTGAGACCAACCAGTGATTAAACAACTTAACTGTAAGCCTTGTGTCGTCTCCTCTCTACCGCCCTGTCGGCCCTGCACCTCGTCCACAAACACCATAGACTTTACCAAGCACCCAAAGGTTGCCCCGGGGTATCCGCTCTACCTGTGGAGAGCAAGAAACACCTCAGCTGCCAGAACACCAGCCCCGGAGGTCACTCCCAGCAGCTGCGGCGCCATAGCCGCAAATTACCACAGGTGGCGTCACGAATATTCATATAAACATTATCATCACCTCCCCAATATCGCCACATCATTAATTGACTCCACCAGGGTCACGGAATCGGGTCCCGCCACCGCTGACTACCCCGGACGAGTCCGGCCCGACACCGAGTCACCTAAGGCCCTGGGGTGGGTGAGTCACAGGCAGTGTACACAAACATAACAAGGTGCAGGAGAAAGGCCAAGACCACCAACCTGGTTGGGGGACCAGATGCAGCCCGCTGCGGGCACCGACCACCTTCAACTTTGTTTACCAGAGACTTGTGTGTATCAATAATCGTGAGTACAACAGTGCCATTCAGCCGCGCACCGTCCTGCACCGCCCAACCACCACTTTCCCCAAACGTGTCCCGGGGCCACCATCCCTGCCCACGGAAGGGTTAACATTTTGCTGCACGACTATCTCCCCTGGGTGCTCCCAAAATTGCAGCTGTGGTGTCTACACCTTCACCACGTCCCGTGGGTGGCGTCACGAACTCAAACACGGCTCCGGCCGTACACCTACCTAACCACCCCCATCGAGATCGCCAGCAACCCCTTGCAGAGCGACGTGACCCTCGGGTCCGGAGGCGCTCGAGTCACCCACCAAACGAGCCTGGATCCGAGCGGCTCGGCTGCAGCCAAGTGCGGAGCGGTACACATCGACTCTTCTGGCATCACGAACAGGATTGAATCCATTCACTTACCTAGTGAAGTGCGCCTTGAAGTTAAAGTCAGCGGTGATCCGTTGTGAAATTTCGAGAATCCGCCATCTTGCCGCCATCTTTTGGCGTGAAGATTCCCACCAGAGTCTTCTTCCCCGCAGAAAGGGCGCGAAAGCGGAAGCCCCGCCCCCAGAAAACGCGGCCGGGCAGAGAAAGTGAGCGGTCGCAAAGTCCGGCTGGAAAAGGGAAGGCCGCGAAAAGACCAAGGGGGAGCAGATGGAGGATGTTTGCTCCCAAGTCTGATGCCGGCCCCGCGCCGACCGCTGCAGTGGCGGCGCCCACAGAGAATGCTGCTGGCGAGGAGGAGGCTACAGCCCCCACTCCAGTTGCAGGAGCGGCGGGCCCTGAGGTTCCGGTGTTGAGTCCTCGTGTAGTGGCTGGCGGTGAACCGCCTGTCGCAGGAAGGATGTCGGCCCCGGCAGTCCACCTGGACGCGACAGGAACAGCGCCCGGTTCAGAGGACCCCCTGTTCGCCCGCTCAGAGTCGGAGGCAACGGATGGCTGCAGCTCAGGGGATGACACAGAGTCCGTTTCCAGAGATGAGGCCCTGTTCGTCATTGGCTTCTTTGGGAACACGATGATGGCGATCTGCAGGTACTGTTGGCAGCTAGGGCACTTCTCAGGCATGTGCCCTAAGAATGGTCGTCCTTAAGGAGATGCACCTACAAGTTAACCCTCGAAGTTTTACAGTTAAATGTTTTAAAGTTTAAAGGACCCGCTCCTGCAGTAACCCTCCTACCTTTGTTTAACGTCCCCATGTTCCCGGGAGACACCATCCAGCAGAGGGGTGGAAGGAGGAGGACCCTGCCCGACTTGTTGAACGTCGCCGCGGTCGGCGCCGCGGAGGGCGCCATCAGGGGTCGGAGCCCCTGGTGGAGGACGGCAGGGAGTTAAAGGAGTGAGGACAGTTCCCGTTCCAGAGTCCGGTCTACCGTACCCGCACCGCAGGCAGTGGAAGACGGGTTCTTTATGGACAGTGTCACCGTGAGTGACTGTGGCATTGGAGACCCATGCTGCCCTGTGGTGGACTGTGGGAAAGTTGCCGAGGAAAGCTGCGCCGGCAGTGGAGTTACCCTGTTTGTAAATAGTCCTGGATCACCCTTTCAGGTCCCACAGCCTCCGGAGAGGCAGGCTGGAGGAAGGGCCTGCGGGAATGCGATGGCCGAGGCGCTGTCACCAATGGAACCGGTGACGATCCTCCGGGTCAGCGGTCCCCTGGACGTGGGGCCTCTGAGAGACTGCCGGGTATGGAACTTTGTACCCAGCCCGAGTGGGCAATACCCGGACCCGTTCCTGTTTCCTGGACTGGGGAAAAGGGGTGCTGCCTGTTATTTTAGAAGCAGCATCAAAGGGCAGGTTTGCTTGGGTGGGTGACTGAAAGGACCCGGTCCCGTCCCGTTTCCAGTTTTAATAAAAATGTTGGTAACGTTTAAGCAAAATGCCTCACGCAAGGGAAGAAACACAAAAATCAGCATATTGTACAACTGTTGTTATAATTGTATATGTTCTCTTTTTATCTTTTTCAGTTAAAATAAACGGTGGTGGTCGGACAGCCTACGGATGGTCTGTAATTAACCAAGGGGGAGTGTGACACCCTGGACTAGCCAGGTAGTCACAGATAGGCCTCGCACAACACCTCTCCCCTAGAAAGGTAATAGCAGCCAACCACATTAAAACCTAGTCACCTCCCTCAGAGCTTAATGGACACACCAGGGGGCGGAGACAGGCGGTTGGCCATGCCCACCGAGGAGTCCAGAGGGCCTGAGGCAGGAAGAAGTAGTTAGTTCAAGTTCCAGTTCAAGTCAGATTAGTTTTGGAAGTGAAAGTAGAGGAGCGCAGCAGACCTGTGGTGACAGGTCTGCAGCGGGAACTGAGAGACTGACAGGTGTGAGGGTCGTAGCCCGCACACCTTGGCTAGGAGGCAGGCGGTGGCTTGGCCTGCAGGAGTCGGGAAGATGGCCAGGTGGAACCGTAAGGGACCGGGACAGGGTAGTGGTGTAATGGGGGCAGGGGGCGCCTCAGGGGGTGTAGTCGTGGTCTCCCGCCCAGGGGGCAGCAGGCTGACCCCCGGCCCAGCCGTCACTGTTAAAACGGAGGTGTTGTTTGTGGGGCAGAGTGTAGGTGGCAGGGACACTTCCATGTGGACAATTTGCTTCTCGGTGACACCTTTTTCTCTCAGCTCACAGGCCTCTTCACCACTCCCAGTTAAGAGCCACAGACTGGCAGTTGATGAACTAAGAAACATTTTATTGAACACAGCTTCCACTCTTCTTTACACCTTTCAGCATCAAGTCACTTTGGTTTACAGGTTAAGCTTCTTGCTGACGGTTTCCTCTTTCCCCGGTAACTTTCCCTTGCCTGCAGGGGACATGCGTTAACCCCCTAGTAGCTACACACTGAACCCGGATTTATTGTAGGGCAGATCTAGCACAGACCACCGGCTCTGTATAAGTTCTCACCTTTCCACTTCTTTGCCGGGGAACTACTTCACTTGTTTTCTACGGGCGTTCCCATTTACCTTCACTGCTTTGTCAGGGCACTACAGCTTCGCCTGCAGGGGCCACTTGTTATCCCCCTGATAGCTGCACTGCACTGTAGTACACACTACTGGCTTTGGGACTAGTCTTGACTCTTCCACTTCTTCTGCCACTGCACCACTTCCACACTCTGCCCCGTCACCTCAGACTTCTTTCTCCAGTCACATCTCACTGCACACTGGACACTGCATTCAGAACCCTTCCTTCCCCACCTAGGCTGCCCTGCCCCTTCCTTCCCTGTCACTGTTACCAGGGGAACCACTGCTCTACACTGGCACCTAGTGGGGAAACAGTTTATGACAGGTAACATTTTACCATCAACATTTACAATTTGCCACCATACTACTGTGGCGTCTTCAGGGGGGAAAAACCACTCCTTCACTACCAGGGGTCAGACTACCCCTTACATTCCTCCCCTCTTTAACCTCAGCCTCCAGGCGAGGTTCGTACCTGCAAAACAACACATGTAGGAAAACACAATACTTAAAACACACAGACTGGCACACAAGTTTGGTTCCCCTGAGTCCCTCCAGGGAAGCTCCCGGTCTTAGTCGCACATCTGCCCGGAGGCCCTCCTCAGGCGCTCCCGGTCTTAGCTGACCTTCTGCCCGGAGGCTATTTCCAAGCGCTCCCGGTCTTTGGGTGGGCAGAAAACAACAAGATTCCTTCTTAACAGTCACGGAAGGAGTCCACGCACAGTTCTGCATTAAGCTCCTCCCAGGTTCAGTACTTTAAACGTTGCTTGAGCTGTAACATTCGCCGGCTCCTAACAGCACCGGCTCCCAACAACAAACAGACGTCTCTTCCGGATGACCACCTCTTCACGCTGGGTGGTATGCACGCAGCCATTCGGCCCGCTGGGCCCTCACATGGTCGGAGAGGGACTGTCCAGGTAAGTGGGGTTGCCTATGAAACGGCTCATAACCCGGCGGCTCTGGTGCTTCCTTCTTTGGTTCAGGCCCTTCAGCCTCCTGCGGGGGTGAGGGGGTAGCTGGACGGGACCGCAGTGGGCTGCCAACAACAACTACTGGGTGCGACACCATACTCTGATGTATCGCCAGTAATGCCGATGCTTCTCTTGGCTTGTCTCCAGCCGTAGGTTCGGCGGCCGCTTTTGGCGCGACCGTCGGGGTACTCTTCGGCCCACAGGCTTCAGCGGGCGCTTGCTTATGCTGAGCGCGCCACGCTCTGTTCTCCATTCTGCTTGGCCCAGGTATTGGAGTTTGCTTCTTCTTCCACTGCCGGGGTTGCAATCGCGCCGGGGAAGGTGGAGGCGGTTCTTCTTTTCCCGCTTCCGCCCATACTCTGCCCCCGGCCTCACCCACCAGGTCGGCACAGCGTTTGCAACGCCTCTCCTTTCTTGCGGCGCCGCCCACGTCTCTAGACCTCTGCAGCTTCTTGGGGCAGGTACCTCCCCTCTTTGGGCGGTGCACTCTAGGCTTCTTCCTCCCAGGCCAGCCTAGCACTTTTCGTTTGGCGACAACTTTTCGCGCCTCTGCTGAGTCCATGAGGACGGCCGCCATCTTGTGGCCTGTTCAGCACGTCAGGCACCACTTGATCTTCCTCACAGTCTCTGGTCAGGGTTTCTTGCATGCAGGCTTCATCCTGCCGACTACGCCAGTTTGTAACGGGGGCAGGGGGCGCCTCAGGGGGTGTAGTCGCGGTCTCCCGCCCAGGGGGCAGCAGGCTGACCCCCGGCCCTGCCGTCACTGTTAAAACGGAGGTGTTGTTTGTGGGGCAGAGTGTAGGTGGCAGGGACACTTCCATGTGGACAATTTGCTTCTCGGTGACACCTTTTTCTCTCAGCTCACAGGCCTCCTCACCACTCCCAGTAAAGAGCCACAGACAGGCAGTTGATGAACTAAGAAATATTTTATTGAACACAGCTTCCACTCTTCTTTACACCTTTCAGCATCAAGTCACTTTGGTTTACAGGTTAAACTTCTTGCTGACGGTTTCCTCTTTCCCCGGTAACTTTCCCTTGCCTGCAGGAGACATGTGTTAACCCCCTAGTAGCTGCACACTGAACCCGGATTTACTGTAGGGCAGATCTAGCACAGACTACCGGCTCCGTATAAGTTCTCACCTTTCCACTTCTTTGCCGGGGAACTACTTCACCTGTTTTCTACGAGCGTTTCCATTTACCTTCACTTCTTTGTCAGGGCACTACCCTTCGCCTGCAGGGGCCACTTGTTATCCCCCTGATAGCTGCACTGCACTGTAGTACACACTACCAGCTTTGGGACTAGTCTTGACTCTTCCACTTCTTCTGCCACTGCACCACTTCCACACTCTGCCCCGTCACCTCAGACTTCTCTCTCCAGTCACATCTCACTGCACACTGGACTCTGCATTCAGAACCCTTCCTTCCCCACCTAGGATGCCCTGCCCCTTCCTTCCCTGTCACTGTTACCAGGGGAACCACTGCTCTACACTGGCACCTAGTGGGGAAACAGTTTATGACAGGTAACATTTTACCATCAACATTTACAATTTGCCACCATACTACTGTGGCATCTTCAGGGGGGGGAAAAACCGCTCCTTCACTACCAGGGGTCCGACTACCCCTTACGGTGGCCCGCCGGTACCGAATCGGGGAACAGACTAGAAACCGGAGCGCCAGGCAGGTACTCACACCCAGAACGAGGCCCAGAAGACACGGGATCACGTCGAATTTACTGATTGAGGTGTGGACTTTAGGTCCTTTCCCATCCCAAGTCCCGACTGAAGACAGCAGCCCACCGAGGGGGATAGAAAGCCACCGCATAGGCAGAGAGATCCCTTGGGCCAGTGTCTGCGGGTAAACGGACTCCACCGACACATACACAGCTGGGGAGCGGACTCCCGTTGCTGAGGCACAGGTGTGGCGCCCCTGAGGCTTCCGTCGCCACAGAGATATTGCACCTCAGCCAGATGTGTGATATCCCATCCTGTTTAAGAATGGGGTCACCTACCGGTCCACAGACTAAACTTGCACACACCAATTGGTAGGCATACACTGGGTCAGGGATAGTGGCAGCAACCTCCATAGATGTATTCATGGGGCCATAAGTCCCATTTCTGGTCCCAATAGTGTGGGTGGGGCCTAGTCAGTGGGTGTGTGGGAGGAGTCAGAAAGTGAGAGTAGGAAAAGGGAACTAGGAAGTTCAAGTGCAGTCAGCCTGTTGGGCAGTGAGAGAAGTGGAGTCAGTCTGGAGAGACAGAGGGAGAAGGAGAGTGAAGGAGTAAAGTCAGAAGAGAAAGTGACAGAAGGAAGTTCCTGGTGGAGATCCTGGGGTCTAGTTAGGCCCAGGTGACACCGAGAAAGAAAGGATCCCAGGGCCACGGAAGGGCATATTGGCTCGTGGCCTGTTCCACTGAAAGATCAGGTGGAGGAATCTGGCTGCGTTCGGGGATGGGCGAGTCACAGGCAGTGTACATGTGACGCCCTGGGCAAGCCAGGGGTCACAGGTCACAACACCACCACACCCCACACTCCAGGTAGGCACATCACAGCTAAACTACAAATCCTTGTTGCCTTCCTCCAGAGGCTGATGATTCACACCAGGGGGTGGGCCAGGCGGTTGGCTCCGCCCACCAAGGAGATCACAGTTCTGGAGGCAGGAAGTACCAGGCAGTCCAGTGAGGGACATGAACGAGTGAACAGTAGATTAGCCCCGGGCAGGGCAAGAGTGAAGTCTAGCTGAGGGCTAGAAAAGAGTAAACAAGCAGTGAAAGTAGTGAAAGTGGAAAAGGAGGAAAGCAAGTGAGGTGACAAGAAGGAAGGAAAGCCTGAAAGGTCCAGCTTTGTGTAGGGCCAGAACAGCAAGGTCAGCGACGGCGGTGACCGTCTGGAGTGGGACCGTTTGGAAGTTCCTGGAAGGACCCCGTTGGCTGTGTGCCCGGTGGTCTGGAGCAGTGTTCCGAAGGACAGTCAGCACCAGGGCAGGGGCCTCTCGGACCCCGGCAAGGCTAGGAGTCGCCAAATTTGCCGAATCCGTCAGTGAAGGGGACGTAGATCCCCCAACAACCAAGTCCCGGTTGAAGGCAACAGCTCAACCTGAAGCAGAGAGACACCGCCACCGCCAAGGCACCAGTTTCTCAGGGCCAGCGCCTGCGGGCAAAGTGTAGAGCTCCTCCGGCCCAGATTGTAGTCGGGGAGCGGGTAACCGGAGGGAATCCACCGCTACCACAAGTCAACCATAGGTGCAAGGAAGAGGGACATCACCGTCACCTACCGGGAGTGCAGGTGCAGCCGTCTGTGGGACCGTCCTACCAGCCGTTTGGTTTACCGTACAAACTGTGTCCGTGTCTCAGGCTGAGTGAGTACCACAGTGCCGCAAGGCACAGCGCTGCCCCCGCGTCCCTGCGCCCACCCGGCCCCGCACCTCACAAACCATCACCGGGCCCCAGGATCACCAACCCCTGCCCACGGAGGGGCAACACAACACCTGGCTGCTCCGCATCACCATCCCCGGGACCCCCGCATTGAGCAGCGGTGGTGAAATCACCACAACCGTGGGTGGCGTCACGAACTATAACAATCCCCGCACCCAACAAACCCCTTTCACTCACGGGCGAGGAGTGCCGCTCGAGAAACCCCCGGGATCCGGCCTACGGCTCGAGCCACCACTGAGCAGCGGCCGCCGGACCCGAGCAGAAGGGGGCGAGCGCGGTGTGCTGACACCCTCCTCCCCGCCCGCGACAACTTGGCGTCACGAACAGGATCTTACCGCTCTGCCGTCTGGTGGAGGTGCGCCTTGTTACCGCCGGAGGTATCCGGCAGAAAAATTGCAGAAGCCGCCATCTTTGGCGCAAAAAGTTCCCGCTCGAGCGTCTTCTCGAGCAGTAGAGGCGCGAAGGCCAAGACCCCGCCCCGAGAGAGGAGGGGCCGGAAAGAGCTAAGGGGGACGGAAACAAGATGTCTGCGCCCGACGGAGCCGCTGGAGGAGCGGTGGTCGCAGCCGCAGCGGCACCCGCGGATGGGAATAGGCCTGCCCAGGTCCCGGCCGTACCGGCGGGAGGTGCCGCGGCCCCCACGCTCGCTCAGGTCATGCCGTTCTCCTTGCCCTATGCGCCCGGAGCTGCCTGGCTACCGCAGTATGACGGGAAACCGGATGGCCTACAGGCCTTCCGGAAAAAGCTTAACCCGTTGCTAGAGCTGTACCCCCTGACTGATAAGCAACGTGCAGCGATAGTGCTAGGCCAGCTAACCGATGCGGCGGAGCAGGAAGCGGAGACCTGGGCCGAGGGGGACTGGCTCTCTGTAGCCACCATCTTTGAGAAGCTACAGACTGCCTTCGAGACCCGGACTGAAGCTGAGCTGAGGATGCAGTTTTACCAGTGCCGGCAACGAGCTGGGGATAGCATTCGGGACTATGCTCTACGTCTGCAGACCGCCCTCCGCACGTTGAAGCGGGTGAACCCTATTAATGAGGCGGATAGCAACAAGATGTTAGTGGAGCAATTTGCGCAGGGGATGAGGTCCCCTGAGGATCGTAAACAACTCCGGCTGTGGGCCCTGGAACACCCTGATGTGGACTTTGCTGTGTTAAAGGAGCGGGCCATTAAAGCACTACAGCCCCCAGCTGCCGAAGTTATGGAACCCGCCCCGTGGCCCGTTGAGACGGCTCCCGTTGTGGCGGCCTCAGCCAAACCAACCTCTCCAATACCTGCAGCCCCGAGCAGCACGGTGGAAGAACTGGCAGCCCAAGTCCGTCGTATGGACGGAGACCTTGCCAAAATCCTTGCTGCACTACAACCTCTGACTAGATCTCAGCCTTCAGCACAGATACAGCTTGCTGACAGCCCTGAAGATGGACCCTGGATGCAGCGGAGAGGTGCTAATCCCCCGCGGAGCAGGCCTCCAATCTGCTACAAGTGCCGTAAGCCGGGGCATTACTATCGAGAGTGCCCGTTAAACGAGCAACCCCTGGGGCCCCGGGCCAATCCTCAGGAGTAGAACCCCGTGGCCCCTCGGACTGGCGGGATCGGTATATCGGAGCTCGACCCATCATTCCCGTGGTTGTGGACGGTATACCGGTGATGGCTCTCTTGGACACTGGATCCCAGGTAACCACCATACCATACACATTGTACCAGCGTTATTGGGGGACGGACGAGTTGGCACCCCCAGATACTAGTATAACGCTGATTGCTGCCAATGGACTCCCTTTGACCCAAGTGGGGTATAAGCAGGTGGCCATGACAGTGGGGCAAGCTGAACTGCAACACCAGGGTATGATTGTGATCATGAATGAGCCCAGTGATCATAACCCGAAGATAGTGCTGGGAACCAATGTGATGGAGCACTGTATGGGTGATGTGTTGGCCCTATTGCAACAGCTGGCCGCCACGGCGGCAGGGAGCCGACAGAGAGCTGTGCAGCGTGAAATTCGTGCCTTGATGTACCGCCAGCATGTAAATTCAACAGGAGGAGAGATTGGTGGCGTGAGAGTGATGGATGCGGCCCCGTTGCTTGTGCCCCCCAGAAGTGAGATGATGATTTGGTGTAGGGCAGCCGTAGGGCCTCAGGGGCGTGACTACCCTGCCATGATGGAGCCCATACCCTCCGAGAACTGGCCCACCGTAATAGCCGCCCGAGGGGTGGTAGACGTGAAAAAGGGGAGGGTGCCCGTGAGGGTGTTGAATTGTGGGGAGGAAGAGGTCAGGCTCCCCCGGTATGCTACCATCGCCAAACTGCTCACCCTAGATCCTCACACCATCCATGAAACCAGTCCCTCAGTTTCCCCACCTGCTACCAGCACTTCCCCACCGCAGGGGGAGGTGAAAGAGTGGCACCAACAGCTACATGTGGGCACTGACGATACCCCTACACATCACAAAGCGGGGGTATACAGGGTGGTGCAGGAGTATGAACAGGTATTCAGTAAGCACCCACTAGACTTCGGGCAGATCAAAGGGGTCCAACATCACATCCCCACTGGTGAACACCCCCCTATCAAAGAGAGGTACCAGCCTATTCCCCCTGCACATTACCAGTGTGCCAAAGATATGTTGAGGAATATGAAGGAGGCAGGGGTCATTCGGGATAGCTGTAGTCCCTGGGCCGCTCCGTTGGTACTGGTCAAGAAGAAGGATGGTACCATGCGGATGTGCGTGGACTACCGGAAGATTAATCAGATAACCCACAAAGATGCCTACCCGCTGCCCCGTATTGAAGAATCGTTGGCCGCGCTGCGGACGGCAAATTATTTCTCTACCCTAGACCTCACCAGTGGGTACTGGCAAGTGGCCGTGGCCCCAGAAGACCGGGAGAAGACCGCCTTCACCACCCCGAGGGGGCTTTGCGAATTCAATAGCATGCCGTTTGGGCTGTGCAATGCCCCTGGGACCTTCCAACGGCTGATGGAGTGCTGTTTGGGACATTTAAACTTCGAGACCGTCCTGTTGTACTTGGACGGTGTGATTGTTTATTCCCAGACGTATGAAGCCCATCTGGAGCACCTGGCCGAGGTGTTCGCGTCCCTTGCCAAGTACGGGATGAAATTGAAGCCCTCTAAATGCCACCTGCTGAAGCCCAGGGTGCAGTATCTCGGGCATGTGGTGAGTGCGGATGGTGTCGCTCCTGACCCTGAGAAGATCACTGCCATCCAGAGCTGGCCAAGACCAACTACAGTAAGAGAAGTAAGGCAGTTCCTGGGTCTGGTGGGGTACTACCGGCGCTTCATCAAGGGGTACACGAAGATGGCTGCCTCCATGCAAGACCTCCTCGTGGGACAGACCAAAGGGGGGAGACCAGCCCCACTGGTGTGGGAGGACAGGCATGAGGAGTCCTTCCGTCAGCTGAAGGAGGCTTTGACCGGAGAAGAGGTCCTGGCGTATCCGGACTACGGCTGCCCATTCATTCTCCACACTGATGCCAGCAATGTGGGTTTGGGGGCAGTCCTATCCCAGGTCCAGGAAGGCAAAGAGAAAGTGATTGCCTATGCTAGTCGAAAACTCCGGCCGACTGAAAGGAACCCTGAGAACTATAGCTCTTTCAAGCTTGAGCTCCTGGCACTGGTGTGGGCTATCACCGAGCGGTTCCGCCACTACCTGGCCGCCGCAAAGTTCACCGCTTTCACGGATAACAATCCGTTGACTCACCTGGACACGGCCAAACTGGGTGCATTAGAACAGCGGTGGGTAGCCAGACTAGCCAACTACGACTTCACCATCAAATATAGGGCTGGTCGTGTCAACATCAATGCTGATGCCCTCTCTCGAATGCCCCACTTGTCAGAAGGCGAGTGCAAAGATGATGACCTCGAGGAGATCGAGTTGCCTGCATTCCACCGGCCATCAGGTGAGAAGATCCATGTCCATCGACAACGGGTGAATCTGGATCCGCTACCTAGTCAGAAGTGGCAAGAAGCTCAAAATCAGGCGCCTGCGGTCCGCTTGGTCAAGAACCTGGTAGAGCAAGGCGCCGCCGGGATGGACCCTGCCGCCCCAGCGGAGGCCCAACGCTTGTGGAAAGAACGGGCCCGACTGTGCCTGCATCAGGGGAGACTGTACCGGGAGCTGATTAACCCGAAGACCAACGAGAGGACCCGCCAGCTGGTTATTCCCCAGGCTGATGTGCCCACCGTTCTGCAGGCGTACCATGATGGAGCCGGCCACTTCGGATGGAAGAAGCTGGAGATGCTGTTAAGAAAGCGGTTCTATTGGAGTGGGATGCGGGAATCGGTAGAAGCCTGGTGTCGAGAATGTGGTTCTTGCACGCTGAGGAGGAAGGATGAAGCTAGCCAGAAGGCCCCCCTGCATCCCATCGTTACACACCAACCGTTGGAGCTGGTCGCCTTGGACCATGTGAAGCTCACCCCCAGCCGAAGTGGGTATACCTACGCTCTGACCATAGTGGACCATTATTCTCGGTTTATGGTGGTTGTCCCGGTCAAGGACTTAACCGGCCGTTCCGCCGCGAGAGCGTTCCAGGCGTACTTCTGTCGGCCCCATGGATACCCCGAGAGGGTGCTCACCGACCAAGGTCCAGCCTTTGAAGCGGAGGTATTCCATGAGTTTTGTCAGCTGTATGGTTGCAAGACCACTCCTTACCATGCCCAGACCAACGGTATGTGTGAGAAGATGAACCATCTAGTCCTGGGTCTCCTCAAGACGTTGCCACTAGAGGAACGGAACCTGTGGCCGGAGAAGCTGCCTGACTTGGTCGATATGTACAATAATATCCCGTCCAGCTCGACAAAGTGCACCCCAGCGTATCTGATGAGAGCTCGGCCTGGCCGGCTGCCAGTGGATTTGGAAATGGGATTGGAAGCCCCAGAGACGCTCCCCGCAACGGCTGAATGGGATGCCCGGCGGAGGGTGCAGTATCGACAGATTCAGGAGTATGTGGAGAAGAACCTGGGTCAGAGTCGAAAACAGCAGGAGCGGCACTTCAATCAGAAAGCGACTGCCGGGCCTTTCCAGCCTGGAGATGTGGTGTTGAAGCGGAAGAGAAAAACCCACAAGCTGGATGATCAGTGGGAACAAACCCCCTACGTCATTCAGCCCACCGGATGGGAAAATGGAAAGACTTACCAGATCAGTCGCGACCAAGGGGGCACTTTGGCCACGGTTTCTCGGGACCATTTGAAAAGGTGCCCACCAGCCTTGAGGACCATGCCGGAGGTGCCAGCTCCTCCCCCAGCGGAAAAAGAAAAAGAGGTGATCCACACGGTGATGGGTGACTTCCCCGCAGACTGGCCTATGCAGAACGGCGCGGTGATTCTTCCAGTGATACTGTTCCCACAACCTGTGGATGAAGAAGTAGTGGAAGCGGTCAACCGTGAGCCAGAACCGATGCCAGTGCCCAGGGATGAACCTATGCCCAGCTCCCCTATGCCTCCACCTGTCCCACACGAAAGCCGGGAGGTGGAACCAGTTGTTCCCTCTACCCCACTGCCCAGCACCACTGACACCGGGCCCCGAAGGTCCACCCGTTCCAACCTAGGTAGACCCCCACTTAGGTACAGGGAGACCGTTCTGTGATAAAAGGGGTCAGGGAATGTGTAGAGTGAGTTGTTTGTTTGTTGAAAGTTTGAAAATGAAAATGATAATTACCGAATTTTCACCAGATTGTCTGTTGTGATTGAACCGGCCGGAGCCGGCACCGTTGTCCCCGTGGGGACCGTTTAAAAATGCATGGGAACTATCCATGGACAAGCCCGTGAACTTGCAGGGCAACCACAGACGTTAGTGGCTTGTAAATATGTTGGTTACCGTTACCGTTTTCCGCAGGCCGCCTCCGGAGAGGCAGGTTGGAGGGAGGGCCCTGAGCAGAGCAGGCTAGGGCTCAGCCACCAAAGGAACCGGTGGCTACCCTCTGGAGGGAAGGACAGATCCCGCTCAGGTACCGTGTGCTGGACTGTGGGTCAAGGGGTGCTGCTTGGGTTTTAGGGGCAGCATCAGGGCCAGGTTACTTGGGTGGGAGAGAGCGGAAAACGTAACCGTAAACCGTTGCAACGTTTAAGAAATGTGCCTCCCGTCTTGGGAAGATTTATTAAAAATGTCTTATGTTATGTTTAACCCTGTTATCCCCTTTTTACAGAAAAATAAAACCGGTGTAGGACGGCAGCCCGCGGACGGTCTGCATTTTGCTAAGGGGGAATGTGACGCCCTGGGCAAGCCAGGGGTCACAGGTCACAACACCACCACACCCCACACTCCAGGTAGGCACATCACAGCTAAACTACAAATCCTTGTTTCCTTCCTCCAGAGGCTGATGATTCACACCAGGGGGTGGGCCAGGCGGTTGGCTCCGCCCACCAAGGAGATCACAGTTCTGGAGGCAGGAAGTACCAGGCAGTCCAGTGAGGGACATGAACGAGTGAACAGTAGATTAGCCCCGGGCAGGGCAAGAGTGAAGTCTAGCTGAGGGCTAGAAAAGAGTAAACAAGCAGTGAAAGTAGTGAAAGTGGAAAAGGAGGAAAGCAAGTGAGGTGACAAGAAGGAAGGAAAGCCTGAAAGGTCCAGCTTTGTGTAGGGCCAGAACAGCAAGGTCAGCGACGGCGGTGACCGTCTGGAGTGGGACCGTTTGGAAGTTCCTGGAAGGACCCCGTTGGCTGTGTGCCCGGTGGTCTGGAGCAGTGTTCCGAAGGACAGTCAGCACCAGGGCAGGGGCCTCTCGGACCCCGGCAAGGCTAGGAGTCGCCAAATTTGCCGAATCCATCAGTGAAGGGGACGTAGATCCCCCAACAACCAAGTCCCGATTGAAGGCAACAGCTCAACCTGAAGCAGAGAGACACCGCCACCGCTAAGGCACCAGTTTCTCAGGGCCAGCGCCTGCGGGCAAAGTGTAGAGCTCCTCCGGCCCAGATTGTAGTCGGGGAGCGGGTAACCGGAGGGAATCCACCGCTACCACAAGTCAACCATAGGTGCAAGGAAGAGGGACATCACCGTCACCTACCGGGAGTGCAGGTGCAGCCGTCTGTGGGACCGTCCTACCAGCCGTTTGGTTTACCGTACAAACTGTGTCCGTGTCTCAGGCTGAGTGAGTACCACAGTGCCGCAAGGCACAGCGCTGCCCCCGCGTCCCTGCGCCCACCCGGCCCCGCACCTCACAAACCATCACCGGGCCCCGGGATCACCAACCCCTGCCCACGGAGGGGCAACACAACACCTGGCTGCTCCGCATCACCATCCCCGGGACCCCCGCATTGAGCAGCGGTGGTGAAATCACCACAACCGTGGGTGGCGTCACGAACTATAACAATCCCCGCACCCAACAAACCCCTTTCACTCACGGGCGAGGAGTGCCGCTCGAGAAACCCCCGGGATCCGGCCTACGGCTCGAGCCACCACTGAGCAGCGGCCGCCGGACCCGAGCAGAAGGGGGCGAGCGCGGTGTGCTGACACCCTCCTCCCCGCCCGCGACATACACAAACATAACAAGGTGCAGGAGAAAGGCCAAGACCACCAACCTGGTTGGGGGACCAGATGCAGCCCGCTGCGGGCACCGACCACCATCAACTTTGTTTACCAGAGACTTGTGTGTGTCAATAATCGTAATCCCCGTTCCCGGCTGAGGAGGAAAGAAAGAGAAAGAGTGGAGAAAGAGGCACCTGGCTGCAGGGCAAGAACAGGGGTCTGCTGCACCGTGTATGGGACTTAAACACCCTCCGTACCGAAGGCTGCGGACTCCGGCAGTTTCTAGTTTACCAGTGACTCTGTGTGGTTCAATTGTGAGTACAACAGTGCCATCAGGCACCGCACCGCACCGCAGCACTACGCCCTGCAGCACGCTCCCTCCTACCGGGCCCCGGGACCAACAGCCCCTACCCACGGAGACGGAACCAACATCCTAGCTGCTCCCTGCCATCGCTCCCGGGATCCCCGTCACCAGCAGCGGTGGTGCCCATTATCACCACGACCCGTGGGTGACGTCACGAACTATCTCCCAAAACAAACCACCCCTTTTCACTCGTGGGCGAGGAGCGCTGCTCGAGTCCCCGGGTCCGGCCCACCACTCGAGCCACCGAGCAGCAGCAGCCCCGGACCCGAGCGTAGCGAGCACGGTCCTTCCGCCCACGACACATGCCAGTGGTGAGGAGACTTTAAGCTGCAATGCTCCTCTGGGAAATATACAAATTGCCTCTTCAGTAAAGAAGTAGACTTTGCACTGATGAGGGACAAGGTTCCTGAAACACTCTGCCTGCAAATTGTGCTTCTGATCTGGTATAAATCATATGACAAGGCTTGTTAAATTGTCACTTTTGACTTTTAGGATTGCTACCTCAAATAGGTGGCACTAGAGGTTTGTTTATGATATATTTTTTTATTTTAATGCTTAGAAATGCATGAATAAATCTTGAGATTATCATGGTTTGCCTTTCTGCAGGTAGATTCACTTACATAACTATTTCATGTTATCATGCAAATATATGGATATAAGTGAGACGCAAGTAGTGTTAACTTTTATGGCACTTCATGGACATTCTTGGCTATAAACACAAAGTTGTAGTAGAATGAGTGATGAGTGCGGTCTACCTGTGGGGGATCTGCTTAGTGTTAAATGTAGATCTGTGGGCAATATTGTAGTCGGCGCTTGGATTTTCTTTGATTGTATGACGCAGCATAGTAAGAAAAGCTACAAAGGCCAAACAATGGAAACTATTTCTTTGTTTACATAGGAGAGAATTTTTGAGAATGTAAATCCTGCGGAGCTTTTAGCACAAGGATACAGGAATCTTAGTATAAGACCTCATTCAGACGTCAGCAGCGGCATTCATAGAAATCATGGGTCTCCATAGCGGAAATCCTACTTGAACCCCCAAATAAAAAAAATAATATTCGATGGGGTCACAGAAGAGCATATCTCAGAACTTTGCAGCCCTTGCTAAGTAATTTTTCTACTACTGACGCCCCTAGATTCACCTTTCATTGCACTCATAAAGTATGATGACAACAAAAGTGCCCTACAAACACTGTATGATCCCCCCAAAGTAAATTCCTCCTCAGTACACTCCACACGTGCAGTGTGATAACCCTACTGTACCCCCCCAACTAGCCCAGCAAAGTATGGTGACCCCAACACAGTATGACCCCCACAAAGCCCTACATACAGTATAATGCCCCCCCATCTCTTCACATGACCCCACTTCATAATGACCCCACTAGCCCCCCAATAATGGCCTCCACACAGCATGATGGACCCCACACAAACCTTCACACTGTATAATTACTTCCATATAGTATAATGGCCTCAATAATGTTTAAAGGTTGCCTCGTAGCCCTCCACATATTTTAATGGCCCCCTCATAGTCCTCAAAATATTATAATGGCACTCACATAGTCTTCCATATAGTATAATGGCTCCCAGATAGTCCTTCATATAGAATAATGCATCCCCAATAGTCCTCCATATACTAGAATATATACAGTCCTCCATATTTTATAATGCACCCCTCATAGTCCTCCATATAGCATAATGGGCCCTACATTGCGCTGACTCCAGCCGCGGGTGGTGGGGGGTGGCTGCTGACTCCAGCCGTGGGTGGTGGGGGGGACCGGCTGACTCCAGCCGTGGGTGGTGGTGGGGGACCGGCTGACTCCAGCCGTGGGTGGTGGTGGGGGACTCGCTGACTCCAGCCACTGGTGGTGGTGGGGGGCCCGCTGACTCCAGCCGCAGGAGGTGGTGGGGGGCCGCTGACTCTAGCCGTGGGTGGTGGGGGGGCGCTGACTCCAGCTGTGGGTGGTGGTGGGGGGCCACTGACTCCAGCCACGGGTGGTGGTGGGGGCTGCTGACTCCAGCCTTGGGTGGTGGGGGGGGCCGCTGACTCCAGCCACGGGTGGTGGGGGGGTCGCTGACTCCAGCTCTGGGTCGTTGTGGGGGGCCGCTGACTCCAGCCGCGGGTGGTGGGGGGGCGCTGACTCCAGCCCCGGGTCGTGGGGGGGGGACACTGGCTTCAGCCCCTGCCTTGCTTTAGCTGGATGTGTAGAGGGCACACATCCAGCTGAAATGCATCACTGCTCAGAGAGGATGCTGCAGGATTTGGGAGTCGGGGAGGGTGAGTAAAATGTATTTGTTTTTTTTCTTTTTGCAGTAGACAAATATACGAAGAGATGCCCAGGAAAGGCACATATACACAAGAAGGAGGAGATGTATACCAGGAAGGGGACAAAAACCAGGATGGGGACATATATACCAGAATGTGCCCAGGAGAGGAATATATATACATCAGGTGGAGCCTAGGATGGGGATATATATGCTGGGAAAGGGAGAGATAAACCAGGATGGGAACATATATACCAGGAGGAGGACATAAATACCAAGAAGGGGAAAGAAACCAGGATGGGGACGTATATACCAGAATGTGCCCAGGAGTGGGATATACATACCAGGAGGTGCCTAGGATTGGACATATATATCAGGATAGGGGGCAAATAAACTGGGATGGGACATGCATACCAGGAGGGTCCCTGGATGGGGACATATATACCTGGAAGAGGACATTTATGCTAGGAAGGGGACAATAAACCAGGATGGGGGCATGCATACCAGGAAGGGCCCAGGATGCAGACATATATACCAGGATTTGGACATATATACCAGGAGGATATTATACAGAGAGACAGGGCCGGATTATAGGCGGGGCAGACGGGGCTCCCGCCCAGGGGCCCCCACCACAAGAGCTTCTGAGGGGGCCCCCACCACCATCAGTGTGGGCGCCATTTTATTAACGCCGCAGTGTGGTTCAGGACCGCACTGTACCTTTAAAGAATTTCAATCCCGGCCGTCACTTTTCTGCAGACACGCCCACTGCACGCTCTGTGGGCTGCGTCTGCTAGGATGACGTCACCGTGCACCTGTTGCTGCTTCTAAGTTCCTGCCGTAGAGGAGCTTGTGGGAGGACCGGAGGTCTCAGTGGATCCTGGTAAGTATGAGGTCATTAATCATGGTGCCGGCCGGGCAGGAGGCTGCAGTGAGGAGGGAGCAGGACGCCGCTGATAACTCCAGACCGGTTCCATAGTGTCAGCGGCAGCTCTGCCCGGGATCAGTGTGAGTTATTGCCGGAGTCTGAACTGCAGCAGATCAGGTCGGGCTGTCAGTGCCGGGTCATCGGCTGCAGCCTCATCTCTCCCTTGCAATAACTCACACTGATCTCCAGCACAGACAGCACTACACAGAATCCTGCACTGATCACATCTGAGCCTGCAGCACACATTACACTATATGGCCCATATTACATTTAGAATATGTTACATCCTGTCCTGTAGGCCCAGGTGTGATCAGTGCAGAGGATTGTATATCTGTGTACATGGTATACCGCATCCAGTGTACAGAGTAGTGTGATATACTGTGTACACACATCAGATGGTATATAATAATGTGTATATTGTATAACATCTGGTGTCTGTATCACAGTAAACCCGGTCAAATTTCAGGGGGCCCACTCGCGGTGGCAGGAGTGGCGTAGCGCTAGTAAGGGGGGCCCGGTGCCCGCGCTGCCTCCCCCCGCCGAGGATCGCGCTTTCAATTGTATCGGCATCGCAGCTGCCGATACAATTGAGAGCAATGATGAGATGGAGCGGCGCGCTCTCTCTCATGATTCTCGCTGTGTCTGTCGGCATTCTGACAGCTCTGCAGCAGAGCGTGGTGACGTGATCACTGCGCGCCTGCTGAGAGGTCAGAGAAAGCGACAGCAGTGGACACGCTGAGGAGACCGGAGGAGCGGGGGAACGAGGAGAAGTGAGTATGTACAATCACTGTGGCCAGACGACCATGGGGGTGCATTAAATGATATGGGGGCTGTATACTACATGAGGGTGCCTAATGCTATCTGGTTCTGCACTGTGCTATATATGGACTGTATACTACATGAAGGTGCCTAATGCTATCTGGTTCTGCACTGTGCTATATAGGGGCTGTACACTATATGAGGATGCCTAATGCTATCTGGGTCTGCTTTTTGCTATATACGGGCTGTATACTACGTGAGGATGCCTAATGCTATCTGGCTCTGCACTGTGCTATATAGGGGATGTATACTACGTGAGGATGCCTAATGCTATCTGGCTCTGCACTGTGCTATATAGGGGCTGTGAACTACGTGAGTGTCTAATGCTATCTGGCTCTGCACTGTGCTATATAGGGGCTGTGTACTATGTGAAGGTGCTTAATATTATTTGGTCTGCTCTGTGCTATATAGGGGCTGTGTACTATGTGAGGATGCCTAATGCTATCTGGGTCTGCACTGTGCTATATAGGGGCTGTGTACTACATGAGGGTGCCTAATGCTATATGGGTGTGCATTGTACTATATGGGGGGCTGCATAGTGCCATATGGGGGCTGCATAGTGCCATATGGGGGCTGCATAGTGCCATATGGGGGCTGCATAGTGCCATATGGGGGCTGCATAATGCCATATGGGGGCTGCATAATGCCATATGGGGGCTGCATAGTGCCATATGGGGGCTGCATAGTGCTACATGGGGGCTGCATAATACTATATGGAGGACTATGGGAGCTTCATAACACTATATGGAGGAATATGGGGGCTGCATACTACTATACCCCCAGAGTTGTATGTCCTCTACACCACAGAGCTGTATATCCCCAGAGCTGCATGTCATCCCCCACCTCAGAGCTCTTTGTCCCCCCCACCTCAGAGCCACTGCCCCCCTCTAGAGCTGTATGCCCCCCATTGCTATGTACCCCTTTCCTCAGTAATATGGATGTCCCCAGTAATGTGTATGTCCCCAGCCTCTCTTGTGATGTATATACAGCAGTGTTAGTGTTCTCTGTGCGGCCATGTCTGTTAGTGTCAGCCACCAATCAGCGTGGCACAGACACGTGCCCAGGAGGAGCTGGATGGAGACAAGCGGGGAGGTGAATGAGGCTGTTGCCGGCTTCCCAATATTAAAAATTAGATAAAAATATAAAAATTTGTCTGTGTGTGCATGTATGATGTGTATCTATGTGTCATCTATGTATGTCGGTGTGTATGACTGTGTCTAGATTTATGTCTGTTTATATGTGTTTTTGTGAATTTGTCTTTAAATATATACTGTATGTGTACGTATGCCTGTATGTGTATGTACAGTATCTGTGCATGTCTATGTGTGGATGGGGCCCACTGAGACTTTTTCGCCCAGGACCTACAAAAACATGGAGCCGGCCCTGCGTGTACCAGTCATGTATTTTCCTGTACACTGTACAGGGGCGTACCTTTGGGGGGCATGCGGCATATTTGTCCCTGCACAGCAATCAGGGGGGCACCATTGGAAAATGTGAGGCAGCAGTATGGTGGGAGAAAATTGTAAGTGGACAGTATTGGGAAAGAAAAGTGTGCGGGGCATAGAATGGAGACTGGGTAGTGGGGGAGGGGGGATAAGCAGTATAGAGAAGGGGCAGTATGGTGGCCAGTGTGAGGGCACAGTATGGAGGACACAGTATGCTGAGGAGAGGGAATGTGAGACTGAGGTGCAGTATAGAGAAGGAGCAGTATGGTGGCCAGTGTGAGGGCACAGTATGGAGGGCACAGTATGCTGAGGAGGGGGAATGTGAGACTGAGGTGCAGTATAGAGAAGGAGCAGTATGGTGGCCAGTGTGAGGGCACAGTATGGAGGGCACAGTATGCTGAGGAGGGGGAATGTGAGACTGAGGTGCAGTATAGTGACTGGATAGTGAAGGAGATAGGCAGTATAGAGAAGGGGCAGCATGGTGGGCAGTGTGAGGGCACAGTATGGAGGACACAGTATGCTGCGGAGGGGAATGTAAGACTGAGGTGCAGTATGGTGACTGGATAGTGAAGGAGGTAGGCAGTATAGAGAAGGGGCGGCATGGTGGCCAGTGTGAGGGCACAGTATGGAGGGCATAGGATGCTGAGAAGGGGGAAAGTGAGACGGAGATACAGTATAGTGACTGGATAATGAAGCAGGTAGGCAGCATAGAGAAGGGGCAGCATGGTGGCCAGTGTGAGGACACAGTATACTGAGGAGGGGGAATGTGAGACTGAGGTGCAGTATGGTGACTGGATAGTGAAGGAGGTAGGCAGTATAGAGAAGGAGCAGCATGGTGGCCAGTGTGAGGACACAGTATGGAGGTCACTGTATGCTGCGGAGGGGAATGCAAGACTAAGGTGCAGTATAGTGACTGGATAGTGAAGGAGGTAGGCAGTATAGAGAAGGGGCAGCATGGTGGCCAGTGTGAGGGCACAGTATGGAGGACACAGTATGCTGCGGAGGGGAATGCAAGACTAAGGTGCAGTATAGTGACTGGATAGTGAAGGAGGTAGGCAGTATAGAGAAGGGGCAGCATGGTGGCCAGTGTGAGGGCACAGTATGGAGGACACAGTATGCTGCGGAGGGGAATGCAAGACTAAGGTGCAGTATAGTGACTGGATAGTGAAGGAGGTAGGCAGTATAGAGAAGGGGCAGCATGGGGGCCAGTGTGAGGGCACAGTATGGAGGGCACAGTATGCTGCGGAGGGGAATGCAAGGCTAAGGTGCAGTATAGTGACTGGATAGTGAAGGAGGTAGGCAGTATAGAGAAGGGGCAGCATGGGGGCCAGTGTGAGGGCACAGTATGGAGGGCACAGTATGCTGAGGAGGGGGAATGTGAGACTGAGGTGCAGTATTTATATCTAAATGCTACAGTTCGTGCTCTACTGTTATGGTTAAAATGTTAACGTTATTGGGCCCCCACCAGATTTTCTGCCCAGGGGCCCCCACCAACCTTAATCCGGCCCTGCAGAGAGACGATGTGTGTGGGGGGGGTAGTATACAGAGGGGTAGTGTGTGTGGGGTGATATACAGAGGAGCATTGTGTGTGTGTGAGGATATATAAAGAGGGGCAGCTTATGTGGGGGATAGTGTACAAAGGGGCAGCGTACATGAGGGATATTACACAGAGGGTCATTGTGTTTGTACATTATACAGAGTTGCAGTGTGTGTGGGATATATAGAGGGGCAGTGTGTGTGTGGGGAAGATGCTACACAGAGGAGCAGTGTGTGGGATATTATACAAATGGGTAGTGTGTGTTCAGATTTACAGAGGAGCAGTGTACGTGTGGGGACATTATACAGAGGAGCAGTGTGTGGAGGGGGATATATTGAGGAGCAGTGTTTGTGGGGAGATATTATACAGAGGAGCAGTGTGTGGGATGATATTATACAGAGAAGCAGTGTGTGGGAGGATATTATACAAAGGAGCAGTGTGTGTGGGAGGATATTATACAGACGAACAGTGTGTGGGGGATATTATATTGATAAACTGTGTAGGGGATACTAAACAAAGGAGCAGTGTGTGGGGGGATATTATACAGAGGAGCAGTGTGTGTGTGGGGATATTATACAGAAGACCAGTGTGTGGGGGAGGTATTATGCAGAGGGGCATTGTGTGTGTGGGATATTATAGAGAGAAGCAGTGTGGGGGGGGATATTATACTGAGGAGCAGTGTGTGGGGATAATATACTGGGGTGCAGTGTGTGTGGAGGGGATATACTGAGGAGCAGTGTGGGGAATTTTATACAGAGGAGCAGTGTGTGGGGGATATTACACTGAGGAGCAGTGTGTATTAAGGGATATTATATAGAGGAGCTGTGTGTGTGAGGCATATTATACAGAGGAGCAGTATGTGTGTGGGGAATTATTATACAGAGGAGCAGTGTGTGTGGGAGGATATTATACAGAGGAACAATGTGTGTGGGGGATATTATATTGATAAACAGTGTGTGTGGGGGATACTAAACAGAGGAGCAGTGTGTGGGGGATATTATACAGAGGAGCAGTTTGTGTGTGGGGTGTAGCGGGGTGGGGGTCCCCCAGGACGACAATGAGGCAGTGACCCAAAACAGTCTGATCCAAACAGTTTTATTGTCCTTGCTGTACAGGAAAAGTCATCCGGAACACAGCCGGGTTACTCACAGTCCATACGGTTCCCCGTCACACAGGCACTGCTTGCCGTAGGAGACGGTCTTACTATACTCCGTTTGGCTATTCCCGGGGGTCCACAGACCTGTGTTATAGTTCCACACAGGCCTGAACTCTCTTCAGTTTCCTGCTCTGCAGCTTACACCACAGGCTCTGCCCCACCCAGGCCTTTACAAAGAGCTTTTAAATGAGAACTGTGGACATGAGCCACCTGCATAACCCGGCCTGGAGGTTACTGGACTGACCACTATGTAGGGCTCTAATATGTTTCTATACGCATTCTGGGAGATACGTACCATCCGTCACATATCAATGGCCCCGCTATCTCACATACCCCCCCCTCCGTTCAAACCCGAGGGGATGAACGGACGCACCCAAACAGGCCGCCCGAGACAGGGCATCGGCATTGCCCTGGGAGGAACCGGCCCGATGTTCTACCCTAAAACTGAAATTCTGAAGGGACAGGAACCAGCGGGTGACCCGGGCATTCCATTCCTTCGCATTTATCATCCAGACGAGGGGCGCGTGGTCCGTTACCAACCGAAACTGTCGCCCGAGCAAATAATAGCGCAGGGACTCCAAGGCCCATTTAATAGCCAAGCACTCCTTCTCCACTACGCTATAATTCTTTTCTGCCGGGGTAAGTTTCCGGCTCAAATAGGTAACTGGATGCTCAGTTTCGTTCACCTCTTGCGAGAGTACGGCACCCAGACCCACCTCGGAGGCATCTGTTTGTACCAGGAAGGTGTTACCGAAATCGGCGCTAATGAGGACCGGTTGACCACACAAGGCAGTCTTCATGGACTGAAACGTTTCCTCAGCCTGAGGGGTCCAGCGTACCATAGCCGCCTTCTTCCCCTTCAGCAGATCGGTCAAAGCTGCTGTTCTCCCGGCAAAGTCCGGTATAAACCGCCGGTAATACCCGACAATGCCGAGGAACGCTCTCACCTGTTTCGTGGACACTGGTCTGGGTCACTTTTGGATGGCCTCTATTTTATTTACTTGAGGCTTGATCACCCCGCGGCCAATCACATACCCCAAATAGCGGGCTTCCTCCTGACCGATTGCACATTTCTTTGGGTTTGCGGTCAACCCTGCCGCCCAGGGAGTTAACGACGGCCTGGACCTGGGACAAGTGGGTCTGCCAATCGGAACTGAAGATGATGATGTCGTCTAGATAGGCGGATGCGTACTTCTGATGGGGTTCCAACACTATGTCCATCAGTCTTTGGAAAGTAGCCGGGGCTCCATGTAAACCAAAAGGCAAGACAACATAGTGATAGAGCCCCTCTGGTGTAATAAAGGCCGTTTTTTCCTTGGCTGACTCTGTCAGCAGCACCTGCCAATAGCCTTTGGTAAGGTCAAGCGTCGTGAAATATTGAGCCTTTCCCAACCGTTCAATAAGTTTGTCCACCCGGGGCATAGGGTAAAGGTCGACCTTGGAAACCTCATTCAGTCTCCGGAAGTCATTGCAGAAACGTAGCGACCCGTCGGGTTTTGGAATCAGCACAATGGGACTAGCCCAGTCACTCTTTGATTCCTCGATCACCCCTAGGGTAAGCATCTGTTTCACCTCTGCTGCAATGGCTTGTCTCCGGGCCTCGGGCACCCGGTACGGTTTCATACGCACCTTTACCCGAGGCTCGGTGACAATGTCATGTTGGATAACCGAAGTACGGCCGGGTATCTCGGAAAACACATCCGAGTTCTGCTGTACCAACTTCCGAACTTCCCGACGCTGCAGTTTAGTGAGGGTGTCGCCTAAGTGTACCCCCCCTTCAGTTCCCAGGATGGGTGGCACTACAGGTTCCCCCCAGGGCCCCACCGGTGTTACTCCCGTCACCATACAGTCACGGTCTTTCCAGGCTTTAAGCAAGTTAACATGATACAGTTGTTCCGGCTTCCTCCTCCCCGGCTGGTATATTCGGTAGTTCACCTCCCCCACTTTTTCCCGAACCTCATACGGCCCCTGCCATTTGGCCAACAGTTTACTTTCGGCCGTGGGCACCAAAACCAAGACCCAATCCCCTACATTAAAAGATCTGATGGTGGCTCGTGTGTTATAAGTGCGCCTTTGTGCCCCTTGTGCCCATGTTAGATGTTCTTTTACAATAGGCAAAACCGCTGCGATGCGGTCCTGCATTAGGGCCACATGTTCAATCACACTTTTATATGGGGTGGGCTCCTGTTCCCATGTTTCCTTGGCTACGTCCAGCAAGCCCCTAGGGTGTCTGCCATAAAGCAACTCGAATGGCGAAAAACCCGTGGATGCCTGCGGCACCTCTCGGAGCGCAAACATAAGATAGGGCAACAGCATGTCCCAGTCCCTCCCGTCCTTGGCAACCACTTTTTTAAGCATGGACTTAAGGGTTTTGTTGCACCGCTCGACCAGCCCATCGGTTTGCGGATGGTACACCGATGTGCGCAGGTGCTTTATTTTCAACAGTTTACATAATTCTTTTGTCACCTTGGACATAAACGGGGTCCCCTGGTCAGTAAGGATCTCCTTTGGTAACCCAAGACGGCAAAATATGGCAAATAACTCCCGAGCAATAAGCTTCGCGGAGGTATGGCGCAGCGAAATGGCCTCTGGATAGCGTGTGGCGTAATCCACAACCACCAATATGTGTTGGTGACCGCGTGCGGATTTTACCAGGGGCCCTACCAGATCCATTGCAATCCGTTCAAAAGGTTCCTCTATAATTGGAAGAGGCACCAATGGACTCCGGAAATTCGCAATGGGCGAGGTCAGTTGGCAGTCTGGGCAGGATTCACAGAATTTCCGTACATCTGCGTACACTCCTGGCCAAAAGAACCTCCGTAAAATACGCTCTTGTGTCTTGGTAATTCCTAAGTGCCCCCCCAGGGGGTGTGTGTGAGCCATGTTAAGCACTGCCTGACGATGGGATTGTGGCACGACCAGTTGTTCTACTATCTCTTCCCTGCTTTTGTCTATTCGGTAGAGTAAATCGTTATAAACCGCCATGCGGGGAAAGACAACCTCTGCCCCTGGTTGTTGGGCCACCCCATTCACCTCTTTTACATTCTCCCACGCCTGGGAGAGGGTAGGATCCCTTAGCTGGGCCGTCCCGAAGTCCTCTCGGGATGTTTCCAGCTCCGGGATCGCTACAGTCTCTTCACTTTCCCCTGCCAACACCTCTAATGGACCCCTGTCAGGTTCTCCCCCTGTCCCAAGGTCGGCGATCCCTACAGCAGGTATCCCCGACTCGGGATCATCGGGCTCCGCACCCAGATTCATTTTTGCCTGGGAAAAGGTATTATTTCTATCCCACAGGTACCAAAACAACGGAAAATCCCTTCCCAGCACTACCCCGTATGGTAGAGTTTTCACCACTCCTACCACATGCGTCACGTCTCCGCACGAAGTGGAGAGGCATACCTCTGCTGTTGGATATTTGCGGAGTTCACCATGTATACACACAATCCCAACCTCCCTCTCCGTGGACTCCGACCCCGAAATCAGCGACACATGAACGAGGGTCACTATACTGCCCGAGTCCAAAAGGGCCTCTGCCCGATGTCCATTTACATACACATGACAGAGAGGAGGTTCAAGAATAGGGCGTGCAGCATACACCGTATTAGCATACATAGACATTCGGCGGGTGTACCCACAATCCATGGACTCCGTAATCAACGGGCAATAAGCGGCGATATGGCCGGGCCCTTGACATCTCCAGCACTTCATAGCAGTGGCCCCACCAGTTTTTGTTACTATTCCTGGGGGAACTAGTCTTTTGCCGCTCTCAGTGTGGGTTGCCCCCTCAATATGGGCTTTGTTTTTGTTGTTCACCAGTGCCGTACGTGTCTCTCGGCCAGGGTCCTGTGGCCGCCGGGCCTGACGCACTGGGGCAGAGTCTCGTATAAAGTCCTGTGTGGCGGTATATCGCTCAACTAAACTCACCACCTGGTCCAGATTACCCGGGTCTCCTTGCCCCACCCAACGTTGAATAACGACTGGCAGAGTCCGCACCAACCGGTCGACCACCACCCTTTCCACCATCTGGGCTGGAGACAACACCTCCGGCTGTAAACACTTTTTAACCAGTTGTAGTAAGTCATATGCCTGAGACCTGGCTGGACAGGTCTCCACATAGGCCCATGAAAACACTCGCTGAGCCCTCACGTAGGTATTGACCCCCAGACGTGCAAGGATCTCACCTTTCAATTTCTTGTAGTCCAGGGCATCCTCCCGGCTGAGGTCGAAGTAGGCTTTCTGGGCGTCCCCTATCAGGAACGGAGCCACCACTTCCGCCCACTGGTCTGCCGGCAGTTTTTCCTTCTCCGCTGTGCGCTCAAAAACCGTAAGGAAAACCTCCACGTCATCCTCCAGGCTTAGTTTCCGCAGGGCAGAGCGAACCCTGTCCCGGGGCACCCGTCGGTCGGAGTCAGTTGCTGCCGGTGTCTCACGCAGGGCCGCAATCTGCTGCCGTAGCAATGCATTCGCCTCTTGTTGTTGTCGCTGGGTCTCCTGATGCTGCCGCCGGGATTCCTGATGCTGCCGCTGGGATTCCTGGTGCTGCTGCTGGAACAGACCCAATTGCTCCTGTTGCTTTTGCTGAATTGTTACCAACTGCCGCAGAAGCTCCTCCATGTTATCAGCCGGTTTATACTGTAGCGTAGCCGGCCTAATTATGGACATGCAGAGCCGTCACAGACTTCAGCTGGTGCAGCGGTTGGGTATGCCTCAATGCTCCATGCCCGCATTCTCCACCATAATGTAGCGGGGTGGGGGTCCCCCAGGACGACAATGAGGCAGTGACCCAAAACAGTCTGATCCAAACAGTTTTATTGTCCTTGCTGTACAGGAAAAGTCATCCGGAACACAGCCGGGTTACTCACAGTCCATACGGTTCCCCGTCACACAGGCACTGCTTGCCGTAGGAGACGGTCTTACTATACTCCGTTTGGCTATTCCCGGGGGTCCACAGACCTGTGTTATAGTTCCACACAGGCCTGAACTCTCTTCAGTTTCCTGCTCTGCAGCTTACACCACAGGCTCTGCCCCACCCAGGCCTTTACAAAGAGCTTTTAAATGAGAACTGTGGACATGAGCCACCTGCATAACCCGGCCTGGAGGTTACTGGACTGACCACTATGTAGGGCTCTAATATGTTTCTATACGCATTCTGGGAGATACATACCGTCCGTCACATATCAATGGCCCCGCTATCTCACAGGGGATATTATACAGAAGACCAGTGTGTGTGGGGGGGGGGTATTATGCTGAGGGGTATTTTGTGTAGGGGATATTATAAAGAGAAGCAGTGTGTGTGGGGATATTATACTGAGGAGCAGTGTGTGGGGGGATAATATACTGAGGTGCAGTGTGTGTGGGGGGGATATTATACGGAGGAGCAGTGTGGGGGGATATTATACAGAGGAGCAGTGTGTGGGAGATATTACACTGAGGAGCAGTGTGTTTGGGGGGATATTATACAGAAAAGCAGTGTGTGTGTGTGTGTGTGAATATTATACACAGGGGCATTGTGTGGGTATATTCTACTGAGGGGCAGTGTATGTGGGGGGATATTATACATGGTGCAGTGTGTGTGTATGTGTGTGTGTGTGCGCGCGTGCGTGTGTGTGGGATATCATACAGAGGGGCAATGTGTGGGGATATTATGCACAGGGGTATCGTGTGGGGGTACACTGAGGGGCAGTGTGTGGGGGAATATTATAAATAGGGCACTGTGGGATAGAGATTATAGAAAGCGGCGGTGTAGAGAGTATATTATGGAGAGGGGAGGTGTAGGGGGTGTATTATTAATTTTCTAAGGGAAATGCTTTATTTTCTGGAACAACTTCAAAGGTGCTAACACTTTTGGCCATGACTGTGTGTGTGTGTGTGTGTGTGTATACACATTCGTTTTTCCAAGAATGGTGGTGAGTGTTGAGGGCTTGAGGGGTGGAGTCGGAGCTGGGATGGGGTATAATATCCATGGATACAGCATAAATGGTTGAAATCGGAAGACCTCTAAAGAAACGAGATCAGATGTGGTGGATGTGAGGTGCAGATTCTCCAGCACAAATTGGTAATTTATTGTACATTTGAAGAGATCAATTTTCTTAGGATATAAAAAAAATGGCCTCCTGTCCTCATTTGTTTCCTGGGAAACTGGGTAAAAAAATATCTGTGGGGAGGGCACCAAAGGGCAGTTTTGCACAGGGCGCCATTCAGGCTAAGGCCGGCCCTGAATGCACACCCCATAGTCCTCCATATAGTATAATGGACTCAAATGTCTTCCATATAGTTTATGGCCACCATTGTACATATTGATTTAAAAACAATAAATCAGTACCTCTCCTCAGTCCCCCACTGCTCTGTAGTATTCTGCAGCTCTGCACATCGCTGCGAAATGAGCTTCCTGTAGTGATGTCATCGTTCCCACTGCTCTGAGACAACAGATCGCATATGCAGTGGGGGAATAATGGAGAAGGGAGAGGAGCATTCTCCCTTTCATCATTGCTTTCAGATCTCAGATGCAGGAACAGGAGAAACTCGAGTCAGTATCAAAAATACACATTTTATTTAAGTTTAAGAGATACAAAACATTAAAATGTTGTAGATATTATCTTAGTAACGATCCCAGACAAAGAAAGTCTGCTCCAATCGGCGCACCTAAACAGGTTCTCATCTACTTGCTACCTACAGAATATTATTTTATATCAATGATAGCTGTAGAAGGACTCAAAAAATATATATGGAAAAATATTTAAATATACCTATCAGATGTACTAATATATAGAATTTAACAGATAACAATATCAGTTGAGTAATACATAAATAGACACCAAGTCACCTGCAAAAATCACATAAAGCATATTGCTCAACTCATGATACGGAAACCACCAATAACAAATGAACACTGCATTGGAAAATGTCTCATAAATATTATTTCATATATTATTCTGCAATGTTCAGTGGTTTGAAATTAGGGACGATCAAATACCTCAGATATTGAGCTTCGCGAATATTTGCCGAATAGGTCACCACTATTCGACTATTCACGAATATTCGATGCGCAATGTAAGTCTATGGGTAACCTGAATAACAACTATTCAGAACTTTTCGGGCTTCCCATAGACTTACATTGCGCATCTGAACCAAAAGAAGAGAGAAACGACCAACAGAGCCCAATTGCTGAATTTGAAAGAACTTTATTGAGGGTAAATGGTGAGCGGCACAATCACAAGAGACACCAGAGTCAGAAATTCCCGGTAGGTAAATAGACAATCACTCAAGAATCATATAAATATTATCATATACACAGTATAGATGATGATATTAATATACAGTTAGGTCCAGAAATATTTGGACAGTGACACAATTTTCGCGAGTTGGGCTCTGCATGCCACCACATTGGATTTGAAATGAAACCTCTACAACAGAATTCAAGTGCAGATTGTAACGTTTAATTTGAAGGTTTGAACAAAAATATCTGATAGAAATTGTAGGAATTGTACACATTTCTTTACAAACACTCCACATTTTAGGAGGTCAAAAGTAATTGGACAAATAAACCAAACCCAAAAAAAAACCCCACCCTGGCCTGTCTATTTTTGGAATTGATGAATGGTTTGCATCTAGATGTGAACCCTTTGTATTTACTTTCATGGAGTCTTCTCTTTACTGTTGACTTAAAGACAGATACACCTACTTCACTGAGAGTGTTCTGGACTTCAGTTGATGTTGTGAACGGGTTCTTCTTCACCAAAGAAAGTATGCGGCGATCATCCACCACTGTTGTCATCCGTGGACGCCCAGGCCTTTTTGAGTTCCCAAGCTCACCAGTCAATTCCTTTTTTCTCAGAATGTACCCGACTGTTGATTTTGCTACTCCAAGCATGTCTGTTATCTCTCTGATGGATTTTTTCTTTTTTTTCAGCCTCAGGATGTTCTGCTTCACCTCAATTGAGAGTTCCTTAGACCGCATGTTGTCTGGTCACAGCAACAGCTTCCAAATGCAAAACCACACACCTGTAATCAACCCCAGACCTTTTAACTACTTCATTGATTACAGGTTAACGAGGGAGACGCCTTCAGAGTTAATTGCAACCCTTAGAGTACCTTGTCCAATTACTTTTGGTCCCTTGAAAAAGAGGAGGCTATGCATTACAGAGCTATGATTCCTAAACCGTTTCTCCGATTTGGATGTGAAAACTCTCATATTGCAGCTGGGAGTGTGCACTTTCAGCCCATATTATATATATAATTGTATTTCTGAACATGTTTTTGTAAACAGCTAAAATAACAAAACTTGTGTCACTGTCCAAATATTTCTGGACCTAACTGTAATACTCCATGTAACCAACATGCATGAATGCAAACATATTAGAATATAGATGCATGCAGACATACATGCATGCACATATATACATACATGCATATACACACACACACACACACACACACACATCTGGTCATATAATTATGACATAATTCATGGCAACAATAATTAGATCAAAATGATATCAAAGATTGTAATATCAGAGTGCAAGATGTTATATGTAGGCACCACAAAGATGGTAAGAAGGTCCACAGCATTAGGTCTCAGAATTATATTCATTGTTCTATCAAGGTACCGATGGCATATCCCGCGAGATGTCCAGAGCGACATGAAGTATTACTTTAGTGTAAATAATCACTGATAGGATGATGTCTTAAAGAGAATATAAAAAGACACATAATTAAAATACAAAAAAGGACAACAACACTTAAAAGGAAGCAACTTCCAGAACCACAAAATCACAAAAATGAGTATGATATATATCCATTGAGACCCATAGGGCAAAGGGTTACATTGTGCATCGAATATTCGCATAGTGACGACCTATTCGTCGGATATTCGCAAAGCCGAATATTTGAGGTATTCGATCATCCCTATTTATAATACATCCCTAGCAGGAATTGGTAAATGATTATTTTTTTAGTATAGAGTTTAATTAAGATGCAGTAAAGGGTTCCCCAAAGGTCATTCTAATACATCTACTGTATGTGTTGGTGCTTTAATTCAACCAAAAGCAGAGATCTCATGTGTCCATCCATGCACCACCCAATCTATAAGGCTAAAGTTATTATTCCATATATCGTCCCAAAAATGTCCAGTAGATGGCAATATAATCACAGAACGATTTTGAACCCAATATGTGTTCAATGTAGCATCCTATTTGCGCATCGGAGGGCCCCAAAAGAGGGGCACCCCAATGCATCCACTATGTGTTTGTATTCAGTAAAATAAATGGTAGTGAATATATCAATTCATTTCTACATCAAGTGATAAATTACTTCACAAATTCATCAAACAATTACACATATAATATACATTAGAGTAGATGTTATGCTCGATATTTACCCTTGATAGATGTGGACCTTCACACAGCTCCCCGACACATATTTCACAACTCGCTTTCTCAGGGGGCGTGGCTAATGACTCCCCTATCCGTGCTTTAAATACCGCGCCATATCCCGTCACATGACAATTATAATCAATCCTATATCTCCCAATGCGCATGCGTGGTATCATAGAACAAGTTGTGTACTCCCATCAACATAATTGGATGGGAGAAACACGTGTTGCACGAGATTTCACGCATGAATATTATTTTGCCGAATCTGATGCTTCCGCCAACCATGCCAGCCAAGACATGCGTAGACGGCTGCCAAAGTTGCCTAATCCTATCTCCCGCATAACCCGATGGCACGGTCATGGAGGGCATGGCAGATCATCCTTTATAATCAGCCACTACATTTTGTGCATTCTAAAATGGGAGTCCCCATAAAGAATTTCCGGGTAGGGAAATATTCCAATTCCACGCATACAAAGTATTCATGTTCGCCCCTGTGCTCCAATCAGCTGCGTCATCAGAACATGCGTAGAGACGGCAGGTGCCTTACCAGTCTCCTGCATCATTCAATGAAGCAGCCATAGGAGATACAATGGAGAAACCAGAAGATCTCTCTGTACTATAAAGGGAAAATGACAGCAGTGAATCTGTACAATCATCATGTGATAAAGGGAGACCCCGCGATATCCACAACACGACTCCCAAGTTTCACATTCCATATATTAACACGGAAAAATTTAAACCATTATGTTATTAATTGTACTACCATATAGTATAATGCACCCCCATAGTTCTCAATATAGTATAATCAACCCCATAGTCCTTCATATAGTGCAATGCTCACCCCATAGTCCTCCATATAAAATAATGTACGTCTATAGTCCTCCATATATTATAATGCACCCCATAGTCCTGCATATAGTATAATGCATACCCTATAGCCCTCTATCTAGTGTAATGCACACCCTATAGTCCGCCATATAGTATAATGGACTCAAATGTCTTCCATATAGTATTAGGCCACCATTGTACATATTGATTTAAAAACAATAAATTAATACCTCTCCTCAGCCCCCCACTGCTTTGTGGTGTTCTGCAGCTCTGCACATTGCTGCGAAATGGGCTTGCTGTAGGGATATCCTCGTTCCCACTGCTCTGAGACAACAGATCTCAGATGCAGTGGGGGAATAATGGAGAAGGGAAAGGAGCATTCTCCCTTTCATCATTGCTTTCAACTGTATTGGCGTGTAGGTGTCACAGCCTGTTACAAAGCACAGAGATGTCACGGCTGGCTGACAGTCTAGTGGCAGCGAGTGTTAGAAAAATGCAGAGATTGGCAACATGTGATGTTATCTGACAGTTCCTTGCAGTAGCGGACTCTATGACCTGGGAAACCTTTTTCCTCTCAGTTGCCAGCCTCTGACTTCATTTTTAAACCTCACCCTGGGGTAGTTTGGGTGCGGTTTATAGTTGTTCCTGGCTGTGGTTTGCAGCAGTCATCTCATCTTGTTGTTCCAGAAACTTCTGTGGTAGCTGCTCCTAAGATACGTGTTTGACTTTTGCTATACACCTGGGCTCAGGTGGTAACATTTGTGTTTCCCCTGTATTGTTTCCTTTTGTCTCCCTGAGTGTTATCGATGTTGACAAGTGCTCATACCCACCATCCTTACTTAGGGCGTACAGTGAGGTATCCAGTGCAGCAACAGGTGTGGAGCCTGGATAGGGCTGATGAGGGTGACCTGAAGGTTGTTGTCAGTGTTTATCACTTCTCCCTTTCCCTAGCGATAGGGCATTGCATTCCTTTTCCCTTCACTTTGTATACCTTCTGTCCCCGGCTGTGACACTAGGATGCTGATACAGTGATACAGTTGAACATGCCCCATAGCGGCTATGTCGTCTCACGTATGTAAAAAATTATTACATAGCTTCTTCAATTAATGACAATGTTAATCATGGACAGCACACAGAGTGCACACTGGTGCCATTCATGTGAGATCCATAGACTTGTATAGTTAATTTTTATTTGTTTCTCCATATTTTTTGTGGAGACATGGTCAACAAAAAAATGAAAAGTCTTCATTATTCTAAGGGGCACTTTGCACACTACGACATCGCAAGCCGATGCTTGCGATGCCGAGCGCGATAGTCCCCGCCCCCGTCGCAGCTGCGATATCATGGTGATAGCTGGCGTAGCGAACATTATCGCTACGCCAGATTCACATGCACTTACCTGCCCTGCGACGTCGCTCTGGCCGGCGACCCGCCTCCTTATTAAGGGGGCGGGTCGTGCGGCGTCATAGCGACATCACACGGCAGGCGGCCAATAGAAGCGGAGGGGCGGAGATGAGCGGGACGTAAACATCCCGCCCACCTCCTTCCTTCCGCATAGCTGGCGTGAGCCGCAGGACACAGGTAGGAGATGTTCCTCGCTCCTGCGGCTTCACATACAGCGATGTGTGATGCCGCTGGAACAAGGAACAATATCGTACCATCGGTCATTTCCAAGTTATGGAAATGACCGACACTACACCGATGATACGATTACGATGATTTTGCGCTCGTTAATCGTATCAAAAAGGCTTTACACAGTACGATATCGCCTGTGACGCCGGATGTGCGTCACTTTCAATTTGACCCCACCGACATCGCACCTGCGATGTCGTAGTGTGCAAAGTGCCCCTTAGCCTTCTTCTACCACATATAGGACTTCCCATCAATTGTGGCTGGGTTATGGGGAAGGCATCACCAAAATTAGCTGCAGGGAACAGAATTCCCTCTAAGCTGCTATTACGCCGGATTGAGGGGATGCCTCATATGACAAATGGGTGGGGAAAGACACAATAAAAAGCACTCCATCGTTTCTTCAGCAGGAAACTTTGCAGCTGCAACTGAAACAACACCACAGTTATGCAAGGATGAGCTCCTTCAATGTGGTCAGCATAGAGAATCTATCACCGGCATGGAGTAAAGCCAAGAGTGGATATATAGCGGAAAGGCATGATGACAAAATGCTACAGCTGTGATTAAGGCTAAGAGTAATCTCAGCCAGCTGGGGAAAAGTCTTTAACCCCTTCCATGTTCAAAGAAATGAAATCCACTCTAATACAAGATGGAACTTTAAGGAAGCGACACACCCGTGACAGCTGTATAGCTATGGAGCTTCTAATGTCACCGTACAGTGAAGGAATTGCAGCCAGGGCATTCAGCAATGTGAAGGGGCAGCGTCTCTTCTCTCTTGTATAAGCAGCAGCTGCTATAGCAGAGGAGAGACACTGAATTGCATGAGCAGTTAGAATAAATCATGAAAAAGTGTTCAGGCAAATCTTAAACGGAACCACAATAGTATATAATGCAAGGAAATGTACGACATATAACAAAAACATCAGTACCAAATCTTCCATAGGAAAAAATGTACATAAATCTACATAAAATATGCAAAACACTTGTGTATGTGAAGTGCGTCATGGACGAAATACTAAAATAACAGTAAAATGCAAAGATAAAATAAAGCCAATGCAGATCTATTTGAAGGTCAATGATGTAGCATCATTCTTTTTTTTAAGATTTAAGTTCAGCAGAGAGCATGAGGATTCAAAGAATAAATCCAAAAAGGCTGCCCTTTTTGTGGAGGGGATGTGTAGCGCCCCACAGGCTCGGCTGTGACCGCTGAGCTGCTCGGATCCGTGCTCGTACTGCGGGTGGCGGCTCGAGCCTCTCACGGACCCGGGGGTCACGTCGCTCTGCAAGGGAGTTGGTGCTACACGCAGGGACTTGGGTGAGGACTTCCACGGCCGGGGCCGCGGTTGGTTGGTTTGGATTGTAAGTTCGTGACGCCACCCACGGGTAATGGTGTTTGTAGACACCACCGCTGCGGTGAAGGTATGGGGGCTCCCGGGAGCGGTGTAATGGTGCAGCTAGGTATTGACCCCTCCGTGGATAGGGGATATTGGTCCCGGGACCCGGTTGGCGAGGGCCGGGGTCCAGGGTCAAGTGTTGCGGTGCGCGGCCCGAAGGCACTGGTGTACTCACTATGACACAAGACATGGAGTCTCTGGTAAACCAAACGGAGTGATGAACGGGGTCCGCAGCCGGCTGCATCTTCTCCCAGAATAGGTTGGTGGTTTCTGCCTTTCTCCTGCACCTCTGTGTGTAAATGTTTAACTCCTATGCCTAGACACCGGTAGTCCGCTCCCCGACTTGTATATGCCGTAGGAGCCCGTTTGCCCGCAGACGCTGGCCCTTTGGGTCTCTATGCCTTGGCGGTGGCTTTACCCTGTATGGTTGGGCTGTTGTCTTCTAACGGGGCTTGTGTGGGATAGGTCCTTAAGTCCAGTCCGCAATCAGTTCATTTGACTCGGCCCTGTCGGTTTAGGGCTTTGTACTGGGTCTCAGTACCCCTCCTGGTGCTCCAGTTTCCAATCGGTTCCCCGGTTCGGTACCGGCGGGTCACCGGCTGTAATGCCAGCTCCTGCAGGCTGCCACCACCGCCGCCACCACCGCCGCCGTAATCCCAGCTCCTGCAGGCTGCCACCACCGCCGCCTCCTTGCCAATGGTGACTGGGCTCCGACCCAGCCACCCGGTAGTCTCTTGGCAGGCCTGGACACAGGACTGCCCGTGAACTTGACTGCTCTCCACCTCCTCCAGACTACTCTCCTCTAGAACTTGAACTACTCTCTTTGTTTTCCCGCCTCTAGGCCTGTGAACTTCTCGGTGGGTGGAGCCAACCGCCTGGCTCTGATCCCCCTGGTGTGGACATCAAACCCGGAGGGTGGCGATAAGGTTTTTTTAGTTTGACTGATGTCACCTAATCGGGAGGGGGTGTGGTGTTGTGCACTACCTGGAGCGACCTGACTAGTCCAGGGCATCACATTCCCCCTTGGTTTAATGCAGACCGTCCGCGGGCTGCCCGTACATCACCAGTTTATTTTTGCTTTCTGTAAAATAGAAAAACGGGAACATAATACAATTATACTATCATTTGTACAAACTTTCAACATTTTTAGCTTTTGTTTGGATCTTCCCTTACAGGAGGCACATACTTAAACGTTACGAACATCAAACACTTTTATTAACACGGGAACCGGGTCCTCAGTCACCCACCCAAACAACCTAGTCTTGATGCTGCCCCTAAGAAGTGGGCAGCACCCCTTTTCCCCAGTCCAGGAACGGGCCCAGGTATGTTTTAACGGGATGGGTGCAGGTTTCACAGTCCTTTCAGAGGCCCCACGTCCAGGGGACCCCTCACTCGGAGGATAGCCACCGGTTGTAGTGGTGGCGGGCCTCGGCCAACAGCTTCCCGCAGGCCCATCCTCCAGTCTGCCTCTCCGGAGGCGGTGAAACCGGACGGCCGGTTAAGGGAAGGGTTATTTACATGCCCAATAGTTTTTGGGTGGCCTGCCAGTTCTCGGCCTTGTCTTTTGTAAAAACAGGGGCAACAAAAGTCCCAATGGGGACGGGCAGTAGAAGTCCCAACGGGGACTGTGTCACATGGGCAGCTGGGTTCCGCTGCCTTTGAACGTTTTGGTAAATCAGGTGAAAGCCTCGGGTGATTAGTGCTCATTCATTCAGCTATTTACACAATCAACATATTGCACCCCTAAATGGCAGTCTCTGTGTACCTAAGCGGGGGCCTACCTAGGTTAGGGCGTGTGGACCTTCTGGGCCCAGTGTTGTCAGTGGGAGGCAGTGGGACAGGGGGGACAACTGGTCCCTCTTTCCGTGTGTCAGGTATGGCAGGTAGAGACCTAAGGGGGCGCAGTATAGGTGCATCCTTGGGCGCATGGTCGGGTGGTTTGCTGGCGGGCATTTCCATCTCTCTCTCTTCCACGGGTTGTGGTAACATTATCATGGGAACAATTACCGCGCCATTCTGCATAGGCCAGTCTGCTGGGAAGTCGCACATTATGGTATAAATCACATCTTTCTTCTTTTCCCCGCTCGGCACGGGGACCGGAGCCTCATCCACCAGCCTCAAGGGATCTGGGCATCTCTTCAGGTGGTCCCTGGAAACGGTAGCCGTGGTCTTTATCTGGTCGCGACTGATCAGGTAGGTCTTCTCGTTCTCACATCCAGTGGGCTGTATGACATACGGGGTCCTTTCCCATTGATCGTCGAGCTTATGCATCCTCCTCTGCGCTTCAGTACCACATCCCTGGGTTCAAAGGGGGCGGCCGGAGCCCGCTTGTTGAAGCGCTACTCTTGCTTTTCTCGGCTCTGGCGCAGATTCCTCTCCACATACTCCTGGATCTGTCGGTACTGCATCTGCCGCTTGGTTTCCCAGTTGTTAGTGGAGGGAAGGGCATCGGGTGCCTCTAGATCCATTTCTAGATCCACGGGCAGCCGCCCCGGTCGGGCTCTCATCAACTATGCGGGCGTGCACTTGGTGGAACTGCAGGGGATGTTATTGTACATGTCCACCAGGTCAGGCAACTTCTCCGGCCACAAGTTCCTTTCCTCCAGCGGTAGTATCTTGAGGAAGTTCAGGACTAGGTGATTCATTTTCTCACACATCCCGTTAGTCTGGGCATGGTATGGCGTAGTCCGGATCTTCTTACACCCGTACAAGTGACAGAACTCTTGGAACACCTCCGCTTCAAAGGTCGAGGCCTGGTCCGTGAGCACCCTCTCCGGGTAGCCGTGCGGTCGGCAGAAGTAGGCCTGGAAGGCTCTAACTGCAGTACGGCCCGTCAGATCCTTAACAGGGACAACCACCATGAACCTGGAGTAGTGGTCTACAATCGTCAGGGCATATGTATACCCACTTCGGTTGGGCGAGAGCTTGACGTGGTCCAGGGCAACCAACTCCAGTGGCTGGTGAGTGACGATCGGCTGTAGGGGGGCCTTCTGGCTGGCTTTGTCCCGCCTTCTCAGTGTGCAGGGACCACATTCTCGACACCAGGCCTCCACAGACTCCCGCATCCCACTCCAGTAAAATAGCTCTCTCAGCAACATCTCCAGCTTTTTCCAACCGAAGTGCCCTGCATCATCATGGTAGGCCTGCAGGACCCTGGGCACACTGGCTTGGGGAACCACCACATGGCGGACCTTCTCGTGGGTCTTCGGATTGATCATCTCCCTATACAGCTTCCCCTGATGTAGGTACAGGTGGTTTCTCTCCTTCCACAGCCATTGAGCTTCTGAGGGGGCCACGGGATCCATCCTGGAGGAGCCCTGCGCGATCATGGCTTTGATCAGCTGGACTGCAGGTTCCTGATCCTGAGCTTCCTGCCACCCCTGGCCAGGCAGCGGGTCGAGGTTCACCTGCTGTTGGTTAACGCAGGGCTTCTCATCTCGTGGCCGATGGAATGCGGGTAGCTCAATTTCTTCAAGGTCATCGTCCTCCACCCCTTCATCGGGTAGGTGCGGCATCTGAGACAGCGCATCCGCATTGGTGTTCTTGCGGCCGGCCCTATACTTGATAGTGAAATCGTAGTTGGACAATTGAGCCATCCACCGCTGCTCCAGGGCGCCCAGCTTGGCCGTATCTAGATGTGTCAATGGATTGTTGTCCGTGTAGGTAGTAAACTTTGCCGCCGCGAGGTAATGCTTGAACCTTTCGGTTATTGCCCACACTAGGGCTAAAATCTCAAGCTTGAAGGAGCTGTAATTTTCGGGGTTCCTTTCCGTCGGCCGGAGTCTTCTGCTAGCGTAGGTGATCACCTTTTCCTTCCCATCCTGTACCTGGGACAGGACCGCACCCAAGCCCACATTGCTGGCGTCGGTGTAGAGGACGAAAGGGAGGCCGTAGTCCGGGTAGGCTAGGATTTCTTCTCCCGTCAGGGCTGACTTCAACTGGTGGAAAGACTCCTCATGTTTCTCGCCCCACACAAACGGAGGACCGGGGGCCTTCCTATGCTTGGTCTGTCCCACGAGGAGATCTTGCATGGGCGCGTCCATTTGCGTGTACTCCTTGATGAAACGGCGGTAGTAGCCCACCAGGCCCAGGAACTGCCTCACCTCCCTCACTGTGGCCGGTCGTGGCCAGCTCTGGATGGCAACAATCTTCTCCGGATCCGGGGCGACACCTTCTGCGCTCACCACATGTCCGAGGTATTGCACTTTGGGTTTCAGCAGATGGCACTTAGAGGGCTTCAGTTTCATCCCGTACTTGGAGAGGGCTGCAAACACCTCTGCCAGGTGCTCCAGGTGGGCCTCATACGTCTTGGAATACACGATCACATCATCCAGATACAATAGCACAGTCTCGAAGTTGAGATGCCCCAAGCAGCACTCCATGAGCCGTTGGAATGTCCCCGGGGCATTGCACAGCCCGAACGGCATACTGTTGAACTCGCAGAGTCCCATGGGGGTAGCAAATGCGGTCTTCTCGCGGTCTTCTGGTGCAACCACCACCTGCCAGTATCCACTGGTAAGGTCAAGGGTAGAGAAATAATTAGCAGTTTTTAGTGCAGCCAGCGACTCTTCAATACGGGGGAGAGGGTAGGCATCTTTGTGCGTTATCTGATTGATCTTCCGGTAATCCACACACATTCTCATGGTACCATCTTTCTTCTTTACCAGCACCAATGGAGCTGCCCAGGGACTACAACTATCCCGGATGACCCCTGCCTCCTTCATGTTCCTCAACATGTCTTTGGCGCATTGATAATGTGCTGGTGGTATCGGCCTATACCTTTCTTTAATGGGTGTGTGTGTCTGTGGGTATATGATGTTGAACCCCCTTAATCCTCCCGAAGTCTAGCGGGTGCTTGCTGAAAACCTGCTCATACTCCTCTACTACCCTGTATACCCCGTCTTTGTGGTGTACCGGGGTAGATTCAGTGCCGACATATAACTCCCGACACCAATCCTCTAGTGGTGTAGATGGGGTGTCACTGCTCATGTTGGGTGTAGGGGTAGTGGGGGTGGTCTCATGGATGGCGTGGGAGTCGATGGTAAACAGCTTAGCTATGGTGGCGTAGCTGGGGAGCCTAACCTCTTCCTCCCCGCAATTCAGCACTCTCACAGGCGCTCTCCCCTTTTTGACCTCAATCACCCCTCTGGCTACCATCACTGTGGGGCAGTGCTCCGAAGGTGAAGGTTCCACCAACGCTGAGTAATCCCGTCCCTTGGGGCCCACTGCTGCCCTACACCAAATCATCATTTCGCTACTTGACGGGACCACCAAAGGGGCTGTGTCCATCACCCGCATTCCACCAATCTCTCCACCTGTCAGGTTCACTTGCTGCCGCTGCAGGAGGGCCCGGGTTTCACACTGTAGGGCCCTCTGCCGACCTCCTCCTGCAGTGGCAGACAGTTGTTGCAGCAAGCTCAACACCTCTCCCATACATTGCTCAATCACATTGGTCCCTAGGACCACTTTTGGGTTACGGTCACTGGACTCATTCAGCACCACAATCATCCCTTGACGTTTTAGCTGGGTCCGTCCCACGGTCAGGGTCACCTCCCTGAGTCCCACTTGGGTCATAGGGAGCCCATTGACCGCAATAACGGTCATACTATTATCGGGAGGGGCAAGTTCACTATCGGCCCAATATCGCTGGTACAATGAATAAGGCATAGTGGTTACCTGCGATCCAGTGTCCAACAGGGCCTTGGTCGGGACGCTGTCCACCGCCAGGGAGATGATGGGGCGGCCTCCTACAAACCGGTCTCTCCAATCAGCCGGGCCATGGGGGTCTACTCCTGAGAATTGGCCCTTGGCCTCAGGGGTTGCTCATTTAACGGACATCGCCTAGAGTAATGGCCAGACTTGTTGCACCTGTAACAATCCACAATATCCACATATTGCTATCTCATAGACAACATCGTATACATAGAAACCACTTGTAGTCCTATACAAACTCATAAGAACCACTATGATGCTTATATGTCATAAAACCTACTTTATTGATATAGTTTAAAAACCAAAAAAGTAACAACACAGTTATAGCTTGGCAATAAACAAGAGCAGTGGAAAACACAAGTGCGTCTCCCCTAAACAGGGGGGAAAGGTGGGTACGAGCTTATCGGTTCCATCTGAAACCAGTTATATCAAAATTAACAGGACATGTGTCAAACTCCACATATAAGTATGAAAGTATTTTTAGTACTATTTAGAACAGATCCAAAATAAGGCTGTTATAAAGAGTGTATCTTTATTATTGATTTTTATCTTTATCCGCTCACCTAAATAAGCCACATTTATTGTCTGCGGGAAGAAACCAAATCTAAAAGCAAAAGTGCTATATGTAGTAAATATCACTCAACCGCAACCATAGGGTCTCATATAGGCAAGCAGAAAAATAACAATAGCAACAACAACCCTCTCTGTTATCAGCCAGTAATCAATTGCATCAATGGTAACGAAAGGCAATCAATATCCGTCCTTACAATACAAGATCTGTAGCCAAGGGGTAGATACAATTATCTCCATGTGTCCATGGGTACACATATATAGCAAGGACTTTTTTGAACCAACCTAAGTCAGAATTATCTATATATATAATTGCCTTATTCTGTCTGTCTGTCTGTCTGTCTATCTGTCTGTCTGTCTGTCATGCTCCAAAATTGTGTCCTTACGGTGACACAAAGCTGATTGGACGCTGGGCTCGCCATGGCCCCGCCCCCCGCACGGATTGGCCGCTCGTCTCGGCTCCTCCCCCGCACGGATTGGCCGCTCGCCTCGCCTCGGGTCCGCCCCCCCCGCACGGATTGGTTGCCACTCACACTCAGACTCACATGCACACTCACACTCAGACTCACACTCAGACTCACATGCACACTCACACTCAGACTCACAGGCACACTCACACGCACACTCACACAGACTCACACGCACACTCAGACTCAGACTCAGACTCACACGCACACTCAGACGCACACTCACACGCACACTCACACTCAGACTCACACGCACACTCACACGCACACGCAGACTCACACGCAGACTCACACTCAAACTCACACTCAGACTCACACTCAGACTCACACTCAGACTCACACGCACACTCAGACTCACACGCACACTCAGACTCACACGCACACTCAGACTCACACTCAGACTCACACGCACACTCACACTCAGACTCACACGCACACTCACACGCACACTCAGACTCACACGCACACTCACACGCACACTCAGACTCACACGCACACTCAGACTCACACGCACACTCAGACTCACACTCAGACTCAGACTCACACTCACACTCACACACAGACTCACACACTCACACGCACACTCACACGCACACTCACACGCACACTCACACGCACTCACACTCACACTCAGACTCACACTCAGACTCACACTCAGACTCACACGCACACTCAGACGCACACTCACACTCACACTCACACTCAGACTCACACGCACACTCACACGCACACTCACACGCACACTCACACGCAGACTCACACGCACAATCAGACTCACACTCACACGCAGACTCACACGCAGACTCACACGCACAATCAGACTCACACTCACACGCACACTCACACGCACACTCACATGCACACTCACATGCACACTCAGACTCACACGCACACTCAGACTCACACGCACACTCAGACTCACACTCACAATCAGACTCACACTCACAGTCAGACTCACACGCACACTCACACTCACACTCACACGCACTCGCACACTCACACTCACACGCACACGCACACTCAGACTCACACTCAGACTCACTATCAGACTCACACTCACACTCACACTCACACACAGACTCACACACTCACACTCACACGCACACTCACACGCACACTCACACTCACACGCACACTCACACGCACACTCACACTCACACGCACACTCACATGCACTCAGACTCACACTCAGACTCACACTCAGACTCACACGCACACTCAGACTCACACGCACACGCACACTCACATGCACACTCACACGCACACTCACACTCACACGCACACTCACACACACACTCACACACTCACACGCAGACTCACACGCACACTCACACTCAGACTCACACTCAGACTCACACGCACACTCACACGCACACTCACACTCAGACTCACACTCAGACTCACACGCACACTCAGACTCACACGCACACTCACACGCACACTCACACGCACACTCACACGCACACTCACACTCACACGCACACTCACACGCACACTCACACTCAGACTCACACTCAGACTCACACTCAGACTCACACGCACACTCACATGCACACTCACACTCAGACTCACACGCACACTCACACGCACACTCACACTCACACTCAGACTCACACTCAGACTCACACTCAGACTCACACGCACACTCACACGCACACTCACACGCACACTCACACGCACACTCAGACTCACACTCAGACTCACACTCAGACTCACACGCACACTCACACGCACACTCACACGCACACGCACACTCACACTCACACTCACACGCACACTCACACTCAGACTCACACTCAGACTCACACGCACACTCACACGCACACTCACACTCACACGCACACTCAGACTCAGACTCAGACTCAGACTCACACTCAGACTCACACTCAGACTCACACTCAGACTCACACTCACACGCACACTCAGACTCACACGCACACGCACACTCACACTCAGACTCAGACTCACACGCACACTCACACTCACACTCAGACTCACACTCAGACTCACACTCAGACTCACACTCACACTCACACGCACACTCAGACTCACACGCACACGCACACTCACACTCAGACTCAGACTCACACGCACACTCACACTCAGACTCACACTCAGACTCACACTCAGACTCACACTCAGACTCACACTCACACTCACACGCACACTCAGACTCACACGCACACGCACACTCAGACTCAGACTCACACGCACACTCACACTCAGACTCACACTCAGACTCACAGTCAGACTCACACTCAGACTCACACTCAGACTCACACACTCACACTCAGACTCACACGCACACTCACATGCACACTCACATGCACACTCACATGCACACTCAGACTCACACGCACACTCACACTCACACTCAGACGCACACTCACACTCAGACTCACACTCAGACTCACACTCACACTCAGACTCACACTCACACTCACACGCACACTCAGACTCACACGCACACTCACACTCAGACTCAGACTCACACGCACACTAACACTCACACTCAGACTCACACTCAGACTCACACACACTCACACTCACACTCAGACTCACACACACTCACACTCACACTCAGACTCACACGCACACTCACACTCACACGCACACTCACATGCACACTCACATGCACACTCACACACTCAGACGCACACTCACACTCAGACTCACACTCACACTCAGACTCACACGCACACTCAGACTCACACTCAGACTCACACGCACACTCAGACTCACACTCAGACTCACACGCACACTCACACTCACACTCAGACTCACACGCACACTCACACGCACACTCACACTCACACGCACACTCACACACACACACTCACACGCACACTCACATGCACACTCAGACTCACACGCACACTCACACTCACACTCAGACGCACACTCAGACTCAGACTCACACTCAGACTCACATGCACACTCACACTCAGACTCACACGCACACTCAGACTCACACTCAGACTCACACTCAGACTCACACGCACACTCACACTCACACTCAGACTCACACTCACTCACACTCAGACTCACACTCACACTCAGACTCAGACTCACACGCACACTCAGACTCACACTCAGACTCACACTCACACTCACACTCAGACTCACACTCACTCACACTCAGACTCACACTCAGACTCACACTCACACGCACACTCACACTCACACTCAGACTCACACTCAGACTCACACTCAGACTCTTACTCACACTCACACGCACACTCACACTTTCACACTCACATCAGATCGCATCCACGTCCTGCAGCGGCGGAACACACACACATCAGATCGCATCCACGTCCTGCAGCGGCGGAACACACACACCTCACACACACATAAGAACAGACACACACACACACACACATCAGATCACACTCACTCTCACACACACCTCACACACACATCAGTTCGCATCCACATACTCACAACATCCCGTGATATCGCTTGCTTCTCGGCGGCGATACTGTGCTGTGAGCTTCCAGGACCTGCTGGAGGATCACATGGCCGGAAGCATGTAGTATCTCCAGATGTTGTGAGTGTGTCAGCGCGTATGTGCGATATCGTCAGTGTGCGTGTGTATGCGATCGGATGTGTGTGAGTGTGTGTGAGTGTATGCGATCGGATGTGTGTGAGTGTGTGTGTGTGTGTGTGAGTGTATGCGATCGGATCTGTGAGTGTCGGCAGAGGAGCACGGCGTGCAGCACAGCTGCTGGGACCGCCCACCGGTGGGCACAGGGAGAAGGGTGTGTGTGTGAGTGTATGCGATCATATGTGTGCGTGTTTACTGTCTGATGTGTGACTGTGGAGCACGATGGGGGGTGCACAGCATGGGGGATGGAGCACGATGGGGGGTGCACAGCATGGGGGATGGAGCACGATGGGGAGTGCGCAGCATGGGGGATGGAGCACGATGGGGAGTGTGCAGCATGGGGGATGGAGCACGATGGGGGGTGCGCAGCATGGGGGATGGAGCACGATGGGGGGTGTGCAGCATGGGGGATGGAGCACGATGGGGAGTGCGCAGCATGGGGGATGGAGCACGATGGGGAGTGCGCAGCATGGGGGATGGAGCACGATGGGGAGTGCGCAGCATGGGGGATGGTGCACGATGGGGAGTGCGCAGCATGGGGGATGGAGCACGATGGGGTGTGCGCAGCATGGGGGATGGAGCACGATGGGGGGTGCGCAGCATGGGGGATGGAGCACGATGGGGAGTTTGCAGCATGGGGGATGGAGCACGATGGGGAGTGCGCAGCATGGGGGATGGAGCACGATGGGGAGTGCGCAGCATGGGGGATGGAGCACGTTTGGGAGTGCGCAGCATGGGGGATGGAGCACGATGGGGAATGCGCAGCATGGGGGATGGAGCACGATGGGGAATGCGCAGCATGGGGGATGGAGCACGATGGGGAATGCGCAGCATGGAGGATGGAGCACAATGGGGAGTGGGGATGGAGCACGATGGGGGGTGCGCAGCATGGGGGATGGAGCACGATGGGGGGTGGACCACGATGGGGGGTGCACACCTCCCCCCAAAACACACACACACACTGCCACACACGCACTGCACAACACACCACACACACACTGGGAACCACAAACACCACCCTACACAGACACCCACACACACAGACAACGCCGCAGACACACAACACTCAACACACAAACACCGCGGCACACACAAATATACGCACATACCGCACAACACACACATTGCACAAAACATACCCCCCCCCCAAAAGACACACACACACACCCACACAAACCGCGCAACACACACACACAACGATACAGACACACAGCGCTCCACAAATAACGACACACAACGCAACACACAAACAACACCGCTCTCACCCCCCGCTACACCCAGACAACACCCAGAACATGTACAGCCCCTACACATACACTTGGTAACTACACACAACAACATCTATATATATAACAAAAATCATACATTAACTACACAATACGTAAATTCTAGAATACCCGATGCGTAGAATCGGGCCACCTTCTAGTATATTAATATTTGTCCTTTATTTTAACTCCCTACACATGGGGACCACTCCCTTAGCCAACAGATTTACACTCATACAATTACATGTTAATATAGGGATTAGTCACAGACCTGACAGATGCTGGAACAATGTACCCGTGGCCACCAACCTCAACGCGTTTCACGTGCTGCTTCTTCGGGAGGCAGGTGTACTCACTATGGGGCCGTAAGGTCTATAAATACCCAGATGTAATGCATAATAATTACAAGGTGTGACAGTGTCTTGCCGCCAGCCAAACGCATGCTTTCCCGACACGAGCGCCGCCATGGCAGGAAGATGTATACAACTGATGCAATGTCAGTTCCGGCCGCGTCAGCGAGCCGCCCACCGCCGCGGCCATGGCAACGCAATGCCAGAGCCGCCGCGCATGCGCAGCACGCCGACGCCTCAGCCGTACGGAGACATCGCTCATCCACTGCCTGGCTTTGCCGCGTACAGCATGCGTTTACTGCTGCGACACTACCATCAAGAGCCTGCTCTAGTGACTCCTATCGATGTTTTTCAGGGATCTGATTAGTAAATAGCAGGCATTCCTTCAGGGAATCATGGGTACTTATATGGATCCAAGCCCCCCGCATAGAGCTCACCCTCATTACTTTCATATTGAAGGCTCACTGCGGGGAAAGTCAATCCACACAAGTCATTCATACAGTATTAGCATTTACCAGGATATATCCCAGACCACCGCACATAAATTAACAGTTGATCCGAAATAGTATATGTGCCTAATGCAATCCGAACCAGCTACACCATATGCCGGGTAACAGGATCACATAGTTCCCATGCCTATTATCATCAACCCATAATATAAGGGTAATTATATTAGACACAGTAGACCTCACACTCAAAGATTGACACTATTTTACAAACAAGATCAAAAATATGTAGTTAGTGTCCATCTCATCCAGTATAGTTATTCCAAGACCTAAACGTCCCCATATAAATCTCCAATGGCATATTCCATTATTTCTTAGTTCTTGTTTCATTATTCATATCCATAATAAGTCCATCGTTTTTCTTCTTTCCTCTGATGGTAAAGTTTCGCCATTTTTCAACATCCTCTCTCCTCCACAAGAATATTCATAGCCCAAATATACACGTTCTAAAAAACTCAAATGGAGAAGAGAAAACATATTAGTACACCCTATCAAAACACCAATTTTTACCCTGTATCAACCTTTTGGATGTTATAAAACCGCATAAAATACAAATAAAAAACACTTCTGATAGAATTTATGATTCAAAGAAAAGCGCCGAAGCCGAATGACTCATTCAAGCCGTGTGGGGATACTGTACCGAGCCGGTATATCCACCGGCTCTCAAGTTGGGCCAAGATTTTACCTACATCCCCTCCACGCACATCCACTTTGATCTGATCTATTGCTTTGACTCTAAGACCCCTAGAGTCAGAGTTGTGGAATTCCTTAAAATGGCGTGGTGTTGTTTTTAATTTTTCATTACTCTGAGCCTCTTTAGAATTTTTAATGTCCCTGACATGTTCTCCTACCCGAATCCTAAGTTCTCGGGTAGTCATGCCAATATAATGCAACTCGCTTGGACACGAGGCCTGGTAAATCACGGCTTTTGAGGTACAGCTTAAATACAGCCTGATGTCATAATCTTTGTTATTTTTTGTACCCCTAAAAGTTTTTGCTTTGCGCATATTTGCGCACGCCTTGCATAGGCCACAGGGGAAGAAGCCGGTAACACCTGTTCTATTTTGATTGTTTTTCCCAGATCCATAGTGGCTGTGGACCAGATGATCCTTAATATTCCTAGCCCTTCTTGCTGTTATAAGTGGGTATGGTGACAAGTTCTTACACAGAATTGGGTCGGTCTTCAGGATATCCCAATGTCTCCTGAGAATCCCTCCCAGATCTTTCCATCGATTATTCTATGTCGTGATCAGCCTTACCCCATCCTCTTTATGGGGGCTAGGTTGTAAATAATTGGGATACAGCAGAGAATTTCTAGTATGGGAGTTTGCCCGGTCTATGCCGCGTTTAATCATTCTCCGACTATATCCCCGATGTAAAAATCTATCTGTTAGGTCCTGAGCCTGTTTTGAATAAGCCGCCTCGGAGGAACAGATCCTCCTGGCTCTAAGAAACTGGGCTACTGGGATGCTCCTGATAGTGGCGGGAGTATGGGACGACTTAGCATGAAGGAATGCATTAGTAGCCATAGGTTTTCTATACACTTCCGTATCCAGGGTACCGTTCTTAGTTACCGTAATTTTGATGTCCAAAAAATCCATTTCCCGGCCACTTTTATACGTTAGAAAGACATTGATCGAGTTTTGATTGAGTCTGTCCACAAACTTGTTCAGGTCCATGGGAGATCCCTCCCACAGAAACCAGACGTCGTCGATATATCTTATCCAGCTATGTACTTTACAAATATCGACGTCTGGCTCTGTGAGGAAGATTTGCCTCTCCCATGCTCCCAAAAACAAATTTGCATAGGCCGGGGCACAAGCCGCGCTCATGGCTGTGCCCCGCCTCTGAATGTAGACAGCTCCCCCAAAAGTAAACACATTATGTGTTAGGACATATTCCAATAATATGAGCAACAGATCCACCAGAGCCCTGTCAAGATTACTTGATGTAAGGAAAAAGGTTGCCGCTCGGAGACCATCATGGTGACCAATAGACGTATACAAACTCTCAACGTCCATAGTCACCATGATGGTCCCCGGGTCCATAGTGATGTTATCCAATCTCCTGAGGGCCTCTGTAGTGTAGCTCCAGGTGGGCCTCATACGTCTTGGAATACACGATCACATCATCCAGATACAATAGCACAGTCTCGAAGTTGAGATGCCCCAAGCAGCACTCCATGAGCCGTTGGAATGTCCCCGGGGCATTGCACAGCCCGAACGGCATACTGTTGAACTCGCAGAGTCCCATGGGGGTAGCAAATGCGGTCTTCTCGCGGTCTTCTGGTGCAACCACCACCTGCCAGTATCCACTGGTAAGGTCAAGGGTAGAGAAATAATTAGCAGTTTTTAGTGCAGCCAGCGACTCTTCAATACGGGGGAGAGGGTAGGCATCTTTGTGCGTTATCTGATTGATCTTCTGGTAATCCACACACATTCTCATGGTACCATCTTTCTTCTTTACCAGCACCAATGGAGCTGCCCAGGGACTACAACTATCCCGGATGACCGCTGCCTCCTTCATGTTCCTCAACATGTCTTTGGCGCATTGATAATGTGCTGATGGTATCGGCCTATACCTTTCTTTAATGGGTGTGTGTGTGTCTGTGGGTATATGATGTTGAACCCCCTTAATCCTCCCGAAGTCTAGCGGGTGCTTGCTGAAAACCTGCTCATACTCCTCTACTACCCTGTATACCCCGTCTTTGTGGTGTACCGGGGTAGATTCAGTGCCGACATATAACTCCCGACACCAATCCTCTAGTGGTGTAGATGGGGTGTCACTGCTCATGTTGGGTGTAGGGGTAGTGGGGGTGGTCTCATGGATGGCGTGGGAGTCGATGGTAAACAGCTTAGCTATGGTGGCGTAGCTGGGGAGCCTAACCTCTTCCTCCCCGCAATTCAGCACTCTCACAGGCGCTCTCCCCTTTTTGACCTCAATCACCCCTCTGGCTACCATCACTGTGGGCCAGTGCTCCGAAGGTGAATGTTCCATCAACGCTGAGTAATCCCGTCCCTTGGGGCCCACTGCTGCCCTACACCAAATCATCATTTCGCTACTTGGCGGGACCACCAAAGGGTCCATCACCCGCACTCCACCAATCTCTCCACCCGTCAGGCGTCAGGTTCACTTGCTGCCGCTGCAGGAGGGCCCGGATTTCACACTGTAGGGCCCTCTGCCGAACTCCTCCTGCAGTGGCAGACAGTTGTTGCAGCAAGCTCAACACCTCTCCCATACAGTGCTCAATCACATTGGTCCCTAGGACCACTTTTGGGTTACGGTCACTGGACTCATTCAGCACCACAATCATCCCTTGACGTTTCAGCTGGGTCCGTCCCACGGTCAGGGTCACCTCCCTGAGTCCCACTTGGGTCATAGGGAGCCCATTGACCGCAATAACGGTCATACTATTATCGGGAGGGGCAAGTTCACTATCGGCCCAATATCGCTGGTACAATGAATAAGGCATAGTGGTTACCTGCGATCCAGTGTCCAACAGGGCCTTGGTTAGGACGCCGTCCACCACCAGGGAGATGATGGGGCGGCCTCCTACAAACCGGTCTCTCCAATCAGCCGGGCCATGGGGGTCTACTCCTGAGAATTGGCCCTTGGCCTCAGGGGTTGCTCATTTAACGGACATCGCCTAGAGTAATGGCCAGACTTGTTGCACCTGTAGCACACAGGTGGCCCATACTGCGGGTCGGTGTTCTTCCTCCGCTGCATCCAAGGGACGTCCTCCGGACTGTCGGTAAGCTGGATCATTGCCGGAGGCTTGACTCTCGGCGGGAGCTTGAGTGCGGCGATCACCCAGGCGAGGTCCTCGCTCATGTGCTGTACTTTTTCGGCCAGCTCGTCTCTCGCCCCGGTGGGTGCTGCAGGGGCCGGCAGGGCCAAGAGCGGTGGCACCACCGAGAAGGGAGCCGATTCGGCCGGCCAAGGGGCCGCGTCAGGAGCACCAACATCAAGGGGTTGCAGGGCCTTTATGGCCCATTCTTTCAGTATCGCAAAGTCCAACTCAGGGTGCTCCAGGGCCCACAACCGCAGCTGCTTGCGATCTTCAGCGGACCCCAGTCCCCGCAGAAACTGTTCCACTAAGATTTTTATTGCTGTCGGCCTCGTTGATGGTATCCACCCGCTTCAGGGTTCGGAGGGCCATCTGCAGGTGCAGGGCATAGTCTCTGATACTGTCTGGGGGTCGCTGCCGACAGTGGTAGAACGGCATCCGTAGCTCGGCTTCGGTGCGAGTCTCAAAGGCGGTCTGGAGCTTTTCAAAGATGGTGGTCACCGAGGCCCGGTCCGCGTCGGCCCAGGTCTCCGTCTCCTGCTCGGCCGCACCGGTCAGCTGCCCCAGCACTACCACTGCACGCTGTCTGCTGGTCATGGCATACAGATCGAGAACCGAGCATATCTTTTTTTGGAACGCCTGTAATGTGTCAGGCTTCCCACCGTACTGGGGTAACCAGGCAGCGCCGGGCACGTAGGGCAGGGAGTTCGGCATTACCTGGGCGACTGCTGGACCTGTGGCCTCCCCCGCTTATGTGACCGGAGCGGGGGCTATCGCATTTCCGTCTTGGGGCGCCGACACTCCTGCGGCTGACGCTTCGCCCTTCGCCGTCTCCGGTAGGCGCAGACATTTTCTTTCCGTCCCCCCTTGATATTTTCCGAGCACTTCACTTGCTTTTTGCTCCGCTCCGCTCTTGGGGGGCGGGGCTTCACTTTCGCGCCATTTCTGTTCAGGGAAGACGGCTCGGGTTGGAACTTTTCGCGCCCAAGATGGCGGATTCTCCAATTTTTCAGCGGGACGTCGCTGGCGATGATCTCAAGGCACACTTCCACAGGTAAGTGGACAGTTCTATCCTGTTCGCAGATACCAGAAGAGTTGATGTGTACCGCCCCGCAGGCTCGGCTGCGACCGCCGAGCCGCTTGGATCCATGCTCGTACTGCGGGTGGTGGCTCGAGCCTCTCACGGACCCGGGGGTCACGTCACTCTGCAAGGGAGTTGGCGCTACACACAGAGAGAGGAGTTCCACGGCCGGGGCTGCAGTTGGTTGGTTTGGATTGTAAGTTTGTGACGCCACCCACGGATTGTGGTGATTGTAGATACCACCGCTGCGGTGAAGGTATGGGGGCTCCCGGGAGCGGTGTAATGGTGCAGCTAGGTGTTGACCCCTCCGTGGGTAGGGGATGTGGGTCCCAGGACCCGGTTGGCGATGGCCGGGGTGCAGGGTGAAGTGTTGCGGTGCGGCGTGTTGCGGCGCAGTGCAGCGCGGTGTGCGGCCCGAAGGCACTGGTGTACTCACTATGACACAAGACACCGTAGTCTCTGGTAAACCAAACGGAGTGATGAACGGGGCCCGCAGCAGGCTGCAGATTCTCCCAGAATAGGTTGGTGTTGTCCGCCTTTCTCCTGCACCTCTGTATGTAAATGTTTGACTCCTATGCCTAGACACCGGTAGTCCGCTCCCCGACTTGTATATGCTGTAGGAGCCCATTTGCCCGCAGACGCTGGCCCTTTGGGTCTCTATGCCTTGGCGGTGGCTTTACCCTGTATGGTTGGGCTGTTGTCTTCTAACGGGGCTCGTGTGGGATAGGTCTTTAAGTCCAGTCCGCAATTAGTTGATTAGACTCAGCCTGTCAGTTCAGGGCTTTGTACTGGGTCTGAGTACCCCTCCTGGTGCTCCGGTTTCCAATCGGTTCCCTGGTTCGTTACCAGCGGGCCACCGCCCGACCCCGGTCCCTACGGTTCCACTGGCTGTAATCCTAGCTCCTGCAGGCGGCCACCACTGTCTGCCTCCTTGCCAATGGTGACTGGGCTCCAACCCAGCCTCCCGGTAGTCTCTTGGCAGGCCTGGACACAGGACTGCCCATGAACTTGACTGCTCTCCACCTCCTCCAGACTACTCTCCTCTAGAATTTGTCCCTGGTGTGGACATCAAACCCGGAGGGTGGCGACAAGGTTTTTTTAGTTTGACTGATATCACCTAATCGGGAGGGGGAGTGGTGTTGTGTGTGACTACCTGGGACGACCTGACTAGTCCAGGGCGTCACAGATGCGAGCAATCACCACCATGAATGAGTAATGGTGTGTGTTTTAAGCCATAGACAACAAGATAGCACATGTTTTATATATGACCACTATGATATATGCTTCCTGCTTCTTTTGAGGTGATAGTTATTTATTTTGTTAATTGTGATAGTCATTGATACTACTACATTAATACCACCCTGTATATAGGGTAGGTCTAGGGTTAGATGATGACGAGCGAGGTGCCATTCTAGTGTTGCCTATTAGGGTGCCATTCTCTGCAGTTAGTTAGGGTCCAATTTAGCAATTAGCAGATAGCTGGATCATATAGAGAACATCATATATTAATGAAACCTAAAACTTAACTTTTAATATGTATTATATCATAAAAAGTGAAAGCAATGTTCACTATGATAAAAAACGTGAGGATAAAAACGTGTAAGCTTGGCCAGCCAGGTCAATAATGGCGAAGCTTAGATAGGGCACATACGCAGACCCAGACAAAATCACCACCTAGGTCAAGCCGTGGTGAGTTCCAGAGCCCCCTGTAATACACATACAGAAACCTCCTAAACAACGGGAACGCCTCCGTCCACGGCCAGACCAGACCAGGCCGCAACACCACCATCCACGACCAGACCGGACCTGGCTAGGCTGTGGGACGCAGCCCTGGACACCCGACGACCACGAGAGAAGGTGCCGGTGACCAGCCTGAACTGAAATCCACTAACGGTGATCCGGATGCGGGTTATTCAGGTTCGGGGAGCATAAGGTTCGAGAGGGAGTCCGGTATGGCTGCTGCGGCACAGAGGGCTGCCATGAATGAGGAGACTTGCCAAGCCATTATCCAGCAGCTGAACCAGGAGCGACAGGCTCGGGATACCAAGAAAAGGCAAGTGGTCACCCGAGATTTGCAGGAGAAACAAAGCCTGCGCAGAGATACCTGGAGTGCCTGTGGGGTCCGGTACCAGGGCACCGGTGATAAGTTCGACCCGCAAAAAGGTTGGGGGTTTACAAGGGAGCCTGGAATGCATGCTGGCATATTTGTGTCCCACAGAGATGTGCTGGACCACCTGATACAGGGACATCCAGACCGTGACCTGCACCTGGGTGACGTGGTCACGTACACCAGGCATCATGGAGAGAGGGGCTGGTATGCTCTTGATGTGCAGAAGATCCGTAATCGGTCCCTGCCAGCTCTTCCTATTCCCCCACGATTTCCAAGGTCCTCCAAGCTGTGGTAGCGGAACCAGGCTATCTCAGCAGCTAAAATGTTAAATATTGTTGAAATGTTATGTGTGCACTTATTATTTCTTCTAAAAATCTGGAAAAATGTTTGAAAATGTTGAATAATCTCTGGACCAGTAACCTAATTGACCTGTTTGAAAAAGTTAGAATTAAATATGGACCACGGCTGCAGCACTGGCAGCAGCCAAAGACTTTTATTGTAAATAGTTGCACCAAGTGTGTCTCGTAAAGTAATCCTTTGTACCATAAGGACATTGATCCCACCATCAAGGAGAGGAAGTTTGGAGGAAAGGTCTGGGATAGAGAAGGCCCAGACCTGGTCACCAAAGGGACCGGTGACATGCCTCCTCAGAGGGTTTTGTGGAATCAGGACCTTTTTGGGTGGTGGGTTGATGGGGGATACTTAATGTTTGAAACATTTAAGAGATGAGCCTCCCCTGTGCGGGAAGAACGTTATGTATTGCTTAAATATTCCTTTTTGCTTTCTGGTTACAATAAAATTCTATTTCACTTACAGCCTGGGGACGTGCTGTGTTTAACCAAGGGGGAATGTAGTGACCCTGAGACACACAGGGCACTACAGGGAACTGTATCCTCTTGGGGATGCAGGACCTACCCCCTGGGAACTGGAGTACCAGTGCCGATACCACCAAAGCACAACCAAAATCCTAGTTCTCCACTCCACACTGAGCATAGAGGGTTAACCATGTAAGGGGATGGTCGCCATTGGAACAAGTCCCTGGGAATAGCCAGCCTGGTGAGAGGGGTCAGCAGTCAGTAGAGAGTCTAGTGAAGTGTGGCACAGAGGAGAGGTGTGAGGACGTGCCTGAGCTAGGTCCGTGCAACGGTGACCCCGAGGGCACAGAAGAGAGGTCGCCAGGTCGGGTACCGGAGATACAGCTGGGACCGGAGCACGAACGGGACACAGGGCCCTAGATCAGGTGCCAGTTTTACAAGGCTTGGTAAATACCTGCCCGTTGTGGACACCTCCATGGACTTCACCGAACCAAATAATCCGGGGGCATCAGCAGTAAACTAGGATCAGGGTTCGGACACTTAGCTCCCCACAGGGTCCGCACTGCCCGCCATACGAAGAAGGATACTGTACCCCAAAAGGGACAGTCAGGCCGCAAACGCTCCACGCTACGGGGACCCAACCAGAGAGTGCTGGGGACAGAGGAACCTGGGTCACTACATTGGCAATGATACTCCTGGGACCTGAACCAGCAACCTGAAAACCTGGGTCCAAGTGAGTAGAGACTGTTAAAGACAACCTGGTGTGGTCTCCGTTATTACCCCCGTGACATCTGCCAGGCCCAGCCCTACCTGCGGAGGGCCTACCACCATTGCTGCAATCACCACCAGCTCTGGGAGTACTCACATTCAGCAGCGGCAGTTCTCCATCCTTAACCGCAACCCGCAGGTGGCGTCACATGACAATAACTCTTATCACCCCTGTAAATATCCCTCCTTACAAAAGGGGCCCAGGGCACGGAACCGGGCAACGGCCACAGAAGTGACATGCATGCATATACAACCCTCCCCCCATACTGTGACCGCATATACATTCCTCCCCTCCCCCCATACTATGGCCACATATATAATCCTTCCCTCCCCTCATACTATGGCTGCATATACAATCCTCCCCTCCCCCATACTATGGTCGCATATACATTCCTTCCCTTCCCCTCTCCCCATACTATGGTCGCCCATACATTCCTCTCCTCCTCCCGTACTGTGACTGTGTATGCATTCCTTCCCTCCTCTCTCTCAATACTGTGGCCATATATACTGCTTCCCCCCCATACTGTGGCCGCATATACATTCTTCCACTCCCCCATACTGTGTTCATATATATACTGGCCCCCTCACCCTCATACTGTTCCTCTTCAGTGTCCTCAGCCCACACTGGACAACAGTGTTATCTGCCGCCTCTGCGGCCTACGGCACTGACCAGTGACGTCAGCAGTGTGATCAGCTGACATGATCACATTGCTGATGTCGCTTTGACCCAGAAGTGTCATTGGTTACAGGGTTCAATTGTGCTTGCGTCTGACAGACACAAGTACAATTGATCACAGAGAGCTGCACTCTCTCTGAGTCTGGCTGTCAGCTTGACAGTCGGATTCAGAGAACAGCCGGCTCGCACTATGGGGCGGCAAAATAGAGCCGCTAAGGTGACTTAAAGAGCACCGCAGTAGGCGGCTCCACGGCGGGCTGTGGAACTGCACCTGGAGCAGATGCCCCGCCAGCATCCCCCTAGATACGCCTCTGGTTTTATAGATTAGGTTGAACCAATTATGTGTACATTTTTGTTTTTACATAAAAAATGTGTATGCATTGGTAAAATATATGTTTTGTGATTTTTAAGATTTTTTATTCTATGGGGGGGTTATATTTTTACATTTTTGAAAAACTTTTTTACTTAATCCTTCTACACTGTGTGCAGAATTATTAGGCAAGTTGTATTTAGAGGATTTTTTTATTATTGATCAACAACTATGTTCTCAATCAACCCAAAAGACTCATAAATATCAAAGCTTAATATTTTTGGAAGTTGGAGTGGGTTTTTTTTAGACTTGGCTATCTTAGGAGGATATCTGTTTATGCAGTTAACTATTACTGTGCAGAATTATTAGGCAACTTAATAAAAAACAAATATATTCCCATCTCACTTGTTTATTTTCACCAGGTAAATCAATATAACTGCATAAAATTTAGAAATAAACATTTCTGATATGCAAAAACAAAACCCCCAAAAATTTGTGACCAATATAGCCACCTTTCTTTATGATGACTCTCAACAGCCTACCATCAATAGATTCTGTCAGTTGCTTGATCTGTTTACGATCAACATTGCGTGCAGCAGCCACCACAGCCTCCCAGACACTGTTCCGAGAGGTGTACTGTTTTCCCTCCCTGTAGATCTCATATTTTATGAGGGACCACAGGTTATCTATGGGGTTCAGATCAGGTGAACAAGGGCGCTATGTCATTATTTTTTCATCTTTTAGACCTTTATTGGCCAGCCACATAGTGGAGTAGTTGGATGCATGTGATGGAGCATTGTCCTGCATGAAAATCATGTTTTTCTTGAACAATACGGACTTCTTCCTGTACCACTGCTTGAAGAAGGTGTCTTCCAGAAACTGGCAGTAGGTCTGGGAGTTGAGCTTCACTCCATCCTCAACCCGAAAAGGTCCCACAAGTTCATCTTTGATGATACCAGCCCATACTAGTACCCCACCTCCACCTTGCTGGCGTCTGAGCTTCACGCTTGATTTTCCTCAATTCATTGGCAGTTATTTTGCGTCTTTTTTGCCCAACACGCTTCTTGTGACCCTGTTGGCTATTTGCCATGAAACGCTTGATTTTTCGGTGATCACACTTCAAAAGTTTGGCAATTTCAAGACTGCTGCATCCCTCTGCAAGACATCTCACAATTTTAGACTCTTCAGAGCCCGTCAAATCTCTCTTCTGACCCATTTTACCTAAGAAAAGGAAGTTGCTTAATAATTAAGCACACCTTATATAGGGTGCTGATGTCATTACACCACACCCCTCCTCATTACAGAGATGCACATTACCTGATTTACTTAATTGGTAGTTGGCTCTCAAACCTATACAGCTTGGAGTAGGACAACTTGTATAAAAAGTATCATGTGATCAAAATACTAATTTCGCTAATAATTCTGCACACAGTGTATGAGATTTGAACATTTTACAGAATGATTACTGTTCTGGTACCCTACAGTACTTTTATTACGTACTGCAGGGATATACATTGGTGTGCCCTTTGCACTGTGTCTTATTTTTGTGTGTTTGTACATCTAGATGTGGCATTACTTGTATTCAAATAAGTGATGAGCGAGCAGGCTCGCCACTGCTTGATACTAGATTGAGCATTGGGGTGCTCGGGTATGCTCAATCAAGTATCGTGCTTGAGCACCATGCTCGAGTCTCCACCCTACATGTTTTGCGGCTGTTAGACAGCCAATCAACATGCGGGGATTGCCTGCCACACATGGTAATGCCGAAACTATGTTAACTACTGGCATTACTGTGATTGGCCGACCGGAAGACGCGGAGGCGCGATGCTCAGCACACTGTCCTCTGGATGCAGTTCATGGAGAGTTAATCTAGGAGAGAGAGCTTAGGCGGTGTTTTATATTTATCGCTGCTGCACCATCTTTTTCACAAATCTTTATTTATTATAAAAATCTTTTTCAGGGCTACCTACTGTCTTTTCTCTAGTAAAACCACAGTTACCTGCATTCAGTGTAGGAGTAGCTGATGGAGGAGGGATAGTTTTGGATTATAGGCATATAGGCAGGGTTTATTGACGTAGGGTATGTGCACATGTTACATATTTGAATGCAAAAATTTCTGTACCATTTCTGCATGTCTTGGCAAAAAAAACTGCAGAGGCAAAAACCCACATTTTGCCTCATTTTCGATGCGTTTTTGCTTGTGTTGCTACATGCACTTTTTCACCTGTGTTTTTGGACATCAATAGATATTAGAGACAGATAGATAGATACAAACACACATATAGACATACAGACATATAGAAATATAATTGCACAACTCCCCGATATATAATAAAATTACACCCAATGGAGCTTATTGGACAGTTTTTTAGGATTAAATAAATAATTTAAATAAATGATGTGGGGTTCCTCTATTTTTGAAAACCAACAGAGGTAAAGCAGACAGCTGCTGGCTGATATTATCAGGCTGGGAAGGTCCATGGTTATTGGGTCCCTCCCAGCTTAAAAATACCAGCCCACAGCTACCCCAGAAATGAATCATTACATTACATTTGTCAATTCTGGTGCTTTGCCTTTGCTCTTCCTGATTGCCTTGGTGTGGTGGCAATCAAGGTACCGTAATTCTTTTTGGGGTTGATGTCAGCTGTGTAGTGTCAGCTGGCATCAAGCACAGGGATTAGTAATGGAGAGGCATCTATCAGACACCCCATTACTAACCAAGTAAGTTAAAAAAAAAAAAACACATACGCAAAATAATTTATTTTTTATTAAACCAAATTTTTTATTTCTTTTCTTGTAATGGTAAAATAGGGTACAGAATGAAGAAAATAAGGGTCAACAAATCAAAATATCAAATAACATAGTCTCTACAATTTATCGATCAAATATTTGTCATGGTCATCAAATTTGCTCCTTCCCGTTCTTCGTCAATGTATATTTCCATTATTCAGTCTCCGCTACCCCCCTTGAGCATTCCTTGATAACTTGTTACAAACATTACTTGTAAACACTATCCCTCCCATTCCCCCTTCCCCTCTCCATGCGACACAACCCAGAATTTGGCCAACTATACTTTCAGCTCGCACAGGGACCCTGACAGGTCTTCCTTCATGTACCATTCCGTAGACACAAATGTGGACATTATTTGTATTGTTTCTTCTCTAGAACATATAACGCTTATGAACTTTCTCTATTTACTGAAAAATTTTGCTGTCATCCTTTCTTTACACCTCTCCACCATCACCTTCTCCAACAGCGTTTTTTTCAGTTGATTAACAAGTTCTTCTTTTGTTGGTGTTTCCTTCACCAGCCACTTCTGAAGAATAGCCCTTTTACTTATCATTGCTATATCATGGAAAAGATTCGGTAACTTGTCTCCCCCTTTCTCTCCCTCCTCTCGATGCTGATAGTGAAATAACCAGACCATTGGATCTAACTCTACATTTCTATTCCAGATTTTCCTCACTACCCCTTGGACTTGTTTCCAAAAACTTTCAATCCTTTCGCACTGCCATATCCCATGATATAGAAAATAATTTATTTTAATGTACACTCCCTCACTCTTTCCCTGGTTCACCATTGTATTAAAAAAAACATGCAGGTCCAAGGATTCAGCTGTAGTCCAGTCTAGTCCACAAATGGAAACCTGAAAGACATAAAAAAGAGAGAAATTTAAACAGGACACTGTCCCTCGTTCACCAATTTATTAGTAACCCAAGTTCCCAAGTCCAACATAGTCCTGCAGTTCTCATGATGTTCCTTGATTACCTAGAGCAAAGGCTTGGAGCCTCAGAAGGAGGCCTCAGTACAAGTCTCCATAGGATTTGACCATCAGCCACTCCCAGCTTTCGTTGTGCACCACAAGACCTGGGACACTGATGAGCGGTGATGTCAGGAATGTCACTGCTCATCACTTTTATAGTAGGTGGGTGTATTTCATATATATTGCATTTCTTTGATGATATTTTACTCAACCAGTAGCTGTCAACCATTATTTCCTAGACTTCCTTTCTGATGTCGCAGCCTTACTTCCTGAATGCGTAATTGTCCTGGAGGAGTTGAATTCCGGTGACTTCAACTTCTACAATCCAATCACTTATGATTGTGGTATCATTGAACATCATAACCATGGAATGAAGTTACTTCAAGAATTAGCCTTAACCTATGGAATGTGTCAGGAAGCCCTGCCCGTTAGATGAGAGGACCCTGCATACTTCCCATGTGAAGGCATTTCCTGACAAAAAAAAAACAAACTTACTTTCATTCACTAAAAAAACAAAGACGGAAATTCAAAGTCACCATTTGAATGTTGAAATATATACGGGCATCTATAGAAATAGAAATATATCGGAATTCTACCATTGTGAGCAACCATATATTTTCCTATATGTTAAACGTCTGTAATACTATCAAAAACCTGTCCAGAATAGGGAGAGTTGGTGGACCAGAGGTGGATCAAGGTTTTCCAGCACCCAGGGCAAGAATTCAGTTTGGCGCGCCCCCATCCGCTCAAGTGGTTTGAGTAGTCGTCATGTGACCGCTCATGTGTGATTTGCAAGTGTACAGTTAAGTGCCAACGAGCTGCTCTTGATAATTCTCTCAATGTTCAGTGAGAAGCTACAGCCCCTGCTTCACTGCGAGAAGCAAAAAGAAAGGCTAGTTGGTACATGACAGTAACTATGAAAATGTTATATGAATGGTGATGTGATGAGAGCTGAAACCAGCAAGTAGAGCTGAATCCTGACAGTGAGTATATTCTACACTGTTAGGATTGGGCATGCTAAAGTGCTTAACTTTATAATTAAATGGGGTTGTCCAGATTTGTGATGAAAGTTTGCAGTCACTCTAAGTGACTGCAGATTTCTGTATTTTCACAGCGTGCACACTGCACACTTTCATGATCCTCCTGTGCCAGCTGCAAGAGTGAAAGAGACTGTTGAAAGAGAAGGCGCAAAATAGGGTTTTACCCGGTATAACACGTGGGGGCAAGTGTGGGTTAAAACACTCACCTGATAGGGTTGTGCAAGTCACAACCCCTATGAAGGCACATAATAAAGGTGGAAGGCAGCGGTCCTGCAGTGTAAATATATTCCAAGAGGTAGAGCAGAAAGCAGGTTTCAAAATCCGCGCCCAACCACAGAGAATCCAGAAGCTTGTTAATGAATTCTTTCCTTATTTATTTTTTATTTTTTACAGGTCTACGCGTTTCGAGGACACATCCATCCTCATCATCAGGACAAGGTGCAAAGAAAGACTAACTTTCTTTCTTTGCACCTTGTCTTGATGATGATATAGAGAAAAGAACAAAAACCGCTCACCACTGCAGAGACAAGCCTGAATATATCCTCCTGTTAATGTCCTTTAGTCCGGCACAGATTACAGCAGCAAGCTGAGAAGGTAATGGAACAGAACAATGGAAAAGATCCAGCTGGACTCCAAGGGGATGAATAAAAATGCTTCTTTATTTGTAACTTGGTTAACAATAAATATCCATATTCCAAATGAAAACACCGGCTTGTGCACACTGATGAATGGCAGATGTATACCACCTTGTCCTGATGATGAGGACGGATGTGTCCTCGAAACGTGTAGACCTGTAAAAAATAAAAAATAAATAAGGAAAGAATTCATTAACAAGCTTCTGGATTCTCTGTGGTTGGGCGCGGATTTTGAAACCTGCTTTCTGCTCTACCTCTTGGAATATAGCTGCAAGAGTGGCAGTCATGCAAGTGCAAGTATGCAATTTGCATACTTCCAGCCATATTCCCACTAGAATTCTCCAGTCTTGCTCAATTCAATTATACTGAGAGAGGCAACACATGTATAGTCAGCATGTTACTGCATTTATCCAAATCAATGTAACCAAGAAAATACAGCTGCACTTCTGAAATGAAATATGTAAGCAATGAATATATCAATTTGGAACTGCATTACTGCTATAGAATTTTATTAAAAAATTAGGTTCTTAGCAATTCATGAAGGCCCAAAAGCCAGGGATAAGACATATCCTAACCTTATATGCTGCTCCTGGGCTGAAAGCCTGCAATTTTAATGGCAGGCTGGATCCAGCTCTAATTAAAAAAGCCCTATGAAGAGATGAACAGACCCGTGTAAGTTCAAGTTCATTGAGTTCAACTGGACTTTAGTTAAACGTTAGGGTTGAGACCTGGTTGTTACTTGAACTTGACTGCAGACTTCGAACCCCATATAAGTCAGTGGAGACCCAAAATTTTATCCTGTAAAATGGCTGTAAAATAGTCGTAGTAATAGGTATGGGGCTGTAAAAGGAAGCAAAATGGAGGCAATTGCCTTGCAAATAAATGTGGATAGGGAATAAATTAAAAAAAAAATGATGTGTGGTCCCTCCTATTTTTGATAACCAGGGCAAGTACAGCACACAACTACGGGTTGCAGCACTCAGCTATCAGCTTTACTTTGGCTGGTTATCAAAGATAAATGGGACCTCAAGCAGTATTTTTAAATTATTTAAATAAATCATTTTAAAAAATGCCTTGGGTTCCACCCTATTTTTGATAACCAGACAATGTAAAACAGACAGCTGGTGACTGATATTATCAGGCTGGAGAACCCATGGTTATTTGTCTCCTCACAGCTTAAAAATAGCAGCCCGCAGCCAACCCAGAAGTGGCGCATCCATTACATGCTCCAATTCTGGGGCTCTTCCCAATTGTCCTGGTGCGGTGGCAATTGGTGTGATAGTTTTGGAGTTGATGTCAGCTGTAAATTTACAGCTGGCATGAAGCCCAGAGGCTAGTAATGGCTAAGCATCTATCAGGCACCCCCATTACTAACCGATAAGTATGGAGTTACAAAAAACACACACTCAGGCAAAAATAGTTTATTTGAATAAAGACTCTCCCCCAATCCCTCATTCACCAATTTATTGAATAAAAAAATGCTCAAAGTTCTGATGTAATCCAATTGGTAAATAAAGATTCCTCCACACTCCCTTGTTCACTAATTTATTAAAGGGAACCAATCACCAGGATTTTCATATATAAGCTAAAGCTGATTCTCTACATACCTTTAGTGGCCAGCCCAGATGTATAGGTTTTGAAATACAAGAAAGTAAAGTTTGTAAAATCACCAGCTTCTTGAGTGACAGCAGCTGCGGATCAGATAATATCTGGGGGGGTTATTCATACTTGTCCCCTCCCCCTGTTAGAATTAGCACAAGTATTATACAATCGATTTAATTTTTCACTAGCAGGACCTGTGTGAGGTCATACCCATGTGACCAGAACAAAGCTGATACCAGGAAGCAACATTTTTCTTTTGGATGAGGTCCCCGCCCCTTCTGGTCACATGGGTATGACCTCACACAGGTCCTGCTAGTGAAAAATTAAATCGATTGTATAATACTTAATAATCCTAATTCTAACAGGGAGAGGGGTAAGTATGAATACAACCCTGCTATTATCAGATCCTCAGCTGCTGTCACTCAAGAAGCTGCTGATTTTATAATCTTTACTTTCTTTGATTTCAAAACCTATACATCCGAGCTGACCACTACAGGTATGTAGCGAATCAGCCTGATAGTGCCAGTATAGCATTGGCTTTAGGTTACATACGAAAATCCTGGTGATTAATTCCCTTAGAAATCCTGGTGCCCATCGATTCCTATGGAGTGTTGTTCTGAGAATGTTCTCAGAACGAGGCTCCATATAGGTCTCTCTGGCAGGCACGGAATTTGTCACGCTCATGCAAACATGCATAGATATAGTAGACACATATGGAGTTACACAAAAATCAGAGGAAGGCATAGGAACAGCAACTGTCCAAGGTTTAAAGGGGAAATCCAAATGATGATCAGGTAAGCTCATATTCAGACAACGTGATGGGCGACAAACATTCAGTAGGAATCAACATGATTAGCTGACCTTGTCCATGACCTTGATTCACCATTGCTTTTTAACCAGTTTTCTGGATTAATTTCCACTTTTTAAGTTGTCTTTCTTTTTTAAGTCTTTTCTTTAGTTTTCCTCTACAACTTTACTTATCCGGAAGTATCATACAGATTCATGATGTGCAGCTTGTAGCAAGTATCACATTTTTTAGAGGTGCATCTTACTCCAGTACTTGCCTGGAGAAAGATTCTGATTTTTCAATTTGGAGCAATTTTAGACAAACGTGTGACTTTTTATAGGTTTTGTGACTTTCGGGGCTGAAAATTCACAAAAAATGGTTAATTTGAGGTAAATTCATGAATTGCATGAATTTGGCATAAAGAAATTCAGCAAACACATACCATAAGACAAAAAAAGAAATGTTATGGGTTCATGACAATAATATACAACATGTGAGCTAACATATCTTATTTTAGCAGTTGTTGAGACGTTAGTTTGCATCTTTCTCTTTTACTCCTTTTCCCATTTTGTTAAAGTGAAACCCCCCTATCAATGTCAATGATTAGACAGCTGTGTAAGGGTATTTTTTGGTGAGACGAATGTCAAGACATAGTGATAGAATAATATATTTAGTAAAGATCCCCAATGAGTGCTTTGAACTCGATCACAGGGGTCTATTATGGATATAAAGAAACATATTTAGCACAATAGACAGTTGTAGACCGGCTACAGTAATACACAAGCAGGGCCAGATGCCAGAAATGAGTACATTTTTTCATTCATATGCTGTGTATGGTTATGTTTTATAAACTTTTAAGTCAGTATTGATTGTGCCTAAATTAATTAAGAAATTAATTAAAATTAAGAAATATCTATTTTATTGGCTTTTTTAAAATATATTTAAAGGGTTATTCGTAAATGTAACATTCTACTTTGTACTTTGCTGCCATCTACTGGTCAATATGTGCAGATGAAAATTAGGTATTCAATCGCCTCACAACAAGCTGCCATAGAAATGGCTGGGAGGAGTTTCCCACCTCAGTGCTGAGACACATCCTGTAAATTGGTACAAACAAGTCCCATCTAGTGCTGTCTAGTCAAGATAGAGGGAGGAAGAACTACAACATCCAGAATCTCTATTCCAATCCATGCTTAGGTGTCACGGTGTGTCACCCCCAGTCTTTTTCCATGGACCATAATGTAATCAGGCCTCCAGTGGTAGTCATTCTCCTGCATCTGCTGGAAGGTTGTGTATATATTGTTCCCCTCTGCAGGGGGTTTCCCTAATACACAACCCAAGTAGACAGGCCAGTGACTGTGTTATTGCAAACTTCTTTATACTCTGAGATACATGTAGCAATTATTTAAATGGCACCAATCATCAGGATTTTCCTATGCTATACTGGCAATATCAGGCTGATTCTCTACATACTTGTAGTGGTCAGCTCGGATGTATAGATTTTAAAATCCAAGCAAGTAAAGTTTATAAAATTAGCTGCTTGTTGAGTGACAGCAGCTGTGGATCAGCTAATAGCTGTTGTGGGTATTCATAGTTATACCCTGCCCCTGTTATTTATGCTAATTCTATTATAGAATCGTTTTACTAAGTGACTAGAAGGACCTGTGCTGATGTCATACCCATGTGATCAGAAGGGGCAGTGCCTTAGCCAAGAAAGCTGATACCAGGAAGCTGCATTATTCTGTTTGCTGAGGCCCCGCCCCTTCTGGTCACATGGTTATGACATCAGCACAAGTGCTTCTAGTCTAAAAGTAAATCGATTTTATAATACAATTAGCATAAATAACAGCTATCAGCTGCTGTCACTCAACAAGCAACTAATTTTACAAACTTTACTTGCTTGGATTTTAAAACCTAAACATCCTAGCTGACACCTAAAGGTATGTATAGAGTCAGCCTGATACTGCCAGTATAGCATTGGCTTTAGGTTATATAGGAAAATCCTGGTGATTGGTGTGCTTTAAGGGAGTTGGTGTGAGCACTTCTGCTCATCCACAGGGCTAATCCAAGGAGAGGTAGAAAAATCAGCCACATGTTTAGCTTAGTAGTTGGTGCTGTGACATGGAAGGAAGAGGATCTGTTACTGTGACCAGATCCTGGTGCCACAACTTGGACTCAAGACTGGGGATCATCGGACCCATGTTAGTGTACGTTTTACACAACCTGCTGGATTTGAGGAACTATTTTAAGGACTAGTGGTTTATTTTCCTTGGTGTTCCCGGATTTGTTCTTTTTACTCTTTGCTGTATTACAGACTTTGGAAAATGCTATCTATGCTCTTTGGAATATTTTCCCAGTCACAATAAAGTTTTATTTGGATTGTTCACCAGCCCGCTGTCCCTGTCTACTCTGTCACATACCCCATCACATGAAGGGACATCATTTTCCATCTGACCTACTAACTGCCAAAACCAAGCGATATTACTCTGTCCTCCTCCTCCTGGACCTGTCCTCTGCCTTCGACACAGCGGACCACTCCCTCCTATTACAGATTCTCTCATCTCTGGGCATCACAGACTTGGCCCTATCTTGGGTCTCTTCATATCTAACCGACTGGACTTTCAGCATCTCCCACTCTCACACAACTTCCTCATCTCGCCCCCTCTATCTGTCGGTATCCCCCAAGGTTCAGTTCTTGAACCCCTGCTGTTCTCTATCTAAACCTTCGGCCTGCGTCATTGAGTCCCATGGCTTTCAGTATCATCTCTATGCTGATGATATACAGATCTACCTCTCTGGACCCGACATCACCTCCCTGCTAAGTAAAATCCCACAATGTCTGTCTGCTATTTCATCCTTTTTTTCTGTGTGATTCCTAAACCTTACCATGGACAAAACTGAATTCATTATCTTTCCTCCTCCTCAGTCAACCCCTCCAACAAGCTTATCCATCAAAGTTGATGGCTGCACACTCTCCCCAGTCTCACAAGCTTGTTGCCTTGGAGTAACCTTCAACTCTGCTCTATCCTTCAAGCCACACATCCAAGCCCACTTCACCTCCTGTCGGCTACAACTTAAAAATACCTCTCGGATTTCTGCATTCCTTAATGAAGAATCAGCAAAAACACTAGTGCATCCCCTCATCATCTCCCACCTCAACTACAGCAACCTCCTCCTGTGTGGTCTCCCTTCCAACATGCTTGCACCACTTGAATTTATCCTAAAATCTGCAGCCCAGTAATTCACCTCTCCCCTCGCTATTCCCCAGCCTCTCCTCTCTGCCAATCCCTTCACTGGCTTCCCATTGTCCAAAGACTCCAATTCAAAACACGAACCATGACATAGAAAGCCATCCACATCCTCCATACATTTGTGACCTAGTCTCCTGGTACCTACCACCACGCAACCTCAGATCCTCACAAGACCTCCTTCTCTACTCCTCTTGCCACAACTGCATACAAGATTTCTCCCGCAGCTCCCCCATACTCTGGAATTCTCTACCTCAGCATATCAGACTCTCACCTACCATGGAAAGCTTCAAAAGGAACCTGAAGACCCACCTCTTCTGATAAGCCTACAACCTACAATAACCCTCAGACTAGTACACCACTGCAAAACCAGCTCAGTCCTCACCTATTGTTCCCTTACCCATGCCCTGTAGACTGTGATCCCTCGCAGGTAGTGTCCTCTCTCCTCCTTTACCAGTCTATTTTTGTAATATTTATATTGTAAAGCGCCATGGAATAAATGGTGCTATAATAATAAATAATAATAATAATATAATTGATTCAATAGAAGTCAAGCATTATGCAGTCAGGAGAGGTAAGGCTAAACATGTGCTCTCCTGCAAACTCCTTTTTATGGGCTTTTAGCCAGAACCAGTGCAATGTGGATTCCACGCCATGAACTTTGTCTGCCCTATTCCCTGCAGTAGGGAATGGTAGCACCAAAACCATGAGTAGCTCCATACCAGTAGTGTGTCGCCACAGGGAGCCAACCCATGAAGGTCCCTCAATCAGCGAAGCATTATCTGGAATGTGATAATATTACTTCCAACAATAAGTGAAGTGATCTGTACTCCAGTCGTCCTAAACTTGCTTATTTCATAAGAAGCAGACACCTTTTTTCATGCTCAAAATATGCCCCCGACTCCACACCCAGAGGAACTTAAGTGGGAGTTCCAGGTCATTGACCAGAAGAAGATGAGTGAGAAGTGGATTCAGGTTCAACTACAGATGCTAGAAGTAGGAGATGTGGCCGGATGGCTGATACATGGGATCATCCGGCATTCAGACTTGAAGTGCGGATATGGATTTATCCAGGAGATCCACCACGGGACACTAAATCTATCTGAATGCGGGATCAGTACACCAAGGGCCTACACTGACCTGGGGAGACTGGGTCAGTTACATCAAAGAAGATGGCCCGAGAGGGTGGTATGCGGTTGCAGTATTGCGAGCTCAGCTTGGAGACCTGAACCGTGTGACGACTGTGCGCCCACCACCAGTAGTGCCCGCAGCTTGGGCCACCGCAGTACCATGCCTGACAATGAGAGCAAGAGGAGACAGAAAAGATTCGACCAGCGGCACCATGGCCGCCACTATTTGTCTACAGAGCGGAAGTCTGGCTGAGCTACCAGGTATCCTGGTCACGTTTCATGTGGTGCAAGGTGGCCTGTTATGATCCAGTAACCGTGGAAGATTATAAAAAACTCTCATTGGTGAAAAAACACTAAGAAACAGGAGTAGTTGAAACCTGGGCTGTCCGCAATCCCCTGACTATCAGACCACACTAGAAGTAGCCGTGGAGCGTTCCTAAAAACCTAGACGCCACGTCACAACCTGAGAAATTAGCTATGCCTCACAGAATGAAATGAAGAAATCTAGTTTGCTTCAGAGTAGCCCCCAAAGGAGTAGGTAGTCCCCCTCATATAAAGATTATGGTGATATAGAAAACAACAATACTCAGATAGGAAAAATAGAATTAGCAAAGGTGAGGCCCAACTAACTAGTTACAAAGCACAGGAAAGGAACTGATTGTGGTCAGTGCAAAATCCCTATAGAAAAATACCAAACTCTTGATAGTAAAAAAGGCCCTGGAGGTCATACGACCTCACCCCCACTATACCAGGTACTCCTTTAAACAATGGGAGCGACAAAACACCAAAAGAGAACACAAAAATACAGAAGACCAAATAATCAAATAAGACAGGGATAAAAATCCCTTTTTCTGCAGGAAAGCAAGCACAGGGGGAACCCCCATGCTCACAACACAATTGAAAAAAAACTTCACCTGCAAGAAAACAGATACACAGCAAAACAAGGAAAAAGAACACCCTAAGTTGTAAACCAGAAAGCAAGGCAAAACTGAAACTTATCTGCAGAAGTCTTGCTCAGGGATACAGGGAAGGACAAATCTCCAGGCCAGGAACAGAGACAGGGAAAATATAATTATAATCGGTATCAGCCGGGCTGAAAGTGCTTTCCTATATAGACCAGACTTGTCTGCAATAGGGCTTCCCCAATTCCCAAGTAACACCGACACCTGTCTGAGTCAATGGCTCAGATTCAGCTCTACTACCATTCCTGGCCACCAGAGGGAGCTTTAGAACATCACCCACACAGACGACGTTCACAACAGTGCCCACTGCGTGGTGTATGTTAAGGGGGCTGATTGGAAAGACCATTGGATTTGAGCGGCCACCATGGTGATGTGGGTCGTTCCATGTCCATAGTGTATTTTACACTGGAAAAGAAGCTGTTTTGCATTTTTGAGGGTGGTGGTTAGGAGGACCCGCAGTTATAGCAACCAAAAGAAAAGGTGTGTCGCCCAGGTTTATGAGGTACTTGGTCCTGGGCAGTGTATAACTGGGGAATGTCACTTTGGTGGCCGTTGCCAGGTTTCGTGCCCTGGGTGCTTTTTGAAAAGGGGAATATTGACAGAGAATTGTTGAATAAACCTTATACGTGACGCCACTTGCAGTTTGCGGCTGTGTGGATGGAGCCGCCGCTACACAGTTTTCACCACTAGGGCTGGTGTTAGTGGCAGGCTGGATGTTACGCCCTCCGCAAGCAGGGTCAGGCCCCGGAGGATAGGTGAGGTAGACAAGTGTTGAAAGAAGGTAGGCCACACAAGGGGTTGCAGTATAACTGGATACTTTATTCACAATGAGCTGGTAACTGATCACCCGAGGCTGGCTGGTCTTAATCACAGGTCCTTTGTTCCAGTGCTGGTTTAGTGACCTGGTGGCTTCTTTCCCCTGCACCTGTCTTTGGTTGGTGGGTCACTGTGGTGTAGAGCGGCTGGGGGTCCCCTCCTGGTTGTCTTCTTCAGCAGTCCGTATGACGTTAGCGTGAACCCTGTGGGGTTGGAGTCTCTGATCCTGTCCCCGGTTCTCCCTTTGCTACTGAGTCCCGAATTTCAAGGTCAGTGAGGTCCTTGATGGTCCCCTCACTATGCAGATTTTATCAGGTCTGCCTATAGCTTTTGTCTGACCAAGGATTCTGTATCCCGTGGGTGCGTAGTTCCGGGAGTACTCCACCGTACTCCACCAGCAACTAACCGCCTGGGCCCTCAGGTCACTGTTACACTCTTGACAGTCCATCTGCTCACTTTTACTGTCCTCGACACACTCCTGTCTCCTCCACTGTCCGTCTGTCCACTGTCTGCCCCTCCCACCTAGTCGTCTAGTGGACTGGATTGGCTCCACCTCTAGGTGGTCATCCATTGGTCCGACCCTGGCCTGGTACCATTCTATGGGGGATTTGGGGGAAAAGCAGGGATTATCTAGAGTGTTTGGTTGTTATGGCACTGGTCTTCTGGGTCCCTAGGGAGTAGGCCCTGCATCCTGGTGTGGATGCAGTATCTTGTAGCTCTCTGATGGCTTCAGGGGCACTGTTTGTTTGTTTCCCATACCAAGTTTTGTTTGCACCTGTTGCAAATTGTAAGCCACTCATTTTCTGCACGTGGACACTGCCCCTCGCCTCTTGAACATTTCCCCTTTCTCCATGGACTTGATCCTCATCACTTAAACATTGCTCCTTTGCTCCACTGACTTGGCCCTCCTTTTCCCCACAACGTTTATCCATGGACCTTCGTCCATCCCTGGTGCTTCGGTACAGTATTGTTTTTCTCATCACTGGCATCCACAGAGACTTGACGAGGAGAGTTTGCAGGCCCTGAAAAGTGGGTCTCAAACTGTGTAGTGCTGTGCCCGAATGGGTAAGCATATGATCTGCCTGAGGCAGAAAAAAAGGGCTGTCACCAGAAGGCAACTTATTTTAGAACTCCTTATAAATATTTCCAACCAGTTTCCGGATGGTAAAATGGACTCAAAAGGAAATGTTTTATAATGCAAGTGTTTTTCCTAAGTAGAGCTCTAGCAGAGAATTTCCAGATTTAAGAAGGTAGGCAAGTAGGAGGTGGTCAGATTGCCCCACCCCCTACTTAGTGTATACTGTGTTTTGTATATTTATGTAAAAATACCCTTTAAGTGCATTGCTGTATGTTGTATCCTACTGTGTCTTATGTAAAGGATTTTATTACAGGGGAAATACTGTATTTTGTTATGTAAAGTGTAAGTTTTTGTGTAAGTTGTTCTACAGTTCCCTGTAGAACTAACTGTATAATTCTATAGGAATGTTTTAAGGTAAGATTTAGTGTAACGTAGACACCAAGTGTGCAGGAGGGGAGTAAAGTGGTAGATAGAGACTAAGTTAGGCAGACAGGCCAGGAAAAGTAGTTCAGTTCTGCAGAGGTTCCTGAGGTAAACGTGCTCAGTATCATGGTCCTCCTAGGAATCGGGAGGTCTCCTCCATTGTGTCCTAAGGACACGGGAAGCCGCAAAGGAAGAGATGGGGAAAAGCAGAAGTCAGACTCGGTTGCTGGAGGGCTATTACTCAGGGCGAGAGTAAGCAAGATACTCCATAGAACAGCGGCAGCCGAATGGGAGCTTAGAAGGAAAGTGCCATGTCTGTCTAGGAACTGCCTATCACAAATATTGCTAAACAGATAAAACGTTTGTGGTTGAGTTGCAAAGAAACTGCGTTTTTGATATGTTATCCAACTACATCTACGATGGTGGCCGGTGACAGGGTGGTTGATGTGCCGCAGAAGACACAAGTAAGTGTTGCACACCCCAGCCAGGGTGAAACACATGCACAATGTCAGATTGGGGAAGGAGAGTTGAGCTCTGCCAGCCATCACCTGACTCTCCCCTTCAGATTGATTCCCCCTACCATACTGCATATCCAACATAACCCACCCAGTCTTACAGGTTTAACTTTTAATAGCTGAAGCTATTACACATTCATACTATACCAGATGGGCTCACAGGATTAAAAATTACTAGAGTTCTCACAGGACTCCTTGAGTTGACCTAAGGCTGAAGGAACTCTCAGTCTATACCTTTACTTACTTACATACCTTAAAATCTCCAGAAAGTCAGGTATTATGCTTAAAGAAAACTAAAGTTTATTCTACTTTTTGGCAATGCCATCGTGTACAGCTACACGCAGCCGAATACAGTATGTTCCTGCCTGTTCTCATCTTTTAACAACCTCTAATCACATTGTGTCCCTTAAGACTATAAAGCCTTATAGCGGTCACTGATGATGCAGGATGCTCAGAGTCCCTGATACCACCCAACATCATTGTCATAGAGATATACAACAAAACACTATCAACTGTTGAGACAGCTAACAAAACAAAGTCAAAGCAATTTGTTCATTTTTACAGCCCTCCTGATGATACCATTAAATTCTTACAAATGCTGTTTGTAAGAATGGTGCCTTTCAAAAGTATTCATACCCCGTGAACTTTTCCACATTTTTTCATGTTACACCCATAAGCCTAAATTTATTTTATTCGGATTTTATGTGATACACCAAAAGAAATTATCAAGTATTTGTGATGTAAAGAAAATTTTACATGGTTTTCTAAATACTTTAAAATTATAAATCCAAAAATTGTGATATGCAATTGTATTCACTCCCCCTGAGTCAATAATTTGTAGGACCACCTTTTGCTGCAGTTACTGTTGAAAGTCTTTTGTGGTATATCTCTACCGGCTTTGATCCTCTAAAGCAGTGTTTCTCAACTCCAGTCCTCAAGACACACCAACAGATCACGTTTTCAGGTTTTCCTCAATATTAAACACCATAATCGGAAAAATTATTCAGATTAAAAAAGCTAAGTAAATCAGGAATATTTAAAATTTTAATTTTTATTTGAAAAAAAAAAAAAAAGTATTATTAAAATGATAAACAAGTTACACAATATAATACCCAGGGACAGGGAGGGAGGTGAAAGTATATTATAGATGTTATTACAAAAAACATGTGATGGGGGCGTGGCCATGGCTCAAGCTTGGAAGACATGAAGTGCTTGGGCTGCCAGATAAACATCCTAAAAGCAACGGATTATTGATCCCCGTGGGTTTCAAACCACTCACCTAAGCAGTGGATCTATTTAAGATCATCAACAGATCAATTTTAATCCATTTAAACAAAATTTATTGGACTGAAATTACCACAGACGATGTACCTGAGGTGAAGAACGAGAAGAGAAAATTCAGCTCACCGAGTTACTATGATCCGCTGTATATCCAGGGCTGCGCACGGAGGGCTAGGCTGCCATAGAAGAATCAAGGAAGAAAAATTTCCAGCGCGGTCCAAAATGTCTTGTAAAAAATCATCTTTATTTATAAATCCATAAAATAGGAGTTTACAGGCGGTCAGCAGGATATTGCATAGATATTATTTAGACCCCACAAAGCTACGCGTTTCGACGTGAGTCTTAATCATGCTCTTAAGAGCATGATTAAGACTCACGTCGAAACGCGTAGCTTTGTGGGGTCTAAATAATATCTATGCAATATCCTGCTGACCGCCTGTAAACTCCTATTTTATGGATTTATAAATAAAGATGATTTTTTACAAGACATTTTGGACCGCGCTGGAAATTTTTCTTCCTTGAGGTGAAGAACGGGGCCCTCCCTCACAGCTGTGCTGCTGACAGGATGTGGAGATCTAAATGGTGAGAGAAATTTTACTGTGATACTAACACACCCTCATCTATAACTTCAACATTTACTTCAAATTTTTACATCTTAGTCATCAATGAATTAATTACATCATAAGAAGATAATTAAATATAGATGTGCCGCGGGGTGCTCAGATCCAAGGTGGTCATGGCTCGAGGCGTCCGGACCCGGGCTCGGCTAACACTCTGATCCTTGGAAAGGTGTATTTACAGGGGAGAAGTTTGTGACGCCACCTGCGGGTTGCAGTAATGGGAGTGTTGCAGGCGGGGGCCGCTGCCACTTCTGGGACCGCTCGGATCCGGGTTCGCTGCTGCGGATCGAGTGGTGACCGGACCCACGCTCACACAGCCGTCCGTCTTCACAACCGTCGGAAGGGGATATTTACAGGGGACTGATGTGTCGGTGACGCCACCCGTGGGTTGTGGTGAGGGATGGTGACACCGCAGCTTCCTAGTGATGGGGCGCCCGGGGCTGATGGAGCGGGGCAGCAAGATGGGATCCCCTCCACGGGTAGGGGAGGCGTAGTCCCAGGGCCCTGGTACACGGGAGTATGGGCTGGTGGAGGTGGCGTGCCGGGTTGGACCGGGGGTCAATGATGTACTCACTGTTCAAAGAATCGCACACAAGTCCAGTGGTAAACCAAGTTGCCAGTGACCGGTCGCCTTTGGCGGGTGTATTCGGGTCCCACACCTGGGTGTAGTAAACAGGGGTCCCTTCCTCCTGCACTCAGTGTCTGTTTCTTCTGTGGGACAACTCCGCATGGAATGGGGAAGTCCACTCCCGGTACTGTGTATGTTTGGGAGCTGTGGCCAGCGAAATCTGACCCTTGGGATTTTTGTGGGTTCTGACGGACACCCTATCCCTAGTGTTGGGCTTCCCTTTCGCTCTCTGGGTTTCTGGAGAACAAGGCCTGGAACCTCATCCTCTGCTGGTTAATTAACAAGGGGCGTGCAACCTTCCTTGTCCTAGGGTCCAGGCACCCCGTCTGTGCACGGTCTCCGGATTCCTGCTGTCGGCACCGGCGGGCTACAACCCTGCCCCGGTCCACTTAAGGTCTCCCGTGACCGGACATCCATCGCCTGTGGCCCTGTTTGCTGTCTGCCACCTAGTCAGGTAGTCCAGGGGCCCCTACCCCTGATTCCACTTCTCTGTTTGCACTTGACTACTCCTCAACTCAACTCCACTCCACTGTCAGACTTTAACTTGACTATCACTTAACTCGACTGTCGTGTTCCCGCCCCTGACACCTCAGGACCCCTAGGTGTGCGTTCTCATCCCCCTTATCCAACCTACTGGTGTGTTCCTATTGTCATGAGGGGGGGGCTCGGCTTTAATGGCTGTGTGTTGTACCTGGGTCTGGGTTATTGATGGGATCAAGGAGTGTGGACTACTTCTGCGACTACCTGGTTTTGCCAGGGTGTCACAGAAGTACCGCCGCTGCTGGAGGGAGTACCGGGGCAGATGGTGTGGGACAGCAAGGTGTCAGTCCCTCCGCAGATAGGGAAGGCCCCGGATTCTGGGGTTTTGGTGAATAATTGGGAGCGCAGGGTGCAGGGGACCAGGGTACTCACTGTGGATAGTCGTGGTGCTGGATGAGGATTATAAAGTAGACACTCACACTGAAGATGAAACAAAGTCTCTGTGCATCACAGTCGCTATGGAGAGCCTGTCTAGGTGTTCGCTCCCACCGGTGTCACTTGATAGCCCGGACCCTGCCTCCGTTCACAATTTTAGTTCTCCATTGTGGCCCCTTGGCATGAAGATGTTGGGGCCTCGCTACCTGTGTGTAGGGCAGCTGTGCTCTTGATGGCTGGCACTTGGGATTTCAGTTGGGTTGCTTTATATGGAGAACCCTATCCCCCGCGTTGTGCTGATGCCTTCAATCTCTGAGCTCTTAGGGAAGTTCATAAAGATACTCTCCGTCCCAGGTTAATTATCAGGACGGCTGAACCTGCTCCTGATCTAGGGTCCTGTACCCCGTCATGCTTGGTACCTGTCCGTTTATTGGGCTTGCTGATGACGACAGTCCTCCAAGACTATGTCCGTCGCACCCTTTCCAATGTCACTGCTACCGGTCCCCGACTCCTGTGGTCCCGGACCACCGTCTGCGACCCAACCTTAGTCTCACTCCCCGGGAGCTACTACTCCCAGCTCCTCACTCTTTGAGGGCTCTCACTTCACTGCTCTGCTCTCCACTTCCTCCCTCCCACCAGTCTGCCTGACTCCTAGGTGGGTGGCCCTACTCTAGCTTGATCATCCCACTGGTGTGTCTGACAGGTTTCATGTGAGGTGTGGCTGGTATTTGTAGTGCTGATGGTGTGACACCGGTTATTGGGAACCTGGATCCATGGGAGTTGCGTTCTGCACCCTGGGGGACAGGATGTAGTTCCCTGTAGCACCCTCATATAGTCAGGGGCGCTACATAGACATTGCTCTCGTACCTCAGGTCCCACAGCACCGCTGATAATACACATAACTGTCCTGACAGAAAGGACTTGTGTCACACTTAAAACCAAATAAAATGTCCCCAATTTCCTGGAAATTTCACCCCAATTCCTCCCATTAATTACATCTGTGACAGAAATATCATCTAATATTTACACACCATTACTGTGGGGTGCAGTTTCTGTAAATAGTGTGGGACCAGAGGTATATACCTGCATGGAAGGTGCAGCTGCTCCTGCCCTGTATTATTAAAAGACTTCTGCTCCTAAGCTAAAAGCATTCTAAGCACCTACAGTCCACCAGTGTCCATATCCATATCTAAGCATCAGTGCTCCCTAATTCTGTGATCAGACCTACTGATGTCCCTCTCTGTCTGATCATCACCCCTTCTCTGACGCCAACATCATTCTGCCTATAGATCTCTATTCTAGTGACGGAAAGGAGGCTCCCTGCAATACAACAAGCAATTACATACTGTTCCAAAGATTCGACTTGTGCCCTATTTTAACCTCAACAAAAATTAACAAAGTTTTGTGAGAACATACCCACACCTTGCAGGATTAATGTGAAAGGGTGCACAAAATAAAATCAACAACTGTTAAGTTATAGTAAGCTGTATTATACTAGTTGTGCCCTAGCATAGCGGAATACATAAGTAAGATACCCACATATCAGTCTACCTGGTCTTTTCATGGTTACTTATTCTTAAGCAGCACCATATCAAGTGTGACGCCCTGGACTATTCGGGTCGTCACACGGTTCTGCACAATCTGCCCTTCCCGTGCAGGACTCAAATCCCCATGGTTCTGGGAACCTAACCTACAGTACTGCCTCCACCAGCATTCACAAATCCTAGATACACTTTGCACCACACCTGTCAGGCACACTAGTGGGCTGCTTAAGCAGGAATAGGGCCACCCACCTAGGGGTCAGACAGGGAGGTGGGAGGTGTCAAGCTGAGTTGAGTGGTAGCCCTCGAGCTGAGAGGAGCTCTGAGGAAGCTGGGAATTGTAGATCCCTTGGGAGAGGCAGACTAGGTCACAGACGGTGGTCTGGACCTAGAGGAGTCGGACCCCCGGTCACAGGGGATTGAGGCTAGGTGCCTGGAACCCGTCAAGGAGGACAGTCAGCAGCCTGGTCCTATCTGGTCCAGGACCAAAGGCATGTCGGGGTACACGGACCCTAGGTTTGGGGAGAAGCTTCAGGCGACCCGGCAATTAACCTGCGGAGGACAGGGCCTTTATTGACTGTTCTCACGAAGCTCAGAGATCGGGGGCACTAGTGCAACGAGGGGGATAGGGCTTTCCTAGCAAGCGGCCCACTGAAATCCCAAGCGTGAGCTCCTGAGAGCAGGTTCCTTCACTTAGCCACAGTGGGGAGCGGGGCCCTGAAAGCTCCAAGCTACCGGGCCACAATGGACAATCTAAATTGGTGCCAGGAGGCAGGTTACGGACCACCAGGCAGTGCTGGACAAGCTCCCCTCAGGAGACAGCGGCAGTCAGAGACTTGGTTTACACGACTGACCCCTGCACTGCACCCCTGCATCACCATCCAGAGTCCCGGGGCCTATCCCTACCTGTGGAGGGTAACATCATCTTGCTGCCCCACTCCATCACCCCGGGTACTCCCAACGGCAGCGGCAGTACTCCCAATTACCGTACACCACGGGTGGCGTCACAAACTATACCAGTCCCCTGTAAATAATGGCCTTTTCCGTTTGAGTGTGGCCCCTAGTCTCCGGGTTCGGAGACCCTTGAGCCATGAGTAATCATCACCCCCGGATCCGAGTGGTTTGATCCGCTGCAGGGGCGCACACAAGAACATTTTTATATCCACGTGGGTAAATAAGAGGGGCTGCACAAGTCTGGCAAAACACAAGAAATTTATAACAATCTAACAAACTCTGTGCTGACAGCACAGAAACTACGGAGTCACAGTGTTTTGTGCCCGGATTAAAACTAATTAAAGGTACCTGAGTCCACACAAATAATTCCTGGTACTTGAAAGCTCTGTCTGAAGGAACTTAGCAACAAACCTTGGAAGTCAAGAGGATCTGAGCGGTTATTCTGACCTACGTGCGATCACTGGACTTCGAGTGGCTACGCGGCCCTCACAAATTGCAAAAAGCGTAACTCTCAGTGTACCTGTCCTTCTAAGGCTGAATCTTGACAGATACTTCCAAATTCTACAATTTTATAAATGGTGACTTACAAACAGAACTCAAACATTCCAAAACCAGGAGTGGCTGCATCTGGAATACCAAAACCTGGAAGTAGACAAGGACAACACAAACAAGACATAGGAACAAAACTTGCTCTTCATTCAGTAAAGAATGACTCATGGCCCCAGTAACAAGACCCAACAGGGGAAATTACCATGCTATGGGACACAGCATCTTCCTGAAATAAGAGAAAAAAAATGGCATAAAAAAAGATATAGAAGAAGATTCATCTCCGGACTTGAGTCCAAGTTGTCAAAAACAAGAGAGGGACGACAGCGGAATTTCTCCTCAGCCAGATCCCCTTAAACATTTTCAATTGCCTGAACAACCCATGGATAAGGATTTTGTCTACAACCTTTTTACCGCATTCAAAGATTCGATGAAGGCTGATATAATTTCTCTGAAGACTGATATAGACAAAAAACTTACATCAACTATTGAATCCATGGCACTTAGACTGAATGTATCAAGGCAGAGTTGTCGAATTTAACAAAATCTACAAAAAACATAACCAAAGACCAGGACAAAATGAAAGGAGAAATTAGATTTCTCAAGACAAAGTTGACGGACTTGGAAGACAAAGATAGACGCAATAATATGAAAATTCAAGGCATCCCAGACTCGATCAAAAATGAGCAGCTCAAAAAATGCATCAAAGATATTATGAAGTTGGCAATTCCAAGTCTTTTAGAACTAGACCTACTAATAGAAAGTGCACATTGACTACCTAAACCGAATTTCTTTAGCCCAGACATCCCGAGATGTAATTCTCAAAATACATTTCTACCATACAAAAGAACAACTTATGACTTACCTAAAGAAAAACAAAACATTACCATACAAGCGATTAAAGATCTGTGCAGACTTGTCACGCGAAAATGAATCAAAGAAAAAAATTGGGGTAAATTACAAAAATTCTTCGTCTAAAGAAGATAAGCTATAGATGGGGCTTTCCAACAAAAATTCTTTATCAACATCAAGGGAAAACTAATGTCATACAAAGCGTTGAAGGATGGCCTTGAGAAGCAAAAAGAACAAAATATCCACATAACTTAACCCAGGAGTTACCGAATAATCATTTCAAGAAGGTACAGCATGTATCCAATTTCATAATCTACAATGGATGTAAATGGGATGGCATAAACTTTCGCTCCAATAGAGATGGTGCTCTTTTACACCGTAATCACCATCTATGGACTATTCATGAAACAGTTTACAAGTTATTATAAGTTTATCTGTTGTTTGTTTGTTTGTTCTAACCTTCTTTTCCTCTCTAGGTCAAGTATTAGGATCACAAAATTTGCATTTCTATTCATCAATATTTTAAATATTCAGTATCTTTCCCACCTGAGAATTGAAGTAACAGCAGTAAAAATGATAAAATGAGTGTTAATTTTATGTTTTTAAATGTTAATGGTCTTAACAGCCCCAATAAGAGATTCATGACTTGGAAGCTAATAAAAGAATCTAGGATAGATATTGTAGGCATACAGGAAACAAAATTCTCATCTGTGAATACTCCCAAATTTACTAATAGAGATTTACCACACATATTTTTAGCCTCAAATATAAAAAAACTGCAGGTGTGAGCATTATAATAAAAAGCTTGGTGACATTTGAAAAATTATCAGTCCTGTTAGATGAACATGGTAGACTTATTATATTAGTGTGTAAAATTAATGATAATATCTTTATGATTGTTAACTTATATGCACCAAATACGGGTCAATTTATTCTTTTGAATAAACTACTGAAGAGAATTAGAGAATACCAGAAAGAGGAGTTGGTAGTCTTTGGAGACTTCAATGTTGTGCCTAACGGAAAATTGGACTCTTCAACCCATACAAGAATGTTTTCACAAAATTTAGATCCATGGTTAGCAAGAGAAGAATTCTTTGATGTGTTTAGATGTCTTAACTCTCCTTCGGTAGAATACACCCATTATTTGGATAGGCATAAATCTTTTGCACGAATTGACCTAGTTATTACAAATTTAACATCTTTACCCAAGTTTAAAAAAATTGCAATAGAACCAAGGTCATGGTCAGATCATTCACCAATCATTTTTAGTTTTAAACTCGGACCACCCATTAGACAAGACAGACTTCGGAGAGCTAATACATATTTATTCCAGCATGCTTTATACAGGGATGACATTGAAAAAAACATTACTAATTATTTTCAAGATAATGCCACAGAAGAGATCTCAGTGTTCACTGTTTGGAATGCCCATAAGGCAGTGCTGAGAGGAAAACTCATAGAACTGAATATTACTATATTAGGCTTAAAAGAAAAAACAAAGAAAAAATAATAGCTATCACCAACAAAATTAAAGAATTAGAAATAAAACAACAGGAAAAAACAACTCCAGAAATCCACTCAGATATTTTAAAACAAAGAATAGAATTGAAAACTATGTTATCAGAAGAATTTGATAAAATTATTCAAAGGGTCAAAACAAACCACTACCATTCAAATAACAAGCCTTCTAAAGTGTTTGCAACTAAAATCAAACAACAAAGAAACAAAATTATAATCTTACAAGTTAAAAATAATCTAAACCAAACATGCAAACATCCAAAAGACATAGCAGAAGCCTTTGCCCAATACTACTCGAAATTATACAACCTAAAGAGTGACCCTAATTTGTTAGATCCAACGGAGGACCTAATCAATAACTTCCTAGACTCCCTGCAACTCCCTTCACTTTCCAAAACTGACTTGGAGTACTTAAACTTGCCATATACAGAAATGGAGGTTGCAAACACAATTAAGTCATTAAAGCTGGGGAAATCACCAGGCCCTGATGGGTTTCAAAATGATTATTATAAAAATTTTGCCCAACTATTTTTGCCTCACCTAACAAAGCTTTCAAACAAAGCAGCTCTGGAAGGCTTGGTTCCCAAGGAAATGCTAGAGGCCACAGTTAAAGTCCTACCAAAAGGGAAAGGCGACCATGATGATTTAGCAAACTACAGGCCAATATCCCTATTAAACACTGATACAAAAATTCTGGCAAAATTAATAGCCTCAAGAATTCAGACTTATATCCCTGATCTTGTTAACTTTGGTCAGGTTGGTTTTATCAAAGGAAGACAGACCTCAGATGCAACCCAGAAAGTAATCAATATTATGAAACATATAGAAAAGAATAAAATTCCATCAGTAGTTCTTGCTCTGGATGCTGAAAAAGCTTTTGATAGGGTACACTGGGGTTTTTTATTTGCCACTCTAAAGAAATTTGGGTTTAGAGACCAAATACTAAACTGCATCACAGCATTATACACGTCACCATCAGCGTGAATTTATACAAACAATCAACTATATGACAGTTTTCCCCGCTCAAATGGCACCAGACACATTTGTCCCTTGTTTCCGAATCTATTTGCCTTATTCATAGAGCCACTGGCAGAAAGTATTAGACTCAATGGAAAAATTAAAGGGATAAGTCTTAATAAGAGGCAATACAAATCTACATTATTTGCGGATGATATTCTTATCATTATTTCGGACCCACAGAATTCAACCAGAAATTTGATAAAAACCTTAAACAAATTTCTATGGTCTGCTTGTACAAAGTGAATGAAGCAAAGTCACAAATCTTAGAACTTTGTCTTGATGAAGAATTGCAGGAGATCATGCAAAAGGAATTCTCATTTAAATGGGAGAAAATACAAGTTTCGTATCTAGGTATCTTATCTAACGAAAGCTGTCAAGAATATTAATCAAACGAATATGACAAACCTATACAAAACAATTCAGCAAGACTTTTTGAAAATTAAAAAAAAAACCGAGCTGTCTTGGATGGGGAAAATATTAGCTTTCAAAATGTTTATTTTACCCAAATTCTTATATATATATAATTGGGTCAATCCCTTTAATCATCCCAAAGAAAACGTTTCAAAAGTTTAAAAAAATTCTAACAGCCTTTGTTTGGAACAACAACAAACCAAGAGTGGCAAAAAAATATATTGGCGAAACATAAAAAGAGAGGAGGTTTGGGCCTCCCAAATCTCTATGCCTATTACCATGCTAGTATACTCAAAATGAGCCAAAGATGGCTGCAGGAAAATGACAGATCTTCATGGTTGAAAATCAAAGAGTTCTTGAATAAAAACAAATCTCTACAAGTCTTAATTATCTCACATTTAATATATAAAAAGAAACCTGTTCCCAAAAATGAATTATTAAAAACCACTATTCTATCATGGAAATACTTGTTAAAGGGAACCTGTCAGCAGAAATTTCTCAATAAACCTAAAAGATTCCCCTTCTGCAGCTCTTGGGCTGCATTCTAGAAAGGTTCCTCTTGCTACTGTGCCCCCTTTGAGACCTAAATAAATACTTTATAAAGTCTTACCTTTTTGTATGCAAATTTTTTTTATGGTCACCGGGGTGGGCTGTCTTGCGCCCGTTATTCGCCTCCTGCCACTTTACGCCGTCCCCCATTGCTCATTTCCATACATGAGGACACCGCCCATAATCTCATGCCCGCGCTTTTCCCCCTGCCTCCACCGTTATGCGCAAGCGCTGGCCATATGAACCCAAGTCACCTATTACTGCAGGCGCGAGATTATGGGCGGGTACTTGGATGACACTGCTGATGACAATCACAGCGCCGCCCATAATCTCACGCCTGCGCAATCACCTCACCAGCGGTCACGCTTTACACAGTGCTGTCCCACGATAGTGTCACTGGGCATGCGCGAGACCTCAGGAGCACTGGGCGGCGTCCTCATGTATGGAAATGAGCAATGGGGGACGGCGTAAAGCGGCAGGAGGCGAATAACAGACGCAAGACAGCCCGCCCCCGTGATCATAAAAAACATTTGCATACAAAAAGGTAAGACTTTATAAAGTATTTATTTAGGTCTCAAAGGGGCACAATAGCAACAGGAACCTTTCTAGAATGCAGCCCAGGAGCTGCAGAAAAGGAATCTTTTAGGTTTATTGCGAAATTTCTGCTGACAGGTTCCCTTTAAACCTGCTTGATAAGATTCAGGGTAAAACGTCTTTAAAATATATACCACTAGAAGTCTTGGAGCTTATTGGACCAGGATTTAACCTGAGGGAATTGAAAAAACAAGGGATTGGTAATCTTATTGGAGGATATTTTAGCCCCTTTTCAGACAATACAGTCTAAGTATAAAATCCCCAACTCAGAAATTATAAACTGGGAAAATATTAATCACTATTTAATAAGAAAGAAAATTACTTTTACACTCCATAAATACATAACCAACCTCCTAAATAATCCCTCAAGACTTTTATTCTGGAAAACAAATATAATATATAATAAATTTAATGAGGACATGGGAATTAACAAAGGCACAAACATAATAGCATGTGAAAATGAGCTCAATATTATACTTGACAATGATCAGCTTTGGAAAGCGTTAGAAATAACTTACTAAAATTTGCTTTGCTTTGTATCACCCTCCAGACTCATTACAAGGCACTTTCAAGATGGTGTCTTAAGCTGGGTTCACACATCGCGACAGCGACAACGACGTCGCTGTTACGTCACCATTTTCTGTGACGTAACAGCGACCTTGTAAGTCGCTGTTATGATCGCTGCTTAGCTGTCAAACACAGCAGAAGCAGCAGCGATCATAACGACGCTGTGCTACATGTGCAGAGAGCAGGGAGCCGCGCTTAGCGCTGGCTCCCTGCACTCCTAGCTACAGTACACATCGGGTTAATTACCCGATGTGTACTGCAGCTACATTTGCAGAGAGCAGGGAGCCGCGCACACTCCTTAGCGCTGGCTCCCTGCTCTCCTAGCTACGGTACACATCGGGTTAATTACCCGATGTGTACTGCAGCTACATGTGCAGAGAGCAGGAGTCGGCAAGCGAGGGCGGACGCTGGTAACGAAGGTAAATATCGGGTAACCAGGGAAAGGTCTTCCCTTGGTTACCCGATGTTTACCGTGGTTACAGCTTACCACAGCTGCCAAACGCCGGCTCCTGCTCCCTGCTCGCTTCATTTCGTCGCTCTCTCGCTGTCACACACAGCGATGTGTGCATCACAGCGGGAGAGCGACAACCAAAAAATGAAGCTGGACATTCAGCAATGACCGGCGACCTCACAGCAGGGGCCAGGTCGTTGCTGGATGTCACACATAGCGACAGCGACGGGACGTTACTGCAACGTCACAGAAAATGGTGACGTAGCAGCGACGTCGTTGTCGCTGTGTGTGACACCACCTTTACTCCCTATAAATTAAACATAATAAACCCCAATTGTTCATCAGACTGTTGGAGAAATTGCGGCGAGATAGGTAATCTGTCGCATATATATTGGTCCTGTAAGGAACTTGACCTTCTTTGGAGGGACATCAAAAATTTAATTTTAAAATTTACTAAACTAAGTATCAGTTTAACCCCTCAGTCAGTCCTTTTCTCAAAAGTTTTGGTTCAAGTCCCAGTCAAATTCAGACATATAATTTGCCACATCTTGTTAACAACCAAACTAGCCAGCACTTCAAAATGGAAACAAACTCAAGTGCCCTCCATAAATGATATCATAGACAGAGTGTCTTTGCATAACGTTTACGAATATAACTTCACATTATGAGGAAAACAAATAGGAAAATATAACATAAGTTGGAAACCCTGGACTGATATCTTCACGAGTTCATTGCAACTAAAAACATCTAGAATGATTGTTCTCTTTTCTCAGGTATTTAAGCATGGGAAGAATATTTATTAAAACATAAGGCCACTTTACACACAGCGACATCGCTAGCGATGTCGCTGGTGAAAGCACTCTCCTCCGTCGGTTGTGCATCACTGGCAAATCGCTGCCCGTGGCGCACAACATCGCTAACACCCGTCACACATACATACCTACCTTCCTAGCGACGTTGCTGTGGCCGGCGAACCGCCTCCTTCCTAAGGGGGCAGTTCGTGCTGCGTCACAGCGGCAACACTAAGCGGCTGCCCAATAGAAGCGGAGGGGCGGAGATGAACGGCCGTAACATCTCACCCACCTTCTTCCTTCCTCATTGCCGGCGGCCGCAGGTACGATGTTGTTCCTCGTTACTGCGGTGTCACACATAGCGATGTGTGCTGCCGCATGAACGACGAACAACCTGCGTCCTGCAACAGCAACAATATTTAGGATTAGAACGACATTTCAACGATCAACGATTGGGTGAGTAATTTTGATTGTTAGCGGTCGTTCGTGCGTTTCACATGCAACGACGTTGCTAACGAATTCCGTGACCCCAACGACATCTCGTTAGCGATGTTGTTGCGTGTAAAGCCGCCTTTAGTAAATTGTTTTAACATGTGATCATTATGTAAACTGTTCATTCCTTTTCCCTTACTGTTCCTGCCCCCTTTTTTTTGCCCAAAATCTTTCCCAGGTTTTCCCAATAAAGTTAACTTTCCTAAACCTAACTCCACCACTCCTTAAATGTTGGTTCATAAACTTTGAAAATCAAATAAAAACACTTTATACACAAAAAAACATGTGACAACTCAGCACAAAAATTCATCATATATCAAATTTGTAAAAAAGCAATGATTAAATATCCAAATAAATATACCAATCAAAAACCAGTACATAAGTAAGACAAGGAAAAAAGTGCTATGTGCTGTGGAAATTTACTGGTTAGTAAAATAAATACAAAAGATATAAATATAACACCAGTATTGCTTGTAACAAAAATTCCTGTTTTTTAAAAAATACTGCATAGTTAATGACATAAAAAACTATATATCATTGCACTAAACCCTGATTGATGAAATTAAAGTGCTGAGTGCATGTGCAACAAGGCTGGGATTTGTAGTTTCTCTAAATCATATACTGCGCATGTCAATTACTGCAGATACTAAGTACTAACTACTCCCATCATTTCAAGACATCCAAGAAAGCACATGTATAAAACAAATACTTACTGCTGACCGTCCTATCAACGTCCCTCTACCCCAACGTACGTTTCGCCACTTCTTCCCCGAGGCCAGTCAACTCTTTGCAATGATAGGTTTCGTAAAGAATGGCTCATAGGAAGAAGAAGGTTGTTAAAAACAGATGTATATTACACTGCATGTCTCCTCAATGAGGAAAATTAGTCACTGCTCATGTAACATTTATAGAATACAACCAGTAACAGGTCTGCTGTATACATCACATAGAAAACACTTAAACTGCTGTATATAGATCACATAGAAGAAACTGAGACTGGTGTATACATCACGTAGGCGACACTACAGCTGTGTACGAACCTCCCACTCCCGTCTTCAAGATTTCTCATGAGCTACGTCAATGCTCTGGAACACACTACTAAGAACAATTCGATATATTCCCGCACCTTTAATCAGATCCTAAAAACGCATTTCTATATCACCTCATCTCACTGATCTAATCTAGTCCCCTTCTGCCCTTCATAAAATTGACTTCCAATTCTTTTCCCCTGTATCTTCTGATTCCATTCCTCTTGATGTACTTTTTATACTCTATATGTATAAATTCTGGCTGGTGACCGGTCCATGCAGCTGGTTTTGAATCCCATATTAAATCAATGACTGGACCATATATGACAAGCTTTTCTCCCCCCCCCCCATTCACCTTTTGAGCCTCCCCTATTTCCTCATAGACTATAAGCTTATGAGCATGGCCCTCACTCCTCTTATCCATCTGAATTTTGTTATTTTCTATTGTTTCATATTGTCTGTACATGTCCCCTCTGAATTGTAAAGCGCTGCGAAATATGTTGGCGCTATATAAATAAAAAATATTATTATCACATAAGAGTCACTAAGACTGGTGCATGTACAGCCCATAGAACACACTGAAAATGGTATGTACATGTAGCACCCAGGGATATGGGGTACTTGGTTCCAGGCAGTGTCTCTCTTGGGAATGTCACGGTGGTGGCCGTTACCTGGTTCCGTGCCCTGGGCCCTTTTTGTAAAGGGGATATTTAAAGGGGAGAATATGATAATGTTCATATGTGACGCCACTTGCGGTGTTGCGGCTAAGTGTAGGGAGCCACTACTGCAGAATGTCTCTACTGGGGCTGATGGTGTTGGCAGCTAGAATAGTAGTCCCTTCGCAAGTAGGGTTTTGCCCCAGAGGATGTATGATGCAGTGGGCGTCGGAAGAAGGTAGTCCACACAGGTGTTCAGTGCAACTGGTTTACTTACTGCGGAAGATGTTAACTGGTTGCCTGAGGCCGGCTAATTTCGTGTCCAGATCCCCTTTGTCCCAGTGTGGTTCTCTGGTACCTTTTTCCCCTGCACCTGTCTCTGGTAAGTGAATCCCCGTGGTATAGAACAACTGGGGGTCCCCGTTCTGTGGTTTGTCCACTTCTGTCTGCCTGACGGTAGCGTGAACCCTGTGGGGTTGGAGTCTCTGGTCCTGTCCCTGGTTCTCCCTTTGCTACTGAGCCTTCAAATTCTTTAGGGTCAGCAAGGTCCTTGATGGTCCCCTTACTGTGCAGGTGTTAACAGGTCAGCTTGAAGCTCTTTCCTGTCCTAGGGTCTTGTACCCCGTCAGTGCGTTGTTTTGGGAGTACTCCAACGTACTCCTCCGGCAACCTCTTCTCCTGGGTACCAGGTCACCGTTAATCTGAGTCAGGACGTCACTTTGCTTCCACCTTCACACTCCTGCTACAGTCTACTCACCGACTACTCTCCACAGTCTTCACCTCCCACCTGGTCAACTAGTGGACTGGATTGGCCCCCCCTCTAAGCGGCCATCCATTGGTCCCTCCCTAGCTGGGTACCATTGTATGGGGGATTGTTGGGGAAAACTGGTATCACCTGGGTTTGTGTTGGCACTGGCACTGGGGTTCTGGGCCCTGATGGGGATGCAGAACCTTGTAGCACCCTGAAGGGTTCAGGGGCGCTATATTCACATTACATAGGAGACACTGAGGCTGATTTTATACACATCCCATAGGAGACACTGAAGCTGGTCTACATTCATCACATAGGAGACACTGGGGCTGATATACATACAACCTACAGAAGCAGGACTGGAGCAAAAGGTGAGCTAAATTTGCCTACAAAGAAAGTCCTGATGCTTCAGATAGCCAGCATTAGGACATAATCCATCATTGTGTGTGGCACGGCCTTAAGTAGTGAATGGTGCATGCACATACCTGCACTCTATAGAAAAGTTAAAGGGCTGCGGCTCAAAGCACTGCTTCCTATTGGAAATCTGTCTGTCTAATAACTTGAGGAAATGACAGTGGATAGAAGGAATTCTTCATCTGCAAATATATTAAGGAGTTAAAGTAGATGGACGTTTTCTGCTTGACTACTATTGAATAGTAGTTTTATTACGCAATTCAAGTTTGTACCGACTCCTTTTTTTTTAAAAAAAAAATAGACTACATAGAGAGATCAAGGTAAGGCTATGTGTCCACGTTGCTTTTTACCTGCTTTTTACCTGCTTTTTTGCTGCTTTTTCAACTGCAGCGTTTAATGGCAAAATAGATGTGCTCTGCTTTTCAAACAAAGTCTATGGGAATTTGGGTTTCTTGTCCGCACTATGCAGTTCAAACTGCTGCCTTTTTGTGGCAGAACTTTGGACAAAAACTCAGCTTTGCAGTGCAAAACCCAAATGGCAAAAACAATTGACATGTCAATTGTTTTTGCCATTTGCGTTTTGAACTGCAAAGCAGAGTTTTTGACCAAATTTCTGCTAGAAAAAGGCTGCAGTTTGAACTGCATAGTGGGCACAAGAAACCCAAATTCCCATAGACTTTGCTTGAAAAGCAGAGCACATCTATTTTGCCATTAAACGCTGCAGTTGAAAAAGCAGCAAAAAAGCAGGTAAAAAGCAGGTAAAAAGCAACGTGGACACATAGCCTAACAGTGATGGGTTTAAATAGGCAAGGAAGGAAGTCAATAATTAAAAACACACTCTACTGGGAGTGAATGAATTGTAGTATACAGAAGAGACAAAAATATTGGAAAAAATAGATATCGTAAATAAAAATGCAAGATATATTATTTTTGCAGGCCCTATGATGAAAAGTCAAAAAGTACAACACATCATAAATGGCATTGTGAAAAAGAAGAATAATGAATACAGAACTTGAATTTCTATGAGCAATGGAATAGATTCCACAAAGGCAAAATTGTTTGAAAAGTAAGACGTGATTTTTATATAGAGTGGCATGTAAAAGTTGCGGCATCCTTGATCAAAATTACTGTAAGGATATGTTCCTACATTGCACACTTGGGCATCCATCTGCTGTGTGTTGTTCAGTCATTGTCAGGCTAGCAAGAGTTCACCTCTGCTATTCAGCTTGTTAGGCTACTTTGATCACATGTTGTGAGGAATCACATCTGCTCCTCTTGTACCTATGCCAGCTATAGGTTATACTTTGTTGGTCTCTGTGTTTTGGTGTCCCAGACTATCTGCAAAGTACTGCTTTTCTCCTGGAGTGGTTGAGGAATTTACATGTTGGCTTAGTTCCTCCTTGCTCTTATTTTCCTCCTTATTTTTTATTGTCTTATACCTCTGTGAGTGCATGCTGTGAGACTGAGTTTTAGTCTCCTCTACCTGTCTATTTTTGTGGGTTTAATCTCACTCCTTTCCCGGTTTTCCCTGAAGAAGAGGAAGGAGGTTATCAGATCAGGGCTGATCAGGAGCAGGGCCAGGAAAGAGACTCAGGCATCCCCACCTTTAAGGGCATCCCTGAGACTAGAGATAGCATAGGGCCCCCAAGCATGAGAGTCAGCTTAGAAGCCCCGATTTCCGACTATCCCTGTAGTCATCGTGACAGACATCTTGCAAGCACTGCTTTCTTGAGGTCTAGACACAGATTTTCAATGATGCTGAGATCAGGGGACTGTGAGGGTACTTCTAAAACCTTCAGCTTGCACCTTTTGAGGTTGTCTATTTTGGATTTTGACGTGTTTAGGACCATTATTAGGGCTGGGCGGACTCATAGAAAACCGGGACTGGCAGGTCCCTGCTAAATTTTTTAAAAACCTGGATCCGGTCTGGAATCTGGTACCCATATACGTCTATGGGAACCAGAATCTGGAGATTAAAAATGTTGGTAGAAGGAGATAGGGGGGTAGGAGCGGGCATGCTGTTCTCACCAAAAATTCATCATGGCGGCAATCTGCTTCCAAGTCACACTTTCCCTTCTGGAGCTGACAATTAAGACTATGTGCGCACGTTGCATATTTACATGCAGTTACGCTGCGATCTGCACCGCAGCATAACTGCATGCGGCCTGCGTCCCCTGCATAATCTATGAAGATTATGCAGGAGACGTGCACACGTGGTGTATTAGAGCGCAGCGCTTCGGCTGCTGCCCGAAGCGTGCGTTCTAAGAAGTAACATGTCACTTCTTTCCTGCGCTCTGCATGCAGCTCCCGCTCTGTCTATGGGAGGGGCTGCAGGCAGAGCGCATGGAATCGACTTTTTTTTTTTTCATTATGGACTGTTTCTGCAGCGATTTGAAGAGTACATGTGCTGTTCAAATCGCTGCAGAAATTTCTGCAGTGACAGTACGCAACGTGCGCACATAGCCTAACCCTCATTGAACATTCACTACTTTCCCTGCTCACCGGCGTGTGTAATTGGTTGCAGTTAGACGCGCTCCACCCTGAGTGGCAGCAAGTCAGCTGATTGCAACCAATCACAGGTGCCAAGACGGCCAGTGGGCGAAGAAAGCAATGGAAATGTCTGCGGGTGAGTATCGTGGTATAAAAATAAATGAATAAATAAAACAATCGGCGTAGTGTCCCTGTATTCTGATACCAGTACAGACAAAGCCCAGGGCTGCAACCCCCAGTTGTTGGGCTTTATCATGGCTGTGTATCAAAATAAGGCTGGAGTCACACACTTCCGTGAGTCTCGCATTGCATCACCTGGCGGCCGCACACTCTCTTTACAGGAGTCTACATCTGCATGTATTTCTATGCAGCTGCATGCTCATGCCCGGGGAGTGTCCAGCTGCTGGGTGAGGCGATCCGATACTTGTGCGAGTCATACAGCTCGTGTGAGTCACACTTGCGCAAGTCTCGCACAGCATCACCCGGCAGCCACACACTCTCCTGAGAGGAGTGGGTTGGCGGCATGTATATCTATGCAGCTCCACGCTCATGTCCGGAAAGTGTGCGGCTGCTAGGTGATGCAATGCGAGACTCGTGCGTCCGTCATACGGTTTGTGTGAGTGCACAATAAGGCCAGAGTCACACTTGTGTGAGTCTCGCATCCCATCACCCAGCACGGCCTGATGCTCTCCGGGCACGAGCATAGAACTACATGCAGCTGACCTGCGCCTGTTAGGAGAGTGTGTGCGGCCGTGCTGGGTGATGCGATACGAGACTCGTGCAAAGTCACTCGCAAGTGTGACTTTGGCCCAAGAGGAATTGCATGTGGCTTTTTTTTTAATATTTAAGTAAATAATTAAAAAAACGACGTGTGGTTCCCCCCAATTTTGATACCTAGCATAAAGCTGACAGCTGTCGCTGTATTCTCAAGCTGGAGGGGTCCAGCCTAAACATATCAGCCTCTAGCTGCCCGGAATTGTTGCATCAATTAGATGTGACAATCCCGGAGCTTCCCCTTGTTCTTCCCGATTGCCCTGGTGTGGTGGCAATTAGGGTAATAAGGAGTTAATGGCAGCCCACAGCAGTCACTAAGTCCTGGATTAGTAAAGACAGCGTCTATGACAACACATTACTAATCTGTAAATGACAGTAAATAAGCACAGACACCGAAAAAATCCTTTATTTGGAATAAAATACAATAAGCACTCTCTTTTACCACTTTAATAACCCCAATACACCACTGCAGGTCCGACGCAATCCACACGAGGTCCCACAACGATTCCGGCTCTGCTACATCTCTGTCACAGTAACAGGAACTGCATAAAAGAAAAGCGCAATAGGGTCTTAACCGATAAAAACACTTTTGTGTAAAAGTGAAGTCACTCACCTATAGCGGTTGTGCCAGTCACAACCCCTATATAAGCCGAAAAGGTGCTTAGCTGCAGCTCCCCGAGGTAGGCAATTCAGGTATACAGGAGAAAATGGCATTTTTGCCGCACTCACACCACAATGCTTGTATGGATTTAATTTATGTCTATTTTTATTTATTTTATTATTTATTTAATTTATTTATTTTATTTTTATGATCATCTCTGTGCCCTCCTGGTAACCAGCACTGATGACAGGACCTTCTGTGATGTCATAGCATGTGACCAGTCACGTGTGTATTATCTCATTGGCTACAGACTGGTCACATGGCTATGACGTCATGCTAGGTCTTGTCAGTGCATCTCTCCGGTACACAGTGCTCGTTCGAGCATCTCCGTGTACCGGCGAGATGTTTGGGCACATGCTTGGCTCCCTGTTCCTGCATGTCAGCGCTCTTTACAGAGTCAGCCCACATGCAGGGACTGGATGCCACAACTGGTGAATAGCGGCGCCGGGAATCAGGTGATCGGAGATCACCGTTGTTATAGTAACCCACCTGTCAGGTTACTATTGCAACGGTGGCAGCGGTGACGTTACCGCTTACCAACCCGCAGCCTCTGCTCACTCACTGAGTGATTAGACTGCACGGGGGAGGAGGAGCGTCTTCCTCCCATGCAGTGCTGTCTGATGTAGCAGAGCTGCATGGGTTGAAGGAGAAAGAAGACAGAAGACCAGGATCATGGAGGTGTGAGAGCGAGTAATAAACATGGAGTCCTTAAATGTGTCTGTGTATTTAGTTCTATTAAAGTATTTTTCTCTGTGTGGTGTCTTTTTTTTTAACCCTTTATTGGAGATTCTTAATGGCCGTATCAAACTTGCCTGACACTAAGAATCTCTGACTTAATACTGGCTAGTAAAACAAAGTTAGTATTAACCCTTTATTACCCAGTGAGCCACCCGGCATCAGGGCTGCTGGAAGAGTTGGATACAGCGCTAGATGATGGCGCTTCTATGAAAGCGCCATTTTCTGGGGCGGCTGCGGACTGCACTTTGCAGCGGAGAGGCCCAGAAAGCTTGGGCCAACCTGTGCTGTGGATTCCAATCCCCAGCTGATTAGTTGTATCTGGCTGGACACAAAAATAGGGCGAAGTCCATGTCGTTTTTTTGTTTTTTTTTAATAATTTCATGAAATTCCTGAAATAATTAAAAAACGGGCTTACCTATATTTTTAGTTCCAAGCCGGGTACAAATAGGCAGCTGGGGGTTGGGGGCAGCCGTACCTGCCTGCTGTACCTAACTAGCATACAAAAATATGGCGAAGCCCACGTCATTTTTTTTTTTTTTTAGTATTTTTGGCAAAAACTTAAAAAAAAAAAAAAAATGCTTTCCTGGATTTTCCATTGCTAGTGAAGGTAACACCAATCAGTGGGGGTTAGCAGCCAGTAGCTGCTTGGATTACCCTTAGCTACCAATACAAAAAATGCAGCGTGAGCCCACGTATTTTTTTCTTAATTATTTATTTAAATAACTAAAAAAAAAGAGCTTCCCTGTATTTTGATTGCCTGACATCACAGTACTGTAAAAATAAATTATTAAAAAAAATGATTTAGCTCTAGAGTTGAGCGCGGTTCGTGGTTCTCCAGTTCGCGGTTCGAGTGATTTTGGGGGGTGTTCTAGATCGAACTAGAACTCGAGCTTTTTGCTAAAAGTTCGTTAGCTCGAGTTACGTTCGAGAACGGTTCTATCAGCAAAAAGCCTAGCTAATTACTAGCTGGCTTTTCACTGTAATAGTGTGAGTCACTCTGTCACTCACACTATTATCAAATTTCAGCGTATAGTGTGCGGGGGGCTGTGCGTTCAGATCACTGCTGCTGGGATAATGGCGATCGCCTTTTTTTTTTTTTCTTCCTTCCCTAAGCGCGCGTGTAGTGGGGCAGGCCAGCATGTCAGCGAATCCCAGACACACACACGGCTAAGTGTACTTTTTGCCAGAGAAGCAAGGGCATGTGTCATAGGCTGTCCATGTCACATGTCCTTGCATTATAAAAACAGACATTTTCCTCCAGCACGCCATTATCTGCCTTCTGCGTCTGGGTGTCAGTCACCGCTCACGCAGCTCCTGTCGCCGATCCTGCTGTGTACGCTATACACACAGCGTTCTATAGATTAGGGACAGAAGTTTATTTCAGCCCTTTTAAGGGCTAATTACAGCTGGCTCAGAGCCATAGGTGACAGTCAGGTCCGTGGAAACGCTTTTTACAGTTTCAGATAACAGCATCTGTGTAGCTAAGCTCAGGGAATTCCTTGCTGCATTTCACCATTAGGAGGGATAGAAAGTGAGGCTTCCTTTCCTCTACACTGACCCACAACCCGGCCACTGTACCCTCCTGCCCTTTTTTGCAAAGCCATTTTAATTGCAGATTGCTGCCAGTTAGTGCCATCCAAAGAGTGGCTGCTGTCCTTCATTATTGTGCCACTTGTGCCAAGCAAGTCCCACCACCTCTGCATTCTCCCCTCCTGCACATTTTTGCAAAGCCATTTTAATTTAAAAGAGTGCTGCCAGTCAGTGGCATCCAAAAAGTGGCTGTTGGACTCCATTATTGTGCCGCTTGTGCCAAGCAAGTCCCACCACCTCTGCATTCTCCCCTCCTACACATTTTTGTAAAGCCATTTTAATTTAAAAGAGTGCTGCCAGTTAGTGGCATCCAACAAGTGGCTGTTGGACTGTTATTGTGCCACTTGTGCCAAGCAAGTCCCACCACCTCTGCATTCTCCCCTTCTGCACAATTTTGCAAAGCCATTTTAATTTAAAAGAGTGCTGCCAGTTAGTGGCATCCAAAAAATGGCTGTTGGACTCCATTATTGGGCCACTTGTGCCAAGCAAGTCCCACCACCTCTGCATTCTCCCCTCCTGCACATTTTTGCAAAGCCATTTTAATTTAAAAGAGTGCTGCCAGTTAGTGGCATCCAAAAAGTGGCTGTTGGACTCCATTAGTGTCCCACTGGTGCCAAGCAATTTCCAGCACCTCTGCATTACACCCTCCTGCTCATTTTTAATAAGCTATTATAATAGCAAAAAATGCTGAAACTTAGTGGCATCCAAAAAGTGGCTGTTGTACTCCATTTGTGTCCCACTGGTGACAAGCAATTTCCAGCACCTCTGCATTACACCCTCCTGCTCATTTTTAATAAGCTCTTATAATAGCAAAAAATGCTGAAATTTAGTGGCATCATAAAAGTGTCTGTTGTACTCCATTTGTGTCCTGACAAGCAATTTCCAGCACCTCTGCATTACACCCTCCTGCTCATTTTTAATAAGCTATTATAATAGCAAAAAAATGCTGAAACTTAGTGGCATCCTAAAAGTGGCTGTTGTACTCCATTTGTGTCCCACTGGTGCCAAGCAATTTTCAGAACCTCTGCATTACACCCTCCTGCTCATTTTTAATAAGCTATTATAATAGCAAAAAATGCTGAAACTTAGTGGCATCCCAAAAGTGGCTGTTGTACTCCATTTGTGTCCCACTGGTGACAAGCAATTTCCAGCACCTCTGCATTCTTCCCTCCTGCACATTTTTGAAAAGCCATTTTAATTTAAAAAAGTGCTGCCAGTTAGTGGTATCCAAAGAGTGGCTGCTGTACTCCATTATTGTGCCACTGGTGCCAAGCAAGTCCCACCACCTCTGTATTCTGCACATTTTGCTACACAAATTTTATAGCAAACTCAGGGAATTCCTTGCTGCATTTCATCATTAGGAGGGATAGAAAGTGAGGATTACTTTACTGTTCTGGTACCCACAGAACACGGCCACTGTACCCACCTGCCCACTTTTGCCACGCTATTTAACTTGCCCAAAGAGCTGACACTTTTTCTTCCATCCTAAAAGTGTCTGGAATACTAAGTTAGTGTTCCTTTGCTGCCAAGCAAGGTACAACACCTGTGCATTCTACACTCCTTTCCATTTCTGGAACGCAATTATTAACTGCAGGTAGTCCAGCCAATCTGTGACGAAGGTGCAGGCGTGGATATAATGTTGCCTTCATCCAATGGTGGTTCTCTCGCTGTCTGACAGTTCAACAATACCATCTGTTTCCACTTCCAAAACAAGTGACGACTTGCCAATCACACTCCCGCTTACGGGTAAAGGGGTGTAAGTTCAGCGTGAAAAAGCATGTGTGACTGCTATCCCCACAGTCAAAGAGGATGAAGAGCATGCAGATGCACTTGATGGGGCAGGCGGTGGTTGCACAGCCCCGCTAGGCCGCATTGTAGCACAGTGAAATTCCCATTGCGACTTATGCTTCATTTTAAGTCTTGTACTTGGTGGGCTCCCCAGTATGCAGCAAAACCACGCAACAGGAAAAGCACTCTAGGCAGTTGGGTTGCTAAATGATTGTTTAACTTTCCCAAAACAAACAATAAGAACCATGCATAAAATTGAAATAAAAGAACAATCTATTCAGTTGCCTACTACCTGCTAATCCCTCTGCGTAGCAGCAGTAATTGTGTGTTTGTGCGTGTGTGTGTGTGTGTGTGTGTGCGAACACGACTTACCTGTGGCACATCACAAGAGCTTCAAAGTTATCTACCTAAACATAGACAAAACACATAACCCCCACTGAATACCCTTGTTAGCTGAAGCCTCACAGATAATGTAGATGATAACAGTGTGAATGCAAACCACACAGCTCTGCAACACAGTCATAGAAATCTTGAAAAGCAACAGTCAATGCAAACATGTCTCGCTGTCCCTCTATGATTTAAACTGTACATGACAATTTGACAGTGCAGAGGCAGCAAGTCTCATTGTCTATATAGTCGGCCTACCCAGAACAGATATGTGTTTTGATAATAAATGCGTGCACCCATTACTGTCTGGGCACAGCCTACCGTACCCGGGTACTGTGATGTCCAGTTGCCATAAATACAGACTTTACGCTCCTCTCATGGTAAACAGTATAGACAGCACCGGAAGAATGTTGGTGTGTGGCACAGGATGCTGCTCACTGGCGTTACGGTACTCCTCACCAAACTCCAAAACGACTCCCCTCACAATTTAACGAAGTGTTTCCGCGGTGGCTCCTTGCTGTAACACACACCTTTAGCTTTTCATTCTGTTCATAGACAGCATCTCTAAGTCCACACCCGAAGATTGTTTTGCTATTGCTATAGTGACCAAACAGACAAAGGCAGCTCCAAAAAAACAGCAGCCCCTTGTGTGTAGTCTGCAACAATACATGCAATCAACGGCAAATAAGCATGTTGCATTGACAGTGGCTAAAGCTGGGCAATACATCCTCACGCTATCAATTCATATGCATGTGACACTTCATGGTGTAAGTACTCAAAGTTGTGATTTTTTGCCTTCTACTTAGAGATTGTTACAGATTACATGACTTGGGTGATCCTTTGCTATGTCCAAAAAATTCCCAGGCTAGGCAAGGCTTACAGCCCATGCGACCTGCATAGCCAACATGACTTATGCTCATGGCCAGAGTTGTGGCCGAGGATTCAGTTCTTGACGTGCTTCCAGTACTTTGTCTTTGTCTAGGAAGACACAACGTAAACTCGACGTCAGTAGCATCCTCCTACACCTCCTCTGCTGACGTTATCGACTGGCTGACTTTGGTTTGACAGTAAGTAATGTCTCCAACCTCATCATCACCCTGTGTGTTTTCATTCCCCTCGTCCTGAGTCCTCCGTGACAACCTCTTCCTGCCCAGACTGAATAGCAAAGTTGACGTTACAATCAGGTATCTGAGTCTCCTCATCATGTTACCCATTGTCTCCACCAGGATGATGTACGGTTTGGAAATGAGGGTGTACATTATGCTCAGCACCTTCTTCATCAGGGCCTGGATCCGACTCACAAACCTTCTGGCCATCTGTGCAGATCATTTCCCCTGTCTCCTGGAACTCGCTGCCTCAACACGTCAGAGTATCTGCTACACCCGCAAGCTTCAAACGGAACCTGAAAACTCATCTGTTCAGAAATGACTATAACCTTCAATGACCCCACCACCGTGCGGAGCTGCCGCCCAACCTACACCCCACCTACTGTCTCCTCCCCAAAATAATTTACAATGTAATCCCGCAAGGGCTGGGCTCTCTTCCCTCTGTACCAGTCTGTCTATTGTTACTTGTATATGTATTGTGTATGTAACCCCCTTCTCATGTACAGCACCATGGAATCAATGGTGCTCTATAAATAAATAATAATATTACTAATAATAATAACTTCTTTGTCTGTACTCACTGCAGCTTTGGAGCAGACCTCTGATTCCCAGGCTATAGTGTAACTGAACAGCTCTGCAGACTCAACCATCTCTGTTACCCCATACTCAGCAGGGCTGGTGGAAACTTGAGAGCAGTTATGAAGCAAGTGCGATTGGGTTTACACCACAGTGGAATGGAGTATTTGTGATATTGAACTTGAGGTGGAGGAGAGCCCACTTTATGGCGCACTTGACATCCATTGAAGCAGCTGCTGTTTTGGTGCCTCATCTACTTTTGTTAACGATGGTCGTGTCCGTGAAAAAAGGATCATATCAGATTATCTACGGGAAGAAGTACACCTGTTATTTTAGTTGTTATTTGTTGTTACGAATTGGTGCCGCCGTAAACGCAAGCAACCTGCTGCGGTTCCAGTTGCGCCCAGGCGTCAGCTGCCATTTAGGGCTGTGCCTCGGGTTATCCAGCTGGCTGCTTTCTCCTCCACGTCTAAGTGTGGAGAGGCAGCTAGTGCGCATGCGTGTGCCGATTTACCCCAGCCGCAGCATAACTCCAGTGTTTCGCCTACTGAGTATGCTCAGCCTGACTGTGTCATTCCTGAGGCTGTCTTCATTTTGGGCTACAGCTCATGCTCATTTGGACTGTGCCTGAGTCATTCTGCGACCTGCGGTTCCACACACTTACACAGGGTCCTGGGGCTTGCCTCACTCTCGGGAGGCCACTACAACTAACTGCACCAAACATCAGCCCCAGGTGTCCCCTTACACTGCAGTGGCAGTCCCCACTGACTGCAATACCGAGGGTGGCGTCACGAAACTACATATAAAGAAGCAACCTACCTGTGACCAGACTGTTCCTCCACGTGGAGTCCCTGAAGGTAATGCACCGACACAACACCTGTGGGGCTTCACACTTAGTGCGAAAAGCCTCTTTGCACAGGTACTTGCACTCCGTGCCGGGTCTAAGTCCTGTATTGTGCCTAGACTGCATGCTGAAGCGGATAGTCTTTTTTTCGGAGACTGTATTTCATGCTACTGAGCATGCTCAGGCACTTACTGCATCAGAGGTTAGGTCCGGTAATGAACTCTTTGGCCCTGCCCCTGATGTGGGGGGCTCATATAGACCACAGGGCATCAGGTGTCCTGACGATGTGGCCAGGCCACTCCCAACTGGCTTGCAGAGGCCCGCCCCTATGACTTGTCACCTCATTATTGTTGGTCAGACGATGACTGGTGAGGTGTTTGGGTCGTGGCAGCCATGAGGTCATCATTGAAGTGGCGGTTCCGAATAGGACGCTAGTTATGCCACTCATGACGTGTCACTCTGCTTTTGTCTCCAGGTGGTGCATTGTGGTCTACCCTGGTTTGTGGCGGACCCAGGTTATAAAAGGGGCTGGAGCCAACAAGGAGGTGCGCAGTCTTCTATTATGCTCCGAAAGAGCACACCTCCCTGTGTTGAACCCATTGCGTTATTAGGCCAGATGTAGGCAGGGATAGGGCGTCGATGCAGGCCGCCACCACAGTTGGTAATGCAGAACGGTTAAGACCAGCTCCTGTCCTACCAGTCCTGCTAGTGCAGCCCAGTGGCAATAACAGGCCTGCTGCTGCTGATGCACCTGCTGTCCACAGGTGTGGCCCCTACGCACACGGACAGCATACCCAATGTCCCCTGTGTTGTTAACAGGGATTTCCTGGGCTGGGTGGGCGTGTGGACCCTGTGACGCTAACAGGTCTCCCAGTCTCCAGATCCGAGTGGCGTCTAACTCGGTTCAGGCTACTATTAGTTTCATAGCCACTCAGCTCTGTATCCTCCACCTAACCTTCCATTTGCCAGCCTCTCCTTTTCCATCTGGGAGCACGGTGGACACCGACTGGCGATGGGGATATATTCAAATTCAAATTCAAATATGCTTTATTGGCAGGACCAAAATACAATTAGTGTTGCCAAAGCAGGAGGAATACAGTAAGTGTGGTGGGAGGGGATCAGGGTTATGGCTAGTTGGGGGAGAAACAAAGGAAGAAACCGACCAAACGTCCAATTGATGTGAAAACAGATTTTTATTATTATAGATCAGTGCAAAGGTGGACATACAGATAAAATTATTTAAAAGAAGCACAACAACCAGGAAAAAAAAAATCACATACGTGGAGCTTGACATGGCTGAGTGAAGACGTGATTTCTGGAGCTCCTCCATATAATCCCCCATAAAGCCGGCTTTTATATGCAAAATGGGCAAATCCACCACTAAAAAGGCTAAGCCCAGCACCCCAAGTCGGCCCCCTGCACCCCAGAACAACATTGGGGCATATTTCACCCGCTCCAAGGAGTTTGGGACAACTGCACAGCCGGGGCACAAATCGCGGCCTGCAGGGCCTGATCCGGTCCCTGCCCCTGTCCTGATGCCTGAGAATGCGACAATGCTGGAGGCCCGGGATAGGTGTGAAGCAGCAGAGACTCCCCGTGATATGAGTGAGCCGGCCGAGAGACCCACAGCGGCGGTGTGCACATTCAAGAGCTCCGCGACGGGAGGAGCGGTAAATCTGCTGGCGCCATTCCAAGATGGCGCCCGCTCCCCTGAGACGCGGCCTGAAGGATAGCACTGGAGGACGAGACACCCGCGGCCGCGATCTTGCCTCCCCTGCACCCCAAGGCGTCGCCGATGAGACCGGTTAGCCCCCACAACTTACCTGCAGCCAGCGCCAGTGGATCCTGGAGAGCTGCAGCGTGCGAGAGTGATCTGTACAAGTGCCCGGGCCCAGGTGATGACTCACCGCTGCAGCCCCGGGCACTGAAGAATCAGACGCCGAGCAGAGCGGCCGAAGCTCAGGTGCTGCCAGCCTCTTATGTGAGGGCGACTGATGATGGTGGGGACGACGCAGCAGACACCCCTGTAGGACTGCCTGACCAAACGTTGCAGGTACAGGGGGGGGAGAGGGGACCTGCTAAAAGGGGCCCACATCAAGGATGGTGGTAGCAGCATAAACCACACTCCCCTACCAGGGACCACACGGACCTCAGAGGGACCTGCGGACAGAGGAGGACCGCATGAGTCTATGGAGGTGGCCGCTGAGTTCTGGGGGATACCTCAGAAGGAGTTGCCCCCCACCTCTCCAGACAGTTGGTGCATGGGATCCTCCTGGGCTGAGAACCAGACGGGTGCAGACGGGGTTCTGGATGGGGGCACATTGATACCTGTACACAAAGGGCCCATGACGCTGGGGGCTCCCCCACTCCGTCTTGTAGCCGGACCACCGCTATGGGAGGACATGAACAACCCCCAAAGTACGCAGAAAATGATCTTTGGCCCAGTTATACAGGACTCTTTTTATGCATACCCCAATATACCTCATGCTGCCGCCTCAGCGAGCGAAGATCGCCCGGCATCCTTGGCAGATCTGCGAGCACTGTTACAAGCAATTCCTACTAAGAACGACATTGCAGCACTGGCCAAGCAGGTGGTGGCGGAATGTAAACAGGAATTTATCCAATTGCGGTCTGATCTCTCCTCACTTACCCATAGGGTTGATACCCTTACCGAGCAGCAATCAAATTCTCAAGTCTCTATTCAATCCATCCAAGAGACAGTACAGAACCAGTCCAAACAATTATTTGCCCTTCAACAACACGTAGATGATCAAGAAAACAGAAATAGAAGAAACAATCTACGTATTAGAGGCCTTCCTGAATCGATTGCGTCCCCCAGACATCCCGGCCGTCCTCCGTTCCATTTTCAATAATCTGTTAAGGAAGCCACCAGGAACTCCTCTAGAGCTTGACAGAGCCCATAGGGCTCTACGTCCCCCGGATCCAGAGGACCCTCGCCCAAGGGATGTTGTGTGCAGGGTGCACTTCTTTGCTGCAAAGGAGGCCATTTTACAAGCTGCCAGGAAGAAACCGAACCTATCATACAACGGCTCTGCCATTCGCATCATGCCAGATCTTTCAAGGCACACCCTAGCCCAACGTGCTACCCTTAAGCCTCTTCTGGATGTCCTAAAAGAAAAGGGACTACCGTTCCGGTGGGGATTTCCATTCTCCCTATCGGTTCAGAAGGACTCTCGATGGTGGGTCCTACGCTCCCCAGAGGATATCCCGACGTTCACCAAGAACTTGGGCCTACCTGCAATTTCTATCACGGCCTGGCCACTTACTCTGCTCCAGCCCTGGGTCCCCAGGGAAAGGAACACCTATACCAGGCCAGACCCACCTTCTGGGTACAACAGGGGACTACCTCCGCGAGGTGAACGGGGCCGTGGGGCGGGCCGCCCTCGTTACCTGACATAGAGAGGCTCAGAGGCCGCGTGCGCTCCTATAACCTATCTTATCTACAGATATTCAAAGCTAAATGACTTTTATTTGTGTTTTAAAGTTTATTCACTGCCCGTATCATATCAGCATCTAATTCTTTTGCCGGTATTTATGGTTATCTTTAAGGTTCTTCATATATCCAGAGCTCTGCTTGGTCATGCCTGACATCCTTTTTCCCCAAATAGGTCGGGATCCTCTGTCCTGCCTAGTTAGGGCGGATATGTTCCCTAGGAACGTTTGTTCGGATTTAGTTTACTGTGCAAGGTCTTTTTACCTGATGTTCTTTTTGTTTTCTTTCCTGCTACACTCTACTCATCTTAAACCTCTTTCTCTCCTTTACTTGGGCGGCCGGGCTGATCGTGTTCGATCCCCTTTCTCATATATTTCTAATGTCTCACTCTCTTATAGATGGCGGACCTAACTATTGCTTCTTTCAATGCCAGGGGCCTCAATGTTCCGGAGAAGAGATCACAGATATTGTACCACCTTCACAAATGGAAGGTGAGCATGGTGTGTTTTCAGGAGACCCATTTCAAACAAGGGCATGTCCCCACTCTTAAAAATAAGTATTATCAGACATGAGTATCCTCAGACAACCCGGATTCCCGTTCCAAGGGTGTGGCGATAGCTATCCATAAATCCCTCCCACATCAAATCCTAAAGTGCACGACAGATAGTTTTGAAAGATACATTATCCTCTCACTGAGGGTGGGGGACCAAACACTCACAATCATTAACGCATACGCCCCAAATCAAAAGCAGGACAGCTTTGTTACACGTCTGGTGGACGCTGCGATCCCCCTGATACAAGGTACAGTAATTTTATGTGGTGATCTCAATGTCACCCTTGACCCTACTTTGGATAACTCCAGGGGGAAATCTAACATTGCCTACACCACCATTAAACGGATCAAAAAAGCTCTATTGCGCATTCAACTATTTGACACATGGAGATTGGAACATCCGTCCGACAGAGACTATAGTTACTATTCCCATACCCAAGACTCATATAGCCGCATAGATTACATATTATTACAGCACAACGCTCTCCCCTGGATCCAACACACTGAGATGGATAGCATATTGTGGTCAGACCATGCGCCGGTCTATTGTTCGATTGAGATCCCCTCTCTCCCAGCCCCCAGGGGGTCGTGGCGGTTGAATGAGTCGCTGCTGCTGGATGAGCTCTGTGTTACTGATGTTCAGACCTCTATCACAAGGTTCATGGAAGACCACTCCGTAGATGACACAGCTCCCACTTATAAGTGGGAAGCATTGAAATGTGTCATGCGAGGTATTTTTTATCAAACATGGGTCCCGAATTAAAAAAGAAGGGGCCCAAGATATAGTAAAAGCTCTTCAAAAGGTTTCTGAACTGGAGCTCATTCACAAGCAAGCCTTATCGGCCGCAAACTTAGAGGCTCTCTTACAGGCCAGGATAGAGGTTAAAAAACTATTGGATTCCTCATATAAGCGCCTAATGCAGGTAGGAAAGGAGAGATTCTATGAGTTTGGGGACAAGCCAGGTAGGTTGTTGGCTAATGCATTGAGAGAAAGGAGAGCCCACACCCTCATACCCTGTATTAAGAACTCACGCGACGAATTACTCTATGCCACCCCTGACATATCTAATACTTTTCATGATTTCTATTCCAAGCTATATAATTTACCTGTCGAGCCCCCTGCGTCGAGTGACGGATGCCCCGCAATATCCTCACCTTTTCGGCGTCTCAATAGCTCCATAATTGAGGACCTGGAAAGTACATTTTTATTGAATGATCTGTTAGCAGTGATCCGCGACACACCGGGTAACAAGAGTCCTGGACCCGACGGATTCCCTGCCAAATTTTACAAGGCCTTTGCGGAGCGGTTGGCACCTTTAATGCTTCTTTCCTTGAACTCAATCTCGGACTCTGCCCCTTTCCCGCCTCATTCAACCACTGCCTATATTTCCCTGATCCGTAAAGAGGGAAAGGACCCCACGGCATGTGGTAGTTTCAGACCGATATCACTCCTTAATGTCGATTTAAAATTCTACGCTAAGCTACTAGCAAATAGATTGGACCCTCTGCTCCCTGACCTAATTCATCTAGACCAGGTCGGATTTGTCCCGGGTAGGGAGGCAAGGGACAATACTATAAAGACCCTAGATCTAATCCAACACGCGCACACTAAAAAACTCTCTCTTATGTTACTGTCCCTGGATGCCGAGAAGGCTTTCGACAGAGTCTCATGGCAGTCACTTTCACAGACACTGGAGCATATAGGCCTGGGACCTGTTTTCTCATCCAAGATTATGGCCTTATATCATTCCCCGACTGCATATCTTAAGATTAATGGCACTCTGTCGAGACCTTTCCCCATCCGGAACGGGACCCGACAAGGTTGTCCCTTGTCACCGTTACTTTATGTTCTAGTAATGGAGCATCTGTTATCGGCCATCAGGAATAACCCGGATATACAGGGTGTTCGGATCGCCAACCGGGAGCATAAATGTGCCGCGTTTGCTGATGATCTCCTTATTTATCTATGTAACCCTCTCACATCCCTCCCGTCTCTACTACTGGAGCTAAACCGCTTCAGCAAATGGTCCAACTTCAAAATCAATTTTGATAAATCAGAGGCCCTAAATATCTCTCTACCCCTAACAACGGTAAATGCTCTTCAACCAAATTTTCCCTTTCGATGGCCGCCCCACGGCAGTATTGGATACCTGGGTATAAAGATCCCTGCTGACCCAGCCAGGCTTTTCCAATTAAATTATCAAACTTTCCTGTCAAAGCTCGAGGGAGATTTGGCCTCATGGCAAAAAGGCACTCTATCGTGGTTTGGCAGGATTAGCGCTCTCAGGATGACGGCCTTGCCACGACTGTTGTACTTAATACAGACGGTTCCGGTCTACATCCCGGCAGCATACTGGGCCAAGGTACAACGCCTATTCAATCAATTTGTCTGGTCCAAAAAGCGAGCTCGCTTGAGATGCAGCGTCTTAACTAGGACCAAGAACGCAGGCGGAACGGGTCTGCCCGATTGTAGGCGGTACTACATGGCAGCCGCTTACGCCAGGGTTCTGGACCTTCTGCATTGTTCTGGATCCAAGCTCTGGGTTGATCTGGCGCAGGATTTGTGCCCTTTGTCAATTCCGACCCTGCCGTGGACTTGGCCTCTCCTCACCAAACATAAAATTGAGATGTCCTATAGCACCAAACAAACATTGAAAACAATACATTCTATGTCATCACGCAACCTCATGATCCAGCCTAGAGGACCCCTTATGCCACTAACTGACAATCCAGAGTTCCTGCCGGGAGCGTCGTCTAACAATTTTCTGGGCAGCACGAAACTAAACCCCCTGAGATTAAAACAGGTGGCCCCGGGGGGTTCCCTCCTTCCGCTCCGGGAGATTGTAGAGAATCGTAACTTCAAACTGCGGTTCCATTTTGAATATGCCCAACTCAAACACTTTATAACCTCCCCAGACACTGTCAGGGCCCACTGCCCGCCCCAAACACCTTTTGAAAACCTTTGTAGTGGGTCTTCTGATACGCGCCATGCAATCTCAAGGGTGTACAAGTTTATGACAGGCACGGCAGAGACGTCCCCCCTCACTTCTGTGCGGCATGGGAAACAGAGCTCAATCAGACGTTCCCTAGGAAACAATGGGATCGTTGTTACCGCCTGACCCATAGGTCAGTGGTGGCCACCAGGATGCAAGAAACCAGCTATAAAATTCTTTCTAGGTGGTACAGGGTCCCAGCATCTCTCCATGCATGGTGTCCCGAAGTTCCTGACACATGCTGGCGCTGTGGAGCGCAGGGGGGCACCATGTCACACATCTGGTGGTACTGCCCGAGTCTGTCGGTCTTTTGGAACAAAGTATTGGTGGCCATCCATGAGGTTACCGGGATTGTGGTTCCCAGCCGCCCAGAAGCAGTTCTGCTGTACATCTTTAACATACCCGAAAAGGTCTATAAAAAATCTATCCTAGGTCACCTCCTCCAGGCTGGCAAGACAGTGATCCCACGACGTTGGAAGGATCCTACCCCCCCTATGCTAGATGAGTGGGTAATGGAGGTGAATGTAATTCACCGAATGGAAATGGTGATGGCCCAGTCACGTGGGCAGACGGTAGAGATAGCCGCCAAATGGTTTCAGTGGGAATCATTCCTGTCGGGTAAAAAAATTTCTGGAACTAATCTAACCTCCGGAGGACAAGTACCCTGGCCCTCCTTATTCTTCAGATAATATACTACCCTTTTGATAAGTTATGGTCCAACAGACACAGTATCAGCCCCGGTCGCCGTGCCCAACTTCCCTCCCTTCCACTTCTTCCTCTGACCCGCTCTTTTCTCTCTACTCTTCCCGACTGCCTCTTTTCTTAAGCTTTCTTCTTTGTTTCACTATCTTCTATGGTTTAAAAATGATTATCCATATATTTTTGTAATCATCCATATTCCATTATGAAGCTCTTGATAGTTTTTTATTGATTCAGATTATGGATGAATGCTATTTGATGCAGCATGGTTTTGTGTCCTTCTCATGTATGTTTTTTTTTTTTTTGAAAAATTTAATAAAACTTTAAATTGGAAAAAAAAAAAGAAAATATCAAGGAGCAGGGACACCACAGGGTTGTCTGTCACCCGTGACACACCCATGACACACCGTGACAATGTTATGCACTGAAAGTAAACAATAAAGGTTCCCATTCAGTGACAAAAAAAAAAAAATCACATACCAGTGGTCCAATACTCAAGTGGAATTTTTGGACGTCATTCTCAAAAAGGATAGCACCAACCATATTCAGACTGATCTTCATGGGAAATCTACCTCTACAAATGCACTTTTACACGCATCCTCGGCCCATCCTAAACACATGATCCAAGCCATTCCCATCGGTCAATTTTTGCGGCTTCGGAGAATATGTTCTACCGACTCGGATTTTGAAAAACAAGCTTTGGATATGCGACAACGTTTTAAAGATAGGGGCTACAGCAATAGAGCCATAAAACGTGCCTATCACCGGGCTAAATACTCTACCCGTGAATCTACACTATACACCAAAAATGTAAAATCCAACCCAGATACTGCACGCTTTATTACGAACTTCCACACTCAATCGGCCTCTATGCGTAAATGCCTAGAAAAAGCTTGGCCTATTTTACAGGCCGATCCAGTCTTGAATAAAATACTCCCTATCCGACCCAAAATCACTTTTCGGCGAGCGAAGAACCTTTATGACACCTTAGTTCATAGTCACCATCAAGGTGACACTCAACGTACTCTTACCAGTTCTAATGGGATGGCCTCCAGATGGGGATGTGTGCCATGCGGCAAATGTGTTGCTTGCCCTAATATTGATAAGAGTGATACATTCACGGACTCGACAGGACTTAAGAGCAATAGTATAAAAAAATTTATAACTTGTAGTACGAAGGCTGTTAAATATTATGCGATGTGTCCGTGTCCTAAAATCTATATCGGCCTTACTACACGCCAACTTAAAGTCCGAGTCCGTGAACATGTATTGGGCATTGTGGCAGCATCTGGACAAGTGGACACATCCTCTCTGAAGACACTCCCTAAGGCTATGTGCGCACTGGGAAATGGAATTTTCTTGAGAAAATTCCGCATGCTCTCAAAAATTACCGCACCCGCGGTAAAAAACCACGGGAAACCGCACCCGAAAACCGCATGCAGTTTGCCGCGGTTTGCTGCGGTTTTACCGTGGTATTATTCGCGGTTTTGCCGTGTGCGGGTTGGGATGTGCTTTATTGCATTCAATGCAATAAAGCACATTGAAAAAAAAAAAAAAAAGTCATTTCATTCTGAGATAGTAGATAGATAGATAGATAGATAGATAGATAGATAGATAAAGAGACAGAAGAATAGATAGAGGGATAGATAGAGGGATAGATAGAGGACAGATCGCTGCATTTCCCACGGTCGGCAGTGAGTTCACATTACCGGCCGTGGGAAATGACCGGTAATTACCTCTGCTGTCTGCTGCATTCAGCCTGTGTCTGTGACAGTTGCGGCTGGATGTCAGCAGTGCAGGACGCCGGAGCCGGAGCTGTGGATTATGCCGGAGCTGTGTGGATTACGCCGGAGTTTTGTTGTGGGAGGGGTTAATAAAATGGTGAACGAGGCTTGTTGGTTTTATTTAAAATAAAGGATTTTTCTGTGTGTGTGTTTTATTCACTTTACTTACGGGTTGATCATGTCAGCTGTCACATAGACACTGCCATGATCAAGCCTGGGGTTAATGGCGGTGATCCACCACCATTAACCCCTTGTTATATTACCCTGACCGCCACTGCTACACGGCGGCAGGAAGAGCCGAGGACACTCCCGGTGCTGCCGCATAATGGATGCGACAGTCCCGGGGCAGCTGCGGCTGATATTCTCGGCTGCCGGAGGGGGAGTCAGGCGGGGGACATTAACCCTGCCCCTCTCCCTCCCCAGCCTGGGAATACCGGGCCGCCGCTGTGTGCTTACCTCGGCTGGAAGGTAAAAATACAGCGGAGCCCACGTTCTTTTTTTTCTATATTTCCGTTTTCTTTCTATGTGTGTTCTATGTGTCTGTGTCTATGTGTGTTCTATGTCTGTGATGTGTGTGTGTCTGTGATGTGTTTGTGTTTACTCTCTGCACGGCTTCCTCTTCCTGTAATGACATCACTTCCCTGCAAAACCGCAGACAGGCGATGTACATTACCGGAGGGAATAACGCAGGAAAACGCAGTGAACCGCACAGAATTTGCTGCCTGCGTTATTCCCTGCGGGATTTCATGATTAACATTGGAGTCAATGGAGTGAAATCCCGCAGCGATGTGCGGAAAAGAAGTGACATGCACTTGTTTTTGCTGCGGGATTCCCGCAGCAAAACATGCAGCTGTCAAATTCCGCCCAGTGCGCACAGGATTTTTTTTCTCCATAGGATTTGCTGGTGATTCACTGCAGAGATGTTATGAACATTTTCTGCAGCGAAACATGCAGCAAATCCGCGAAAAATCCGCGGCAAAATCCGGTAAGTGCGCACATAGCCTTAACATTTTCGCGAATACCATAACTGTGATGCTTCTTTGCTCAGAGTGAAGGGTATTGATGCCATCAATGTTTCCATTAGGGGTGGACCTGTCAGCAAACGACTGGCACAAATGGAAACACGATGGATTTGGACACTTTCCACCTTACATCCATCAGGCCTGAATGAAAATATTAGTTTTGTTCCATTCTTATAATTATTTTCCTCTGCATCATATGATCTCCATTTTATGTTTTAATATTGTCTCACGTCTTTTTATTGATTTTAATTGCACTTTCTTTTCTTGTTGCCATGTACAGACTTGTTGACCATCTTTTCACTATGGGCGCCTTTTGAAAAACATTGCTTGGATGTCAGTATTCCTTTGGGCCAAGACTAAGCTTTTTTGTGAAGATTATGCATTTAGCCATCTGGACTCCTCCACCCTGGACCAAACCTTCCTTCTCCCCCCCTTTCCCCCCCCTTCCCCCACCCTCCATTTCCTCTCCTTGACATGTGATTGATATATTAGTGTCACATGATATTATGGTTTTGTCTGCGGTAGGTTATGTTTTGACCCTATGTATATGGTGACTTCCTACATCTCCCTTATCTGTGGTGACTATGGCGGCGGCCGCAGTGTAGTGAATCTCAAACAAATGAATTTGTGCTGTTGTAGGTAGGTTCTACTATTAGTTTGCGGCCGCCACTTTAGTCATGATACAGACATTGATTGGGTCCTCCTTACCCTTTCCCCCTCCCCCCCCTCCCCCTTCCCTCCCCCTTTCCCCTCCCCCCTTTTCCTTTCCCCTCCTTCCTTTCCCCTCCCCCCCTTTTCCTTTCCCCTCCTTCCTTTCCCCTCCCTTCTGACAATGATTATTATGTAATTTGATTACTGTAAATTGACTGTATGTGGTGATTGCTATTACCAACCTATGACATCGTCATGTATTTATTGTTCTTTTGTATCTTGTTGCATCTTTTGTAAAATTGATATATATTATATATGTGAATAGATCGTATTATGGTCATGGATGTTTTTTGCCCAAATTATTATATATGGGTATATAATCTCATATTTTCACCATACATACATGTCAGTGATTATGATATACTGTGACATCATCACATTTAACTCTAGTCTTGGGGTTGTAACTATATGTATGTGATCATAGATAATTTATTTGCTTTCTCTTATTTGATTGTCATAATCAGCCATATTTGAGTCCTTTAGTATAAATCATAGCTGTGATCCACTACATATAAGATCAGCATATTAATAATGAAAATAAAATATGCATATATGGCATTCATATGTGCACAATTACCCATATACTTTTGCAGAGTCTTCCTATACATGGTAATTCTATGCTATTTCGGCCATTATCCCTATGCGGATCACTGGTACGCATGCGTGCCTCCTTGCACGCGGCGTCCTCCGGGTAGTTGTGTCTCCATGGGCGTGTGTTGCCGGATCACGTGCTGTGATCTGACGTCACCCGCCCTTGACGCGACATCCGGCGGGCGTCGCGGGTTGCTGTGGCGACGCGTGCGTCACATGCGGTGATACCGTATTGTGATTGGTACGCCCCCACCTTATTAGAGCCTGTTACATGGCATAACTCCACCCCCCCTAACGAAGGCGGTAGCCGAAACGGCCGTCGGGTAGGCGGGAATTCCGGCGGTTTGTGATCCCTGACATACACGTGGTAAGTGTGAGCATTGTTCATGTGCTATATAGTATTGGCTTATAATTGGTGAACATCAATGTCTTGCGGTGAATTTACCGATATGCCTCATGCAACATATCGTGCTTATTTTTCCACGTGGCCCTCTATTTTGACTATATCGGCACCTGTACAATAAATGTTATTTAGGCAATTAGATATTTCCTTGAAAAGGTTACCTTTAATGTGGTGGGTTATTGTGCCAACTCTGTAAACCCCACCCCCCTTTTTTTTTGGCTGCCATATGGCTAAGATAGTTAATATATGCCCAATATATGAGCAGCTAGTAGTGTTTGGAATTATGGTAATACATTTCTTGAACCATTTAATTATGTGTTTCTGATCACATTTTTATATATCATTTTTTGCTGATTGCCATAATGATAACATATATGGTGCCCGTATGAGTCTGGGGCTTTATATGGGTAATTATCACACCGCTGGTCTTTCCTGGTTGTTGTGCTTCTTTTAAATAATTTTATCTGTATGTCCACCTTTTCACTGATCTATAATAATAAAAATCTGTTTTCACATCAATTGGACGTTTGGTCGGTTTCTTCCTTTGTTTCTCACGCTACTCCTTACAACTTGTCCATCATTAATATGTAGTCATGGTTGCTGTCAACTATAAATTTAGATGTCTGTTATATTTGAACATTTAGCTGACATGCAACCTCCGGTCCTGTGTATTTCCTTTGTTTGTAACTTATGGGGAGTTGGGGGCACAATTTTGGGCTCTGAAAGTCCATTTAGGGGTCTTAGGTTCCCCTCAGCTTGTGACATATTGGGCAGCAATCTCCACCATTGATTCCTCTTCCCCCAGTAGGAAGCGGAGTTTCATGTCCTCGTCCATGGATGGAAAGTCCGGGGTATGGGTGGTAAATTTCTGGAAGTGGGAGGCCCTCACTGCTGAGTATTTGTCACAGTGCAGTATATACCTTTCTCTTTCTTTTCTTCTTAATTTTTTTTATATAGCGGTAACATAGTATATACCACCTTATCCAAATCTGCCATTCCCACCATAACAGATGTTGTTTCTTCAGCAAATGTTACTGTTGCTTAACCACCAAATCCACGGACACAAACTTTTTTCACCTTTCCAACACACCTGTTCCCCTTTCCACCAGCATCTGTCCTTTTTCAACTCATTTTGTATATGACCAAAAGTGCAACTCTGCGGGGACACCGTACTCAACACTGTCTCAGCACAGCAGCCAGCCCTCGATCCCTCAGATGTGGACAAGTAAAAGACCATTTCCTCCTATCCATGACAAAGCGTTGAGATTCACTCTGTGCAGCACAGGTGTTTAGTGGAAAAGCAAATCTAATATTGCGTACCACCTTCTGCTGATACTCCTGCATACGTGCGTCCCTTTCTATGGCCAAAATTATTTTGCAAAATTTTGTGTTGTACCGGGGATCTAACAGTGTGGCAACCCAGTAGTCAGCATTACTTCGAATTCGTACAATACGAGGGTCCTGTTGTAGGTAGTCCAGCAAGAAGGCGCTCATGTGTCTTGTGCATCCAGGAGGACCAAGTCCTTGCTGTGTTGGTGGCGGAGAGGTGAAAATCGTGCCTCCTTCTGTGGCGCCCTGGACAAGCCAGGGGCCACAGGTAACACCACCACCACACCCCACACTCCCTGTAGGCACACCGAAGTCAAAACACAAAATCCTTGTTGCCTTCCCAGGGGCTGATGTCCACACCAGGGGGTGGAGCCAGGCGGTTGGTCTCCACCCACCGAGGAGTTCACAGTCCTGGAGGAGGGAAAAGGGTCAGAACAGTTTGAGAGGAGGAAGTGGAAGGAGGGAAAGTGGTAGTAGAGCAACTGACTGACAGAGTCCGGGTGTGTGGCCCGGACTGAACAGCAAGGTTGGCAGATGGTGGTGACCGTCTGCAGGAGTGGCCTATCGGAGTTGCCGTAAGGACCGTGGACGGGCGGTGGCCCGGCGGTACCGGACCGGTACACAAGGAGAAGCCAGCACCATTGGCAGGGGCCTTTCGGATCCCGGCAAGGCTAGGAGTCGCCGTGAATTTGCCAAATCCGTCAGTGAAGGGGACCTCCTGGGTTTCCAAACAACTAAGTCCCGATAGAAGGCAACCGTCCAACCGTGAAGGGGAGACACCGCCACCGCCAAGGGCACCAGTTTCCCAGGGCCAGCGCCTGCGGGCAAGAAGGGGCTCTTCCGGCACATATCCAAGTCGGGGAGCGGGTTACTGGTGGGAACCCATCGCTACCAACACAGAAGTTTAGGTGCAGGAAGAGACAGTTACCATCACCTACAGGGAGACAACAACCGCAGCCGTCTGGGGGACCCGTCCATCCAGCCGAGTGTTTTACCGAGAACTGTGTCCTGATTACTGGCTGAGTGAGTACCCCCGCAACCCGCCTGCCATCCATCCCTACCTACCCCATCACCGGGCCCCGGGACAACCAACCCCCTACCCACAGAGGGGAGAACTACCAACCGAGCTGCTCTCTGTCACCGCTCCCGGGATCCCCGTATAGAGCAGCGGTGGTGTCACCAAAAATCACCACAACCGTGGGTGGCGTCACGGACAAATATAATCAAATCCCCACAACCAAACCTCCCTTTTCACTCACGGGCGAGGAGCGCCGCTCGAGTCCCCGGGATCCGGCCCACCGCTCGAGCCACCACCGAGCAGCAGCAGCAGCCAGACCCGAGAAGTGGGAGAGCGCAGCGTCCCCTCCTCCGCCCGCGACACTTCCTCTGCCCTCTCCCCCCAACCTCGCACAACCGAAATGTGAGCAAGCTCTCACTCATCTGCTGAGTCTTCCATGCCCATCGCCAGTTCGTCCTCCATTTCTTCATGGGCTCCAGCACCTTCCTCAACAGTTTTGCTGATACTATGCACCCTTGTTAATCCCTCTCCCCCACCGTCCCATGACTGCCGCCTAGGTGCCGCTGACCGTCTGGACCTTGTAGATCAGGGGTGGTCAATTAATTTTCCCATGGGGCCGTATGAAAAATTGGGATGGTTTTAGAGGGCCGGCCTAATGTAATTAGCTCAGTTCTACCCAATACTGTATATAGTATACTGTATATTCTATCCCTTCATAAACAAACAGTAAGTTAAACAATAATAAGATTCAATGAAAATGTGGGGGGCATACACATTACTGGGATCAGTGGGGGGCATAGACATTACTGGGGTCAGTGTGGGGCATAGACATTACTGGGGTCAGTGGGGGGGCATACACATTACTGGGATCGGTGGGGGGCATAGACATTACTGGGGTCAGTGGGGGGCATACACATTACTGAGATCAGTAAGTGGCAGACATTACTGGGGTCAGTGGGGGACATACACATTACTGGGGTCAGTAAGTGGCATAGACATTACTGGGGTCAGTAGGGGGCATACACATTACTGAGGCCTGTGAAGCATACATACTGACAGTTGTGGCCAGTGGAGCATACATACTGAGAGTGGTGGCCGGAGGAGCATACATACTGACAGTGGTGGCCAATGGGGCATGCATACTGACAGTGGTGGCCAGTGGAGCATACATACTGACAGTGGTGGCCAGTGGAGCATACATACTGACAGGGGTGGCCAGTGGAGCATACATACTGACAGTTGTGGCCAGTGGAGCATACATACTGAGAGTGGTGGCCGGAGGAGCATACATACTGACAGTGGTGGCCAATGGGGCATGCATACTGACAGTGGTGGCCAGTGGAGCATACATACTGACAGTGGTGGCCAGTGGAGCATGCATACTGACAGTGGTGGCCAGTGGAGCATACATACTGACAGGGGTGGCCAGTGGAGCATACATGTGGCCAGTGGAGCATACATACTGACAGTGGTGGTCAGTGGAGCATACATACTGACAGTGGTGGCCTGTGGGGAATACATACTGACAGTGGTGGCCTGTGGGGCATACATACTGACAGTGGTGGCCTGTGGGGCATACATACTGACAGTGGTGGCCTGTGGGGCATACATACTGACAGTGGTGGCCTGTGGGGCATACATACTGACAGTGGTGGCCTGTGGGGCATACATACTGACAGTGGTGGCCTGTGGGGCATACATACTGACAGTGGTGGCCTGTGGGGCATACATACTGACAGTGGAGCATACATACTGACAGTGGTGGCCAGTGGAGCATACATACTGACAGTGGTGGCTAGTGGGGCATGCATACTGACAGTGGTGGTCTGTGGGGCATGCATACTGACAGTGGTGGCTAGTGTGGCATGCATACTGACAGTGGTGGCTAGTGGGGCATACATACTGATAGTGGTGGCTAGTGGGGCATGCATACTGATAGTGGTGGCTAGTGGGGCATGCATACTGACAGTGGTGGCTAGTGGGGCATGCATACTGACAGTGGTGGCTAGTGGGGGCATGCATACTGACAGTGGTGGCTAGTGGGGCATGCATACTGACAGTGGTGGCTAGTGGGGCATGCATGCTGACAGTGGTGCATGCATACTGACAGTGGTGGCTAGTGGGGCATGCATAATGATAGTGGTGGCTAGTGGGGCATGCATAATGACAGTGGTGGCTAGTGAGGCATGCATAATGACAGTGGTGGCTAGTGGGGCATGCATAATGACAGTGGTGGCTAGTGGGGCATGCATAATGACAGTGGTGGCTAGTGGGGCATGCATAATGACAGTGGTGGCTAGTGGGGCATGCATAATGACAGTGGTGGCTAGTGGGGCATGCATAATCACAGTGGTGGCTAGTGGGGCATGCATAATCACAGTGGTGGCTAGTGGGGCATGCATACTCACAGTGGTGGCTAGTGGGGCATGCACAAACAGTGGTGGCTAGTGGGGCATGCACACACAGTGGTGGCTAGTGGGGCATACATACTGACAGGGGTGGGCAGTGGGGCATGCATACTCACAGTGGTGGCTAGTGGGGCATGCATACTCACAGTGGTGGCTAATGGGCCATACATGCTGACAGCGGTGGCAAGTGGGGGATTCATGCTTGCCCTGGGAGTGCTGAGGGCACAGGCAGGCAGCACTGCAGCAGCAGAGCCTGAGGGCTCCTCTGGCTGCCTTCTCTGAGTCCCCTGTGTGTCTGCGTCCTCTATTGCAGGCACAGGGGGACCTGAGAAGACACAAGTGCTGCTCCCCCCTCCTGCAGGTACTCTACACTCTCCCTGCTGCTACTGCTGCACATACCTCAGTTTGTAGAACAGACGTTTTTGAAGTGGCTGCTTTGTGTAGATGAGCCGGTCACATGTGAGGATCCTGGGTAGAAGAGGCAAGCAAAGGGGGCACGGCCAGCATTGACAGAGCAGGAGGCAGGGACAAGGGAGGCATCCGAGGAGTGTGTGTCCATCATTGAAGGGGCGTGGATGACATCAAAAGGGGGCGTGGCTAACAGCATAGATGCCGTAAAAGGCATCCAGAGAGTGTGATCAGTATCCAGAGGGGGCGTGACCGGCAGAGTGGGGGCGTGGCAGCTGCTTATCACTGCACTGCAGGATGCATAGCTCCCGGCAGTGAGATCGAGGCTGAGGCATAGATCAGGCCACGCCTCCAACTCTCAGCAAGACGGGCGGGCCAGTCACAGACAGTAGGCGGGCCGCATCCAGCCCGTGGGCCGCCCCTTGCCCAGGTCTGTTGTAGATCTTGTTATCCCTTCCGCATATGACTCCTCCTGTACTTCCTCCCCTTCCTCTTGTCCCAACACCTGACTCCGAATAATGCTTACAGTGTGCTCCATCTTGTAGATGACCAGAATTGTCACGCTGAGAATGGCATCGCCAGTGCTAAACATCTTCGTTGACATTTGTAAACTGTGTAGAAGGGTGCATAGGTCCTTGATCTGACACCACTCCAGCAGCGTGATCTGCACCACCTCTGGATCAAGTTAGCCCAGGGTATACGTCATAACGTATTTCAGCAGGGCTCTGCGGTGCTGCCACAGACGCTGCAACATGTGCAGATTCCAATTCCTGCGTGTGGGCACATCGCATTCCAGGCGTTGACCCGCCAGACCAAAAGACTTCTGGAGCGATGAAAGTTGTTGAGCTGCTGGGTGCGAATGATGGAAGTGAGCACATAGCGAGCGTGCTCGCTGCACAAGGCCATGTAGGCCGGGATGGTGTCTTAAAAATTGCTGGAGAATCAGATTCAACACGTGAGCCATACAAGGCATGTGTGTCACATTGCCCTAATGAAGGCTCGCAGCCAGGTTTGCATCATTGCCGCACATGGCTGTTAAGTCACCACCGGAGTCCGCTCAATCAATTTGTACTCCGGTCGCCAGGTGACAACGTGTTCCTTTCGTGCATAGTGCTGATGATGGGAAAGGAGTCGATGCCAGCGGCACAGGTGGACGCAGGTTATGCTCACCCACTGGGCTGCGTTACCTTGACAGATGCAGAACCACAGGCTGAATGTAGGTGGTGGGTATCTCACAGATGAAGTACCAACATTCAGCTACAACCAATGGGAATACACCCCAACCTTTTTAGGCCCATCCTGTCTGCAGACCACTGCCAGGCAAAGCTATGAACCTCTTGTTACTGTTACCCCCAGTTCAGTTTTATGATTTTGTGTGCTTGTTACCTGACTACTTTTCCTGCTTGCTGTTTATGTACCTCGTTGGCCGATCCACATTTCACCTCTGCTTGTTTTCTGATTAAGTCCTGGCCGTCCCATTCTGTTCCTCTTTCTCAATTAATGTTTTGACCCTGCATGACTACTATTCTCTGGAACTGCAGCCTTCTACAGGTATTGATCAACTTGGGCCCTGTGTAATTCCTAATCCCTGTATAGGGGTTAAAGGGTTTCAGGATTCTGGGGGTCCAGCTTGGTGAGTGGCTTCCCTCTATCCTATCCTTTACAGCCCGTCTGAGTGTGTCGATCCAGGCAGGTGTTACACCATGCCCTCTGCAGAAGGCCATGTAGGCCGGGATAGTGTTTTAAAAATTGCTGGAGAATCAGATTCAACACGTGAGCCATACAAGGCACGTGTGTCACACTGCCCTGAAGAAGGGCAGCAGACTGGTTTGCATCATTGTTGCACCTGGCCTTCCCTGGCTGCTGGTTGAGTGGAGACAACCATTGATGAAACTCGGTCTCACTCTCCAGAGCTTACCGTCCACAACTCCTCAGCGGTGTGACTCACATTTCCCAGACATTTCTAAGTAAAGAGTCCACCGCATCATGCTGTTGAGCTCTGCTGCCAGCATAGTAAGGAGGTGTGTGGGATTCCTTGGGCGCAGTTACAAGGAAGGGTGGCCTGACCACACAGGGTTTGGGCCGAGGTGCAGGACCAACACGAGGTTGAGGAGGCAGAAGCAGTGGAGGAACTTGTACATACAGAGGAAGGATTGACACACAAACTCGTGGGGACGGAAAGACTTGTACAGCAGACCCTTCTCCATCTCTCACCATAGTTACCCAGTGCCCAGTCAGCAACATGTAACTCCCCTGTCCATGCTTACTGGTCTAAGTATCTGTGGTGAAATGCACCCTGTCACACACAGAGTTTATCAAGGAATCGGTGATGTTGTGCGCGACCTGCTGTGGTAGCGCGGGCACCCCTTTCTTGGAGAAGGAGTGGCGAATGGCCATCGGCTCTTGGGGCACTGCAATGGGCATAAGGTCTCGAAAATCCTCGGTCTTAAAAGGGTGTAAAGGCAGCCTTTCTGTAGCCAACAAGTTTGAGATGCTGAAACTAAACCCCTTAAGCTGGTGTCACACACAGCGACAACGACAACGACGTCGCTGCTACGTCACCATTTTCTGTGACGTTGCAGCGACGTCCCGTCGCTGTGTGTGACATTCAGCAACAACCTGGCCCCTGCTGTGAGGTCGCCGGTCGTTGCTGAATGTCCAGCTTCATTTTTTGGTCGTCACTCTCCCGCTGTGACACACACATCGCTGTGTGTGACAGCGAGAGAGCGACGAAATGAAGCGAGCAGGAGCCGGCACTGGCAGCTGCGGTAAGCTGTAACCAGCGTAAACATCGGGTAACCAAGGGAAGACCTTTCCCTGGTTACCCGATGTTTACGCTGGTTACCAGCCTCCGCCGCCCTTGCTGCTAGTGCCGGCTCCTGCACTGTGACATGTGGCTGCAGTATGCATCGGGTAATTAACCCGATGTATACTGTAGCAAGGAGAGCAAGGAGCCAGCGCTAAGCAGTGCGTGCGGCTCCCTGCTCTCTGAACTGTGACATGTAGCTGCAGCACACATCGGGTTAATTAACCCGATGTGTGCTGCAGGAGAGCAAGGAGCCAGCGCTAAGCGCGGCTCCCTGCTCTCTGCACATGTAGCACAGCGACGTTATGATCGCTGCTGCGTCGCTGTGTTTGACAGCTAAGCAGCGATCATAACAGCGACTTACAAGGTCGCTGTTACGTCACCGAAAATGGTGACGTAACAGCGACGTCGTTGTCGCTGTCGCTTAGTGTGACACCAGCTTTAGGCATGTCATGCCCTTCAAAAATCATGTAAAACACAGCGAGGGGACTCCAACCACAGTCTCCCTCGTTTACACTAATTGGGCCACACCCCCCCCCCACTTGACTGGCATCAGTTGACCCCCCTTTTCAAAATGAAAAAGATGCTTTGCATGAAGCACTCTCAAAAATATGCGTGCCTTTCTCCTCCCCTGGCTGACCCAGGGGAAGAAAAGTCCTCTGAGAGCCATGACTTGTTCATCTTGGTTCTTTGAGAAACACAGCGAGGGGACTCCAACCACAGTCTCCCTCGTTTCCACTAATTGGGCCACACACACCCCCCAATTGACTGGCATCAGTTGAACCCCATTTTCAAAATGAAAAAGATGCTTTGCATGAAGCACTCTCAAAAATACGCGTGCCTTTCGCCTCCCCTGGCTGACCCTGGGGAAGAAAAGTCCTCTGAGAGCCATGACTTGTTCATCTTGGTTCTTTGAGAAACACAGCGAAGGGACTCCAACCACAGTCTCCCTTGTTTCCACTAATTGGGCCACACACGCCCCCCACTTGACTGGCATCAGTTGACCCCCCCTTTTCAAAAAGAAAAAGATGCTTTGCATGAAGCACTCTCAAAAATACGCGTGCCTTTCACCTCCCCTGGATGACCCAGGGCAAGAAAAGTCCTCTGAGAACCATGTTCACATTGTCAGTGGACAGACGCGTGTGCTTATCTGTCAGCAGACCCCCAGCAGCACTGAAGACGGTTTCCGAGAGAATGCTGGCTGCGGGACACGACAAGATCCCCAAGGCATACGTGGCGAGCTCAGGCAATTTATCCAGATTGGAAGCCTATAATGAGCAAGGCTCAAGTTGCACACTAATGGCATTGATGTTCCCTTGCATATACTCATATATCTGTGTCTCGTTTTCTTTTTCCTCGTAACGCTGTTTTGTTTTCGCATGAGAATTTGTTCTTGTCACTTTCCCATGTGTTTGTGTTGTGTTGTGAGTTGTTTGTCACCTTTTGGACACCTTTTTGAGGGTGTTTTCTAGGTGTTTTTATGTGTTTGTGATTGCCTCCCATTGTTTCCTATGAGGTTCGAGTGGTTCGCCGAACCGGTTCGCCGCCTTCGTACGCGACCTCCGTTCGGCGAACCAAGCTCGAGCCGAACCGCGACCGGTTCACTCATCTCTACTTAGTGCTCCGCGGTATTTTTGATTCTCAGTGCAGATAAAGCAGACAGCTACGGGTTGCCACTCCCATCTGCCTGTCGTTACCTTGGCTGGCAATCAAAATACAGGGAAGCCCATTAATTTTTTTTATTTAAAAAAATAGTTAAAAAAAAAAATGCGTGGACTCCCGCCGTATTTTGATCGCCAGTCAGGTAAAGCCAGGCAACTAGGGGCTGGGATTCTCGGCAGCCCACAGCCACCCCTGGAAATGGCACATTGTTTCTTAGCGCCATTTCCAGGCACTTTATCCGGCTCATCCAGCGGCCGTGATGGCGGTGGCTCGCTGGGTAATAAAGGGGTTAATACCAGCTTTGTATTCTCAGAAATTCATGGTGTTACACCAAAATAGACATGGACACCATGAATTTCTAGTAAAGATAAAAAAACAACACACATACAAATATTTTTATTAGAAATAAAACACAACATTATTAGTGACTCCATCTTTATTGAAATAAAGAACCACCCCCTCCGCAGTAATCCTGGGTTAAGGGTCCCGCGCCATCCAATCCCGATCCAATCACCTCACCGCTCGACTTATAGTGTCAGCTGATTCCGTCAGGTGACCGCATCAGCTGATCATCGCCAGGTCTTGCAGCCATCGGAAGAGATGGAAAAGAGAGAAGAGAGAGAAGAGAGAGAAGAGATAAGAAGAGAGAAAAGAGAGAAGAAGAGAGAAAAGAGAGAAGAGAGAAAATTGAGAAGAAGAGAGAAAATTGAGAAGAAGAGAGAAAATTGAGAAGAAGAGAGAAAATTGAGAAGAAGAGAGAAGATGAGAGAGGAGAGAGAAGAGAGAAGGGAGAAGGGAGAAGGGAGAAGGGAGAAGGGAGAGGAGAGGAGAGAGAGAGAGGAGAGGAGAGAGAGGAGAGAGAGAGAGAAGAGAGGAGAGAGAGAGAGGAAAGAGAGAGAGAAGAGAGTGAGGAGAGAGAGGAGAGAGATAGAGAGAAGAGAGAGAGGAGAGAGATAAGAGAGAGAAGAGAGAGAGGAGAGAGAGAGGAGAGAGATAAGAGAGAGAAGAGAGGGAGAAGAGAGAAAGGAGAGAGAAGAGAGAGAAGAGAGAGGAGAGAGAGAGAAGAGAGAAAAGTGAGAGAAGAGAGAGAAGAGTGAGAGGCGAGAGAGAAGAAAGAGAGAGGAGAGATAAGAGAGAGAAGAGAGGGAGAAGAGAGAAAGGAGAGAGAGAAGAGAGCGAGAGAGAAGAAAGAGAGAGAAAGAGAGAGAGAAGAGAGAGAGAGAGAAGAAAGAGAAGAAAGAGGGAAGAAAGAGAGAAGAGAGGGAGAGAGAGAGAGAGACGCTGGTACTACCGCCCCCATCATCATCACCACACACACCCCGGCAGTACCGCCTCCATCGTCATCCCCGCACACACCCCGGCACTACCGCACACATTATCATCCCCGCACATACGCAAGCACTACCGCCCCCATTATCATCACCGCACACACCCCGGCACTACCACACTCATCATCATCAGCGCACACAGAAGCACTACCGCACTTATCATCATCCCCGCACACACGCAGGCACTACCTGAGTGAAGTCTCCGGTGACAGCGTGGCTCACTATAGTTGCTGCGTGGAGCTGACACAGAGCGGTCGTGTTCTATGGTGCTCCCTGTCAGCTTCATGTAGCAGAGCTGAAAGCGTCGTGTGGATTACTTCGGACCTGCATGGGTGTTTGGGGATTAATAAAGTGGTAAAAGAGGGGGTTTTTTTGTCTTTTATTCCAAATAAAAGATTTTTCGTTGTGTGTGTTTATTTACTTTCACTTACAGGTTAATCATGGAAGGTATCTTGTGGAGACGCCTGTCATGATTAACCTAACCTTATTACCCCAATTGCCACCACACCAGGGCAATTCGGGATGAGCCGGGTAGAGTCCCAGGACTGTCACATCTAATAGATGCGGCAATTCTGGGCGGCTGCTGGCTGATATTGTTAGGGTGGTGGGCTCCCCATAACGTGGCGCTCCCCATCCTGACAATACCAGCCTCCAGCCGTGTGGCTTTATCTTGGCTGGTATCAAAATTGGGGGGAAACGCAGGTTTGTTTTTTTTATAATTATTTATTTAATTATCTTACTGCATGATATAGACCCGCCTGCCGGCGGCTGTGATTGGTTGCAGTGAGACAGATGTCACTCAGCGTGGGGGCATGTCTGACTGCAACCAATCATGGGCGCCGGTGGGCGGGGAAAGCAGGGAATACCAGATTGAATAATGAGCGACAGCCATTTTCAAAAGAGGAAAAGCCGCCAGAGCTTTGTGACAGCCGTGCAGCTGATCGGTGAGTAGGAAAGAGAGAGGGATTGTGCTGGGGACGCAGAACGCATGCAAATACACAACGTGCGCACATAGTCTTACTGTGAAAAGCCACGCTTTTGGTGATCGAACCGTTATCGAACGTTAACTCGAACTATCGAACGTGAAGAAAATCGTTTGAGTTCGTCGAACGACTCGAACATCGCCCAAAACAACTCAAATTTGAAATTGGCGAACGGTTCGCTTCAAACACCGCTCATCTTTATTGGTAAGTATGAAGAGCTTGCTTCATTCTTATCATCCTTATTTTTTTTTAACTTCTCGACTGCCAGATCTGGATCAAACAGCCGGAATCCTGGGTCCAGGACTGACACCTGTGAAACTTTGAAACTGCACAGATCCGGACTTTTACAGTCCGGGTCCACCCAGTTCTAATCATTATCCATTTGTAGAGTTTACAGATGGTGTTGTATTTGTATCAAGAATTTGTTGAAAATTCAATTAAATCCATTCTTGCCTCTACCAGTGAAATGTTCCCCGTGTCATTGGCTGCAACACAACCCCAAAGTATGATTGATCCACCCTCATGCTTAATGGTTGGCGATATGTTCTTTTCCTGATATTTTGTGACATTTTTTCTCCACACATACCTTTGATCATTATGGCTAAACAGTTCTATTTTAACCTCATCGGCCCACAGGACTTGCTTCATTAGTCTTGTTTAGATGTTCTTTTGTATATTTCTAAAGTTGAATTTTCTGGTGGGGATACAGGAGAGGTTTTCTTCTGATGATTCTCCCATGATGGCCATATTTGTGCAGGTGTCTCTGAACAGTAGAACAATTTACCACAACTCCAGAGTCTGCTAAATCTTCCTGAAAGTTTTTTTGCAGTCACACAGGGGTTCTGATTTTCCATTCTACTGGTCCTGCTAGCAGCTCTCACAGAAATGTTGCTTGATCTTCCAGACGTTATCTTGACCTCCACTGTTCCTGTAAAACTGCCGTTTCTTAATTACATTTCGAACTGAGGAAAGCGCAACTTGAAAACGCTTTGCTATCTTCTTATAGCCTTCTCCTGCTTTATGGGTCTCTACCATTTTCATTTTCAAAGTGCTTGACAGCTGTTTAGAAGAACCCATGGCTGCTGTTTTGGTACTAGATTAGAGGAGGCTGGGGGTATTTATCGTTTTTTAATTTTTCAAATGTAAAAGATGAAATTTTTTTTTTTACCTATATGTTTCTTAGAGATCATTTCAACTCCAACTTCCTTAACTCTTTACAATAAAAGTAATTTTGACCAGGGGTGCCCACATTTTTACATGCCACTGTATGTTGTCGAAAACTACTTTTGAAGCATAGTGCAAAGCTTTAAAGGGAAGGAGCACCATGTTGAAGTTCAGATTTAGTTGGAATGGTTTGGGGGTGCCATGTTGCAGTGGCAGAGCCCCTGACATGCCAGGAAAGCAGAGCCCCAAAAGTGACCCCATTTTGCAAACTATACACAATGAACTCATCTAGTGGTGCTTTGAGCATAGTGACAATACAGCTTTGTCACAAAATGTTATACTATTGGGCGGCGAAGAACAAATTACATTTTTACCACTAAAATGTTGTTTTAAGACCAGATTTCCAATGTTCACAAGGGGAATAAGTAACAAAGGGCCCCATAATGTGCTACACAATTTCTCCTGAACGTGCCAATACCCCACATGTAACTTTACAGTGCTTTATGGCCAAATAGCAGTGCTTAGGAGGGATGGAGCGCAATTTGATTTTTGGAGCACAGATTTTCCTAAAATAGTTTGAGGACTCTATTTGCAGAGCCCCTAAGCGCCAGAACAGCAGACACTCTTTTAAGTGACTTCATTTTAGAAATTACACCCCTCTGGGAATTCATCTATGGGTGTAGTGATTTCATCTTTGGAAAACACCTATTGAGTGAAATGCAGTGAGTGAGTATTGCAGAATTATAAACTGTAAATAAGCCCTTGTTTTGCCTAGTACATTGTAGTACCTGTACATTGTTTCCAATTTATGCTTTTGGAGATACACTGTCACGCTAGGTACGGGGAAGTACCAAGTAAAATGGAAGAGAAACCCTTTATCTAGGGAAGGGGGAGATGGTTGGTGACCCCTGACCGTGCCTACCGCTGGGCCCTGGTTTTCCTCACCACCCTAGTTAATCCCACTAAGCAGACACTCTTTTACGTGACCCCATTTTAGAAATTACACCGCTCTGGTAATTCATCTATGGGTGTATTGATTTCATCTTTGGAAAACACCCATGGAGTCAAATACAGTGAATGTTGCAGAATTAAAAACTGCAAATAAGCCCTTGTGCTTAGTACATTGTAGTGCTCGTACATTGTTCCCACTCGTGCTTCTGGAGATACACTGTCATGCGAGGTACTGGGATGTATCAAGCGAAAGATGAAAGGGAAGGGAAACCCTGTGCCTTGGGAAGGGGAAGATGGTGACCCATGACCAAGCTTACCGCTGAGCCCTGGCTTCCCTCACCACCCTAGATAGGTTCTGCACATATGCGCCAAGCTGGACAGCTGACCATAGCTAGTCCAAAAGAAGGTCCTAGGAAGGTGGTGGATGGGATGAGTGCTTAGTTAATCCCACTAAGCTTTAAAGAAGACACCGGCATAAAACAGGTGAGAAACTCCACAGGGTCCTTGTTACGGGGGGCTGTCTGATAACCTAAAGGAGTATCAGACAGTCAGGGTCCACCGTGCAAAGACTCTGCTGCAGACTATGGCAGAGTGCAATACCTCTGTTAACTCACAGAAGGATATAATAAGTAAGTAAAGCAATTCCTCCCTTACTTGGAGGGTGTGTGGAATGATCTCTGTTAATAATCACAGAGACAAAGGCAATGTGTGCGAAATGGCACCTACCTAGGTCCGCTCTTCTAGTGGTGCAAAAGAGACGAACAGCAGCGTAAGCCGCACAAAGCTCCTACCTGTGTTCGCTCCACTAGTGTGCGAGGACACGAACCACTAGATATGGCACCTGCCTAGGTCCGCTCTTCTAGTGGTGCAAAAGAGACGAACAGCAGCGTAAGCCGCACAAAGCTCCTACCTCTGTTCGCTCCCCTAGTGTGCGAGGATACGAACAACTGCCAGACGCAGTATAAGGAACGTTACCCTAGCGGCAACGTCCACCTACGAGTCGAACCACAAGGCCCAGCCAGACCATGTGCCTCAGGCACCTGCCTATGTCCGCTCCCCTAAGAGGTAAGGATACGGACAGCAGCCGAAGCTGTAAGGTATAAGAACGCTACCCTGCCGGTAGCGCTCACCTAGCATAGACAGAGGAATGCCTAGAGGAACGCGCACAGAGCGTCTACTCTTATGCATGAACCAAGAGGACTGAGCGCCATGCGGCGTGTGTCAGGGTCTTATATAGACTCTGTGCCTCATCCAAGATGAAGGACACCAGAGCCAATCCGCTGCCAGAACGACAGGAGTGACGTCATGCTGGCCTATCACCGAGCAAGGCATCACAAGCACATGACCAGCGACCAATCGGCATAGAAGGTGTCAGAGACATGTGACCTCGTGTCAGCGATGATGTCACCCGCACATGTGCAATGGCTCCAAGATAGGACTTAGTCTCCGGCGCTCGCACATGTGCAGTAGTAAGAAATCTGGACTTAGTCTCCAGTGCTCGCAGCAACCGTAACAGTCCTAAAGGGAAAGGGATGAATACCAAGCAAAGGAGATACATAGGACACTAAATACACCAGGAGAAGGAAAAGAGGATCCAATATGTCCCTTCTCCAGACTATCCTCAATGTAATATTTCATGGCTTGCTCTTCTGGACCAGAAAGATTGATTATACAGTCTGGATTTGGGTATTTTTGCTGCAGGAAGCAGATTAATGGGGCATGTGGAGACACGGGGCTCAGTGCGTGCTCTTGTCCACTGAACCAGCCGCCTTTAGAAAGACAGCGTGGCTCAGGGCTCATCGCAACTGAACGCCGGCCTCTTTAACTGTGGGCGGAAAACTACTCAGACAACACAGGGTGAGGGAACCACAATAATTAGACTTTATTGGATCCCCAAACAATTAACGGCACATAACACATAACCAGCAAAACACACAAATGTAACAGGCAACAGAGTCTCACCCTTCCGCTGGCTCACCAGGGATTAGAATGTCCTTACCTCAGAGCTTACAGGGCCGCTTACTCCAATCCAGCAGCACCCCGCTTTCGGCGGGCACCCACCACGATAGGAATAGCGCCAGATTTAGGAAGCTGTGTGAGGTCTGCAAAGTCTGTAGCCAGGTGACCGGATTGTCCCAACCTGAGTGTCCTCCTTAGGTAGTCCTGGTATGATGATATAATCCTGGCAGCCGGGGTCGAAATCCCTACTGGATCCATCAGCATCCATCAACAACAACCTGGTGGCTTAAAGAAGTCCTCTCTTATAGCCACAGGCCTCCCTCTGGGCACACTGCGTCCTCATCGATTGGTGTAACACCTGGTCCCACCAGACCCCGGGGGGGGAGCTCTCCCTCACATCTGCCCAGTCCCAGCATGGCTCCCACATGCACTCCTGCCCCCACTCCCAGGCAGAGAAGGCCTTCCACTTACCGGCCCCAGGGCTCTGCAGACGTTGCTCCCACTCCAAGGCCTGCTGCAGTTTCCTCCTCACACAGAATTGCTGTAGGTGATTCTAGGCTGCGTGCGAGGCCACGCCCCCTTTCTTAAAGTGGCATGCCCCAAATCCTGGAAGTGATCTCAGAGGTCACCTGCTGCCTAAGAGGTATTTAAGTTCACTTCCCCCCGGCAGCAGGCGCCCGAGCAACGCCTCTATTAGTGCATTGCCAGTGTCCTAATCTGTCTATGCTATTGTTTTTGATCCGTACATTTGTTACCTGATTCTAATCCTGTGTCTCACCGTAGTGCCATCTATACCATTCCGGCTGTGGACGTCACCACCTATTCCTACCGTGGACGTCACCGTGCCATACCTGCCGTGGACACTATCTGTACCGTACCGGCTGTGGACGTCACCATCCATTCCTACCGTGGACGTCACCGTGCCATACCTGCCGTGGACACTATCTGTACCGTACCGGCTGTGGACGTCACCACCCATTCCTACCGTGGATGTCACCGTGCCATACCTGCCGTGGACACTATCTGTACCGTACCGGCTGTGGACGTCACCTGCTGTGAAACATCTCCGGTGCCACTTCCGTGTTCCGCCTGCCGCGGACATCGTACCCGAGCCACGCCTGGCCGTACAGAGACTCCTACCTCCGGTTCCTGGCTGCCGTGCGTTTAGGCCTTCTGGGGAGGCGCCGCACAGTCCCTGTATAGGGGTTCGCTGCTGGCCGTCTTCTCAGGGGAGTCTGATGCACGGTCCAGTGGGTCCACCTCCGTACGTTCGCCGCTCCTCGGTGAGCGTAACAATTGGTTGGACAAGAGCACCTCTCCCATTGGATGAATCTCGAGCAGCATGGACAATGTTCATTCAAATGATGTCTACAGAAAGACTGAGGGTATACATGTAGTCTGGAATGCACAGACTAGACAATGACTACTAAGGTAATTACATTAGCAATACACAACTACAATACAATGATTACTAGAAGGGTCTGGAGAAACAATAGCTAAGCAAACATGAGTGGGCACACATAAGAACAATACGTCTGGCTGAATGTTAAGAAACTTTAACCCATGAGAGGCATTGGGTGTCCATGTCGTCACATTCCTCCCCCTTCTTAATATTAGCCAGACATGATAGGCTTCCGATCATCCTTCTCCTCTTGATGGCATTGTCCTTTTTAATGGTGAGGTCAGCAACAGAGGCTCGCATCTATACACCTTCCCCTGATTACCTCCCCCAAGTTGAGCAGCCATATTGCGGACAAGCACTAAGATGGGGTCCATGAGTTGGGCTTGCATACATTTCTTACTATCAATCTTCCCCCAGTCAATAGCCACAGTGTGCTTAGGCTTACTCACGGTTCTTGGCTCAGAAGTGGATGCTGGAGATAGGGAATGTGAATTATCCTTTGAAAAGATGTTAGAAAGATCCACATCAGGGTCCTGCTTGGCTTGGAAGTGGGTGATGGCTGCTTCAAACTGACTGGATAGTCCTTGTCCTAGGTCATTCTCTAAAATGACTGGTGTGAGCAGGTAATCCCCAAGCCCCACTTTCACTTCCCTCTGAGTGGTATCCGAAACAACAGGCTTGGTGGGGCCATCAATGAACCCCACTTCAACTTCCTCCTGGCTAGTCCCCGAAACAACAGGTGTGGGGAGGCTGTCCATAAACTCCATATGGACCTCTTCCTGGTCAGACCCCAAAGTAACTGGTGTGGGGACGGTGTCCATAAGCGCCACATCAGCCTTGCTCTGGTCAGTCTCCACAATGACAGGTATGGGGAGACTGTTCACAAGTCCCACATCGATCGCTTCCTGGTTAGTTCCCAAAATACCAGGTGTAGGGAGGCTTTCCACAAGCTCCACCTCGACCTCTCCCTGGTCCGTCCTTAGGTCCAACTGCACACATGCCAGAGGGACGTCTGAGCGCTGGCCCTCAGCCAGGGTGATGGATAATTGGGAATCTGGTAAAGGGTCTTCTGGGGAAACAATAACTGGGCTTACCAGGGTATTGGAGGAACCAGTGTCTCGTAGTCCCTGGCTCTTGACCGGCTGAGCTGGCAGATGGGCTCCAAGCATGCGACCTCGGTTTTGGAAACAATCTTTATCTATAGGTCCATGGCGCCCACATGTATAACAGCGCCAGAGATTGGGCAAGTCACCGGCCCTGTTTGTAGTCCTTTGTTTTGGTGCAGCTTCTGCTGGGTAGCGGGAGCATCCTTCTCGAGCGGCTGGTGCTAGCAGTACGGCAGCTGGAATCCCATAAACATATTCCAGAACCCAAGCCCTCTCTTCTCTTGAGGATCTAGGCCCCAATGCATTCAACAACGCTGTGGCTTGGGCCATTTTGGACAAAGTTGATTCCCGATTGTCACTAGATCCATGATGTGGCACATAGTTTAAATCCTCTGGGTCAATATCAGCGGGATCCTCATTGTCCTCTGCATCATTCTGGGCATCCCAACGGACTAATTTCTGGATCAAGTCCTACCGAGTCTCAGCATTCCAGTAGATAATCTTTCGCCTCTGGCACAGATCCTGTAGCATCCATTTACTGCTGCGGTTGTAACTGCTCTCTGGTCCTTGTCCCATGGCTGAGCTGGTGGGGTTGGACATGGCAGCGTCCGAAACCTGAATGCCTCCCCTATGGCCTGCTGGGTATGCTTATGTGCCTCCCTGGTTGTTGAGCCCTGGACGGTGTCCACGAACACCAGTCCGCTGCAGCTCCCCTGGGTAAACCAGGCTGAGTAGTGTCCCACTGCTGCCACCAATTGTGGAGACACGGGGCTCAGTGGGTGCTCTTGTCCACTGAACCAGCCGCCTTTAGATAGACAGCGTGGCTCAGGGCTCATCCCAACTGAACAGCGGCCTCCTTAACCATGGGCGGAACACTACTCAGACAACACAGGGTGAGGGAACCACAATAATTAGACTTTATTGGATCCCCAAACAATTAACGGCACATAACACATAACCAGCAAAACACACAAATGTAACAGGCTACAGAGTCTCACCCTTCCGCTGGCTCACCAGGGATTAGAATGTCCTTGCCTCAGAGCTTCCAGGTCTGCTTACTCCAATCCAGCAGCACCCCGCTTTCGGCGGGCACCCACCGCGATAGGAATAGCGCCAGATTTAGGAAGCTGTGTGAGGTCTGCAAAGTCTGTAGCCAGGTGACCAGATTGTCCCAACCTGAGTGTCCTCCTTAGGTAGTCCTCGTATGATGATATAATCCTGGCAGCCGGGGTCGAAATCCCTACACTGTGGATATGGTCTCCAACCGGAACCGGAGTCCCTAGATTGAAGCCAGAAGGTATCCTGATCCTTTAGTCAGCTCCTAAGAGCTTAGACTGGATCCATCAGCATCCATCAACAACAACCTGGTGGCTTAAAGAAGTCCTCTCTTATAGCCACAGGCCTCCCTCTGGGCACACTGCGTCCTCATCGATTGGTTGGACAAGATCGCCTCTCCCATTGGATGAATCTCAAGCTGCATGGACAATGTTCATCCAAATGATGTCTACAGAAAGACTGAGGGTATACATGTTGTCTGGAATGCACAGACTAGACAATGACTACTAAGGTAATTACATTAGCAATACACAACTACAATACAATGATTACTGGAAGGGTCTGGAGAAAAAATAGCTAAGCAAACATGAGTGGGCACACATAAGAACAATACGTCTGGCTGAATGTTAAGAAACTTTAACCCATGAGAGGCATTGGGTGTCCATGTCGTCACAGGGCAGTCGTATACAAGATGGGGAGGCAAATCTTGACAAACACTCTCTGAAAATACATCCTCAAAACCTGGTAAAAAATGTCGGTAAGGTTTCCGTAGAGACCACAGAGAGAGAAGTGTTCAGGCAATTATCAAAACCGTAATTTCCCCACTCATCAATTTCCCTGGATTGTCAATCCACTGCAGGATTATGTTTCACCAACCAGTGTAGACCTAGTACAATGGGAGTGGGAAGGCCCTCCAGGACATACTGTAATAGGAAATTACTTCACAATGCAGTGGTCCTACCCTCAGACTTATATCATGTACAATCTGTGTCAGGCATCCCTGAGACAGCGGCGCTGAGGCGATGGCATAGATGGAGATGGGCTTAGCTTAGATCTCAGTGGAAACAAGTGAAGTAGTGGCTCCCCCTAACTGCATGGGCTTCTGCAAATGTAGCACCCCAGGGGGTCGGGGAAAAATACTCGTCACTGGGCCGGTGAGGGTCAGGGGATGTCACGGGTGGCCCTGCCCGGTTTCGTGACCCCGAAGTGTACACGGACGGAGAGGGGCAATAAGGGTGATGGTGGAGGTTGATTTCATAATGCCACCTGCGGTATGTGACCAGTGAATTAGCCGCTGCTGCTGTCACTGTCCTCCAGGGCAGATGGTAGTTGCAGCTAAGGTGTTTCTGCTCCCCACAGGTGGAGCAGGCCCTGAGGAGGATGATGAGGGGAGTAGTGATGGCGGGCGCCAAGGCGCAGGGTGGCGCCGCCGGGAATGACAGGCGGACACAGTCTCTGCAGGTTCCAGGTGCTTTACTCACAGTTTATGCCGCTCACCCAGGAAGTACCAGTCACCAGCTGTGATGGGCCCCATCAAACGCAGATCCTTTAGAGGTTAATGCCAGTGAATTGGATGGGGAGAGCTTCCTCCTGCACTTAGTGTGGATCCCCGTGGCTTGGAGCTCTTGGAGACCCCTGGCTCTTGAAAAGTGTGTTTACTCCCTGCATGTATACAGGTGCGGGTATGATGTGGGGCCTGCCTTGGAACATGACCCTGGATCCTATTTGGCACTGTGCTCTGGGAACTGTGGGGGTCGGAGGGACATGCAATCTCCCAAGCCTGTAGATTTTAGTGGACAAACTGAAGTATAATCCACCATAGAATTCTGCACCCTGTCAGCGCAGGTCCTGAGGGAGCAATCAAGCTCTCCCCTCGGCAACCATATAAACTCCTGTGTCCCACCGGAGCCACTGGTGAAACCTGACTGCTCTCTTCCTCTCCTGCTGGAGAACTCTCTGTTGTCTTGCTCCTAACTCCCCCTGGTGGTTGCTCCTCCCGTCCCAGGTTTCTGCCACTAGTGGATTGGGGATCCCAGGTGTGGTGTTCTAAAGACCCAACCACACTGGCGACCCCTTTTGATCCAAACCTAGCCTGGTCCACGATAAAGGAAGAGCAGCCTGGTTGTGTGTATGAGTTGTGTAAAGGCCCCGTCACACATAGAGATAAATCTTTGGCAGATCTGTGGTTGCAGTGAAATCATGGACATATTGTTCCATTTGTACACAGCCACAAATCTGGCACTGATTGTCCACAATTTCACTGCAACCACAGATCTGCCGCAGATTTATCTCTGTCTGTAACAGGGCCTTAAGTGGAACCGGCACCGACCTCCTCTGGACCCAGGTTGAGCACTGCACCTTAAGTCAGGTACAGTACCCTGTGGCGACCGAAGCCTCAAAGGGCACCACACAAACCAATGAGTGATGGTTCCCGAACAGATTGCAATATCCCCGGTAATGGAGTGCTGCCCTGAGGTATGGTCTCTGGGGAAAGTGGTCAAACCATTCTATCTCAGATATGTCAATCCACATGTATAGCCAAGAACATGGCGGCCTCCAAGGTTTGAGGTTTTTCATAAATCACCAAGGCATCCTTCAACCTCTCTGAAAGTCCCAGGCAAAACTGGCATCTAAGAGCCGGGTCATTCCACTTGATGTCAGTTGCCCATCTACGAAAATCAGGGCAATAAGTCTCCACTGACCAACTCCCCTGCAGGGGGCGACGCAGCCTGGACTCCGCCAAGGAGACTTTGTCAGGATCATCATAAATGAGAACCAAGGACTCAAAAACTCCATCCACCAACTGGAGGCAACCAGAGCCATGTGGCAAAGAGAAGGCCCAGGATTGTGGATCCCCCTGTAACAGTGAAATCACAATACCCACTTGCTGCGCCTCTTCCCCAGAGGAGTAAGGCCGAAGCATAATGAACAATCTACAGGCTTACTTGAACACCAAGAATTTGTCTCCACCCCCTGCAAACCAGTCTAGGAGAGAAATCTTCGGCTCTGGGTACACCTGTCTACCCGCAGAATCTCCAAAATCGGGAGTCTGCGACCACTGCTGCTGCTAAACAGATAACTTAAGGTCTAATACCTCCAGGGACAGACTCTGAAGCTGCTCAGCCAGAACAGTGACAGGATCTATGGGAAAAGAAAACCAAACCACAACAACCCAACAAAAAACCCGATTGGCAGTCTTTTTTTGTGCGGCTTGTGATCATGTCACGCTAAGCACGGGGAAATCATAATTTCTGCTGTACGGAGCAGTACTGATGCTAATGCACTGCTCTATATGATGCACGCACAGGGTCGTGGGTTACTCGACACCGGGCCGCGGTGCTTCTCCTGGGACGCCGCGGTGGCCTTGCCCAACGCCGTGACCCCGGGTGTCAATAAAAGGCTGGGGATGGAGTCGATGGGGGTAGTTGTTCGTGATTCCACCTGTAGTGTGCGGCCAATATTAGCCGCTGTTGCGGGACTTGTCTGCTGGGGCGCATGACAACGCAGCTCGAATGGTTCAGCTCTCCACAGGCAGAGCTGTGGCCCCAGGGAGGATGGTTGTGGTAGTATTCACCTATGGCGCAGGGGCGCGCTGATGGGAGTGCCGGCAGAGATGAGATGACACAGATGGTGCAGTTTAAGGTCTTTTACTCACTGGTCACACACTGCCATTGGATCACCAGGCTACGCTGTGGTGGGCTTCAGCCAATCCCAGATACTTTGGAGGTCGTGGTCGGTGGTTCCTTCTGTGCGACTTCCCTTCAATGGTTTCCCTCCACCCCAGCTCCTGGGCCGTTGAACAGGTCATTGGTGCCTTCTGCTCTCCCCACAAACCCTGAGATCCCCCTTCTTTCCTTAGAACACAGGTCGAGCCTCCGGCTCTAGACCATGGACCCTGAACTTTCTGTGTCTTTGATTGCTTGTCCGTTCCGGAGTCCGACCTGCCTCGGACACTGTCCAGTGCTAACTGCCTGTTGTATGTGAGGTGGCTCCTAACTTCCCCTGTGGGTGCCCCACCTCCCAGATCCCTGAACTAGTGGGCACCCCGTACCTCGTGATGGCCACCCCAGCTCCTACCCTAGCCCTGTCCCAGTGACCCTCATGTTATGTGTTGATTGAGTATGGTTGTGGTTGTTTACCGATGACAACCTCCTCCGTATTTGCGATGAATACTGCACCTTGGTTGAGTACCCTGTGGTGCCTGAGGCCGCAGGGGCGCCACACACCCTCACAGCGAATCACAGCATGTCTGCGGGCTGTAAACAAAGCGACATAGTGGAAACTGCAAAATTTGGTATTACATAATAACAGAAACTGTTCTTCCCTTTATGGAAGGTATGGACTCTTAAACGTTACAAACATTACACATTTCACATTTGTCACATGGAACCGGTTGACACTGTAAATGGATAATACATTAACATTAGACATTCACTTTTGGGTAATTCACCATTCCCCTTTCTCATAAGACCTTCACTTCTCATAAAACATTTTCACTTTGCATAAAACCCTTATGTTGCATAAAACATTGTCAGCAGCATAAAATTTGTCATGTAATTTAAAACTTTTCACATTATATTCAAGTGCAATTACATTTAAGTGCAAACATTCTGCAGCAACTGTATGGGGGACCTTCCCTGAACTCCCAACATAGGCTCTGGATTTGCTCAGAGCGTTCCGGACCCTTCTTCTCCTCTTCAGCACACCGACAGGTTTTCGGGTGTGGCTACTTCTGGTAGGGTGCACAACTGGTGCAACTATTTACAAGCAAGTGTCCTGGCCTTTCCAAGTCCGATGGCCCAGCTGTCCTTTTCAACACTTATCAGATCTTCTAATAAAACTATTTACAGGGAACTTACTTTGGCATTCTTAGTCCTTCTTCATCGCTGGCTCCTGAGGGCTGGCACCTGCCCCCAGGTTCTGTCCATTTGTGGGTTATTGTCAGGCATAGTGCCCCGTGTTGGCTGCCCGTCAGAATCATAGCAAACTGATGGCAACGCGTTTTTCACCCGATGGGGAACATCATCAGCACTGGTGGCCAACTCAATAGTAACCGGTTGTGTAGGCCCCTCCTAGGACTGTACGATCTTAGTTAGGACGGCCATACTCTTCGTTAGTTCCAGCACTTGGACCCAAAGTTCAGCAACGGAGTCCCCCGGCCGGGTTTGCTCACTGGCTCTCACCACTGCTCATGTCTCCGGTGGCACCTCAGGACCCGGGGTCACCAAGGGCCTCCGAGGCACAGCGGTCCTGGGAGTGGGTTCCCGCAGCACCCGAATAGCTTCATCTTAGAACTCTACGAAGCTGAGGTAAGGGCTTTGCAGAGTCAGGATGCGCAGCTGGGTTCGGTGCGCATCGGACAGGAGTCCCTCAATGAACTGGTCGGTCAACAGGCTATCCTCATCTGGTATACCATTGGGATCCAACTATCGAACTGCCCTCATTGCTTCCTGGAGATTTAAAGCATAGTCCCGCACACTGTCCTGTACCCGTTGTTTACAGCCATAAATCTCATCTTGATCTCAGCCTCTGTATGGTTGTCAAAGATACTTTTCAGCTTGGTCAAAATTTGCTTCACGGTTCTTTTTTCCGTGTCCGGCCAAGATCTCACCTCCCGTTCAGCTACCCCAGTCAACTGGCTGATCAAGATACTGGTCTTTTGATTTTCCGTCAGGGGGTATACTCAAAACATACCACACAGTTTCTCCTTAAAATCAGTCAAGGTATACGACTCCCCCAAATACTGTGGTAGCCATGTCGCCCCCGGAATATACGGCATTGAGAATGGCAGTATTAGTGCGGTGGCTGTGGCTACAGGTCTTCTTGGTCTTGGTCTTCTTCTTTCGTGGACATCTCTAGACAAGTCCCTCACTTCCAGCAGTGGGATCTCTCTTTGCGCGCTTTTCTGGGCTCCACGCACGATGACACACCCTTTCTTTTCCCGCACTGCGCGATTAATGGTGACTGTTGTTTTCAATAAACGTTTTACACAGTTCATGAAGGCGCACAGTACCCGCGGTATCCTGTTTGTGCCAAGTTGACGCGCCAATGGGGTCAGGGGTTACTCGTCACCGGGCCGCAGTGCTTCTCCTGGGATGCCGCGGTGGCCTTGCCCGGCTCCGTGACCCCGGGTGTCAATAAAAGGATGGGGATGGGGATGATGGGGGTAGTTGTTCGTGACACCAACTGTGGTGTGCGGCCAATATTAGCCGCCGCTGCAGGACTTCTCTTCTGGGGCGGATGACAATGCAGCTCGGACCTCCTCTGTATCCGCGATGAATACTGCACCTCGAGTGAGGTGCAGTACCCTGTGGTGCCTGAGGCCGCCGCATGTACAGCACGAGCAATCTGATAATTTCAACTTTAAGTCCTCTAAAGGGACCAGTAAAGACAACAAAAAGTGAAAAAAAAAAAAAGTTTAAAACATATCAAAAAAACACACAAAAACTTAAATCATCCCCCTTTGCCCCATTGAAAATAAAACAATAAAATAAAAAAAATATATATATATACACACATATTATCGCTACATTCAGAAATGTCTGATCTATCAAAATCTAAAATAAATTATTCTGATCAGTAGATAGCGTAACAAAAGTCAGAATTATGTTTTTTTGACCACTGCAACATTGGAAAATCATATCAGGTCAGTTTTACCATATAATGAACATGGTAAATAAAAAAAACATTGTGAAATTGCACATTTTTTGCAATTTTACCGCGTTTGGATTTTGCTGTTTTCCAATACACTATGTGTTAAAATGAATGCTGTCTTTCAAAAGTACAACTTGTCCTACAAACAACAAGCCCTAATATGGCAATATTGATGGAAAAATAAAAAAGTTATGGCTCTTGGAAAGGGAGGAAAAAAAACAAAGTGCAAAAACGGAAAATGGCCATGGTGTGAAGAGGTTAAAATGACAAATAATAAGACATTGCTAGGTCAACAAGAGCAACAAGTCACATGACAGTTAATAGAAGCTTTTTTAAGAATGTTCCGTAAATAAAAAGGGAACAATCTATCTTGCTGATGGAAGCAGAATTAATGCAGAAGTGCTATAAATGGAGTCCTTATGTGTCACAGTAAAAATGGACAAAATTTAGCCATACCAGTAAAAGACATGTTGTGTGTTACCAGTATCAAAGGAGGGCTGCTATTTGTTAAACGTTTGATAACTAACAAACTCACTATACATGGTAACAAAAGTGCTAATGAGTCCTATCCCGGAAGGTAAGCAGGAGACAGCAATTACCAAAGTGGATAAGCAATTACAGTATACAGTATCTAAAAAATGTGAGTACACCCCTCACATTCATATTTGTAAATATTTTATTATATCTTTTTATGGGACAACACTGACCATATGACACTTTGATACAATGTAGTGTCATTGTGCAGCTTATACATACCTCCCGACCGTCCCGGATACAGTGGGACTATCACGATTTTCATGGTTTGTCCCGTTGCCCTGCACGCGAGCTATGTATCCCGTGTCTCTGCCCACCCACTCTCTCCCCGCCTCCCTGCTTTTGCCTCCTACCATCCTAACACGTGATGTGAGCATTATAGAGAGGAGCGCGCTACCCAAAACTAGTCTCTGTCTGTGCTGCTGCTAAGGTAATGAATCTCCTCAGCGCTGATTCCCCTCCCCCCAGCACCGGAGCCTGTGCTCTTCTAGCTGTTTCTCTAACTCCCGTGTGTTTGCTTCTCAATGTTGCAGGCACACACCACGGTAGATCAGGACACATTGGGGAGAGGACAGTGTACTCACCACTTGTTTCCTCTCCTGCAGGTGCACAGCACTGGCCGGTAATATGCAAAGATAGAAACATTGCCAATGCTTCTATCAGCTACCGACCACATGATTTCCTGCTAGGCAGAGCTACTGCATCATTCTAAGGGCGGCTTTGCACGTTGCAACATCGCACGTGCGATGTCGGTGGGGTCAAATCGAAAGTGACGTACATCCGGTGTCACTTTCGATATCGTAGTGTGTGAATCCTAGATGATACGACGCAAAAGCGTCATTATCGTATCATCGGTGTAGGCTCCGACTTTTTCAAAATTACGCTGCCGCGACAGGTACGATGTTGTTCCTCGTTCCTGCGGCACCACACATCGCTGTGTATGAAGCCGCAGGAGCGAGGAACATCACCTTACCTGCCGCTGGCGGCTATACAGAAAGAAGAAGGTGGGCGGGATGTTTACATCCTGCTCATCTCCGCCCCTCCGCTTTGATTGGCCACCTGCCGTGTGACGTCGCTCTGACGCTGTATGACCCGCCCCCTTAGGAAGGATGCGGGACGCCAGCCGGAAAGACGTCGCAGGACAAGTAAGTGCGTGTGAAGCTGGTGTAGCGATAATGTTTGCAACGCCAGCTATCACAAGATATCGCTGCTGCGACTGGGGCGGGGACTATCGCATGCGACATCGCAGCATCGGCTTGCGATGTCGCAATGTGCAACGCCCGCCTAAGGCTATGTTGACACATCAGTTTATTGGCATCAGGCACAATCCGGCGTGTGCCTGATGCAACGGATCCGACGCAGACTGTGTAAAAACGGATGCAATGGTTCCAGCAAAAAACTGATCCGTTTTTTTTTTCCATTTTCATGCCGAGAGAGAGAGAGAGACCATCATCACTGCACACACCGGTACTTCCGCCCTCATCATCATGACCGCACACACCCCGGCACTACCGTCCCCATCATCATCCCCGCACACACCCTGGCACTACCGCCCCCATCATCATCCCCGCACACACCCCGGCACTACCGCCCCATCATCATCCCCGCACACACGCAAGCACTACCACCCCCATCATCATCCCCGCACACACGCAAGCACTACCTCCCCCATCATCATCCCCGCACACACGCAAGCACTACCGCACACACCCCGGCACTACTGCCCCCATCATCATCCCTGCACACATGCAAGCACTACCGCCCCATCATCATCCCCGGACACACCCCGGCACTAACGCCCCCATCATCATCCCTGCACACACGCAAGCACTACCGCCCCCATCATCATCCTCGCTCACACGCAGGCACTACCGCACTCATCATCATCACCGAACACACAAGCACTACCGCACTCATCATCATCACCGCACACACCCCAGCATTACCGCACCCATCATCATCCTCGCACACACGCAGGCACTACCGCACCCATCATCATCATCACCGCACACACAAGCACTACTACACCCATCATCATCACCGCACACACAAGGACTACCGCACCCATCATCATCCCCGCACACACGCAGGCACTACCGCACTCATCATCATCCCCGCACACACAAGCACTACCGCACTCATCATCATCCCCGCCCACACACCGGCACTACCTGAGTGAAGTCTCCGGTGACAGCGCGGCTCATTTCAGTTGCTGCGTGGAGCTGACACAGAGCGGTCATGTTCTACGGCGCTCCCTGTCAGCTTCATGTAGCAGAGCTGAAAGCGTCGTGGGACCTCGTGTGGATTAAGTCGGACCTGGAGGTGTAATTGGGGATTTTAATAAAGTGGTGAAAGAGGGTATTTTTTTGTCTTTTATTTCAAATAAAGTTTTTTTTCGGGTGTATGTGTTTATTTACTTTCACTTACAGGTTAATCATGGAAGGTATCTCGGGGAGACGCCTGCCATGATTAACCTAGGACTTAGTGGCAGCTGTAAGCTGCCATTTAATTCCTTATTACCTCGATTGCCACCGCACCAGGGCAATTCGGGATGAGCCAGGTAGAGTCCCAGGACTGTCACATCTAATGGATGCGTCAATTCTGGGCGGTTGCTGGCTGATATTTTTAGGTTGGGGTGCTTCCCATAACGTGGAGCTCCCCATCCTGAGAATACCAGCTTTCAGCTGTGTGGCTTTACCTTGGCTATTGGGGGAGACAGCACACCGTTTTTTTTTAATTATTTATTTATTTTACTGCACTATATAGACCCGCCCACCGGCGGCTGTGATTGGTTGCAGTGAGACAGCTTTAACTCAGCGTGGGGGCGTGTCTGACTGCCACCAATCATAGGCGCCGGTGGGCGGGGGAAGCAGTGAATACTAGATGGAATAATGAGCGGCCGGCATTTTCAAAAGAGGAGAACCCACCAAAGAAGTGTGACAGCCGTGCAGTGCCGCGACGGTGATCGGTGAGGGAGGGAGAGACTGACCGACAGAGTGAGAGACCGACGGACCGACCGACAGAGAAAGACAGAGACTATTTACACACCGTCTAGGCATGCCCAAAAAAAAAAAACGGAAAACCGGCGCCGGCTTCCGGCATATGATGGATGACCCCGGATCCGGCGTCTGTAGGCTCCCATTATAAAACACGCCATACGGTGCCGGATCCGGGACAATCGGTCTTTTTGCCGGACAAAAAAATGTTCACCTCAGCGTTCCATCCAGCCGCCGGACAAGCAAATTTTACCGAATCCAGGGAAAACCAGATGGAACGCATGTCCATCTGGCGCTAATAAAAGTCTATGGGGGAAAAAAACTGATCCGGCGGCAATAGACGCCGGATGCGTTTTTCATGTTTCTGCCGGACTGCGCCTGATGGCAAAAAACTGATGTGTGAACAATTAGCTGCACACCCTGTTCAGCTCTCCTCCTGGGTCCTAGCTGCCTGCACACCCTGTTCAGCTCTCCTCCCTGGTCCTAGTTGCCTGCACACCCTGTTCAGCTCTCCTCCTGGGTCCTAGCTGCCTGCGCACCCTGTTCAGCTCTCCTCCTGTGTCCTAGCTGCCTGTGTACCGCCCCGCGGCCTCGGCTGCGGCCGCCGAGCCGCTCGGATCCGTGCTCATGTGCTGCGGTTGGTGGCTCGAGCCTCTCACGGACCCGGGGTCACGTCGCTCTGAAAGGGGGGTAGTGGTGGTGTACGCAGGGGTTTAGTGGAATAGGTAATGTTCGTGACGCCACCCACGGGTTGTGGTGATTGTATGGTGGACACCACCGCTGCGGTGAAGGTGGGGGCTCCCGGGAGCGGTGTAGCGGCGCAGCTTGGTGTTAACCCCTCCATGGGTAGGGGCGGTGTGTCCCGGGGCCCGGTAGTGAGGTTGCAGGGTGCAGGGTTGCGGTGCGGTGCCTGATGGCACTGTGGTACTCAGGATTAAATCACAGAGTCACTGGTAAACCAAGTTCGGTGAAGATCGGTGCCCGCAGCCGGCTGCGTGAGTTCCCAGTAAGGGTGGTGATGTAGCCTTTCTCCTGCACCTCTAATTGTGTATTTGACTCCTATGCTTCAGCAACGGGAGTCCGCTCCCCGACTTTTAGATGCCGGAGGAGCCCCTGTTGCCCGCAGGCGCCGGCCCGTTGGATCTCTGGCCTCTGGCGGTGGCTCTTATCCGGAATCGGTGGGCTTTTGCCGCCAGTCGGGACTTTGGGTGGGAATGAACCCCTGAGGTCCAGACCGCAATCAGTAAATTTGACTATAGCTAGTAGCTTCTAGGCTAGTTCGGGGTCTGAGTACCCTGCCTGGTGCTCCAGTAAACAAGTTAGCTCCCCGGTTCGGGTCCGTTGGGCCACCACCCGGTCACGGTCCCTACGGTTCCGCAGTTCTGTCCTCCCGGACTCCTGCAGGCGGCCACCACCGTCTGCCTGCCTGAGTGATTGGGGTCCTAGGCTCTAACCCAGGCCTTTCACAGAACTGTCCTCCTCACTCCTCTCTCTTCCTCTCCCTGAACTCGACTCCTTATATTTCCTGCCTCAGGCCAGCAGACTCCTCGGAGGGCGTGTCTATCCACCTGGCTCCGCTCACCTGGTGTGCCTGTCTGACTCTGACAGAGGCAATCAAGTCTTTGTTGACTGATGGTACCTTACTGGGGTGGGGGTGTGTGTGGTGTGTGTAGTGACCTGTGACCCCTGGAGGTCCAGGGCGTCACACCTGTGCACCCTGTTCAGCTCTCCTCCTGGGTCTTAGCTGCCTGCGCACCCTGTTCAGCTCTCCTCCTGGGTCCTAGCTGCCTGCACACCCTGTTCAGCTCTCCTCCTGGGTCCTAGCTGCCAGCACAACCTGTTCAGCTCTCCTCCTGGGTCCTAGCTGCCTGCACACCCTGTTCAGCTGTCCTCCTGGGTCCTAGCTGCCTGCACACCCTGTTCAGCTCTCCTCCTGGGTCCTAGCTGCCTGCACACCCTGTTCAGCTCTCCTCCTGGGTCCTAGCTGCCTGCACACCCTGTTCAGCTCTCCTCCTGGGTCCTAGCTGCCTGCACACCCTGTTCAGCTCTCCTCCTGGGTCCGAGCTGCCTGTGCACCCTGTTTAGCGCTCCTCCTGGGTCCTAGCTGCCTGCGCACCCTGTTCAGCTCTCCTCCTGGGTCCTAGCTGCCTGCACACCCTGTTCAGCTCTCTTCCTGGGTCCTAGCTGCCTGCACACCCTGTTCAGCTCTCCTCCTGGGTCCTAGCTGCCTGCACACCTTGTTCAGCTCTCCTCCTGGGTCCTAGCTGCCTGCACACCCTGTTCAGCATTCCTCCTGGGTCTTAGCCGCCTGCACACCCTGTAGTTAACTCCCTGCCTGTTCTGCACATTGCTGATCTGTGGCGGCTCAGAGCGATCACAGACAGCTTCTGCAGTTTCAGTTTGCTGGATGGGTGTGGATGGGGAGTGGATATGGGTGTGGCTGTTTGTGAAATGGGTGTGGTTAGGGGGGCATGGCCTAAAAATTGCCTTTGTCCCTCTTTCCCTTCTTTAAAAGTTGGGAGGTATGACTTATATAACAATTTGGTGTGACCTCTAAATAACCCTAAACACAGCCAATAATCTCTAAACTGCTGGCAACAAAAGTGAGTACACTCCTAAGTGAAAATGACCAAAATCTGCCGAAAGTGTGAATATTTTGTGTGGCCTGCATTATTTTCCAGCACTGCCTTAATTCTTTTGGGCATGGAGGTCACTAGACCTTCACAGGAACAGCTTGATCTTCCTTCATTCTCCATGACGACATCACAAAGCTCCTGAATGTAAGGCCCTGTGTGCACGCTGCGGTTTTTGCTGCTGTTTTGCTGCATGTTTTGCTGCAGAAAATGTTTATAACCTTGCTACAGTCCTTCCCCAGCAAAACCTATGGTAAAAAAAAATGCTGTGCGCACACTGTGGTTTTTTACACCAACAAGTTTTGCTGCATGTTTTCTGCAGCAAAAAGAATTGCATGTCACTTCTTTTCCGCAGGTACCTGCGTTCTTTGCCATAGATAATGGTCAAAAACCGCAGGGATCAACCTGCAGAAAATTCACGGCAAAACCGTGGGAAAATCGTGGTAAAACCGCAGCAAAGCGCGGTAAAACCGCATGTGGTTTTCGGGTGCTGTTTTCCGCAGTTTTTTACCGCAGGTGCAGTAATCTTTCAGATCCTGCGGAATTTTCTTGAGAAAATTCCATTTTCTAGTGCACACAGGGCCTTAGAGACCTTGCGCTCCTCCACCTTTTGTTTGAGAAAGCCCCACAGATGCTCCATAGAGTTCAGGTCTGGAGAAATGCTTGACCAGTCCATGACTGCCCTACTGCATAGGCTTTCTTCATATTGACAGCAGAACCCCCCACACCAAAACCCCCCCTCTTCTCAACCGCTAATAAAAACACAACACCCTTCTTTGGATAAATTGGCCAAATCGGCCCGGTTTATTAACAAACATTATAACAGATAATAAATAACCATTTAACCAATGCAAGGGCGGTTCTTGGAGCCCCAAAACCTGGCGGACACCAAATATTGTTACCAAACCATCCGGCATATTTTGCCCCCAGCCGCGCCTACAAGCTCGGGGGCACCACCTTTGCCGGAAAACAGTGTCCCTAACCGACTCTCAGGGGACCCCACCCCTGGAGATCCCCCCCAAGTCCGCCAGGCAATTACCATACCAGAATAAACAAAGGGGGGTGGTCCCCCATCTATCCGATGTACCACCCCCCACCCCGAATTTCCACCGACTCCAAGAACCCCCCTCGCCACCGCTCGCCGAAATGACTCGAACCCCAATAAAAATTAAATGAACCTCGACACCACCGTCTTCTCCGACAAAGATTAAACATATATGTATAGGGCGGGAGGGCGGGACCTTCTCTAATGGTACCTCGCGCCGAAGTAGTGCCCCCCCCCTCTCTCCCTGGACATATATACAGCCCCCACCCTGTCCCCTCCCCTGGCCCTATAGATCCACCCCCCCCTAAACTCTTGACCCCGCACAAGCCCGCTCTTTCTACAGAAAACATTAACCCCTTGCTGCCCTGCAAAGGTGAGTCATGGGTCACTACGCCCATGGCTCTGCCCTGGCTCCGTTCAGCCTTGACTGCCCTACTGCATAGGCTTTCTTCATATTGACAGCAGAACCCCCCACACCAAAACCCCCCCTCTTCCCAACCGCTAATAAAAACACAACACCCTTCTTTGGATAAATTGGCCAAATCGGCCCGGTTTATTAACAAACATTATAACAGATAATAAATAACCATTTTACCAATGCAAGGGCGGTTCTTGGAGCCCCAAAACCTGGCGGACACCAAATATTGTTACCAAACCATCCCGCATATTTTGCCCCCAGCCGCGCCTACAAGCTCGGGGGCACCACCTTTGCCGGAAAACAGTGTCCCTAACCGACTCTCAGGGGACCCCACCCCTGGAGAGCCCCCCCAAGTCCGCCAGGCAATTACCATACCAGAATAAACAAAGGGGGGTGGTCCCCCATCTATCCGATGTACCACCCCCCACCCCGAATTTCCACCGACTCCAAGAACCCCCCTCGCCACCGCCACCACGAGCATTACCTGACACCTCATAATGCGAGTCACCCCACCAAAATGAGTGTCCGCTCCACACCTTCCTGAATGCCCAAGGCCCACAAATCAATACCCACGGCAGTCAGGTGCACACCATCTGATCGCCAAAAATTCCCCTCCCCCGACTCCAAGTCCCTGTGCCGAACCACAACTCCTCCATTCCTGGCCACAAAATTCCCAACCACCCTGTTGACCTTTATTCTGGTCTTGTCGATCCCCTCCAGGGACCGAGCCCCCCGCCAAACCTTTCTGGGAACAATGTCCGACCAAACCACCCTCAGCTTAGGACAAACTGACCAAAGGCGGAGCAGGTCATACCGTATATCCCGAATCAACTCCCGACAGGGGCGGGCCCCTAAATCGTTTCCCCCAATGTGCAACACCAGCACATCCGGGGTGCGATCCAATCGAGCGAACCGGTGAAAATCAACCAACACCTGCCGCCAGCGCATGCCCCTCACCCCGATCCAACGTACGATTACCTCGTCTCTGGACCAACCCAACTGCCGACCATTGCGCCGCACATCAGCTCTCAGTGCCCCCCAATAAACAAATGAATGGCCGAAAATCCAGACCAGGGGCGCACCACCTATAAAAGGAAACAAAACAAGAAAAGAGGGGGGGGAGGGTACAACAACCACAAGTCAGACACACTCCAGGAACTGCCATTAACTTGAGAGCAACATTACAAAAGTTTTTTGTTGTTTTGTTTTTTGTTTTTTTTTTTTTTAATAAATACACCACTACACCAGACTAGCCACGACTTTTACAACAAATGGGGGCGGACGTACAGCCTGAACCTCCTCGACTCCCACCTGCCTATCCTCTTCACTGTCTCCGCTGGAAGCCCCCACCTATCGGCCTCCGTCGCCGCCCCAATGCGAAAAGAGTGGGCTGAAAACTTGTCCGCCTTCAACCCCAACCTCTCCAGGCATTTCCGAAAGACTGCCACAAACTGATACCTGGACAAAAACGATCCGTCCTGATGCTTCAACAACGGGCCCAGACGGCCAGGCCCCAATTCTAAGTACTGTTTAAAACAAGAGACAGGGCACATCAAGGACCCCGCCAATGCCCATAAAGTGACCCTTCTTCCCCGACCAAGTTGATCCGTCTTAGATCGCCGGATCCAAAATTCCACAGAGTCACCCAAATCAACTGTGTCTTCTCCCAAAACACCCCCCCCACGGGACGACGCTGGGGACACCAATTCGCCTATCCTCGTAGCTCCGAAGAAAGCCCAGGAAAACGCCAACCGAAACAAAACCAATTCAAAATAGGAAACACACACTCGCTCCAGCTGCACACCCAGCTCTTCCAGCAGCTGGAATGACACCGGCCTCCGACTGTCCAGTCTATGAAGCCCCTTCCTCAAGCCCCTCACAGCTTGTCGAACCAAAAAATTCTTTGTTATGTCAACCATCCCCCGCAATTTACAACCAAACGCAACCCCTGCCATAAACCGATTCACCCTGGAAAAAGACCACTGACCGGCAGCCATCCGGCACATCCAACAAAGTAAAGCGCCTACAGAATCCTCGGCAGACTCCCCCGCCCCAAATTCCTGCCTCCAATTTGTCCATTCCATCCAAGCTGCTTCATACGCAGCCCACGTGCCAGGGGCCAATGATGCTCTGATCAACGAACTCCCCTCTCGAACACCAATTCCAAGAGCTCCGCCGGCCAGATGCTGCCAGCGGACTCCGCTTCCGGTGCCAGGCTCCAAAAACGATCCCACTGCAAGCGAGAAAGGGAATCAGCAATGGCGTTCTCAACCCCCGGTACATGCACTGCCACAACCCACGCATTAAGACAAAGGCACCGCAACACAAAGTACCGCAACAAGCGGACCACCGGAGGAGACGCGCCCGACAGGTTATTAATTGCCATGACAACTGACATATTATCACAGTGAAAACGAATTTTTCTGTTGCTGAAATGCTCTCCCCAAACGAACACCGCCACCACAATTGGAAAAAACTCCAACAAAGTCAAATTCCGCGTAAACCCTGCTTCATGCCAAGCCGCGGGCCACTCTCCCACGCACCATCTGCCGCCGAAGTAAGCTCCAAAGCCCTTACCCCCCGCGGCATCGGTGAAGAGCTCGCAATCAAAATCATCTAAGACTTCCGCAATCATTAGCGACCGGCCATTGTACTTCTCTAAAAAACTGCCCCATACCGCCAAATCCTCCCTAAGGTCCCGAGTCAACCTTATGTAATGCCTTGGGGAGCGCGCTCCAGCGGTCGCCGACGCCAACCTTCGTGAGAAAACGCGGCCCATGGGCATGATGCGGCAAGCAAAATTAAGCTTGCCCAACAAAGACTGGAGGTCCCTCAACTGGATTTTTCTAAGACGCACAGCCGATCCCACCTCTGCCCGCAAAGCTGAGATCTTTTCTTCAGGCAGCCTGCACTCCATCAACACAGTATCAATAGTGATACCCAAAAAATTCAGACAAGTACACGGGCCTTCCGTCTTATCCTGCGCCAAGGGGACCCCGAACCGGCCAGACAACCACTGCATCGTCCCCAACAACGTCTGACACACTGCCGACTCAGCGGGGCCGATAAACAAAAAATCGTCGAGATAATGGATCGCAGACGAGAGCTGCGCCACATCACACACTGCCCATTCTAAAAAGGAACTGAACGCTTCAAAATAAGCGCAAGAAATGGAACACCCCATTGGTAAGCAACGATCAACAAAATAGGAACCGTCCCAAAAACAACCCAACAGTCGCATACTCTCAGGATGCACCGGCAGCAAGCGGAATGCCGACTCGATGTCCGTCTTCGCTAGCAATGCTCCCCGACCACATTTCCGAACCCAGCTGACGGCTGCGTCAAACGAAGTATAAACCACCGCACAGAGGTCTGGGTCAATACCATCATTCACCGACAAACCCTTGGGGAACGACAAATGCTGAATGAGCCGAAATTTGTTCGGCTCCTTCTTTGGGACGACCCCTAACGGAGATACTACCAAATTGGGGATGGGGGGGGATGCAAACGGACCCGCCATCCGCCCACAAGCAACCTCCCCAACAAGCTTTTTAGCCACAACCTCTGGGTGTCGCCGCGCCGACAACAAATTCTTTAACTGAAACGGAACATGAGGAGGAGGGGGGATCCTGAAACCAACATGAAAACCATCCTCCAACAATACCGCCTTATCCCGCTTGGGGTATCTATTTAGATAAGGGGCCATCTCGTGAAGCCTCACCGGGCTCACCCCCTTTTCCCAAATCTCCCCCTGCCTTGGGCCTACCCTTCTTAAAGCAACGAGCTGCTCCATGGGAGGACCCTCCGCAACCTGAACACTGATGCTTAAACTTGCAGGAGTTCCCAAACTTGCACTGGCTGTCGTTAAACTGCCAGCACACACCTGCCTTCGCTCCAACACCCCCTGCCTGGGTCCCCGCACCCCCAGCCGTAGTGTGGCCGGCCGACCCGGCCCCCCCGTGAAAGGGCTGACCATAACGAGCCGGAGCCATGACTTTTAACCATAAACCAATATCCTTCTGATCCCAACGGATACTGGGCCGCACGGCTTTTCGCTGCCTAAATTGTTCATCGTACCGCAACCAAGTCTGCCCACCATAAAAATCCTATGAGCTTCCGCTATAGCATCCATGTAGCAGAATAGCCCAGAACAATTATCCGGCGCCTTTTCGCCAACGACGCTAGCTAGGATAGCAAAAGCCTGCAACCAGTTAACAAACGTTTGAGGGATCAGCCGCCACCTCCGCTTTTCCTCCTCCTCCTTCTTGCTATCATCCTTCTTTCTCTTATCCAAATTAAACTTCTCCAAAGGAAGGAGGGAAAAAAAAAAAAAAATTTCCACGTATTCATCCTTCCAAATCTTCTCCTTCACTTCCTTCTTCAAATGCGCCCCCAGCGGGCCCTCAAAGCAAACGTACACCTCCCCCCTGGCCCTATCATCCAAAATAATCCTATCTCCCTCCTTATCCTTCTCCTTTTGCCCGGGATCCGCCACACTATCCCCAGCAACCACCTCGCTTCCCGTCGGTACCACACCCACAGCCGATGCTGCCGCCCCAGAATCCGGCACCCACGCTGGGACAGGAGACCCGGTCGCCCCCTGACTCGTCCTATCCAACTGCGCCAACAAATCACGCACACCCTTCAAAACATTGCTCAGACTACCGACATCAAACCCCGCCGCGCTCGGCCCCGCGACCCCCATACCACCTATGACGCCCTGCGCCTGGCCCCTGCTCACTCCCGGGGAAACTAAACTAGGTGAGGACGCACACAACATAGAGGAGTACTCACCAAGCTGCGTCGGTACATGAGACCCACCAGCCGAAAATCCTGACTCCAGACGACGCTCTCCTCCAGAATGGACCAGCACGGAAACGTCTTCGGCAGCTCGACCAGGGGGGACCTGGGAACCCGCCGCGCTCGACCTTGGTCGGATGACCCGGGAGCAAACCGGATAATGAGATGCAGGATGACTCCCCTCAGATGCCGACCGTGAAGGCGACCTCCTCCTGGATCGCGACCTCGACCGGGATGGTGCAGGCCCCTGCCGTGCGGGCGAATTTCTCCCCGTCGCTGACCTCCCTGATGGCGACCCGCTCCTCCGCGTCGAAGGGGACCGGAACCTGGACCGCGACCTCCTCTCTGGCGATGATCTCCGCAGCTGCGATGCCCCACTCCTGGCAGTATCCTCGAACCCAGCGCGCGCTGTCATCCTGGAAGCTGCATCCATCCTGGGTTCGGCCGGTGATGTTCCTTGCAGAGTCGTATTCCACACTCCCGGACCCGGAGGCCCCGCAGAAACTCCATCTCCATGCTGTCTAGCAGTCCCCCCGACAGGAGCATCGCCAGGGAGGACCGCCGCCATTTTGGTGTAGCTCAAAGCAGTAGAGGCAGCTGAGCCGGTCACATGACCCCTGGAGGGACCGCCCACCGCCGCAGGTCCTGAACGCCGAGCAGGATTCCTCCCTCGCCTGCTCCTGCCAGCTGCTGCAGGTGGATTCTTGTGGTGAGGAGGGTCCCCGGAGGGGCTCCTACGGCGCCGCTGAGGACCAGGAGCAGCATCAGGCGAGAACATCTCCGGTGCCCTCGCCCTGCGCCCACTCCGGAGCGGTGGGGGGTCAGCTTCAGACACCGCATCCGGACCTCCCAGGATCTCCCTCAACGCTGTCCTGATCGCTGCTCCATCTGCGCCGCCGGCAGCAGCCCGAAGCTGCTCCAGGAGTCCTGCAGCCGATGCCATCAGATCAGGGGGAGACAAGGTGAGGTGACACGGGGACCTTCTCTAATGGTACCTCGCGCCGAAGTAGTGCCCCCCCCTCTCTCCCTGGACATATATACAGCCCCCACCCTGTCCCCTCCCCTGGCCCTATAGATCCACCCCCCCCTAAACTCTTGACCCCGCACAAGCCCGCTCTTTCTACAGAAAACATTAACCCCTTGCTGCCCTGCAAAGGTGAGTCATGGGTCACTATGCCCATGGCTCTGCCCTGGCTCCGTTCAGCCTGTACCATTATGTAGCATCCACGGAGCCATAGGCTATGTGCGCACGTTGCAATTTTCACGCGGAAACACTGCGTTTTGAACTGCAGCGTAACTGCATGCGTTCAGCTTCCCCAGCAAAGTCTATGAGAAAGCGGAAAAATCAATGCACACGCTGCGTTTCTAAACGCAGCGTTTTGGATGCCCAAAATTGCTGCGGAAAAAAAAGCAGCATGTCACTTCTTTTGTGCGTTGTAGCTGCATTCTCCACCCATTGAAATCAATGATGTGGGTCAGAACGCAACCAAAATGCACTTGGACTGCATTTTTGTTGCGTTCCGCATGCTTTAAACGCAAGTCTTTTCAGTCTCTCTCTGTCAATGTCGGTCAATCTCTGTCTGTGGATGTCGGTGAATCTCCCTCTGTCTGTTGGTCGGTCAGTCTCTTTCTCTGTCAGTTGATCGCTCTGTCTGTCTCTCTCTCTCTCTCTCTCTGTCGGTCTCTCTGTCTGTTTGTCCCTCTCTCTGTCCGTCGGTCAGTCTCCCCCCCTCTCTCATACTCACCGTTCCCCGATCACCAGCGCGGCGCTGCACGGCGTTCACACTGCTCCGGCGGCTTTTCCTCTTTTGAAAATGCCGGCCGCTCATTATTCAATCTCGTATTCCCTGCTTTGCCCACCCACCGGCGCCTATGATTGGTTTCAGTCAGACATGCCCCCACGCTGAGTGACAGCTGTCTCACTTCAACCAATCACAGCCGCAGATGGGCGGGTCTATATCGTGCAGTAAAATAAATAAATAAAAAAAACCGGCATGCGGTCACCCCCCAATTTTGATACCAGCCAAGCTAAAGCCACACGGCTGAAGGCTGGTATTCTCAGGATGGGGAGCGCCACGTTATGGGGAGCCCCCTAGCCTAACAATATCAGCCAGGAGCCACCCGGAATTGCCGCATCCATTACATGCGACAGACCCGAGACTTTACCCGGCTTATCCCGAATTGCCCTGGTGCGGTGGCAATCGGGGTAATAAGGGGTTAATGGCAGAAGTCCATAGCTGCCACTAAGTCCTAGGTTAATCATGACAGGCGTCTCCCCGAGATACCTTCCATAATTAACCTGTAAGTGAAAGTAAATAAACACACCCGAAAAAATAATTTATTTGGAATAAAAGACAAAAAAACACCCTCTTTCACCACTTTATTAAAATCCCCAAATACCCCTCCAGGTCCGGCGTAATCCAGAGGTCCCGCGACGCATCCAGCTCTGCTACATGAAGCTGACAGGAGCGGCAGTAGAACACCGCCGCTCTTGTGAGCTCCACTCAGCAACTGAAGTGAATCGCTCTGTCAGCGGGGACGTCACTGAGGTAATGCCGGTGTGTGTGTAGTGATGATGAGGGTTGTAGTGTCGGGATGTGTGCGGGGATGTTGGCGGTAATGTCGGGTTGTGTGCGGGGATGTCGGGCTGTGTGCGGGGATGTCGGGATGTGTGCGGGGATGTCGGCGGTAATGTCAGGATGTGTGCGGGAATGTCGGGTTGTGTGCGGGATGCCGGCGGTAATGTCAGGATGTGTGCGGGGATGTCGGGATGTGTGCGGGGATGTCGGCGGTAATGTCAGGGTGTGTGCGGGGATGTCGGCGGTAATGTCAGGATGTGTGCGGGGATTTCAGCGGTAATGTCGGGATGTGTGCGGGGATTTCGGGATGTGTGCGGGGATATTGGCGGTAATGTCAGGATGTGTGCGGGAATGTCGGGTTGTGTGCAGGGATGTTGGCGGTAATGTCGGGTTGTGTGCGGGGATGTCGGGATGTGTGCGGGGATGTCGGCGGTAATGTCGGCTTGTGTGCGGGGATGTCGAGTTGTGTGCGGGGATGTCGGGTTGTGTGCGGGGATGTCGGGATGTGTGCGGGGATGTCGGCGGTAATGTCGGCTTGTGTGCGGGGATGTCGGCGGTAATGTCGGGATGTGTGCGAGGATGTCGGGTTGTGTGCGGGGATGTTGGGTTGTGTGCGGGGATGTCGGGTTGTGTGCGGGGATGTCGGGATGTGTGTGGTGAAGATGACAATCGGGACAACACACACAGACAGAGCTGCGGTATGACAAAGAAGTCGGCAGCTGAATTGCCTGGGAACGCACTGTCAAAAATGCATCCAAAACGCATGCAAAATGCATGGAAAAAGCATCCAAGCGGGTGCGTTCTTTTCCGCACTGCAGAGAACGCAACGTGCGCACATAGCCTTAGGGTACTCGTCACCGGGCCAGTGGTTGCTTGGGGTAGCTGTGACTGGCCTGACCCAGTTTCATGACCCCGTCGGCTACATGATAAATAAGAACAGCAAACGGACAAGTGTCCAATACAGATGGGGATGGAAGGAGGGTGACGGGCCCCTGGGAAGTGTGTCACCAGTTGCATCGTTAATTGGGGTCTCAGTCTACTCCGCCGCCGACCTTTCCTGCGACTAGTCCTCTCCCAGGGGCAGTACTGGATGGGGAATGGGGATGCTTCGCAGCACCACCTGCGGTATGCAGCCAAGAACTAGCCGCCGCTGCACAGTCTCTCTCCGAGGCAGGTGTTATGTGCAGCCGGGATGGTATCGCTCCCCACGGGCATAGCGGAGTACCCCGGGAGGTTGGTGAGAACGGGGGCGGCAGTCCACCGGAGCGCCGGAGCGCAGGGTGGCAGCAGTTACTCACAGAGTCACCAGGTTCGGGTCCCAGTCACTTTATTTACTGGCTCAGGTGGTATCGCACCCCAGGTGCTGGTCCTCACCATCAGAGACTCCGGTCGCTTCCCGGGCAGGTCAGAGGCTGGATCCGGTTTGGTAATCTGTGCCCTTTCTCCTCCATGCACAACTCTGTACTCTTCCCCGGTCTCAATCTGCACGGCCGGCATCCTGGGCCTCTCATGGGTCGGACCTCTATCCCCCTCTCTCAGGCTCCCTCTCTGCTGCCGCACCACAGCCACGCGAACTAGGGCTCTGTACCTCTCTTGTGCCCAGTCCTGTCTCTCCGGCGACTGCTCCCTTTTAGGCCACGATTACAGGTGCTGGGTCCCGTCTCTCTAGATGTTACTGGCCCCCAGCTTGGTGGAGCTGTCTGTTCGGTGTTACATCCAGACAGCTCTGTTCTGCCTCCCTGAAGGCATGACAGCCTCCCCTTCAGGGAGCTGCACCACTGTGCGTCTGCTCTGTCTCGTGTCCAAGCTTATTCTGAGGTAAAGTGACACTGTTTTCTACTCCTAACTGCTCATGCCCCCATTTTGCAAGTTGCTATGGCAACCTGGGTCTGCTATGAACTAGCTGAGTCACTTCCTGTGTCTGTAGAAACATTATTAACCCTTTCCTAGTGACTGCTTCTCCCTGCTGTATGGTGGTGTGAGGTGTGTGTAGAACTTACTAGATTAGCATCTTGACCTGCCAGGGAAGGATATAATGATATACCCTGTAGCAACCAGTCTCAGGGGCGCTACAATTACCTTCAGTTTCTTTAGCAAGGCAGTGGTCATCATGGAGGTATGTTTGGGATCGTTATCATGTCGGAATATGAAGGGAGGGGATCATGCTCTGCTTCAGTATGTCACAGTACATGTTGGCATACAGTTCATTCTCTCAATGAACTGTAGCTCCCAAACGACAGCAGCACTTGTGCAGCTCTAAACATGACACTCTCACCACCATGCCTGACTGTAAGCAGGACACATGTATCTTTGTACTAGACACCTGGTTGCTGCCACACACACTTGACACCATCTGAATCAAATATATTTATCTTGGTCCCTTCAGACCATAGGACATGGTTCCAGTACTCCATGTCTTTAGTCTAGTTGTCTTCCTCAAACTGTTTGCGAGCTTTCTTGTGCACCATCTTTAGAAGAGGCTTCCTTCTGGGGTGACAGCCATGCAGACCAATGTGATGCCGTTAGCGGTGTATAGTTTGAGCACTGACATGCTGACCTCCCACCTTTTTAACCTCTGCCACAATGCTGGCAGGACTTATGGTTATTTTGAAAAGACATCCTCTGGATATCACATGCACTCAATGCTGGCAGGACTTATGGTTATTTTGAAAAGACATCCTCTGGATATCACATGCACTCAGCTTCATTGGTCGACCATGGCGAGACCTGTCCTGAGTGGAACCTGTCTTTCCCCTGTATGGTCTTGGCCACCATGCTGCAGTTCAGTTTCATGGTGGTGACATTCTTCTTATAGCCTAGGCCATCTTTATGTAGAGCAACAATTCATTTTTTACAGATCCGCAGAGAATTCTTTGCCATGAGGAGCCATGTTGAATTTTCAGTGACCACTATGAGGAGGTGTGTGAGTGACAACACCAAATGTAACACACCTGCTCCCCATTCACACCAGAGACCTTGTAACACTAATGAGTCACATAACACCAGGGATGGGAAAATGGCTACTTGGGTACAGATTGGCCATTTTTATTTCTGGGTGTACTCACTTTTGTTGCCTTTGGTTTTTACTTTAATGGGTGTGTTTTGAGTTATTTAGAGGATACCAAATTTACACTGTTATACAAGCTGTACACTGACTACTTTTATTGTATAACAAAAGTCATATCTTCAGTGTTGTCCCATGAAAAGATATAATAAAATATTTAAAGAAATGTGAGGGGTGTACTCTTGTTTGTGACATATTGTATATATTCTCAACAACGTGAAGGAATAGGTGCGAGTCTGTACACATGAATATTATGATTGTATCCATAAGTGGCATAGACATCTGTATCACAGACATCCAGGAAGCATTAAGGAACTACAAAAGCGGAACCCAACAAAGAGTCTGAAGATACAGTAAAGAGATGACATCATTTAAAGTAAGAGCACAAGAGAAAACTGACAATAGTTAGGCTATTTCTATACAAATGCTTGAAGTCAGCGCAAACCCAAACACTACGAAAGAGCAGATACAACCAAATCCACATACATAACCAAGGCATTCAACAAGCAGAAGGTATATTAACTTTATGTGTGCCTCACAAAGCTACAGCAGTAGTGATGGGTGAGCGTACTCAGCAGTGCTCGGTACTCAATTGAGCATCTTGATGCGCGGGATGTTCGGTACTCAATCCAGTCTCCTGGAACTCAAGCGCCTGGTGCTCGGGGGCCATGGCGAGTCCTTGACCCGCATGTTTTGTGACTGTTTTCAGCCACTAAATATGTGGGGATTGCCTGCCAAAAATGGTAAAGCCATAACCATGTTGGCTGCTGGATTTACTGTGATTGACAACATAGCATCATCGGGTTTATATAAGACCTGCTGGCGCTATGCTCAGCGCCCTGTACCCGGAAATAGTGTAGGGAGAGTTTCTGCTGGAAAAGGTACAGTACGTAATAGCATTACAGTACCTGCTGCTGCAACATTAAAGCAACAGTCTTTTTCAGGGCTAATTCAAATAGACACTATTCTATAATAATACCGCTCTTAGATGTAATTAGGCTACGTGCGCACACTGCAGTTTTGTTGTCACAAAAAACTTAACCTTTGAGGCATAAAAACTGCACCAAAACTGGACAATGACCCAGAGAACCTAGAAATGTAAAAAAAAAAAAATGCTTGTAATGATGCTGCGTTTTTGGTGCATTTTGGGTGCATTTTTGCCAGGTCTGATTTTGGTGCATTTTTTTGCGAAAAATAGTGATGGGTGGCCCAGACTGTAAAGTTTGACCGCCGCAGGTTCAAAGGCACCTGAGTGCTGGGCCTAGGCCGGAATTCTCAGGGAATTCCGGGTATTCATTTTGATCGGGCACTAGAGAATTAAAAAAAAAATGTAAAACTAAATTAAAAAGTAATTAAGCGAGCGTGCTATACTTACCGAGTCTCCAGTACAGCTGTAACTGTAGATCAGATCAAAGTGCACATGCACAGGTGCGCAATTGAGGCCTGTGTGTGGATGATGCAGGAGGTGTCATGTACAGGGGCTAAGCAAGAGGACCGTGATCCCACAAGATGGCGGATATGTCGAACTGAGAGCAGCGACACCCATTGGACCGGACCGCCCCCTAGCTGAGTATTGTAAAGGTGTTCCTTACATTAAACAGAGCCTGAGCCCTTATATACAGTATTCTGGAATGCTGTATATAAGGGAAAACCTGGTGACAGGTTTCCTTTAAACAAGCTGTACAAAATGTACAAAGAGCAGAAATTATACATTTTTTAAAGGGAATAAGGCCTAAAACACACTTCCGCAAAAAAAACGTCCGTGTGACACGGTCCGTTTTTCGGGTCCGTGTTCCCTTTTTTTGGGGCGTTTCTCCGGTACGTATGGCATCCGTGCGATGGCGTATGCGAGCCGTGTGTACATGTAAAATGTCCGTGTTTGTGTGTAAAATGCCCGTGTATGTGTACATGGAATGTCCGTGTGGAATGTCCATTTGTGTGTTGCACAATGTCATTGATACATGTTGGCTGACAGCAGACAGAATTGCGCGATGAGAATGAACTCGGGTGAACTTCACCCGACTTCATTGTCATGCCGCTGCTCTGTCTGTGTGCCGCGTACTGATTAGCGGTCACCTGTGAAGGATTCACCGGTGACTGCTAATCCCCTGAGTGACTGAAGTTAGTAGCCCTCTCTCATACTTACCGCTCCCCGATCACCAGCGCTGCGAGGAACAGCTATGCAGAGAATACGCGGCAACAATTACTTTGAATATGCCAGCCGCTCATTAATCAATCTCGTATTCCCTGCTTTCCCCACCCACCGGCGCCTATGATTGGTTGCAGTCAGACACGCGATCAGCTGTATTCAGCGTTAGCCGCGAGTAACCTCAGTGACAGCTCAGCTGATGGCGCTATTGCCTTCATTAGCTGCGTGGAGCTGACAGGAGCGGCGGTGTCTTCTGCAGCTCTGGTCACCTCCATGCAGCAGAGCTGGATGCGACGCTGGACCATCCTGGAGTATGCCAGACATGGAGGGCTTTTTCTGGCTTATTAAAGTGGTGAACCAGGGTATATGTTTGTGTTTTTTATTTCTAATAAAGGATTGTTCGGGTGTGTGTGTTTATTTACTGTAATTTCCAGATAAATCATGGAAGGAATCTCGGGGAGACGCCTGACATGATTAATCTAGGACTTATTGGCAGCTATGGGCTGCCAATAACTCCTTATTACCCCGATTTGCCAACGCATCAGGGCAAATCGGAAAAAGCCGGGTACAGTCCCAGAACTGTCGCATCTAATGTATGCGGCAATTCTGGGTGGCTGCTGACTGATATTGTTAGGCTGGGGGGCTCCCCATAACGTGGGGCTCCCCATCCTGAGAATACCAGCCTTCAGCCGTATGGCTTTATCTGGCTGGTATTAAAATGGGGGGGGACCGCACGCCAATTTTTTTAATTATTTATTTATTTATTTTACTGCACAGTATAGACACGCCCACCGGCTGCTGTGATTGGGTGCAGTGAGACAGCTGTCACTCAGCGTGGGGGGCGTGTCTGACTGCAACCAATCATAGGCGCTGGTGGGTGGGGAAAGCAGGGAATACGAGATTGATTAATGAGCGGCCGGCATATTCAAAGTAATTGTTGCCGCGCATTCTGTGCACAGCTGTTCCTCGCCGCGCTGGTGATCGGGGAGCGTTATGAGCCGGGGGAAGAAAAAAACCGAGCGCCAATGTAAGTATGACTGAGAACATCATGAAAAAAGGTAAGTATACTGAATTTAATTTAAAAAAAAATAAAAATAAGATCGCTAGTGTAAAAACGCACACGCACGAAACGTGCTGAACACGGACATACTCCGTGTGCGGTATGTGCGGGCACGGACCCATAGACTTTAGCGGGTCCGTGCCTGCATGCTGCCGGCCAAAAACGGACATGTTGTCCGTGTAGAAAAGCGCACACACGTACTTACCTCACGGACACACGTTCCGTGCGATTTTACGTGTGTGTGCCATCTACCATTGATTAACATGGGTCTCCGTGTGTATGTGTCTCCGGTACGTGCAAATACGTACCGCACACGTACAAATTACACGGATCTGTGTTGCGAGTCTAAGGGAACTTTCCCGAAACATCACATCACATGTGTGCAGCAGAAGGGTAATGATTGCCCACCTGGTCAGTGTCTGTATGGAAGCTTAAAGGGAACTTGTCACCACTTTTTTGCGCTATAAGCTGCGGCCACCACCACCAGGCTCTTATATACAGCATTCTAACATGCTGTATATAAGAGCCCAGGCCGCTGTGAGAACATAAAAAACACTTTATAATACCTAATGGTCGCGCGGTTGGCCATATGGGCGTCTCCGTTGTCCGGTGCCGGTGCCGCCTTTTTTGGCCATCTTCGTCCTCCATCTTCTGAAGCCACAGTGCATGACGCGTCCGACGTCATACACCCTCGCCGGCATTCAGGTCCTGAGCAGGCACACTTTGATCTGCCCTGAGCAGGACCGGCGAGTGTGTATGATGTAGACGCGTCATGCACACAGGCTTCAGAAAGAAGACGAAGATGGCCGAAAGAGGAGGCGCCGGCACCGGACAACGGAGACGCCCATATGCCCAACCGCGCGACCGTTAGGTAAGTATTATAAAGTGTTTTTTATGTTCTCACAGCGGCCTGGGCTCTTATATACAGCATGTTAGAATTCTGTATATAAGAGCCCGGTGGTGGTGGCCTCAGCTTATACGCCAAAAAAGTGGTGACAGGTTCCCTTTAACGAGCCGGAGTCACCGGATGATCCACACCGCACAAGGAGATTCAGCATCAGTGAGTGTTCAGTGGACTATGGCCGTCGTGCAATATGCATGAATTGCCTGCAGTGCACTTAATTATTCTACCTTAAAAAGGAGATAGCATTTATTGTCCGAGACCATAAGTTGATATACTCTGGACGTAATATGCTTCTCTGCTTGCACCAGAAACAAATGGACTTGATACTATAAAGGTGCAGATATAAGAAGAGGAAAGATAAACACCTGATGTCTACTCTGCTGGAACTAAAATGTTAATTTAAAAATGGTCTGAAGATAAACTATCTGAAAGTAAAATAATTCTAAAAATCTTTTTGCACAAGAAATTTGATAGCGTTATTCTTTATTATTGATGATTATTTTCCCCTCATGCAGCAGAAAAGCTAGAATGGTCCTGGATGCTATCATAAGGTACACCATCGCTCCTTCAACTCCACCCATGTGCCTTCTTTTCACCAAAGTTTTCATCTGTTGAAAGGAATTATGATATCAGTAATTGTTGGCAATCAAGGGTGTCTTTTAAGGAATAGCACCATTTTCTATTATCACAGACCACAAGAATCTTATCTAACATCAGCTAAAAGGCTAAACCATGGGAAAGTTACATAGGATTTACTCTTGTATAGGTTTGATTTTACGGTGACCTTTAGACCTAATACTATAAACATGAACGCTAATGCCCTCTCCTGAAGTTTCTGTCCATCTCATACTAAAGACTCTGAACAAGTCCCCATTTTATCAGATGGTACAGTTGTGTCCTTCGATTCTCTAGATCTGGTTGAGGAGTTCTGTACATCAAATAGCAACAAGGTGTACTTCACAGAAAAGGACAAAAAGACCTAAAACATAACTTTTAATAAAGTGTTCATTAATAAGTGATAACTCACTGCATAAAAACGTGAAATAAAACTAAAAATGGACCAATAGGCCTCCAAGCTCAAAATGGGCACATTCTGTTTGGCGACTGTCTATGCTGGACATCTTTGTCCGTTTGGGGCAATCTATTTTTGGATGGTCAGTTTTTGAGACTGACGGGATGCAGAGCATCTTCTATGAAGACTCCCCTGATGATTAATATATGAAACGCGTTGGGAAGATGCGATTTCTACAGTAATTTACATTGGATCTTGAGCTATTCTTTGGTATTTATTATGTCCACTTGATGGTCACCATTATAGAGCTCTTGACCTGCATGGTTTAGATATGCCCACCGAATCACGGTAAGACCATTCCTTTTCTTTTTAAAGCGGGATTCATTATCTTACTGAAGGGTGGTAATCTGGGTGTTTGAAAAGGTTGATATTTGATTATTACTCCTTGTGGGGGTGTTTGAGGTATTATTGCTATTTTGAGTTCTGTACATCTCAAGAATTATTCAATTCCTAAAATTATTTGTTCCTTCCTAGTATCTTCTACTCCAGGAGTCTCATGATTCTATCCTTGCTGCCCACCAGGGATTAGTAGTATTAACCAACTTATAAAATGAAATTTTTGGTGGCTAGCCATGGTTCGAGATTTTAGGCAATACGTTATTGCTTGTGATTGTGAAATTTGTACCCAAACACCTCGAAACTGTCCCACTGGACTCCTTCAGGACTTAACCATTCCTAAAACTCCTTGGACCCATCAATGTACTATACTTCATTACTGACTTTCCACCCTCACAAAGGGAATACTATAGTGGTGGACAACCATTGTCATTTTGTTCCTTTGTCTAGGTTGCCTAAGTCTTAAGGTACAGTCACACTAAGCAACATCGCTAGCAACATCGTTGCTGAGGCACAACTTGCTAGCGATGTTGCTGTGTGTGACATCCAGCAACAACCTGGCCCCTGCTGTGAGGTCGTTGGTTGTTGCTGAATGTCCTGGACCATTTTTTAGTTGTTGCTCTCCCGCTGTGAAGCACACATCGCTGTGTGTGACAGCAACAGAGCAACAACTAAATGTGCAGGAAGCAGGGAGCCGGCGTCTGCGGACGCTGGTAACCAATGTAAATATCGGGTAACCAAGAAGCCCTTTCCTTGGTTACCCGATATTTACCTTCGTTACCAGCGTCCGCCGCTCTCAGATGTCAGTGCTGGTGTGGCGCCCTGGACAAGCCAGGACGTCACAGGTACTGCAACAACACACCCCACACCCCGGTTAGGCACATCAGCGGCACACACAAATCCTTGTTGCCTCCCTCCAGGGGCTGATGTCCACACCAGGTGGGGTGGAGCCGACGGTTGGCCCCACCCACTGAGGAGTTCACAGTCTTGGAGGCAGGAAAAAGAAGTCAGTGCAGTTAGGGACAGTGAAAGTGAAGGAGTGAAGTGGTAAAGGAGCAGTCTGACCGTGTCCGAGTACGTGGCCCGGGCACATACAGCAAGGTTGGCAGACGGTGGTGACCGTCTGCAGGCGAGGCCGATTGACACGCAACCGTAAGGACCGGGGTTGGGTGGTGGCCCGCCGGTACCGGACCAGGGAGCGAAGAAAAGCCAGCACCATTCGGCAGGGCCTACGGACCACGACTAGGCTTGGAGTCACCGTTAAACCGGTCAAATCCATCAGCGACGGGAACCTCCGGGGTTTCCCAGCAGTAAAGACCCGACTGAAGGCAACCGTCCAAACCGAGAGGGAGATAAAGCTATCGCCAGAGCTAGAGCTCCCAGGGCCAGAGCCTGCGGGCAAAAAGGGGCTCCCTTAGCCAACATACCGCTGGGGAGCGGGCTATCAGTAGGAAGCCATTGGGGCCGAGAACATAACACCGGTGCAGGGAGAGACAGTTACCGCCAACCTACCGGGAGTGACCGTCGCAGCCGTCTGTGGGACTCGTGCATCCAGCCGTTTGTTTTACCAGAGACTCCGTGTGTGTTACTGGCTGAGTGAGTACTACCGTGCCGTCTGGCACTGCGCTGCCCCCGCGACCCTGCACCTGGCCAAGCCCTGCAATCCATCTTCCAACCTCCATCACCGGGCCCCGGGACCACCAAGCCCCCTACCCACGGAGGGGAGAAAACATCTCAGCTGCTCCCTGTCATCGCTCCCGGGATCCCGTCCAGATGGTGTCCCAACCTCACCACAAACCGTGGGTGGCGTCACGGACAATATCCCCAAACCAAACCACCCCTTTCACTCACGGCCGAGAAGCGCCGCTCGAGTCCCCGGAATCCGGCCCACCGCTCGAGCCACCGAGCAGCAGCAGCAGCAGCCGGACCCGAGCCGCGAGCGCGGTCGAGCAGCGCACCCTCCGCTCAACTATACTATATAAACATGAACGCTAATGCCCTCTCCTGAAGTTTCTGTCCATCTCATACTAAAGACTCTGAACAAGTCCCCATTTTATCAGATGGTACAGTTGTGTCCTTCGATTCTCTAGATCTGGTTGAGGAGTTCTGTACATCAAATAGCAACAAGGTGTACTTCACAGAAAAGGACAAAAAGACCTAAAACATAACTTTTAATAAAGTGTTCATTAATAAGTGATAACTCACTGCATAAAAACGTGAAATAAAACTAAAAATGGACCAATAGGCCTCCAAGCTCAAAATGGGCACATTCTGTTTGGCGACTGTCTATGCTGGACATCTTTGTCCGTTTGGGGCAATCTATTTTTGGATGGTCAGTTTTTGAGACTGACGGGATGCAGAGCATCTTCTATGAAGACTCCCCTGATGATTAATATATGAAACGCGTTGGGAAGATGCGATTTCTACAGTAATTTACATTGGATCTTGAGCTATTCTTTGGTATTTATTATGTCCACTTGATGGTCACCATTATAGAGCTCTTGACCTGCATGGTTTAGATATGCCCACCGAATCACGGTAAGACCATTCCTTTTCTTTTTAAAGCGGGATTCATTATCTTACTGAAGGGTGGTATTCTGGGTGTTTGAAAAGGTTGATATTTGATTATTACTCCTTGTGGGGGTGTTTGAGGTATTATTGCTATTTTGAGTTCTGTACATCTCAAGAATTATTCAATTCCTAAAATTATTTGTTCCTTCCTAGTATCTTCTACTCCAGGAGTCTCATGATTCTATCCTTGCTGCCCACCAGGGATTAGTAGTATTAACCAACTTATAAAATGAAATTTTTGGTGGCTAGCCATGGTTCGAGATTTTAGGCAATACGTTATTGCTTGTGATTGTGAAATTTGTACCCAAACACCTCGAAACTGTCCCACTGGACTCCTTCAGGACTTAACCATTCCTAAAACTCCTTGGACCCATCAATGTACTATACTTCATTACTGACTTTCCACCCTCACAAAGGGAATACTATAGTGGTGGACAACCATTGTCATTTTGTTCCTTTGTCTAGGTTGCCTAAGTCTTAAGGTACAGTCACACTAAGCAACATCGCTAGCAACATCGTTGCTGAGGCACAACTTGCTAGCGATGTTGCTGTGTGTGACATCCAGCAACAACCTGGCCCCTGCTGTGAGGTCGTTGGTTGTTGCTGAATGTCCTGGACCATTTTTTAGTTGTTGCTCTCCCGCTGTGAAGCACACATCGCTGTGTGTGACAGCAACAGAGCAACAACTAAATGTGCAGGAAGCAGGGAGCCGGCGTCTGCGGACGCTGGTAACCAATGTAAATATCGGGTAACCAAGAAGCCCTTTCCTTGGTTACCCGATATTTACCTTCGTTACCAGCGTCCGCCGCTCTCAGATGTCAGTGCTGGTGTGGCGCCCTGGACAAGCCAGGACGTCACAGGTACTGCAACAACACACCCCACACCCCGGTTAGGCACATCAGCGGCACACACAAATCCTTGTTGCCTCCCTCCAGGGGCTGATGTCCACACCAGGTGGGGTGGAGCCGACGGTTGGCCCCACCCACTGAGGAGTTCACAGTCTTGGAGGCAGGAAAAAGAAGTCAGTGCAGTTAGGGACAGTGAAAGTGAAGGAGTGAAGTGGTAAAGGAGCAGTCTGACCGTGTCCGAGTACGTGGCCCGGGCACATACAGCAAGGTTGGCAGACGGTGGTGACCGTCTGCAGGCGAGGCCGATTGACACGCAACCGTAAGGACCGGGGTTGGGTGGTGGCCCGCCGGTACCGGACCAGGGAGCGAAGAAAAGCCAGCACCATTCGGCAGGGCCTACGGACCACGACTAGGCTTGGAGTCACCGTTAAACCGGTCAAATCCATCAGCGACGGGAACCTCCGGGGTTTCCCAGCAGTAAAGACCCGACTGAAGGCAACCGTCCAAACCGAGAGGGAGATAAAGCTATCGCCAGAGCTAGAGCTCCCAGGGCCAGAGCCTGCGGGCAAAAAGGGGCTCCCTTAGCCAACATACCGCTGGGGAGCGGGCTATCAGTAGGAAGCCATTGGGGCCGAGAACATAACACCGGTGCAGGGAGAGACAGTTACCGCCAACCTACCGGGAGCGACCGTCGCAGCCGTCTGTGGGACTCGTGCATCCAGCCGTTTGTTTTACCAGAGACTCCGTGTGTGTTACTGGCTGAGTGAGTACTACCGTGCCATCTGGCACTGCGCTGCCCCCGCGACCCTGCACCTGGCCAAGCCCTGCAATCCATCTTCCAACCTCCATCACCGGGCCCCGGGACCACCAAGCCCCCTACCCACGTAGGGGAGAAAACATCTCAGCTGCTCCCTGTCATCGCTCCCGGGATCCCGTCCAGATGGTGTCCCAACCTCACCACAAACCGTGGGTGGCGTCACGGACAATATCCCCAAACCAAACCACCCCTTTCACTCACGGCCGAGGAGCGCCGCTCGAGTCCCCGGAATCCGGCCCACCGCTCGAGCCACCGAGCAGCAGCAGCAGCCGGACCCGAGCCGCGAGCGCGGTCGAGCAGCGCACCCTCCGCTCGCGACAACTTGGCGTCACGAACAGGATCTTACCGCTCTGCCATCTGGTAGAGGTGCGCCTTGTGTCCCGCCGTAGGTGTCCGGCCGAACATTTTCAGAAGCCGCCATATTGGGCGCGAAAAGTTCCCCGCTCGAGCGTCTTCCCGAGCAGTGGAGGCGCGAAAGCCGAAGCTCTGCCCCTGAAGAGGACGTGCCGGAAAGAGACCAAGGGGGGACGGATGGCGTCTGGCCGCATGTAGCCCGCGGCTATAAAAGCAGGGACGCCAGGACCCCGCGGCCATCTTTTGGTTCCTGGAAGAGGCCGCCACAGCGATGCACCAACCGTCCAGCAGCACCGTAGCCCCTGCGCCCGGGACCGCGGCGTGGGTGGAGGTCCGGACCGCTCAGCTACAACAACGGCTGCAGATCCATGTGCAACTCCTCTTGGAGGAGTGGGAGGCCAACATGGCGTATGTGGTGGCGGCCATACAGAGACGCGAGGTGGAGGGAGTTCTGGAAGAGCGGGTAAGTGACCCATGCCCCTGTACCCCTAGCGGGTCGGTCATCGCGGCTGAGGGACCTGGTCTACACCCGCTCGCCCTGCTACCTCCCCCGCTACCCGTGTTGGCTGCTGCTGCCCCGTCACTAGGCCCGCTACCACCGCAATCGGTAGCGGCACCCAGCCAATCCGCCCAAGCAGACCGACCTGCAGCCGAGGCCCGTGACCGTCCGGAACCGCTTTCTTGGAAGAAACCGAAAGCTGAGCCCGCCAGCTGAGATGCACCGGAGGCACCTGTAGAGGCCGTACCCGGGCCCGAACCAACTCCGGCAGCTTGTTCCGTGCAGGAAGAGACGGCGGTCGTGCGGGAGAAGATCCCTGTGCCCATCCCCCACGCCGCGGCTGAGGCTGCACCGGGTCGCCACTGCGAGGCAGCACCCCAGGCCATGACACCGCGGGACCTGCCGCCCAGAACGCCAGTAGTGGGCAGTGTGAAGGAGGTCTCGCGGGGCCCGACCCGCGCGCAGGGGCCTACCGTAGCCCCCTATTGGGACAGGGAACAGACCCCGCTGGGCCAAGAGATCGCCGAGAGAGAAAAGAGGAAGGCCGAGCTGGTAGCCCGCACGATTAGAGAAAAGGAGAACCTCCGCAGGGCCACCTTCCGAGTGCGGGGCCCGAGGTACGAAGGGCAAGTGAGGAGGTTCGACGTCTGTAGGGGATACGGCTTTATTTTCGAACCGGGCCTGGAGGCCGAAATCTTCATAGCCCAAAGGGACTTGAACGACCACCTTCTGGAGGATCACCCGGGCCGCAACCTGCTCCCCGGCGACCTTGTTAATTATACCCGGCACTGCGGGGAGAGGGGCTGGTTTGCCCTGGACGCTAGGCTGAGAGGAGGCCAGGAGCCTCAAGCACCAGCCCAGCCCCGTCCCCCGCCAGGTGGGGTGGATCTAAAGTGATGGCAGCGGTCCCCCCGCCGCAAGTTGTCCCCGTTGGGACCACCAGCACTGTGTGATACGTTGAATGTTGTTAATGTTGTTGAATGTAACCGAATGATAAGAAAAATGAAAGAAATCAACCGAACTGTGACCAGATTGACACCGTGATTCAACCGGCCGTTGCCGGCAACTAGTTCCCGTAGGGACTTTCTGCAACCGTTGCGTAAGGAACTACTTAAGGACACGCCCGTGAACTTGCAGGGCAACCACAAACTTGTGGAATGTAAATAGTTGTTGGCTTTTAAATCCGTGACCAAGTCAGGAGAGGCTGATTTGGGAGGATGAGCCTGGAGTAAAGGGATGGCCCAGGCCCACCACTACCGTAACCGGTGGCGATCCTCCGGGGGTTAGGGGTTCCCCATGGACGTGGGTCCCCTGAAAGAGACCGTACCCGCTCGGGCAGCCTGGTGATGGACTGGGGCAAGGGGTGCTGCCCACTTCTTAGGGGCAGCATCAGGGCCAAGTTGTTTGGGCGGGGGGAGAGCGGAAGCCGTTACCGTTAATAAAAATGTACCGTTAGTAACGTTAAAGAAAGTGCCTCCCGCTAAGGGAAGTTTCATAAAGTATGCTTGTGTTTTAATGTTTTTACAAGTTTTCTACCTTTTTCTTACAGTTTAACAAAAATAAAACCGGTGATGGACGGGCAGCCTGCGGACGGTCTGCATTTAACCAAGGGGGAATGTGGCGCCCTGGACAAGCCAGGACGTCACAGGTACTGCAACAACACACCCCACACCCCGGTTAGGCACATCAGCCGCACACACAAATCCTTGTTGCCTCCCTCCAGGGGCTGATGTCCACACCAGGTGGGGTGGAGCCAGGCGGTTGGCCCCACCCACTGAGGAGTTCACAGTCCTGGAGGCAGGAAAAGGAAGTCATTGCAGTTAGGGACAGTGAAAGTGAAGTAGTGAAGTGGTAAAGGAGCAGTCTGACGGTGTCCAGGTACGTGGCCCGGGCACATACAGCAAGGTTGGCAGACGGTGGTGACCGTCTGCAGGCGAGGCCGATTGATGCGCAACCGTAAGGACCGGGGTCGGGCGGTGGCCCGCCGGTACCGGACCGGGGAGCGAAGAAAAGCCAGCACCATTCGGCAGGGCCTACGGACCCCGACCAGGCTTGGAGTCGCCGTTAAACCGGTCAAATCCGTCAGCGACGGGAACCTCCGGGGTTTCCCAGCAGTAAAGACCCGACTGAAGGCAACCGTCCAAACCGAGAGGGAGATAAAGCTACCGCCAGAGCTAGAGCTCCCAGGGCCAGAGCCTGCGGGCAAAAAGGGGCTCCCTTAGCCAACATACCGCTGGGGAGCGGGCAATCAGTGGGAAGCCATTGGGGCCGAGAACATAACACCGGTGCAGGGAGAGACAGTTACCGCCAACCTACCGGGAGTGACCGTCGCAGCCGTCTGTGGGACTCGTCCATCCAGCCGTTTGTTTTACCAGAGACTTTGTGTGTGTTACTGGTTGAGTGAGTACTACCGTGCCGTCTGGCACTGCGCTGCCCCCGCGACCCTGCACCGGCCAAGCCCCGCAATCCACCTTCCAACCTCCACCACCGGGCCCCGGGACCACCAAGCCCCCCTGTGAGGTAAATCCGGAGATATGACGATAAATCATGATATTCAAGTATGTCAGGAAGCCCTCTCCTGGTGTCACCCCCCCTTTCCTTCACACAACTGGTTTAGCAACAAATCCCATGGCCATGTCCTGTGATATGGAAATTAGGTGGCTTTAGGACAATGGACACAGGATGACTCCCTGCCGTCACCCTGTAGTAGGAGCTGCTAGCTAGTTAGCAAGGCTATGGAAATAGCCAGACAGAACGACTCCAGTAAAAAATGGTTCATATCTCGCAAGCCATATTTCCGATAAATATGGCAACCATAAAAATGGTGTCTCCGCATGTGGACGATGCCGGCACCCCCTTTTTATGGGAGCAGGACATTGGGAAATGCCCCAGGCGTGATATCAGCCAATGGGGAACTGGCAGACAGGTCATGAGTCCCCTCGTTCTGTAGCTAAATTCATAACTGTCACAATGAGAGCATTGGCGTCTGCCTACGACGCTCCCAGGCAAAGTTATGGCCCATATCCCCTTTGCTGGATAATTCTGATCCATGCAGGGGGAGTGGCAGTGCTTCCCTGTGAGGTCACTAAGGTAGGAGGGGACCTGGATCTGCCCAGGTTGATAACCCTACTTCGGCCATTTTCCAGTGTTCTTCTGCTCGGGGGCCTGGTTGGGAAAGACCTGTGAGGGAGTTCCTGGAAACCTGGTCTACAGCGCCCCCCTGTGGCCAGACGCAACAAGGTAACTGCTGGAACTGTGTATGCCTGTTTGTAACCCATGCTTTGATCGTAACTGTACTCTGACATATGTATATTCTGTAGATTCCCTATTGTATATATTGTAGTTCTAGTGTGCTTTAGGCTGATTAAATTATATAATTAATCTTGGGCTGTTCTGTTATCTCGATCTTGAATCCCACGTCTGTGTGTTCGGCTAATAGTTACCGTAAATCGGTTGGTGGCAGCGAATTGTGCCAAGGATTATTGTGGGGAGGCCAGTGAGATTCGGGGAGATTTTATATATTCCGCCCGCGGAGGTCGGGGGAATATATACCTTACTCTCACCGGGGACCCTTCAATAATCGGCATAAGTAGTATAGCGGCCTCCTTGCTTATGGTCGGGCAATTCCATAATTGGCCTGACTATAAGAGGGGCGCTAGAGAGCGCGTCACGTGCTCTGTCTGTCGGTCGGGAGGTATAAAGGAGGGGTGACCCCCACTTGTTACCCCCCGATTGTGACGTACTGGTAGCCAGCGCGGGGGATTTCTGAGTGACCCCCCCGGTGGTTTGTGACATATTGGTGGCATAGCGGTGGGATCGAGATAATAGTGTGTGTGAGTGTGAGACCCATACTCCCAGACACTAAAGACTGCCTGCAGCAGCTGTGGCTGCTGGGGTCTTCAGACTAGCTCAACACTAGAGTGTCAGAGTGCAGATACTGTAAGGTGTGTGGAGGCATCAGGTGTCAGTTCTGTGTCAGTGACCAAAAGTCTGCAAGAATGGCTGATGGCACCAGGAGCAGAGCTATGCAACTGGCCAATGCTAAGGCAGGAGCCGAAGAGAGGGAGGACGGTGCTGTGGACAGCAATGAGGAGGTTGCCCACGAGTCCTCCAGGAGCTCGACGCCAGAAAACCGTTCTGCCGAGGACATTGCACAACCTGGCACTGCTGGACAAGATGAGGAGGAGCTCACCCAAGGTTCCTCAACGAGCCAGATGCCAGCCCTCCGCTCTGCAAGGGACAGTGAATCACCAGGCTCCGCAGCGGGCCGCAGATCACCACGTGCCATTCCACCGAGCCTGGGAGGCTCGGATAGCCTTCTTCAAATGGCTATGGCCCTTCTCCAGGCTGGAGACCAGGAGGGCTACAAGGGACTCCTGGCAGAGCGCAGGGCAGAGCGGCAAGCAGCGCGTGAGGCTGAGGCTGCGGAGCGGCAGGCAGCGCGTGAAGAGCGCCAGGCAGAGCGTGACTACCAGCTGCAGCTAGCTCAGCTCCGGCCCTCATCAGCCCCACGTGACCTTCAAGACACCAAACTTCCAAAGGTCCGTGTTGAGGACTTCCCAGTGCTGGAGAAGGATGGAGACTTGGACTCTTTCTTGACTGCTTTTGAACGGACTTGCTTGCAGCACCATCTGAACAAGGACCAGTGGGCCAAATACCTGACCCCCCGTTTAAGGGGTAAGGCCCTGGATATCCTTGGGGACTTGCCTGCTGAGGCAGATCAGGGCTACGACACCATCAAGCGGGCCCTGATCCAACAGTACAACCTCACCCCGGAGTCCTACCGCAAGAAGTTCCGGAGCCTACAGAAGGGACCAAAGGACTCCTGGGCTGACCACAGGCGGGCACTTGCCCGAGCTGCCGACCACTGGACCCAAGGCCTGCAGCTTTCCACCGGACCGGAGATCCTGGACTTGTTCATCACGGAGCAACTCTTGTGGAACTGCCCTGAGGATCTCCGCCAGTTCATCCGAGACCAGAAGCCAAAGGGGTCCACGGCTACAGCTGCCCTGGCCGATGACTACACCAACAATCGGGCTCCTGAAGCCAGGAGAGCAGCCACCAGCAGCACCTGGAGAGGGGGTAAGATGAACTCTACGACTGCCCCACCTGCCCCTAGACTGCAGGGGGTGTCCCCCTCAACTCCCCTCTCCAGGCCCGTGGCAGAACCAAGACGGTGCCACCAGTGCAACCTACCTGGACACTTCAAGGCCATGTGCCCTCAGCGTCCCAAGGCCCCGGCTCCGTCCCCGTCCCAAGGGCCGCCCAAGGTGTATTGTGTGGGTGGGGGTGGTGGTAGGTCCCTGGACAGCTTCCAACCTGTCACCGTCGGCCGGTCTGTGACCATAGGACTGCGAGACAGCGCCTCGGAGGTGACTCTGGTGCGGCCTGAGATGGTGTCCCCCCAAGACTTGATCCCTGGAAAAACCCTCGCTGTCTCCGGGATTGGAGGCACTGACCCGGCGCTGCCTGTTGCTGACATTTATGTGGACTGGGGCGCAGGGCGAGGGGTGAGGGAGGTGGGGGTAACTGATCGGATCCCCGCAAACGTGCTACTTGGGACAGATTTGGGGCAGATAACCTCCCAGTTTGGGCCCCAACCAAGGGCTGAACCTTCAGCCCGTACTGACATGACTCCTAACAATGTTAATGTGTTATCTATGAATGATGTAAGGGAGGAGGGAGTGAACTCTGATATTTCTGCTTGCATAGACACCATAGACACACACTCAGCTGCAGCTGTGACAGGGGAGGGGGTCAGAGAAAGGTGTGACAATGCCTCTACAAGTAACCAGCCTGTGAGCTGGGATCTGTTGCCCTCTGAAGGGATAAGCAGAGAGCAGGGTGCTGCAGGGGGAGGACCAGTGTGTGGGGTGGGGGCTACCACAGCAAATGTGGGGTCCCCAGAGATTTCACAGCGGGGTTCTGTTGCTGCAGGAGGGGAACAGGCAGGTGAGATTGGGGCCGGTCCAGGAGCGGAAGTGCTCCCAGGTAAGATCTCGGTGCATGGTTCCCCCACAACCGGGGTGTCAGGAAGCCAGGTAGGTCTGCCTGAACCGGCGACTTGGTCAGGAACGGAGGAGGAGCAGGCACGACCCACGGTCGCAGCGGCTGTGGCCGCTGTCACCCGCAGTGGGAGTGCTGGAAGCCAAGGGGCCTCCCGGAGGTCCGATAGCTCTTCCCCTTCTGACCAAGTGGCAGCCGAGTCAGGTGGAGGCCAGGACACAGGTCCCGGGGTACTGACTGAAGATGTGACAGTCTCGTCGATTCTGGCCACATCTAGTCAGGGGTTTCAGGCAGCGTTAGAAGCTGACGACAGCCTGAAAGCTCTTAAGGAGCAGGCGGCACAGCCTCCCTCGGACTCGGACCCGGAGCGAGTGGTCTGGGACCAAGGACGGCTGTACCGGGCCACGGTCCAGCAGGGTTCACCGGAGGCGTGGCCCAGGGACCGACAGTTGGTGGTACCCTATCCATTCCGGACGGAGTTGTTGCGGATCGCACATGAGATTCCGATGGCCGGACACCTAGGGATCGCTAAGACCAAGGCCAGGTTAAACCAGCATTTCTACTGGCCAAAAATGGGGGCCGATGTGGCTGCCTACTGCCGTTCGTGTGAAACCTGTCAGAGAGTGGGGAAGGCGGGGCCACGCCCCAAAGCCCCACTAGTATCTCTGCCAATCATCGATGAGCCTTTCAGGAGGGTGGCTGTGGATCTGGTCGGCCCGCTGGCCATCCCCAGCAGCTCCGGGAAACGCTTCCTACTGACGGTAGTGGACTATGCCACCCGGTACCCAGAAGCAGTGGCCTTGTCGTCCATTCGGGCTGACAAGGTGGCCACCGCATTGCTGGAGATTTTCTCCCGAGTGGGTTTTCCCCAGGAAATGCTCACTGACCGGGGGACCCAATTCATGTCCCAGCTGATGGAGGCCCTCTGTAAGCAAGTCCAGGTGCGACATCTGGTGGCCAGCCCGTACCATCCACAGACTAATGGCCTGTGCGAGCGGTTCAATGGCACCTTAAAGCAGATGCTTAAGATGTTGGTCGACTCCCATGGGCGTGACTGGGAGCGGTATCTCCCACACCTGTTATTTGCTTACCGGGAGGTTCCACAGGCCTCAACAGGATTCTCACCGTTTGAGCTCCTGTACGGGCGACGTGTGCGGGGCCCCCTGGCTCTGGTGAAAGAGGCTTGGGAAGGGGATTTGGCCACCCCTGGAGTGTCGGTTATCGAGTATGTCATGCGCTTCCGGGACAAAATGCAGGCCTTGACGCAACTGGTACACGACAATATGGCTCAAGCCCAGGCCGATCAGAAGCGTTGGTACGACCAGAACGCTTGTGAGAGGACCTACCAAGTGGGTCAAGAGGTGTGGGTACTGGTCCCCGTACCACAGGACAAGCTTCAGGCAGCCTGGGAAGGCCCATACCTCGTGTACCAGCAGCTCAACCCTGTGACGTACCTGGTCACCCTGGACCCTGCCCGTGGAAGGCGGAAGCCCTTCCATGTGAACATGATGAAGGCACATCATGAGCGGGAGGCATGAGCGCTCCCCGTGTGCAACCTGCCCGAGGAGGGAGAAGCGGAAACCCTCTTGGATATGCTAGCCCAGGTTAGGGCAGGCGGATCCATTGAGGATGTGGAGGTTGGCCACCAGCTCTTGGAAGACCAACGGTCCCAGCTGTGGGCCACCCTCCTCCCCTTCTGGGGGTTGTTTACCAACCAGCCTGGAAGGACTGACTTGGCTGTCCATCACGTGGACACTGGGGATCATCCCCCGATCCGGCGTTCAGCATATCGGGTCTCCCTGGAGGTGCAGCAACACATGCGCCAGGAGATTGACGAGATGCTGAAGCTGGGGGTGATCCAGGCATCCAACAGCGCTTGGGCCTCGCCTGTAGTCCTCGTCCCTAAGAAGGACCGAACCACTCGGTTCTGCGTGGACTACAGGGGGCTCAATGCGGTCACGGTCGCCGATGCGTACCCAATGCCACGCATCGATGACCTGCTCGATCAGTTGGCCGGGGCTCAGTACCTGACCATCATGGATCTGAGCCGGGGATATTGGCAGATCCCCCTGACTCGCAAGGCCAAAGAACGCTCTGCCTTTATTACCCCATTTGGACTATACGAGTCCACGGTGATGCCATTCGGGATGAGGAATGCCCCTGCCACTTTCCAGCGGATGGTCAACACCCTGCTCAAGGGACTTGAAGGGTACGCGGCCGCGTACCTGGATGACATTGCCGTCTTCAGTCCCACCTGGGAGGACCACCTAGAGCATCTAGCACAGGTGCTCAGGCGGATCCACCGGGCAGGTTTGACCATCAAGCCGGGAAAGTGTCAGCTGGCCATGAGCGAGGTCCAGTACCTCGGTCACCGGGTAGGCGGGAGAACACTGAAGCCCGAGCCTGAGAAAGTGGAGGCCATCGCATCCTGGCCCACCCCCAGGACCAAGAAGCAGGTGATGTCCTTCTTGGGGACCGCTGGGTACTATAGGAGGTTTGTTCCATGCTATAGTAGCCTGGCAAAGCCCTTGACGGACCTCACCAAGAAGAAGCTGCCCTGTGCAGTCGATTGGACAATGGACTGCGAGACAGCCTTCCGGGCCCTAAAGGACGCCCTGTCCAGCCCGCCCGTGCTACAGGCAGCCGACTTCACGCGGCCGTTTGTAGTACAGACCGACGCCAGTGACTTCGGCCTCGGTGCGGTGCTCAGCCAGGTGGACTCTGCGAGCCAAGAGCACCCAGTCTTGTACCTGAGCAGGAAGCTGTTACCAAGGGAAGTTGCCTATTCCACGATGGAGAAGGAGTGCCTGGCCATAGTGTGGGCCCTGCAGCGTCTGCAACCCTATCTATACGGGCGCCACTTCATCGTGGAGACGGACCACAATCCCCTCAGCTGGTTGCACACCGTCTCTGGGACGAATGGGCGATTGTTGCGATGGAGCCTTGCGCTCCAGCAATACAACTTCACCATTCGCCACAAAAGGGGCCGTGACCACGGTAACGCAGACGGGCTGTCCCGACAAGGAGAGGTCGCGGACGGGCGCACGGGGGAACACCGGAGTGTGCTGCCCCCTAGCGCCCTCAAAAGGGGGGAGGTGTGAGGTAAATCCGGAGATATGACGATAAATCATGATATTCAAGTATGTCAGGAAGCCCTCTCCTGGTGTCACCCCCCCTTTCCTTCACACAACTGGTTTAGCAACAAATCCCATGGCCATGTCCTGTGATATGGAAATTAGGTGGCTTTAGGACAATGGACACAGGATGACTCCCTGCCGTCACCCTGTAGTAGGAGCTGCTAGCTAGTTAGCAAGGCTATGGAAATAGCCAGACAGAACGACTCCAGTAAAAAATGGTTCATATCTCGCAAGCCATATTTCCGATAAATATGGCAACCATAAAAATGGTGTCTCCGCATGTGGACGATGCCGGCACCCCCTTTTTATGGGAGCAGGACATTGGGAAATGCCCCAGGCGTGATATCAGCCAATGGGGAACTGGCAGACAGGTCATGAGTCCCCTCGTTCTGTAGCTAAATTCATAACTGTCACAATGAGAGCATTGGCGTCTGCCTACGACGCTCCCAGGCAAAGTTATGGCCCATATCCCCTTTGCTGGATAATTCTGATCCATGCAGGGGGAGTGGCAGTGCTTCCCTGTGAGGTCACTAAGGTAGGAGGGGACCTGGATCTGCCCAGGTTGATAACCCTACTTCGGCCATTTTCCAGTGTTCTTCTGCTCGGGGGCCTGGTTGGGAAAGACCTGTGAGGGAGTTCCTGGAAACCTGGTCTACAGCGCCCCCCTGTGGCCAGACGCAACAAGGTAACTGCTGGAACTGTGTATGCCTGTTTGTAACCCATGCTTTGATCGTAACTGTACTCTGACATATGTATATTCTGTAGATTCCCTATTGTATATATTGTAGTTCTAGTGTGCTTTAGGCTGATTAAATTATATAATTAATCTTGGGCTGTTCTGTTATCTCGATCTTGAATCCCACGTCTGTGTGTTCGGCTAATAGTTACCGTAAATCGGTTGGTGGCAGCGAATTGTGCCAAGGATTATTGTGGGGAGGCCAGTGAGATTCGGGGAGATTTTATATATTCCGCCCGCGGAGGTCGGGGGAATATATACCTTACTCTCACCGGGGACCCTTCAATAATCGGCATAAGTAGTATAGCGGCCTCCTTGCTTATGGTCGGGCAATTCCATAATTGGCCTGACTATAAGAGGGGCGCTAGAGAGCGCGTCACGTGCTCTGTCTGTCGGTCGGGAGGTATAAAGGAGGGGTGACCCCCACTTGTTACCCCCCGATTGTGACGTACTGGTAGCCAGCGCGGGGGATTTCTGAGTGACCCCCCCGGTGGTTTGTGACACCCCCTACCCACGGAGGGGAGAAAACATCTCAGCTGCTCCCTGTCATCGCTCCCGGGATCCCCGTCCAGAGCAGCGGTGGTGTCCCAACCTCACCACAAACCGTGGGTGGCGTCACGGACAATATCCCCAAACCAAACTTCCCCTTTCACTCACGGGCGAGGAGCGCCGCTCAAGTCCCCGGGACCCGGCCCACCGCTCGAGTCACCGAGCAGCAGCAGCAGCAGCAGCAGCTGGACCCGAGCCGCGAGCGCGGTTGAGCAGCGCACCCCCCGCCCGCGACACTGGCTCCCTGCTCTCTGCACACGTAGCTGGAGTACACATCGGGTAATTAACCCAATGTGTACTGTGGCTAGGAGTGCAGGGAACAGGGAGCCGGCACTGGCAGTGTGAGAGCGGCAGACGCTGGTAACGAAGGTAAATATTGGGTAACCAAGGGAAGGGCTTCTTGGTTACCCGATGTTTACTGTGGTTACCAGCGTCCGCAGAAGCCGGCTCCCTGCTGCCTGCACACGCAGGAGAGTACACATCGGGTAATTAACCCGATGTGTATGTCGCGGGCGGCGGGTGCTGCGCTCACCACGCTCAGGTCCGGCGCTGCTGCTGCTCGGCGGCTCGAGCGGTGGGCCGGATCCGGGGACTCGAGCGGCGCTCCTCGCCTGTGAGTGATAGGGGTGGTTTGTTGGGGTTTGGAATGTCGGTTTGTGACGCCACCCACGGTGTGTGGTGAGGTTGGGGCACCACCGCTGGCTGCTCTGTACGGGGATCCCGGGAGCTATGACAGGGAGCAGCTGGGATGTTTCTCTCCCCTCCGTGGGTAGGGGGAATTTAGTAGTCCCGGGGCCCGGAGTTGTTGACTGGAAGGTGGATTGCGGGGCTTGGCCAGGTGCAGGGTCGCGGGGTAGCGCAGTGCCAGACGGCACGGTGGTACTTACTCAGCCAGTAACGCACACGGAGTCTCTGGTAAAACAAATGGCTGGATGGACGAGTCCCACAGACGGCTGCGACGGTCACTCCCGGTAGGTTGGCGGTAACTGTCTCTCCCTGCACCGGTGTTATGTTCTCGGCCCCGATGGCTTCCCACCGGTAGCCCGCTCCCCAGCGATATGTTGGCTAAGGGAGTCCCTTTTTACCCGCAGACTCTGGTCCTGGGAGCTCTAGCTCTGGCGGTAGCTTTATCTCCCTCACGGTTTGGACGGTTGCCTTCAGTCAGGTCTTTACTGCTGGGAAACCCCGGAGGTTCCCGTCGCTGACGGATTTGACCGGTTTAACGGCGACTCCTAGCCTGGTCGGGGTCCGTAGGCCCTGCCGAATGGTGCTGGCTTCTCTTCGCTCCCCGATACGGTAACGGCGGGCCACCGCCCGTCCCCGGTCCTTACGGTTGTGCGTCAATCGGCCTCTCCTGCAGACGGTCACCACCGTCTGCCAACCTTGCTGTATGTGCCCGGGCCACGTACATGGACACGGTCAGACTGCTCCTTTACCACTTCACTACTTCACTTTCCTTACTCCAAACTACCTCTCACTCCTTTTCCCGCCTCCAGGACTGTGAACTCCTCGGTGGGTGGGGCCAACAGCCTGGCTCCACCCCACCTGGTGTGGACATCAGACCCTGGAGGGAGGCAACAAGGATTTGTGTGTGCGGCTGATGTGCCTAACCGGGGTGTGGGGAGTGTTGTTGCAGTACCTGTGACGTCCTGGCTTTTCCAGGGCGCCACATTCCCCCTTGGTTAAACGCAGACCGTCCGCGGGCTGCTCGTCCATCACCGGTTTTATTTTCACAACTAGGAAAAAGGTGGTAAAACATGTAAAATCACAAACATTCTATAAACTTCCCATAACGGGAGGCACAATGCTTTAACGTTACCAACATTTTTATTAACGGTACAGCTTCCGCTCTCCCCCCGCCCAAACAACCTGGCCCTGATGCTGCCCCTAAGAAGTGGGCAGCACCCCTTTCCCCAGTCCATAACCAAATTGCCCGAGCGGGTACGGTATCTTTCAGGGGACCCACGTTCATGGGGAACCCCGACCCCCGGAGGATCGCCACCGTTTAAGGTAGTGGCGGGCCTGGGCCATCTCTTTCCTCCAGGCCCATCCTCCCAAAACAGCCTCTCCGGAGGCGGTTACGGTATAACGTCAACATATTTTTATTTACATGCCACTAAGCTTGTGGTTGCCCTGCTAGTTCTCGGGCGTGTCCGTAAGTAGTTCCTTACACAACGGTTGCAGAAAGTCCCTACGGGCACTAGTTGCCGGCAACGGCCGGTTGAATCACGGTGCTAATCTGGTCACAGTTCGGTTGATTACTTTCATTTTTCTTATCATTCGGTCACATTCAACAACATCAATAACATCACATGGTGCTTGTGGTCCCAACGGGGACAACTTGCTGCGGGGGACCGCTGACCCTGGGGCGGCTGCCACCGCGGAGGGTCGGCCCAATCTGGGACCGGACGGTACATCAGGTTCTCCTTCCATAAGCAGTGCAGTCCAGAACCGCTGATCGCTGTTGGAAACGGCAGCGGGGGCAGCGTGCTTGGGACCTCCTCTTCCATCAACTGCACCCTCTCTGGACCCCTTGCGACAGGGCCGGTCCCCGGCTCCCACTCAATCAGGACCGGTTCGGGAGCTTGGGTGGCCTGGTCACGGCGGGCCACGACCGCCGCGGCCTCTTGCTCACGGGCCTCCACCTCGGCGACCATTCTGCGCACCTCCGCTCTCAAATCCAACAGCTGCTATAGGCTCTGTGCCCTGACCTTTGTACAGAACCGACCCAGCTCTCGCTCCAGCCACGCAGCGGTCCCGACGGGGAGCTCACCCGGGCCGCCGTCTTCAAAGGCTACTCCCCCTCTGCTTCTCCAGAGCTTAGACGCTCCGGTGGCGGGCGCCCCCGCACTCCAGCCTCAAGACGCCGCCATTCTTCCATTCGCTTCCTCCCTTGGTCTCTTTCCGGCACCTCCTCTTCAGGGGCGGGGCTTCGGCTTTCGCGCCTCCACTGCTCGGGAAGACGCTCGAGCGGGGAACTTTTCGCGCCCAAGATGGAGGATTCTGCAATTTTTCGGCCGGACACCTCCGGCAGGACACAAGGTGCACCTCTACCAGACGGCAGAGAAGTAAGATCCTGTTTGTGACGCCAAGTTGTCGCGGGCGGCGGGGCGCTGCAGTCACCACGCTCGGGTCCGGCGCTGCTGCTGCTCGGTGGCTCGAGCAGTGGGCCGGATCCGGGGACTCAAGCGGCGCTCCTCGCCCGTGAGTGAAAGGGGTGGTTTGTTGGGGTTTGGTATGTCGGTTTGTGATGCCACCCACGGTGTGTGGTGAGGTTGGGGCACCACCGCTGCTCTGTACGGGGATCCCGGGAGCGATGACAGAGAGCAGCTGGGATGTTTCTCTCCCCTCCGTGGGTAGGGGGATTTTGGTAGTCCCGGGGCCCGGAGTTGTTGACTGGAAGGTGGATTGCGGGGCTTGGCCAGGTGCAGGGTCGCGGGGCAGTGCAGTGCCAGACGGCACGGTGGTTCTTACTCAGCCAGTAACACACACGGAGTTTCTGGTAAAACAAACAGCTGGATGGACGAGTCCCACAGACGGCTTCGACGGTCACTCCCAGTAGGTTGGCGGTAACTGTCTCTCCCTGCACCGGTGTTATGTTCTCGGCCCCGATGGCTTCCCACCGGTAGCCCGCTCCCCAGCGATATGTTGGCTAAGGGAGTCCCTTTTTGCCCGCAGACTCTGGCCCTGGGAGCTCTAGCTATGGCGGTAGCTTTATCTCCCTCACGGTTTGGACGGTTGCCTTCAGTCGGGTCTTTACTGCTGGGAAACCCCAGAGGTTCCCGTCGCTGACGGATTTGACCGGTTTAACGGCGACTCCTAGCCTGGTCGGGGTCCGTAGGCCCTGCCGAATGGTGCTGGCTTCTCTTCGCTCCCCGGTCCGGTACCGGCGGGCCACCGCCCGTCCCCGGTCCTTACGGTTGTGCGTCAATCGGCCTCTCCTGCAGACGGTCACCACCGTCTGCCAACCTTGCTGTATGTGCCCGGGCCACGTACCCGGACACGGTCAGACTGCTCCTTTACCACTTCACTACTTCACTTTCCTTACTCCAAACTACCTCTCACTCCTTTTCCCGCCTCCAGGACTGTGAACTCCTCGGTGGGTGGGGCCAACAGCCTGGCTCCACCCCACCTGGTGTGGACATCAGACCCTGGAGGGAGGCAACAAGGATTTGTGTGTGCGGCTGAGGTGCCTAACCGGGGTGTGGGGTGTGTTGTTGCAGTACCTGTGACGTCCTAGCTTGTCCAGGGCGCCACATGTACTGTGGCTAAGTGTGCAGGGAGCCAGCGGTGTGCGCTGGTAACCAAGGTAAATATCGGGTTGTTTACCCGATATTTACCTTAGTTACCAAGCGCAGCATGCTTCCACGTGTAGCGACGCTCCAGCGATCCCTGCCAGGTCAGGTTGCTGGTGGGATCGCTGGAGCGTCGCTTAGTGTGACATCTCACCAGCGACCTCCTAGCAACTTACCAGCGATCCCTATCAGGTTGTATCGTTGTTGGGATCGCTGGTAAGTTGTTTAGTGTGACTGGGCCTTTAAACCTTACCACAACATCAGATAAAACACTTGGACCAATGTTATTCCAGGGGGTTGTGCACATGTCCGATTTTTTCCTCAGACTGTGCCGGTCCAAGGAAAAATATCACAGCATGACAGAGTCTGATCCAAGTAGCTGATCGCGCTTGGCTATGCAAGTGAATCGGTTGGACTGCATTCGGATGACATAAGACTTCAGTCTGATTTCCAGGGACTGTTACAATCGGGAAAACAACGACATTTTTTTACTCCTCATCCGAGAAAATTGGATCACACTATGATCGTACGCTAATCATACTCTGATCCGGATTTGATCACGGTGTGATTTGCATAATGGACCCGTCTCTCTCCTGCATCTACCCAAAAAGTGGAAACAGTTCTGAAATTATTCTTCTTGGTGGCATTATTTTAAATGACGAAAATCTGTGATTTTAACAGGGGTGTACAAACTTTTTCTATCCACTGTAGCTCTATCTGCATGTGCCACATCAATTGTAACCAATCACCAGAAGTAAACAGCTCCTCGGAGCTATACGGTTAGGCTGGATTAAAAATGAATGTAGAATATGTAACCTTTTTTCAGTGGTAGAACAATTATTTGCTGCAGATTAGATGGATCATTTATTTTTCTCACTGTTTAGAGAAAACATCATAGACAATGAATGGGTTTATCTGGAGAGTTGTCAGAAAAAACCCACAATAGTGCGTAGGTTGTTTTCCACTCAGCCCTGAGTGGACAGTTTCAGCTCTGCTATATCTCTCAGTTTGACATGTGGCGGGTAAAGCCTTCATCTCTGTCCCATGGAATATTTCTCCCAGAGACAGTGACATTACTTTGCCCAGCTGGCTGAGCCCTGGTATTTCTTGCAGGCTGAGGACAAGTTCTGCCTCCTATATGAATCTCCTTATTTAGTCAGCCTGTGAGGTGGAGCAGCTCTCTGCATTCCCACAGCTCAGGGGAGAAGGCAGACATCACACTATGTCATTCCTAACTGCGAGGATTTAACCAGTTTCCAATAAAACAGTGACTGCGACTCCTCTGAAAGGGATTAGGATGGCGGTATAATGTGTGTGCCTGGAGGAGAGCAGGATGACAATGACCCCTCAGCAGAAAACGCCTAGCAAGGACCTCGGCTCGTGGCTTCAAGAAGGAGGCAAGGTGTGTATTGTCATTTCTTATCAGTTATGTAGCGCTAATAATGAACATTCTATGGATACTTCAATGAAGCTCTCCTGACAACTCATCTTTCCTGACAACCATCTCTCCTGACAACCCATCTCTCCTGACAACCCATCTCTCCTGATAATACATCTCTCCTGATAACCCATCTTTCCTGACAACCCATCGCTCCTGACAACCCATCTCTCCTGACAACCTATCTCTCCTGACAACCCATCTCTCCTGGCAACCCATCTCTTCTGGTAACCCATCTCTTCTGACAACCCATTTCTTCTGACAACCCATCTCTTCTGACAACCCATCTCTTCTGACAACCCTTCTCCTGATAACTCATATCTCCTGATAACCCATATCTCATGACAACCCATCCCTCCTGACAACCCATCTCTTCTGACAACCCATTTCTTCTGACATCCCGCCTCTTCTGACAACCCATCTCTCCTGACAACTCATCTCTTCTGATAACCCATCTCTCCTGATAACCCATCTCTCCTGATAAATCATCTCTCCTGACAACTCATCCCTCCTGACAACCTATCTTTTCTGACAACCCATCCCTCCTGACAACCCATCCTCTTCTAACAACCCATTTCTTCTGACAACCAACCTCTTCTGACAACCCATCTCTCCTGACTACTCATCTCATCTGATAACCCATCTCTCCTGATAACCCATCTCTCCTGATAACCCATCTCTCCTGATAACCCATCTCTCCTGATAACTCATCTCTTCTGATAACCCATCTCTCCAGACAACCCATATCTCCTGATAAATCACCTCTCCTGACAACTCATCCCTCCTGACAACCCATCTCTTCTGACAACCCATCTCTTCTGACAACCCATCTCTTCTGATAACCCATCTCTTCTGACAACCCATGTCTTCTAACAACCCATCTCTTCTGACAACCCTTCTCCTGATAACCATATCTCCTGATAACCCATATCTCCTGATAACCCATCTCTCATGACAACCCATCTCTCATGACAACCCATCCCTCCTAACAACCCATCTCTTCTGACAACCCATTTCTTCTGACAACCCATCCCTCCTGACAACCCATTTCTTCTGACAACCCATCTCTCCTGACAACCCATTTCCCCTGACAACTCATCTCTTCTGACAAGCCATCTCTCCTGACAAAGCTTCACTTTTTTTGAGCCTGGTGGCTTTTCAGACTGTATTTCAGTTTGTATATAGAATATTAATTGCTGTATATTTTCATGGTAATTAGTTCAGATACACAAATAATCTGCATTTGTTTTTTTATTATTATTATTATTATTATTATTATTATAATATGGCTATCATTATTTATATGACATGGGCAGCGTATTGTGCACCTGCCACTAACTGTCTGGGTTGTCAACAATCCATAAAGTAAGGGGCATTTTTTTCCTCATGACCCTAAAAAAGTTGACACGTCTGATGTTTCTAATTTGGAGCCCGTACATATAAAGCTGAGTTCACATGTCCAGTAATCATCCATTAGAATGGATCCTTTAGAGATCCATTGCAAAAAAAAGTTGTTAAAAAACTGATGTTTGCCCGATCCTTTTTTTTAACATTGGAGTCTATGGAGAACGGATCCTTTACGGATTGCTATGTAGCCATCCATTTTTCTTGCATTTGTAACGGATCCGTTTTTATCTTACAGGATCCGTTTCAAACGGAAGATAAATAGCAATCCGTTAACGGATCTGTTCTCCATAGACCTCTAGGTTAAAAAAACTGATCGGGCAGAAATAATTTTGCCAATGGATCTCTGCAGCATCCGGTCTAACGGATGATTGTAGGACATATGAGCTCAGCTGACAGATTCCCCTTCTGGTTACAAGGAGCTGTGCAGAATTTTAAAAAATATTTCATATTGTTAGGAAAGAGATAACATACCAAAATATCTAGGCCTCGGTTCCACTTGCGGTTTGTACGGAGGAGTGTATTCCAATAAAACATCGGATTGCTCTCACTCTAGTGCAAACCTATGGGGCAGTGTCCATCTGCAATTGATTTCTCATGCCATATCACCATGAGAAAAGAATCGCAGCAAGCTGCTTATGGCGGCGAATCTCCGCTCACACGCACCCATACAAGTCTATGGGTGTGTGTTAAACATCGCACTACACTCGCTTGTCATCTGACCACAGTGCAATGTATGGAGAGAGATAGGCCGGGGTGGAGATAGAAAGAAAGTACTCTCTCCCCCTTTCCTCCGCAGGTGTGATATGATCGCAAGATCGCATCACAGTTGCATGACCCTAGGCTTACGCCCACAGCAGATGGTCATTAGCATATCGCTTCCGATGTTCTCACATTGGAAGCTGTATGCAAGGGGAACCGAGGCCTTATTGGGTAAATCCCCTACTGTGACACTACTCTGATAGTCCAACTGGTCTTTGTTAGCTGTCCTGCAGTGATTACATTGCAAATACCAATTATTGGTATCAGTAGTCACATGCCAATCATGCTATTATCACTGCTGACATCAGCGATTGGCTGCAGTGGTCATATGTGGGTTGATAGAACCTTGCTGTAGGATAACTGCCCAAAAATGGTTTCATAGTTTTTAAGCTTGTCAGTAGACATAATTCCACCAAGTTCAACCTACATCTATCATGAGAAAGACAAAAATCCCATGGGGCAGATGCTATTAGCTCCATACTATAAGAAAAATTCCTTCCCACTCCACATACGACAATCAGGCTAGTTCCCTGGAGCAACGTTCCCTCACAGAATCTAGTGGTCATCATAACTGTCATATTATATTAATGAGGAAAGGCATTCGGGCCTCTTTTTTACATCATGTGGCAGAGAGTTCTATAGTTTCATTGCTCTTACAGTAAAGAATCCATAATAATCTCACTGCTCTTACAGTAAAGAATCCATGATCTCACTTCTCTTACAGTAAAGAATCCATTATCTCACTGATCTTACAGTAAAGAACCCATAATCTCACTGCTCTTACAGTAAAGAATCTATAATCTCACTGCTCTTACAGTAAAGAATCCATGATCTCACTTCTCTTACAGTAAAGAATCCATTATCTCACTGATCTTACAGTAAAGAACCCATAATCTCACTGCTCTTACAGTAAAGAATCCATTATCTCACTGATCTTATAGTAAAGAATCCATGATCTCACTTCTCTTACAGTAAAGAATCCATTATCTCACTGATCTTACAGTAAAGAACCCATAATCTCACTGCTCTTACAGTAAAGAATCTATAATCTCACTTCTCTTACAGTAAAGAATCCATGATCTCACTTCTCTTACAGTAAAGAATCCATTATCTCACTGATCTTACAGTAAAGAACCCATAATCTCACTGCTCTTACAGTAAAGAATCCATTATCTCACTGATCTTATAGTAAAGAATCCATGATCTCACTTCTCTTACAGTAAAGAATCCATTATCTCACTGATCTTACAGTAAAGAACCCATAATCTCACTGCTCTTACAGTAAAGAATCTATAATCTCACTGCTCTTACAGTAAAGAATCCATGATCTCACTTCTCTTACAGTAAAGAATCCATTATCTCACTGATCTTACAGTAAAGAACCCATAATCTCACTGCTCTTACAGTAAAGAATCCATTATCTCACTGATCTTATAGTAAAGAATCCATGATCTCACTTCTCTTACAGTAAAGAATCCATTATCTCACTGATCTTACAGTAAAGAACCCATAATCTCACTGCTCTTACAGTAAAGAATCTATAATCTCACTGCTCTTACAGTAAAGAATCCATGATCTCACTTCTCTTACAGTAAAGAATCCATTATCTCACTGATCTTACAGTAAAGAACCCATAATCTCACTGCTCTTACAGTAAAGAATCCATTATCTCACTGATCTTATAGTAAAGAATCCATGATTTCACTTCTCTTACAGTAAAGAATCTGCATCTGCCATTATGATTAAAACTTCTTTCCTCTAGATGTAGAGGATATCCCTTTGTCCCCATTGCAGGCCAAGGTGTACAAAGATCAGTAGAAAGGTCGCTGTACTGTTCTTTCATATAGTTGTACATTGTCTAAAATCTGGACATTTAGAAAACAGTCTTGGACAAGCAGATACAGACATCACAGCAAAGATGAATATACTGGCACTTTATGCAAGAGTTGTACTTTACTATTAATGTTGCTTTTGCATAGAAATTCTGATCAAATGCATTGATCATTGATTAAAAAATAAAAGTCATATCAACCAATAGAAATTTCCAGGCATGATGTGGTTGATAATGTTACAGTTCCATAACTCTTAACAATTATGTTATGGTGACAATATTGCTCCCTAAGGAAGAGAAAGTCTCAAGTAGTAAAGATTTGTATTCATGTTTGATTAATTAAACATTTTTTTTGGGTGATGTACAAAACTAGTGGGGAAGTATAACATTGGGAATCCTAACAGTGAGTAGTATACACGTATATGTTGGTAATTTTTGGCGGCTCTAGAAGTCATTATGTGACCACTCTCGTGCAATTTGCATTTGTGGTCTCTTCTGTTTATTTGTTTAATGCATTTGATGGCTGAAACTATCAAAACAAACTATTAAGCAGGGGAATCCTAACAGTAGGTATATTACACACTGTTGTCAACCTCTCCCTCAAGTTTGATACTTAGCCCAAAAAACGTCTCTAAATACACATTTATTATTGTGATGCTTTACTTACTATATTATATGGCACTGTGGTAGTGCCGCGAGCACAGCTACAATGCAGCTTTTGGGTTTTGGCTAGAATTTTACTCTTTGAAATGTGACATTTTTAAATACGTAGTGAAAGAATTACCAGACCTACTGTGAAATTAATTTCATTAAATTGACTTTTAATTTTTGGACTTTTTATTCAAGTTTTTATGTTAAGCGTGCTATAGACTTAGCGGTATTATTGAAGGCTATGGGCATCTTTTCATTGTTCTTCCTTCCATTTACCTACTTCCAGCTGCAGACTTATTATTTCTGAATCTATTCCCACCACATTTCGACTGGGGATATTCCAGAAATTCCAGAATCAAATGTTTTGAAGTTTGAAACAATTTTGCTCATATGTTGGAGCAGCAGGATTTCCACATCACATTTAACGTGAAGGATGAATTTTGATGATATGTCTTTTGTTGCTGTTTTTTTCATCAGTACTGAATTTTCATGTGTTCTCCATATCTGCCAAGAATGGGCTGGGCCGGGGATCAGGGGGGCAAATGTCCCCCCGGGCCACTCCCTCGCCAGCTGTGCAGGGCCTTCTGTTTCTTCTTTGGTGCTTTGTGTGTTGGCCATCACTTTAGCAGACATTGCCGCAAATAATGCAATGTGCGGCCTTGTATGTTAGCAGTGACGGATCTGGGGCGGCACATAAGCAGAATTAGTGCCAGCCCGGTTATATCATTATTAGCAGACAGTCACACAGTGCACTATTTGTGGCCATGTCTGCTGAAGAACCAGTCATCACACCGTGCGCCTTGCACAGGCACATGCCCGCGAGAGGCTTGCTGCTGGCTTCCCCATATTAAAAATACCTCTAATGTTTCTATGTATGTGCATAAATGAAGTGTATTTTTATGTGTCAGTGTATATGTCTGTTTATACATTTATGTCTGTTTATATGCATTTTTGTGAATTTACCTTCAAGTATGTATATGCCTGTATGTACATGACTGCATACCATGTCTGTGCATATCTATGTTATGTATTTGTGCATGTCTGTGTATGACTACGTGTGTGCTCATATATTTGCATACTCTATGTGTACACGTCTACATGTGTGCTTCTATATCTGTCTGCTTATACATTATGTGCATCTCTGCATATTGTATGTGTGTATGTCTGTGTACCATGTGTGCATGTCTTCATATGTGTGCCTGTCTGTGTACCATGTGTGTTCATGTCTTCATGTGTGTGTCTGTCTGCGTACCATGTATGTGCATGTCTTCATGTGTGTGCCTGTCTTGGTACCATGTGTGTGCATGTCTTCATATGTGTGCCTGTCTGTGTACCATGTGTGTTCATGTCTTCATGTGTGTGTCTGTCTGCGTACCATGTATGTGCATGTCTTCATGTGTGTGCCTGTCTGTGTACCATGTGTGTGCATGTCTTCATGTGTGTGCCTGTCTGCATACCATGTATGTGCATGTCTTCATGTGTGTGCCTGTCTGCATACCATGTATGTGCATGTCTTCATGTGTGTGCCTGTCTGCGTACCATGTGTGTGCATGTCTTCATGTGTGTGCCTGTCTGCATACCATGTATGTGCATGTCTTCATGTGTGTGCCTGCCTGCATACCATGTGTGTGCATGTCTTCATGTGTGTGCCTGTCTTGGTACCATGTGTGTGCATGTCTTCATGTGTGTGCCTGTCTGCATACCATGTATGTGCATGTCTTCATGTGTGTGCCTGCCTGCATACCATGTGTGTGCATGTCTTCATGTGTGTGCCTGTCTGTGTACCATGTGTGTGCATGTCTTCATGTGTGTGCCTGTCTGTGTACCATGTGTGTGCATGTCTTCATGTGTGTGCCTGTCTGCGTACCATGTATGTGCATGTCTTCATGTGTGTGCCTGTCTGTGTACCATGTGTGTGCATGTCTTCATGTGTGTGCCTGTCTGTGTACCATGTGTGTGCATGTCTTCATGTGTGTGCCTGTCTGTGTACCATGTGTGTGCATGACTTCATGTGTGTGCCTGTCTGTGTACCATGTGTGTGCATGTTTATGTGTGTGCATGTCTGCACACTGTATGTATCTTTGTACTGTATGTGTGTGTGTGTGTGTGTGACAGCTTTACTATTTGCACAAGTGTGCCTTAGGCCCCGTCACACTAAGCAACATCGCTAGCAACATCGCTAGCAACATCGCTGCTAACGAACAACTTTTGTGACGTTGCTAGCGATGTTGCTGTGTGTGACATCCAGCAACAACCTGGCCCCTGCTGTGAGGTCGTTGGTTGTTGCTGAATGTCCTGGGCCATTTTTTAGTTGTTGCTGTCCCGCTGTGAAGCACAGATCGCTGTGTGTGACAGCGAGACAGCAACAACTAATGTGCAGGCAGCAGGAGCCGGCTTCTGCGGAGGCTGGTAACCAATGTAAACATCGGGTAACCAAGAAGCCCTGTCCTTGGTTACCCGATATTTACCTTTGATACCAACCTCCGCCGCTCTCACTGTCAGTGCCGGCTCCTGCTGTGTGCACATTTAGCTGCAGCACACATCGGGAAATTAACCCCATGTGTGCTGTAACTAGGAGAGCAGGGAGCCAGCGCTCAGTGTGCGCTGCTCCCTGCTCTCTGCACGTGTAGCTCCGTGTGGTGGTAACCAAGGTAAATATCGGGTTGGTTACCCGATATTTACCTTAGTTACCAAGCGCAGCATCTTCCACGCGGCGCTGGGGGCTGGTCACTGGTTGCTGGTGAGCTCACCAGCAACTTGTGTAGCCACGCTCCAGCGATCCCTGCCAGGTCAGGTTGCTGGTGGGATCGCTGGAGCGTTGCAGTGTGACATCTCACCAGCAACCTCCTAGCAACTTACCAGCGATCCCTATCGTTGTTGGGATCGCTGGTAAGTTGCTTAGTGTGACTGGACCTTAATAAGTCCAGTCACACTAAGCAACTTACCAGCGATCCCAACAACGATAGGGATCGCTGGTAAGTTGCTAGGAGGTTGCTGGTGAGATGTCACACTGCAACGCTCCAGCGATCCCACCAGCAACCTGACCTGGCAGGGATCGCTGGAGCGTCGCTACACAAGTTGCTGGTGAGCTCACCAGCAACCAGTGACCAGCCCCCAGCGCCGCGTGGAAGCTGCTGCGCTTGGTAACTAAGGTAAATATCGGGTAACCAACCCGATATTTACCTTGGTTACCACCGCATGGAGCTACACGTGCAGAGAGCAGGGAGCAGCGCACACTGAGCGCTGGCTCCCTGCTCTCGTAGTTACAGCACACATCAGGTTAATTACACGATGTGTGCTGCAGCTACATGTGCACAGAGCAGGGAGCAGCGCACACTGCTTAGCGCTGGCTCCTTGCTCTTATAGTTACAGCACACATGGGGTTAATTTCCCGATGTGTGCTGTAGCGGCCACTTTGGAATGAGCAGTTTTACAGAATTGGGGGGTCAGAAAACCAGTCAGTGGCTGATGTAACCACCATTTGCCTCACACTGTGCAATACATCTCTTTCACAAAGAGTTGCTCAGGTTGTTGATTGTGGCCTGTGAAATGTTGACATCAGCAAACTGCTCACCAATACGACATCATACCCGCAGTTGGCCATCTGCTCTGCAGAGTGAAAAACTGGATTCATCCATGAAGAAAAACCTCTCCAACATGCCAGACAGCAGTGAAAGTGAGCATTCGTCCAGTCAAGTCGGTTATGACAACAAACTGCGCTCAGGTGGAGACTCCGATGAGGATGACGAGCAGCAGAGAAGCCTCGCTGAGATGGTGTCTGACAGTTTGTGCTGAAATTCTTTGGTTATTCACTGATTGTTGCAGCCGCAGTTCAGGTGGCCGGTCTCAGAAGATGCTTGAGGTAAAGACGCTGGATGTGGAGGTCCAGGGCTAGTGGGGTTTCACATCGTCTGTTGTTGTGAGGTCGGTTGGATGTTCTGCTAAATTCTCAGACACTTTTGGAAATGGCTTATGGTAGAGAAATGAACATTCACTTTAAGGGTGACAGCTCTGGTGGACATTTCTACCATCAACATGCCAATTACACACTCTCTAAAAACTTGCGATATCTGTGCATTGTGCTTTGTGATAAAAACTGCACATTTTAGAGTGGCCTCTTATTGTGGTCAGCCTAAGGCACTTAAAAGTATTCAATCCCCATTACAAATTAGGTTTATTAGCAATAGCACAATGTACAAACGTTCTGTTGTTTATAATAAATCATTTAAACAAGAACAATAAAATTCAACACAATTAATGTAACAAGTCGTTCCTCCAAACTTAACGGACTTGTTCAGACGAGTCTAATGTAATTTAATACGGCTGTTCGGCTCACAGGGTTTTTTTAACAAAGACATAGTGTCCATGTGAAAGAAGGCTCAGCATGCATTATTCTGTTCCTTACTTCGGATTAAATTTGTACATTAAAATCTATGGGTGTGCAAAAAATCTGATTCCATACGGATCATCAGAGTGGATGCATTACCATTATTAAACTAAGAAACTTTATTTTATCCCTATACATTTTATAGATGGTAATTTATAAATACAGATTTATTCCTTCGAAAGACAATACTAAGGACTAATACTAAGTGAAAGAAAAGCGATTACGGCAGCTAAATAGGAAAGGGTTCTTTACAGTTAGAGCAGTCAGACTGTGGAATACCCTACCACAAGAGGTAGTAATGGCAGATACTATAACAGCTTTTAAAAAAGGGCTGGATGATTTCCTCAGTACACACAACATTGTTGGTTATAAGTGACTCAGTGACAAAATGTATAATTGGTGGAGGAAGGTTGAACTAGATGAACCTAGGCCTTTTTTCAACCTATGTAACTAAGATACCACACGGATGTCACATGGATATAAAATATGGACACACGTATGGGACTCTGATGACAAAACAGATTAAAATCTTCCGAGTTTTGTAGATGAAATTTCGACTATTTTTAATATGCTTGCCTAACCTCTGTCTTAATGGCTACTGCAGTTTCAGAACTATTCAACCCCTTAACATCAAACATTTTTAATAGTTAACAGAACTTCTTTGGCTAATGAGAGCTGCTGTAAACATGATGTATTGCCAAACATCAACTTCTGACACTGATCCAGTTTAGTTGTCAATGGAGTGGCCTAAACAGTTAAAGGAAATATGTCACCAGGTTTTTGCTGTGTAATCTGACAGCAGCATGATATATGGACAGAGACTCTGATTCCAGTGATGTATCACTGACCTAAAAACACAAGAAAAGTGGGCTATGGAGCAATGACATAAACTTTATGACGTATGGATCAGCGGTATGTCTGAAGGAGGAAGAATGGATCATATGCTACAAAGAACACCCCGCCTACAGTGAAGCATGGCTGTGGCTCGCTGATGCTATAGAACTGATTTGCTTCTGCTGGCACTGGAAACCTCAAGCGTGTAGGAGACATGATGGATTCAATCAAGTGTCAACAAATCCTAGATAAAAATATCTTGCCTTCTGTAAGGAAGCTGAAGCTTGGGCATAATTGAAACTTCCAACCAGACAATGAACCCAACCTTGACCTAAAGTCTACCAAAGCATAGAGCTGGAAGATTCTGGAGTGGCCAGCACAGTCGGCTAACTTGAAACCCATACAAAATCTTTTTGGGATTTGGAAAAAGTGTGTACAGGATGTAAACCTAAGAATATTAAAGAACTTGAGACCATTGCCCATGAAGAATGGGCTAAGATTATTTAGAAACGCTGCCAACACTAATGTCCCTCTATGTGTCATGTTGCAACAGGTAATAACTGCCAATTTAAGTACTAAAGATGCTTGACATAAAGAGGTTGAGTACTTCTGAGATTGAAATAACCATAAAACTGGTAATTTTATGCTGAATAGTGAGGTCTCTTTTACTTTTACTTTTAAAAGCATTTAACACATGAAGAAAGAGAGGTGCAAAAAGCCAAGGAAAGTAATGACACCAGCTGAAATCTATCAGTAATTAGAAAGAAATCCTGCCACTTAGTGCAAAATAAGGGTACTTTACATGCTGAGATATCGGTATCGATATCGCTAGTAAGCGTACCCGCCCCTGTCGGTTGTGCGACACAGGCAAATCGCTGCTCGTGGCGCACAACATCGCTTACACCCGTCACACGAACTTACCTTCCCTGCGACGTCGCTGTGGCCAGCGAACCGCCTCCTTCCTAAGGGGGCGGTTCGTGCGGCGTCACAGCGACGTCACACGGCAGCCGTCCAATAGAAGCGGAGGGGCAGAGATGAGCAGATTGAAGATCCCGTCCACCTCCTTCCTTCTTTTCCGGTGGACACAGGTAGGAGATGTTCGTCGTTCCTGCGGTGTCACACGTAGCGATGTGTACTGCCGCAGGAACGACAAACAACATCGTACCTGCAGCAGCAACGATATTAAGGAAAGGAGCAACGTGTCAACAATCAACAATTTTTGACATTTTTGCGATCGTTGATCGTCGCTCCTCTTGGTGTCACACGCTGCGATGTCGCTAACATCACCGGATGTGTGTCACTAACGACGTGACCCCGACGGTATATCGTTAGCGATGTTGCAGCGTGTAAAGCACCCTATAGTATCAGCTGTTTCAACTGAATAAAAAGATGTCTCATTTCCAAGGTGCCACACAAGAAATATCTCATGATGGGCTTATGATTAAGGACTCTCTTGTTTTTACCGCAGTCCGAAACACGTTAAGTCTCTTGTGAGGTACACCGCTTGATCTCCACAGGTACTTTTTTAACCATGGAAATAAAGTTTTTTGATGTTTTTATAATATAATCATGCCGGATCCTTTTTTCCACTACTCCTTACCCTCATGATGAGTAAAACCTGTGAGCTGTCTCAAGACCTTAACAAATTTATTGTTGCAAAACTTACAATAAATATTCTAACCTACTGAAGGTCCCAGTGAGCACTGTTGGGGCCATAATCTGGAAGTGGAAAGAACATCATTTTACCATAAACCGGCCACAGCCTGGTGCTCCTCGTAAAATTTCAGACAGAGGAGAGAAAAGAATAATCAGAAGAGCTGTCCAAAAGCCATGGATCACCTGTGGAGAGCTACAGAAAGACCTGGAATCAGCAGGTACATAAAGGAAGGCTGAATGGACAAATGTATCAACACATTCTTGATAAAAAAAAATGTCTGCCAGCTACTAGGATCATGAAGATGAAACAAATGTAAGCATGTCAGCAAGACAATGATCCCAAACACACAGCCAAGGAAACTCTCAATTGGTTTCAGAGAAAGAAAATAAAGCTGCTAAAATGGCCGAGCCGATCACCTGACCTGAATCCAATAGAAAATGTGTGGAAGGAACTAAAGCTCAGAGTTCATAGCAGGAGCCCACTGAACCTTCAGGAGTTGAAGAGTGTTTTTGTGAAAGAACGGACCATAATCACATCTGAGCACCGCATGCCACTAGTTTCTCAATACAGGAGGCATTTTGAATATGTCATCCTCAACAAAGAGTTTTGTACAAACTATTACATTTCAGTAAGCAGGTTCAATACCTTTTCCCTGTGTCATTTCTCATTATTTCACATATCTTTATTTATGGACATCTTTGGTTTGATGTCTTTACCTGTGTGGATATTATAGATTTTTTTACTGACATCTGGTGAGAAATTCATGTCAATAGCACCTTTAGAAAAGGCACACTGTAAATGCCTCATTCACAGATTGACAGCGATATTTAACAGATTAAAGCTTCACCCGCGGCAGTTAGCGTTAGATGATGGCTGATTATCACAACCATCATCTGCTGGCAAAGATGCAGGGTTTGGCTTGCGAGCCCACATTAAAATCAGGGAGCCGGCATATGACATACTCAGTATGGGTTAAAAGGAATCTGTCAGTAGGATTAACTCCCCAAAGCCATCTTTATGGGCATACAGGTCATAGGATTAAATGATACCTTGATATGAACTGTTACTGATTAAGATGAGTACATCATGTATTTTTTGCATATAATTCTGTTCCAGCATCATTGGATTCTGAAGATTCCCACCCAAATGCATATTAAAAGGACACCCTTTTGGCATGGCTTTGCTCACGAGCAGTCCAGTGTATATTTTTCTACCATTTACACTGTGTAGTACTAATGTCTTGTGAATCGAGCATCACATATCAGAAGGTTTCTATAACTGCAGATTCAATAGGTCCTGGCAGGCTTGGACTGGACCATTGGGAGACAGGAAAATCTTCCGGTGGGCCCCTTTGCAGACACGAGTACCACTCTATATGAGTAGTAGTTGGCACAATATACTTGATTCTCTATGTAAAGACAAGGGCAGCATCTCACCATTCATTTAACAAATTCCCCAGTGTATTAATATATAGAAGCTTAAATACACTTGTGAATGAGAGTAATGAAATACCGTATTTTCAAACGTATAAGATGACTTTTTAACCCTGAAAATCTTCTAAAAAATCAGGGGTTGTCTTATATGCTGGGTGTCGTCTTATACGGCGGTGCATGGTGCTGCATGAGCCCATTGTTTCGTAATGCCCTCCTACCAGTCCCCTTCTTACACACAATAAACATTATTCTCACCTCTCCTGCATTCCCGCGGTGCCTTCAACTTCTTCTAGCAGACTGCAGGCCCATAGACCCCTCCGCGATAGTGTGACGCCCTGAACCCCAGGGGTCACAGGTCACAACATCACCACATACACCCCCCCACACTAGAAAGGTACCATCAGTCAACCACAAAGACCTGATTGCCTCCCTCAGTGTTAGACAGGCACACCAGGTGGGCGGGGTCAGGTGGAAAGACCCGCCCCCCGAGGAGTCTGCTGGCCTGAGGCAGGAAAACACAAGGAGTTGAGTGAGGAGTGGAGTGCAGGACAGTGGAGTGGAGAGTTGGTCCAGAACAGTCAGGCAGGCAGACGGCAGTGGCCGCCTGCAGGAGACCGAGAACACGACCAGCGGAACCATAAGTGACCGGGACAGGGTAGTGGCCCGCAGGAACCGAACCGGGGAGCTAACAGGATACCGGAGCACCAGACAGGGTACTCAGACCCCGAACTAGGCTATATGCCACCACCATAGTCGAATTAACTGATTGCAGTCTGGACCTCAGGGGTTCATTCCCACCAAAGTGCCGTTTGACGGCAATAGCCCAACCCGTCCAGATAGTAGCCACCGCCAAAGGCCAGAGATCCAAGGGCCAGCGCCTGCGGGCAAAGGAGCTCCTCCGATATCTACACGCCGGGGAGCGGACTATCAGTGCTCAGGCACAGTGGTCAAACTACAACATAGGTGCAGGAGAAAGGTGGACATTGCCAACCCGACTAGGAAGCTGCAGCCAGCTGCGGGCCCCGTTCATACCTTCGTTTGGTTTACCAGTGACTCTGTGTGGTGGTTTAATCGTGAGTACACCAGTGCCATCAGGCACCACACCGTGCTGAACCGCAACCCTGCGCCCTGCACCCCGGCCCTCGCACCAACGGGCCCCAGGACCAACACCCCCTACCCATGGAGGGGTCAACACCTAGCTGCGCCACTACACCACTCCCGGGAGTCCCCGTACCTTCACCGCAGCGGTGGTGTCCACCATCACCACAACCCGTGGGTGGCGTCACGAACAATCACCCCAAAACCAAATATCCTCATTCCCCCGTGTGTAACGCCAACTCTCTTGCAGAGCAACGTGACCCCCGGGTCCGTGAGAGGCTCGAGCCACCACCCGTAGAACGCGAGCACGGATCCAAGTGGCTCGGCAGCCGCAGCCGAGGCCGCGGGGCGGTACAATAGCGTCATCTACACGGGGCCACCACCACCACTGCCATCATGGCTTTACTGCAGTTGAATGCTTTGCGGTGCCGTAAAGCATTCAACTGCAGTAAAGCACTGACAGCAGCGGCGGCGGCCCCGTGTAGAGGATGTGATCATGGAGCGGTCTATGGGCCTGCGGTCCGCAAGAAGCACTCCTTCATAATTGCATCCCATACACGGGGCCGCTGCTGTCAGCGCTTTACTGCAGTTGAATGCTTTACGGCACCACAAAGCATTCAGCTGCAGTAAAGCAATGATGGCAGATAGCAGCCCTGTGCATTGGACGCTATCACGGAGGGGTCTATGGGCCTGTGGTCTACAAGAAGCAGCTGAGGTCACCGCGGGAATGGAGGAGAGGTGAGAATAATGTTTATTGTGTGTAAACAATGGCATAATAGGGGAGAAGAAGGTAACTAGCAGGAGGGCATTACTAAACAAGGGGCTCACTACTACAAGGGGGGACAAGGATGGGTACATTACTAAACAATCGGCACATTACTGCAGGGGACATTGCTAAACAATAGGCACATTACTGCAGGGGACATTACTAAACAATAGGCACTTTACTCGGGTCAGCTGTATATGTATACTTGATTATATACGGTATATCCCAAACTATATTTTAACTGGAAAAGTTGGGGGTCGTCTTATACACCCAGTTATCCTGTACGCCGGAAAATACAGTATTTGCAGGAAGCTGAACAAGGGGCACCAAGAGTCAATGTTACTGATCGGCCCTTGGCAGTGTTGTCTTGGTGAATGGTTCTTTGTTAAAAACCTTAACAAGAAATAAATAGAACTTGAAGAGTTTTTTCGACACATTTGCCTCCAACTGTAAAGTCAGAAAATTGATAAATTAGTGCATGGGCCAAGTGCCACTGCACTGCGTGAGTAATCTTTCCAAATATTGCCAGGAATGTTGTGTTACTAACGCACAGGATCAGTTTCACAAGGTAATGCTCATAACTGGTAAGGCATCAGCGGCATGTAGTAATGAAGTCCAGATGGTGGGAGCTGTGTTTACTCAATGGATAAGTCTCCATGCCAAGCCGCTAACAATTGTATTACATGACGGTAATCAATATCTCGTGATAAGAAAGACCAAAAGACAGCCAACATAAATTAAAGCAGTAACAGAAACCACAGCCCTGACATTGACTGCAGTTTACGTGACATTATGTGGATATTACTCAGGATCAAAGGTACACGGTCCTCTACAAGCCTCTGGAAATCAGTGGCTATTTATGGGCAAACATCTGAGTTGTTTTTCAACCTTGGGATCAGGAGCACCGTGTTGAGTAGATACATTTTATCCATCTAATTGCAACATTTATCTTCAGGCTCCTCAAGCAAATAAGGCAGTGCTCAAGATCGCTATAGATATATATATATATATATATATATAAACACTCTGCTGACATCTGCCTTCTTAATTTTCCTTCTATGCCTTCTACTAGGACAACAAAATTCACAGCAGTGCCAAAACTATCTGTATCTGTAATGGGGTCCATTTGGCTTCCGTCTGTAGCCCAGCATGCCGCACTATTTTAGGTGTCATTGACAATGTCTATGATGGAGAACCAAGGAATATATTTATGAAAGGAAGCCCGGTGTATAGGAGCAGTATAATGTAGGGATGGACACAATGATTTGTCACTTACTCGCTTTTTTCTGCAGTTTCATGAAACTGCTGTTTGTAGTTTCATAAAATTGCTGTTTGTTGGATGAATCATGTGTCCTTTCTATTAGACTAGGTCCATGGAAAGAAACAGACATCACTTGGACCAATAATATTCAATTGGGCCTTCAGATGACCTATTTTTATGGTGAAAAAAATCCCAACATGGTCAACTCTTAAGGCCCCGTCACACTAAGCAACATCGCTAGCAACATCGCTGCTAATGAACAACTTTTGTGACGTAGCAGCGATGTTGCTGTGTGTGACATCCAGCAACAACCTGGCCCCTGCTGTGAGGTCGTTGGTTGTTGCTGAATGTCCTGGGCCATTTTTTAGTTGTTGCTGCCCGCTGTGAAGCACAGATCGCTGTGTGTGACAGCGAGACAGCAACAACTAAATGTGCAGGCAGCAGGAGCCGGCTTCTGCGGACACTGGTAACCACGGTAAACATCGGGTAACCAAGAAGCCCTGTCCTTGGTTACCCGATATTTACCTTCGTTACCAGCCTCCGCCGCTCTCACTGTCAGTGTCGGCTCCTGCTCCTTGCACATGTAGCAGAGTACACATCGGGTAATTAACCCGATGTGTACTGTAGCTAGGAGAGCAGGGAGCCAGCGCTAAGCAGTGTGCGCGGCTCCCTACTCTCTGCACATGTAGCTGCAGCACACATCGGGTTAATTAACCCGATGTGTGCTGTAACTAGGAGAACAGGGAGCCAGCGCTAAGCGGTGTGTGCTGCTCCCTGCTCTCTGCACGTGTAGCTGCGTGCGCTGGTAACCAAGGTAAATATCGGGTTGGTTACCCGATATTTACCTTAGTTACCAAGCGCAGCATCGCTTCAGTGCGTCGCTGCTGGCTGGGGGCTGGTCACTGGTTGCTGGTGACAGCTCACCAGCAACCCGTGTAGCGATGCTCCAGCGATCCCTGCCAGGTCAGGTTGCTGGTGGGATCGCTGGAGCGTCTGACTGTGTGACCTCTCACCAGCAACCTCCTAGCAACTTACCAGCGATCCCTATCAGGTTGTATCGTTGTTGGGATCGCTGGTAAGTTGTTTAGTGTGACGGTACCTTTAGCCTTATGTGCATGTGTTATAAAATGTTTCGCAATGTATTTACAACAAAAAAAGGGCAACTAATCCAGTCAGCTCAGGCCAAGAAATCTATTGCACTAACGGAATGCAGCGAAACCCCTTAATGATGGAGGCTTCACAGGTGCAAGGTAAAGCAATCACTCACACGCTACCACTAGTGGGGGGGGGGTGATGCTAAATGATAAAATTGCACACTAGTGGTGTGCTTAGGACGTTGCTTACACTTTAAGTGCACGGTGTCCGGTTAGCAACCTATTGGTCACGCCCATACTATTAGAGCAGGCGGGAAAAAAACTGCACTTTTGTCGCCATTTTCCGTGACCTGTAGCGTTTTAATTTTTCGGGATCTGGGGCTTAGTAATGGCTTACTTTTTGCGTTTTGAGTTAGGCCAGGTGCGCACGTTGCGTCCAGTACCTTGCAGAAATGAACGCATCATCTGACAGAATTTGTCATTGTCAAATTTGGCTTTGACCACAAAAACGCAGGAAATACGCATGCGTTTTTCTAGCGTTTTTGCTGCGTTTTGACCACGTTTTACATGCATTTTCTGTTCTTAAAGTCAGATGCGTTTTCAATATAAATACACTACTGAATAAAGTTTAAACATTCAAACACTTGGAAAAAAATGGAAAAAAAAGAAAAAAAGTCATGCTTTAAATCATATACAAAATAGCTAATTTTAATAAAAATCTTATTGTGATTTAATATTTATGTATAAAATAACATTAAATTCATGTTTAACACCTTTTTTTATAGTCGGGCTGGATGTGAGGGCACATGGAAACGTCATGAACTCACTATAATGCCAAAAACGCATGCTTTGATTTTGTCAAAAAAGCATGCGTTTTAAATCAAAAAAGCATGTAAAACGCTAGGATTTTGATTTAGGATGCGTTTTGAACAATATCATTGACTTCAATGATAGCAAAACGCTGCCAAAATGGCCAAAACAATTGACATGTTGCTTCTTCAAACGCAGAGATTTTGTCAAATTTTTGGCACCTAAAACGCTGCATTTTTAAATGCATAGTGCACACAAGAAAGCCCTATTTTCCATAGACTTTGCCTGGAAATCAAAACGCATGCATTTTTGCATTAAAACGCTGCAGTTCAAAACGCTGTGGAAACGCATGAAAAACGCAACGTGCGCACTTAGCCTTACTGTTTTTAATTATACCATTTTTGGATAAATATGATGTTTTGATAACATGTTATTGCATTTTAATGCAATGTTGCAGCGACCAAAAAATGTAATTCTGGCACTTTGATTTTTTTCTCACTACACCCTTTACCAATCGGATTAATTGATTTTATATTTTGATAGATCAGGCATTTCTGAACTCCGCAATATCAAATATTTACATATTTTATGCAATATAATTTACTATTATTATTGTTATTATTTTCAGTGGGGCAAAAGGAAGGTTATTTGAACTTTTATATATATATTTTTTTAAACTTTTTATTTATTTTTTCTAGTCTCCTTAGGGCACTTGAAGCCTGCACTGTCCGATTGCTTCTGCTGTTCAGAACACCACCATATTTTACTGTTGGTATTACATTCCTTTCCTGAAATTCTACCCAAGATGTAATGGAACATACACCTTCTAAAAAGTTCAACTTTTGTCTTGTCAGTCCACAGAGTATTCTCCCAAAGGTGTTGTGGATTATCAAGATGTTTTCTGGCAAAATAGGCAAACCTTTATGATGTTTTTGCTGTGCAGTGGTTTTCGTTTTGGCACTGTGTCATGTAGGATATTTTTGCCCTTACCCTTTCTTATGTTGGAGTCATGAACACTGACCTTAACTGAGGTAAATGAGGCCTGTAATTCTTTGGATTTTGTTGTTTGGTCTTTTGTGACATCTTTGATGAGTCGTCCCTGCACTCTTGGGGTAATTTTGGTCTGCCGGCTACTCCTGGGAAGGTTCAACACTGTTCCATGTTTTTGCCATTTGTGGACAATGGCTCTCACTGTGGCTCGCTGTAGTCCCAAAGGTTTAGAAATGGCTTTATAACCTTTTTCAGACTAATAGATCTCAATGACTTTGTTTCAGAATTTCTTTGGATTGCGACATGATGTCTAACTGTTGAGGATCTTTTGGTCTACTTCACTTTGTCAGACAGGTCATATTTAAGTGATTTCTTAATTGAGAACTGTGAGGCAAACCCTGGGATATGAAGATGAATTATGACTTCCAGTCATAATCGCTCTCATCACTCCATGGCAGTGCCCCCTCCCTTCTTGTTCTCAGATGTCCAGCATCTGTGAAGGTGTCACATCCCATGGCCATCTCCTGTGATATGGAGATTAGGTGATGTGGGAACAATGGACACAGGATGACTCCCTGCCGTGACCCTGTGGTAGGGGCTGCTATCTAATTAGCAAGGCTATGGAAGTATCCAGACAGAACGACTCCAGTAAAAAATGGTTCATATCTCGCAAGCCATATTTCCGATAAATATGGCAACCATAAAAATGGTGTCTCCGCATGCGGACGATGCTGGCACACCCTTTTTATGGGAGCAGGACCTGGGGAAATACCCCAGGCGTGATATCAGCCAATGGGGAACTAGTAGGCAAGTCATGAGTCCTCTCGTTCTGTAGCTAAATTCATAGCTGTCACAATGAGAGCGTTGGCGTCCGCCTACGACGCTCCCAGGCAAAGTTATGGCCCATATTCCATGTTGGGATATTGTCCATAACTCAAGCCAGGGGTGGAGCAGTGCTCCCTCTGAGGTCACGAAGGTAGGAGGGGACCTGGATTTGCCCAGGTTGATAACCCTACTTCGGCCATTTTCCAGCGTTCTTTCGCTGGGGGTCACGTGTAGGAAACATCTGTGGGAAGGATCCTAGAAACCTGGCCTACAGCGCCCCCCTGTGGCCAGAGGCACAAGGTAACTGCTGGAACTGTGTATGCCTGTTTGTAACCCATGCTTTGATTGTAACTGTACTCTGACATATGTATATTCTGTAGATTCCCTATTGTATATATTGTAGTTTCTAGTGTGGCTTTAGGCCGATTAAATTATATAATTAATCTTGGGCTGTTCTGTTATCTCGATCTTGAATCCCACGTCTGTGTGTTCGGCTAATAGTTACCGTGAAGCGGTTGGTGGCAGCGAGTTGTGCCAAGGATTATTGTGGGGAGGCCAGTGAGATTCGGGGAGGTTTTATATATTCCGCCCGCGGAGGTCGGGGGAATATATACCCTACTCTCACCGGGGACCCTTCAATAATCGGCATAAGTAGTATAGCGGCCTCCTTGCTTATTGTCGGGCAATTCCATAATTGGCCTGACTATAAGAGGGGCGCTAGAGAGCGCGTCACGTGCTCTGTCTGTCGGTCGGGAGGTATAAAGGAGGGGTGAACCCCACTTGTTACCCCCCGATTGTGACGTACTGGTAGCCAGCGCGGGGGATTTCTGAGTGACCCCCCCGGTGGTTCGTGACAAGAACACATGTGGCAGTAATCAGGCCTGGGTGTGGCTATGGAAATTGAACTCAGCTTCCGAAAGATGTGATAAACCACAGTTATGTTTTAAAGGGGGGAAGGGGGCAATTTCTTTTTCACACAAGGCCCTGTATTTTTTTCCCTTAATAATAATGACCTTGATTTATAAAGGGCATTCTGTGTTTACTTGTATTATCTTTGTCTAATCTTTACATTAGTTTGGTGAACTGAAACATTTAAGTGGACAAACATGCAAAAGAATAAGAAATCAGGAAGGGGGCAAACACTTTACAAGACCATCAGACAGTCACCAGCAATCCTGGACAATGGAATCAGTTTTCCATTACACCAAAGATATAAACTATGAGTAATGAAGCTATCAGCGAGGAAAAGGGACTTACAATGTAGCTAACAAACTATATCTGAAGGAAAATCAGCATCATTTTGTTAGAGACTAGGAATCTACTTTTTATGCTCTGCCTTCAACTTTATTTCTACCTTAAATTATTTTCGTTAGTTGTTTGTGTTTCACATTTCATCTTTTCGTACGTGATTAGCCACAGTCACATTTTAGTTGCTTTTGGTGCGTTTAATGTAGCACTGGGGAGATCTTTCTTTTGTATTATTTTTCTTGGCCGGCGGAGGTGACGTGGGATTACAGGCACTACATGTGAAGGGAGGAACAATAAGGTTTTACAATTAGTGACTCCCAGCCAGAGCCTCACTATTACCGAACACAGAAATGTATCCCATTCCATCATACAGTACAAAGACAGCCAAATATATCCCCATGCTAATAAAAAAGGTTTGGTACCATGTTAGCCAGTTGAAAAAAGACTGATTGATATCAGTGGGATGGAAGAAACAAAATAATAATCTTGTAGTTATGATACCATTAAAAATAAAATAAATGATGTTGTAATAGAAAGAAGCTTTCGAGACTCCTTAAGTCTCCTCATCAGGCATGGTATAACAAAATATCTGAAGAAACACAAATACAGTATATAAATATAAAAGAGCAGATGCATGGGTTAATAAATGGACATTTAAATAAAAAAATAAACTGATCACAGAGGGTGAATCCTTAATTAGCTTAGATTAGTGGTGTGAAAGTTTTATTGATGTGTAGTGGGTGGGCAGACCCCTACAAAGGAAAGCATAGTCATCCGGAAATGTTTATGATGTTTTAATAAAAGTGTTTTAATGATGTTGTTTTGTGTTAGGGCACCCCCTAGTGGCCGGGTGGGACGGCTGTCGCCACAGGGAATGAGAAGGAGCCGGCAGAAACTAGGGGAAGATAAAAAGTGTGTGTGTGGTAGAAAGTGGCAGTTGGGCCCGGGAGGAGTGACTGAACAACAAGGGGCAGAGTGTGGGAGCTGAATTAATCGGGGACGCCGGAGAAGACAGGAGGAGACGGAACCTCAGCGAGTGAAGCAGCCGGTGTGGGTCCGGTCTGTGGGTAGCTAACAGTGGGAGCCCGGCGAAGTGGAATAACCGGTCACATCCCCACAGGAGGGCACGTCAGGTCAGGTGGTCCCCCAGCTCTAGAAAGTGTACCCGGCTTACTGCATTGTGTTTTTGTGTCGCCAGGGGTTAAGGGGATACCCAGAACCGGGCCAAGGGGTTGCTTCTGGAAAGGGGATCACGGTGTCGTGACCCGGTCCGTGCTCCCTGGTTCCACAATAAAAGGGGGGGGTTATGTTCGTGACGCCACCCGTGGAATGTGATCAGAGATGACCACCGCTGCTGCAGAACCTCCGGGGTGATGGAAGGCAGCTTGAGATGGGACGGCTCCCCACGGGTAGAGCCTTTTCCCCGGGGCAGTATGTTAGTCTATGGGGGGGAGTGCAGGACACGAGCACAATAAACAGGCAGACTCACGGTTTTGCAGTTTCTTTGTCCTTTACTGATGATGGTATTCAGCAGAGTACTGTCCACGGAGTCTGTGAGGGGTTCAGGGTTTCTCCCACCCAGCCGGGCCGTTTTGGCTTCCTTGCCTGCACTGTGTGTCTGTGGCCCTGCCGCTGTGTGAACTATGCAGCCGGCCCTGTGCTCCTCGGTACCGACCTGACAGGCAACTCGAGTCCTTACTAGTATGTTCCTGAACTCTGCGCTTGTTGCTTGTGTCTGTGGTACAGGTGAAAGATCTGGAATCTTCACTTCTCTGGTGGTAACTGTGCAGTATGTAACCTGCAGTCTCGGATCCAGCATCCGTTCTTGTGCTCCACTGGGATAATCTCAGCAATGCTCTGTCTCCCAGGAATGTTCCTCTGTGTACGCTTTCTCCTTTCCTCAGACCCTCAGCTAGGCCTGGAATTGGTCAGTGGATCCTGAGGTGAGCTAAAGCCAGCTTCCAACCTACAGATCCTTTCTCCTCAGTGCTCTGCACGCCACTTCCAAACTGAAACTACTCCTGACCATTTCCTCCCTCCCAGCAGAATGTACAGGGAAGCAGCTTGGTCTCCCCCTTCTGGCCAGGAGGTCTTGGTGTTGTGTGTGGGGAGTTAACCCTTTGTGTTGTTACTGTGGCAACCCTGGGGTGCCACATTCCCCCTTAGTGAAGAACAGTACTCCGGGACTGTGAAACAAACAAACAAGTTATCACAACAATTATATATATACAGAGTCTCAAAAGGAAAAAATACAAAAACCTTAAAGCTCAAAAAGAGTCCAAAATGTTCAAAAATATGTAAGTGTTCATACAGTATAGTCTCTGTAGGTACTGGGCTTTTGGTCTTAACGTTGCAATTAAATAAACATTTCAATCAACAAACACTTCTTAAAAGGTGTCTCTACTGTGGTCGTAAGTGCAGTAGGCCTCACGGCCCTCGGGCCACCAACAATGTCATCAAGTTGTAACTCTCCGTGCTGCCACCTTACACCACTCTTCTCTCACCTTTTCTGTACACTAAACTGTTACGGTTTTTCATATAAACATTATAACATATGTACATTTTATATGCAATTTCACATTAGTCCTTATATCTTGCTGGTATCTGACCCTGAGTACTACGCTGTGACCTGCGTACTGCTGGTGTACTGGGTGTACTTAGCATAATGGTGTGAGTGGAAGTGTACCTATTTGGTGTTTCTGGTACGTGTGAGGATGGGGGGCTGACTGTAGGACTGGCAAGCTCACTGGGACCAGGAATCTGTTCTTCTTCTACGGTTTCAACTTCCAGTTCTTCATGTCTTGGGACTTCTTGTGGTATGGATTCTGATGTTGGTTCTGCCACTTGAGGGAAGGCGATCATTGGGACTACTACTGCTCCATGGTAATTTGGCCATGTTTTTGGGAAATCTCCTAAGACTGTATGGAATACATCTTCTTCCTTCTTGACAGGTTGTACCTGTATGGGTAAGGTGACTTCTGGTGTCTTCAGGGTTTCAGGACACGGTTTGAGTTGATCTCTTGACACGACAGCTGATGTCCTTCCTTCATCCTTACTGATGAGACACACTTTGGGATTATCCATACTGGACGGTAACACTGTATATGGGGTGGTTTCCCACTGATTATCCAATTTGTTTGTGCGTCGTTTCCTCTTGAGAACTTGGTCACCAGGTTGCAATGGGGTTGCTAGAGCATGCTGGTTGAAGTTTCTCTCCTGTCTTCCCCTAGCTTGTTGGAGACTTTTCTCTACGCACTCTTGTACTTGGCGATACTGCTGCTGACGTAGGGTATCCCAATTGGATTCTTGAACTTCTGCATCTGGCTTCAGAATTCCCATATCTAAATCAATTGGCAGTTTACCGGGCCTTGCACGCATGAGGTAAGCGGGGGTGCAGTTTGTAGAACTCACCGGGACATGATTGTACAAGTCCACCAAGTCTGGCAATTTCTCTGGCCATTGATTTCTTTCTGACTCTGGTAAGGTCTTCAACAGGTCAATCACAATATGGTTCATCTTCTCACATAAGCCATTTGTTTGGGGATGGTATGCTGTTGTGCGGATCTTTTTACAGCCATACATGTTGCAGAATTCTTGGAAAATCTGTGATTCAAAAGCTGGACCTTGATCTGCAAGGACTTGTTCTGGGTAACCATGGGGTCTGCAAAAGTACGTCTGGAATGCTTTAGCTGCTGTTCTAGCTGTAAGGTCTTTCACGGGTACCACCACTAAGAAGCGTGAGTAATGGTCCACGATGGTTAAGGCATAGACATAGCCGGACCGGCTTGGTGACAACTTGACGTGGTCTAATGCGACTAGCTCGAGTGGTTGCTTGGTTACTATGGACTGGAGTGGAGCTCTCTGGTTCTGTTGATCCTTTCTTCTGAGGTTGCACGGTCTGCATTTTCTACACCAATCTTCAATTGATTTCCTCATGCCAACCCAGTAGAATCTCTCTCTTAAGAGCACTTCCAACTTTTTCCAACCAAAATGACCAGCACCGTTGTGGTAAGCTTCCAGAACCATCTTGACGTCTCTCTTGGGCACGATGATCTGCCAGACCAACTCATGTGTTTTTGGATTGGTGTGCCTTCTACAGAGCTTCCCTTGGTACAGGAACAATTTACCTCTCTCTTTCCAGAGATGTTGTGTCTCAGCTGGGGCATTCTGGTTAGGGTACGCACCTTGTTGTGTAAGCAGTTCTTTCATTAACTTCACAGCCGGATCGCTGTCTTGTGTGTCAGCCCATCCGTGGTGTGCTAATGGGTTGAGAGTTGCCTGCTGTTGTTTTTGGTAGACACTTGGTTGATACTGTCCCACCTTAGGACGGTGAAAGGCCGGCAGCTCAATTTCTTCCAGACCCTCCGGTTCCTCTTCCACGTTCCCCGAGTGTGGCATCCGGGATAAGGCATCTGCATTCCCATTCTTGTGGCCTGCCCTGTACTTGATGACAAAGTTGTAGTTTGACAGTCGGGCTATCCACCGCTGTTCCAGTGCACCTAGTTTTGCAGAGTCCAGGTGGGTCAACGGATTGTTGTCAGTAAAGATGGTAAATTCTGCAGCTGCCAGGTAGTGTTTGAAACGCTCTGTTACAGCCCAAACTACTGCCAGTAGTTCTAACTTGAAGGAGCTGTAATTCTCTGGGTTTCTTTCTGTAGGCCGGAGCTTCCTGCTTGCAAAGGCAATAACTTTCTCCTTGCCTTCCTGCCTTTGAGACAATACTGCTCCCAGTCCCACGTTGCTGGCATCCGTGTACAAAATGAAGGGTTGATGGTAATCTGGATATGCCAGGATCTCTTCTCCTGTCAGTGCCCACTTCAACTTCTTAAAGGACTCTTCTCTCTCATCACTCCACTGGAAAGGAGGATTTCGGGCTGCAGACTTCTTTGACTGTCCTACCAGGATGTCTTGTAGGGGAGCTGCTAGCTTCGTGAACCCTTTTATAAATCTTCTATAGTAGCCTACCAGTCCCAGGAATTGCCTCACCTCTTTCACGCTGGTGGGTCTCGGCCAATCTCTGATCACGGTAACTTTTTCAGGATCTGGTGCTACCCCTTCTGAGCTCACGACATGTCCCAGGTACTGTACCCTTGGCTTTAGAAGGTGACACTTGGATGGCTTGATTTTCATGCCGTATCCGGATAAGGCTTCAAACACTTCTGCCAGGTCTTGTAGATGCTGTTCATAGGTCTTGGAGTAGACTATGACGTCATCCAGGTACAGGAGGACAGTTTCAAAGTTCTTATGTCCTAGGCAGCACTCCATCATTCGCTGGAAGGTTCCAGGTGCGTTGCAGAGTCCAAACGGCATACAATTGAACTCACAGAGGCCCATCGGCGTGGTGAACGCTGTCTTCTCCTTATCAGCCTCTGCCACAGGAACTTGCCAATACCCACTAGTCAGATCTAGGGTGGAAAAGTAAGTAGCGGATTTTAATGCAGCCAATGACTCTTCTATCCTAGGTAATGGGTATGCATCCTTGTGTGTAATGCGGTTGATCCGTCTGTAGTCTACGCACATCCTCATGGTCCCATCTTTTTTCTTAACTAGCACTAGTGGGGCTGCCCAGGGGCTACAACTGTCTCTTATTACCCCTGCTTCTTTCATTTCTTTGAGCATGTCTTTGGCGCATTGGTAGTGAGCTGGTGGTACTGGTCTATACCTCTCCTTTATGGGTGGATGGTTACCTGTGGGTATAGTGTGCTCTACCCCTTTGATCTGCCCAAAGTCTAATGGGTGTTTGCTGAATATTTGTTCATATTCATTCACTACCCTGTATACTCCATGCTTTTGATGGGATGGTGTAGAATCGGTACCTACATGTAGCTTTTGGCACCAATCCTCCAGCTTTCCCTCTGAGCCATTGTCCTCCGCCTGATTTGACGGCTTCAAGGGCTCAACGGTGGTGATGGCGTTGTTATCAACCGTATATAGCTTAGCCATGGTAGCATACTTAGGTAGGGTGACCTCATCTTCCCCACAATTTAGAAGGCGTATTGGCACTCTCCCCCTGTGTACCTCAACTATTCCTCTGGCCGTCAGTACAGTGGGCCTACTGTCTGAGTACACGGGTTCTACCAGGGCCTGATAGTCTCGCCCTCTGATGCCTATTGCGGCTCTACACCAGACCAGCATTTCTGTTTTGGGAGGAATTACAATAGGTATTGGGTCACTTACCCTTGCACTGCCAATTTCACCTCCTGACATTTCTACCTGCTGCTTCAGCATTAAGGCTTTAATTTCCTTCTGCAGGAGTCTCTGTTGCCCAGGTTTGGCAGTCTCGACGATCTGCTGCAAGACAGTAATTACCTCTGCAAAACAATTTTCAATTACATTCATTCCTAGCAGCATAGTTGGTTCACGTTCTCGTCGGTCAACATCAACAATGATAATACCCTGATTCTGCAATTCTACTCTCCCAATCTTAATGGTCATTTCTCTGAAACCAACCTGTGGTACTAATTCACCATTGCTAGCCCATATATTCAATGCAACATTAGATGGACCACTGCTAACGTCTGAATCAGCCCAGTACCTCTTATAAAGGACATGCGGAATTGATGATATTTGGGAACCAGTGTCCAGCAAGGCGTTGAGCGGAATGCCATCCAGCACGATGGGGATGACTGGACGTCCCCCCACATACTTGTCGTGCCAGGGTGAAGGACCTTGAGAGTTCATTCCTGAGGAGCGGCCCGCCTCCCCAGGGAATCCCCATTTAAAGCACATTCACGGGCAAAGTGACCTGGCTCCTTGCAACGGCGGCAAATGGGCTGTCCATCCGGCTGGTAGCGGTCGCTGGGTCGTCCTCTCGTCGCTTGGTATCTCCTAGGCCTCATCCACGGGACATCCTCCTTGCTGGTCGCCATCTCAATCTTGGGTGCAGACTTGGATCCACGCAGCTCCTGGACGACTCTAGCCATGGAAGCAACAGTGTCTGTCAGGGCATCAAGCCTTTGATGGAGAGCCTCATTAGTGATCGGCTCCAGGTGGTTAGCAGCAGCCGCTGACATGGCCGATGTCACCGGTACTACTGGCTGCTGGGGTGCCACTGTAAGGTGTTGAACAGAGTCTATATCCTGCGGCTCCTCCACCTGCTGGAGGCGGATGGCTCTATCCTTTAGCTGGGCAAATGTTAGTCCTGGATCCTGGATCACCATCATGCTCAGTTGTCCCCGGTGGGAAGGGGATGAGAGTCCATCCAGGAATTGGTCTATCAGCAGCTTATCTGCTCCAGGGGCTAAGGCAGGTTCTGCTAATTTAAGTGCTCTGAGCGCCTCCTGTAAGTTTAAAGCAAAGTCTCTTGCGCTCTCTCTAGGTTTTTGCTTGCATCCAAAGAACCTCATTTTAGCTCGGCTGCCAGCAGTGGATTCAAAAGCTGCTTTTAGTCCAGCTACTATATGCTCTACAGTGTCCTTTGCATCGTCCGGCCAGGATGTAGCCTCCCGCTGGGCATTGCCAGTTAACTGTCCCATAAGCATACCAACACGCTGGGCTTCTGTCAGGGGGTACATGCTGTAGTAGATTTTTAGCTTTCCGATAAAGTCAGTAAGTGTGTTGGGCTCACCTGAATACTGCGGCAGCCACACTGCACCCGGGGTGTACGGCATCAGGAACGGCATGATAGGTGCCGCTGCCCCTCCGGGTACAACAGCGTCTCCCTGCTGCGACATCTTTGCGCCCCCTTAGTTAATTTCACCAGTCTTCTTGACAGCAAGCCTGGGACACTTTTCTGCGTTTTCGTTCGGGTCGCAGCACCGAGCGCACCTCCTCCGCAAGCAGTGGGCGGAGTCTTAGTTTAGGCGCGCTGTTCTCCCGCGCGTAGCAGCTAATGGCGTGATTAAAGATGGCGCCTGGAAAATTTTACCAATGATGTTTTTGGATTTTTCCAGGTATCTTTGCAAAGTTTAAAGTCCGTTCTTTGTTGCAACAATTCACAGTGCAAGTCTTTTATGCGATGCAATAAGTCTTTACAGGCGCACGTCACCCGGGTTGCAGCCGGGTCCAGTCCGCATCCTGTTCGTGACGCCAAAGTTGTGTCGCCAGGGGTTAAGGGGATACCCAGAACCGGGCCAAGGGGTTGCTTCTGGAAAGGGGATCACGGTGTCGTGACCCGGTCCGTGCTCCCTGGTTCCACAATAAAAGGGGGGGGTTATGTTCGTGACGCCACCCGTGGAATGTGATCAGAGATGACCACCGCTGCTGCAGAACCTCCGGGGTGATGGAAGGCAGCTTGAGATGGGACGGCTCCCCACGGGTAGAGCCTTTTCCCCGGGGCAGTATGTTAGTCTATGGGGGGGAGTGCAGGACACGAGCACAATAAACAGGCAGACTCACGGTTTTGCAGTTTCTTTGTCCTTTACTGATGATGGTATTCAGCAGAGTACTGTCCACGGAGTCTGTGAGGGGTTCAGGGTTTCTCCCACCCAGCCGGGCCGTTTTGGCTTCCTTGCCTGCACTGTGTGTCTGTGGCCCTGCCGCTGTGTGAACTATGCAGCCGGCCCTGTGCTCCTCGGTACCGACCTGACAGGCAACTCGAGTCCTTACTAGTATGTTCCTGAACTCTGCGCTTGTTGCTTGTGTCTGTGGTACAGGTGAAAGATCTGGAATCTTCACTTCTCTGGTGGTAACTGTGCAGTATGTAACCTGCAGTCTCGGATCCAGCATCCGTTCTTGTGCTCCACTGGGATAATCTCAGCAATGCTCTGTCTCCCAGGAATGTTCCTCTGTGTACGCTTTCTCCTTTCCTCAGACCCTCAGCTAGGCCTGGAATTGGTCAGTGGATCCTGAGGTGAGCTAAAGCCAGCTTCCAACCTACAGATCCTTTCTCCTCAGTGCTCTGCACGCCACTTCCAAACTGAAACTACTCCTGACCATTTCCTCCCTCCCAGCAGAATGTACAGGGAAGCAGCTTGGTCTCCCCCTTCTGGCCAGGAGGTCTTGGTGTTGTGTGTGGGGAGTTAACCCTTTGTGTTGTTACTGTGGCAACCCTGGGGTGCCACATTTTTTTTTGAAGAAGAAGGGGTATGAAAATAAAACATGTTGTTTATTTGCATTGAACCCTGCCTACAGCGTGTTTGTGCGCCGGATGATCACTGCACCACCACACTCTGCCCCACCAAGTCATCTCCCGACATTATAGTGACGGCGGAGCCAGGGGTAAGCCAGTACTCAAGTGCCATGACTACAAGCCCAGAGGCGCCCCTGACACCTCGTTACAGATGCAATATCCATGTAAGACCAGAGACCTGGTGCCCTCGCGTCTCTGGAGCAGATCCCTCAGATTTTGTAGTAAATCATAAATCCTCCTGGCAGATTTATTCCTGTGAGGACAGAATCAAAGACTAATAAATATATTACCAGACCCTTCGATCTTTTTGGGATTTGAAGTTGTCTTTTAATATGACAACTTTAATATTGTTTATGTTGTGTCCTGGACCACAGAAATGTTTGGCCACTGGTAAATGTTTTCTTTGTCTATAATAGTGTGGTGACGAGACCACATCTTTGCTATCAGTTTCTGTCCTGTTTCTCCAACATAGAGATCCCTAGTAGGACATATAGAGCACAGAATTAAGTACACCACATTGGAAGAGAAACATGTGCATGTCCTGGGAATCTTATAGTCCTGCTGTGTTTTGGGGATCTGTATCCTGTCTTTGGTCTCTACATGAATGAAGATTTTTAAAGGGAGTAGGAGGTGAAGGGGTTAACCACTGAGCTGCTGTATGATGTATCAGACTGGAAACTTCTTTGGAAATAATGGTGATTTATTTCTACGCGTTTTGGAGCTCCTTCTACTGGATAAACAAACACAGATGTACATCTGTGATTAATCCTGAAGAAGGAGCTATTGCTCCAAAACGCGTAGAAATAAATCACTATATTTTTCTAAGAAGTTTCCAGTCTGATATATCACACAGCAGGGTGGTGGTTAACCCCTTCACCTCCTACTCCCTTTAAACATTCAGTTACGGGGACTGCAGCAGCTGAGGATTCTCTTCTACATGTCTTTACAGTGGTGGTGACTGCCACGACCACCCCAGGCGAGCAACCTCTTATCTGATCTCCCACCTGATCTCCACCCAGGTAAGATTTGTGCTGATTTTGTCTCTCCAGCTCCTGCATTATTGAATGAACATTTTGCAACTCTTGATATTGGAGATGGTACTATCCAGTTATGCCAGTTTCTTCAGAATATCGTTTAGTTCCATAAATGTGCAGTAAATTCTGCTATCCTCCCAGTTCTTGATATAATCATATCTGTTCCAGTCCAATGGACAGGGATGAACACTAACCCATTTCAAAAAGACATTTTTAAACCAAAGCTACCACCTTATCACCATTGATGATCAGATCATTAGAGCCACAAGGAACCCTAGAAGTCAATTACTTCAATATGGAGAAAAAGAGGAAAATAATCGGGTACCTCTGATGATGACCTACAACCCACAGCTTGAGGTACTGAGAAAAACTGCTAAAAAACTTCACCTTGTCCTACACCATCATGAGCAGCTAAAATAATATTCAAAGACCCTCCCTTTCTATGCTATGCAACTTCCTAATTTAAAAAAAGGTATGATCCATAGTTCAATGCCCTCGGATAAATTTAGAGGAACTTATCCTTGAAATATGAAGTGGTGCAAAATTTGCATTCATGTAGAGACCAAAGACCAGATACAGATTCCCGAAATACAGGAGAACTATAAGATTACAGAGACATTCACATGTTCTTCTTCCAATGAGGTGTACTTAATTCTGTGCACTATATTGACAGGGTCATAACAAGTAATCATGGTTCCCTGTAACAAAGTTTGGAAAGGACCCCTTTCCACGTGATCATCTTCAATAGAATATGGAGAATATAGTGAAAGATAGGCAATGGGGGAGATTCGAGAAATTAAAAAATACCATGGCCATCCATAAGCACTAGGGGAATGACTACAGGACAAGAAAGAATGGGCACTACTGTACATAATACCGAGCTCCTAAAGGACAAAACATTCTCTCCTTACAAAGAAAGAAATAGCTCAGATTTTCCATTAAGGAATCTGAAAAGAAAACTGCTTCCCACCGATCCAGACTGCCAGACAGATTCTTTAGTTGGACAGATATAGCTGAGAAATAGTCAAACAGATGACAGGCTTCAAGAACTTATATTTACTGATATATTTCATTTTAGAAATTTCCTTATCCATAGTGTTTGCTTGTCTGTGTATGTGCGTATGTGCATCTGTGTGTGTGCGCGTGTGCCCTTGTGTGTGCACGTTTATGCATGTTGTTCTGACAGCATACATACATGTGCACAAAAATCTTCAAATCTATGTAAGAAGTCATTTGGAGCCTGATTCTATGTAGCTGATCAACAAGGAAGGTACATACAAACATGTTTTAACAAGGGACGATCAAATATCACAAATATTCGGCAAAGTTCGGCTTCGCGAATATCCGACGAATAGGCCGCTGCTATGCAACTATTCGGGATTCCCATAGACTTACATTGCGCATTGAATATTCGTAAATAGCCAAATAGCGGCGACCTATTCGGCGAATATGGACGTTGCCGAATATATGAGGTATTCGATCATCCCTAGTTTTAACCCCTTCACCTCTGAGCCTGTTTTCACCTTCCTGACCATAATAACTCAGGAACGCTTCAATGAATTCCACTGATTCTGAGATTGGTTTTTCGTGACATATTGTACTTCATATTAGGGTTAAATTTGCAACAAAGTTTTTTACTTTTATTTGTGAACATTTTGGAAATTTGGTGAAAATTTAGCAATTCTCAAACTTTTAACTTTTATACCCTTAAACCAGAGAGTTCACACAAAATTATAAATAACATTCCCCACATCTCTATATTAAATCAGCACCATTTTTTTAAACATCATTTTCTTTTTGTTAGGAAGTTAGAAGGGATAAACATTTATCATCAATTTCTCATTTTTTTCAGCAAAATTTACAAAGCCACTTTTTTAGGGACCACATCACATTTGAAGTGACTTTAAGAGGCTTAGATAACAGAAAATACCCAAAAGTGACACCATTGTAAAAACTGCACACCTCACTCTGCTCAAAACCACATCCAAAAAGTTTATTAACCCTTCAGGTGCGTCACAGGAACTAAAGCAGTGTGGAAGGAAAAAAATGAACATTTTACTTTTTCCTGCAAAAATGTAATTTTAGGACCAAGTTTTGCATTCATCTAGAGGTGCAATGAGCATAAGTTCAGTCCAATAAGTAGCAATGGTAGAACAACCGGGCACAGCTAATCCAAGCAGTAATATGCTATTAAATCATTCCTGATACCTTAAGAGCCAGGTGCACGTCCCAGAAAAATGCAGACCATCTGTAAGATCCAGGAGAAGATAGGAACAGGCGGCATTCGTCGGCATCCAAATGCCGAAAAAGGGTACAAGTGGTGGGGGAAGGTGAGAAGGAGCTCACAACGCCGGACAACAGCGAGCCGTTTCGCACCACGGCTCGCCGTTGTACGGCGTTGTGAGCTCCTCCTCACCCTCTCCCACCACTTGTACCCTTTTTCCGCATGAAATATTATAAAAATAAAATACCGCTATTTGGATGCTGACGAGTGCCGCCTGTCCCTTTCTTCTACTGGATCGTGCAATGAGCATATTTACACCAAAGATGTGTCATAAATTTTTTTACTATTGGGCAGTTAAGAAAAAATAATAATAATAATTAATTACATTTTTACATTGCCTTTTATTAGTCTGATCGCTGCTGTAATGTATTGCATTACATCAGACACTGACAGAAGCCTTTTGAACCATGTTCCTGAATGGTCTAATAGGCTTGCCGTAACTGGCTGACCTGTAGATCGTCATCATGACCTTGGGGCTGCCATGGCAATAATCGAGCTCTTGCATTGACATTGAGAAAGTGCCGATTGGACGGGAGAGAGAGCTCTCTCCCTCTCCCAGCCTCTTAAATGTTGCAATCAATATCAATCACATTATTTAGTTGGTTAAATAGCTTTGCATTCACCGCTCCTGACTGTGATAGTATCTGATCTGGGGAAAGAATGTTATTGAGCAGGAGGGTCTGTGGGAAAAATTTCAGGAAAACTTGCATTTTATTCATTGAAATCCCTGGTGTTACATGCAGGTGAGTCCAGTGGGCGGTGCTACTAGTGACTTATAGTCCTCCCTGTATAACTGTACATGCAGATGTGTCACCCAGGGAAAGGGGTACTCGGTACCGGGCAGTGTATCACTGGGGCATATCACTTTGGTGGTGGCCTTTGCCCGGTCCCGTGCCCTGGGTGCTTTTTAATGGGGAGTATTTACAGGGGAGAATAAAGTCATTTGTGTGAAACCACCTGCGGGTTGCAGTTAATATTGTGGAACCACTGCTGCTGAAGTGGTTACTCCCAGGGCTGGTGATAATGGCAGCTGTGGTGGTAGGCCCTCCGCAGGTAGGGCTGAGCCTGGGATATGTATGATGGAGTAATAAGGGAGACCACACCGTGGATTGTAAACAAACAGTCTCTACTCACTCGGACCCTTTGACGGCTGGTTCAGGTCCCCGTACCTCCAGTGCCAGTTGATGACTCGGTTCCTCTGTCCCTGGCACTCTCAGTGTGGTTGGGTCCCCGTAGCGTGGAGCATTTGGGGCCCGACTGTCTCTTTGCAGTGGCAGTCTCCTTCTCCGTACGGTGGGCAGTGTGGACCCTGTATGGAGTTGTGTCCGAACCCTGATCCTTGCTTTACTGCTTATTCCCCAGATTTGTGGGTCAGTGAGGTCCGTGCAGGTCCCCTGACTGTGCAGGTATTTTCCAGGCCATCTGAAACTGTCGCCTGATTTAGGGCCCTGTGCCACATGTGTGCTCTGATCCCAGCGGTACTCGGATGTACCTGACCTGGCGACCACTCTCCTGTGACCCTGGGTCACCGTTACGTGACCCAGCTCTCGGGCACGTCCGTGCAATTCATTGTGCACCACTCGTCTCTCTAGAAAGACTCTTACTCACTGCCATCCTCTCCCACCAGGCTGTCTAGTTCCCTGGTCAGGCTCTGCCCTCTTGGTGGCCCTCCCCTTATCTGACTAGGCAGTGCCCCCTGGTGTCAGTGGCATAGCAACTGTTTTTGCCAGCCGGGGCGGTTGTCAAATTTGCCGCCCCCCTCCGTTGGCGAGGGGCGAAGGGGGGAAGGGAGGGTGGAAGGTGAGATTGGGGATAGCTACCTTACAGGATGGATCTAGACAGCAGGATCACAGCAGATGGAGGATGCAGCAGATGGAGGAGGGTGAGAAGTGGGAGAGGGAGCAGCAGATGCAGGAGGGTGAGAGGTGGGGGAGGGGGCAGCAGATGCAGGAGGGTGAGAGGTGGGAGAGAGTGGGCAGCAGATCGGGGAGGGGGGCAGCGGCTAATGGGGAGAGGGGTGGCGGATGAAGGGGGGCAGCGGCTGATGGGGAGAGCGGTGGCGGATGAAGGCGGGCAGCTGCTGATGGGGAGAGCGGTGGCGGATGAAGACGGGCAGCGGCTGATGGGGAGAGCGGTGGCGGATGGAGGGGGGGCAGCAGATGGAGGAGGGCGGTGGCAGATTGGAGGCAGTAGCGGCAGTGGATCGGGGCGGTGACTACTGCTGCTGCCGCTACTGCTGCTGCTGCGGGGGCTGATCGGGCGCAGTGGTGGATTGGGGGCACCTACCAAATGGCACTTGCAGGGATCATTCTCCTCAGCTTTCACGGATGGAGTGAAGCTGAGGGGAGTGGTCACCGGCCGCAGATCCAAGGTGATTGGAGAGATCGATCACAAGGCCGATCTCTCCAATCAGACGTGGGAGTTGTTGAAACAAAGTTCACCCAGCTACAGCCAATGATCAGTGCTATAGCTGCACTGATCATGGCTGGATTTCAATGTTTCAGCCATTTTCAATGCCTGAAACATCACAGTAACAGAGACAATTGTAGAAAAGGGTTTCTATACCGCGCCAATGATCACAAGTCAGGATGTCGGATTGATGTGGCTTTATTATAGCATAGGTCTGACCTATAGGTTTGACCTATGCTACAATAAAGCCACATCAATCCGACATCCTGACTTGTGATCATTGGCGCGGTATAGAAACCCTTTTCTACAATTGTCTCTGTTATCAGCTACCCTGGGTTGCCGCTGCCTGGATCCATCTCTAAATGCGAATACAGTAGTTGTGACTATCACAACTACAGTTGGTGAGTATTATTGCTCCCCTTTCTGTTGCCCTGTGCTTATAAAGGTAAGACTCTATTGCGCTTTCTTTTCCACAGCTCCTCTTCTTGAAACATCACAGTGGCAGTGATTGGCTGAGCTGAGTTTGTCAGCCAATCACAGCCTCCGTATGTCCGGGGGGGGACACCACCCCTCCTGAGGTCAGGCAGAGGTCCCCTTCTCCCCAAATCTAAGGTTTTTGCACACCGGTCACAGCCAGCGGGGCTGCGATTTCGCCATGACGTACTGAATACGTCATGGGTCGTTAAGTACCATGCCACCATGGCGTACCCAGTACATCATGGGTCATTAAGGGGTTAAAGATCTTCAGGAATGCAGCAGCGGATAGCCCTTTTCTAAAAGCTTTCTATTTTTTATTTTTTAGCCCCAAAATGCCGCCCCCCTGACACGTGCCGTCCCCTGCGGACCGCCCCCTCCAAGTCCTTTGCTACGCCACTGCCTGGTGTGGAATGGTAACTAGGATTTTGGTGTGTGTTGGTGTTTCTGGCACTGGTGTTCCAGGTCACAAGGGGTAGGTCCTGCATCCCCATGAGGATGCAGTTCCCTGTAGTGCCCTGAGTGGTTCAGGGGTGCTACACAGAGATAGTTGTCAATTACTAGTAAGACCACTCACTGGACTCATACACCATGTTGCTCCAAAAAGAAGAATGACACGGAGACACCATCACATGTTTCGGGGTATTTGCCCCTCATCAGTTGTCTGTGGATGGATACCATGTTTGGCATAGGTGGTCTCCTTCACTGGAGACTGCCCTTCCTGTGGTTGTTCCTTCCCGGTGAAAGACCTGGCTAGTTTCCTGCCAGCGTTGAGAAACGTGATGGTGTCTCCGCGGCATTCTTGTTTTGCATATTTTCCCAGGGGGCCTTGTTCTAGTGTCACTGCATTGAGAAACACGTGATGGTGTCTCCGCGGTGTTGGATGTTGATCTCCCCGAGGTCAACCATCCTTACCTATGTAGTCTTCTGCTAGGCATTGCTCCCACTAGCCAGTTTCCTACTCCACACTGATGAGGGGCAAATACCCCGAAACAGCTGTCTGTGGATGGATACCATGTTTGGCATAGGTGGTCTCCTTGACTTGAGACTTACCTTCCCGTGGTTGTTCCATCCCGGTGAAAGACTCGGCTAGTTTCCTGCCAGCGTTGAGAAACACGTGATGGTGTCTCCGTGGTGTTAGATGTTGATCTCCCCGAGGTCAACCATCCTTACCTATGTGCTCCAAAAATAAGACACTGTCATATTATTTTTTGCCTCGAAGGAAGCACTACGGCTTATTTTTGGGAAACACGGTTGGGAATAAGTTTACCCCCTCAAAAGCAAACCCTCCTTCCCTGGAGAATCATACTTATGTTGAAGGGGCGGTCGGGCGCCGTGGTATTCGCAGCAGAGACTGCTGTTCAGCCGCAGCGCAGCCCTGAGTATTGACTCTTCACCACGATCGCCTCTTCAGTGCAGGGGAATGTCTGCTGGGACTTGTGGTGCGGGGTACTTACTTTCAGGCCGGAGGCCAGGCCTGTTTCTCTCTTCCCAGCTGCCGGTTGCAGCAGGACCCAGTACCCTCAAGCACCACACAAAGACACAGTTCCCTTTAACCCCTTCACAACCGACCGATTTTGCGCTTTACGTTTTTTTTTTTCGCTTCCTTTCTTCTGAGAGATGTAACTTTTTCATTTTTCCTTCAACCATGCCATATGAGGGCTTGTTTTTTGCAGAACGAGCTGTACTTTTAAATGGAACCATAAGTTTACCATATAGTGTACTGAAAAATGGCAAAAATATTCCAAATGCGGAAAAATTGCAAAAAATAATGCAACTGCACTATTGTTTTTGGGATATTTGATTAACTGTGTTGACTATATGGTAAAATTGATGTGTGGGTGTGATGCCTGAGGTCAGTGCGAGTTTGTGGACACCAAACATGAATAGGTTTACTTTTATCTAAGGGGTTAAAAAAAATCAGACGTTTGTCCAAAAAAGTGGCGTACGATGTGCGCCATGTTCCACAACCCGTAGCAAATCAGCTGACATGTGCATGGATCCTTGCCTGCAGCCCACAGCAGCAGGTGGGGATTAACACTATGACGACAGGGATGTAATATTACTGCCCGCGGTTGTTAAAAACAAATGTTTCTTTACTGAGCAAAACAACATCAAGTCTCTCAATATGCCTGTGACAGGCACATTTCTTCTCAGTTAGAGGGGCCTCAAAAGTACTTTTCCATAATACTTCAGACATACACTCCGGTCCCCCGTTGGGGTTGCCACTAGCAACCGGAGTCCCTCTTAATTTGCAGGCCAGCCACTACCTGGCACTCGGGCCTCCGAGCCCCTCATCCCCTCACCCATCTTCATTCTGCTGGGCAGGATCAAATAGTCCTTCAGGTCACCTCTCGTCCCACTCACAGGGATTTAGCTGGAAGCTATGATGGGACCTTCTTGGACGGCACTCCTCTGCCTGGTTCTGTCAGGACCTACTCCTAAAGTTGGAGCCTAATGATCTTTTGCTGTTTGAGGGGATTCTTTGGGTATCTGCCAGGGGGTGACCACCATCCATGCCGTCCAGACTCTATCCACACTCTGGGATGTAGTTCGCACAGCCCTCTCCGTATCAGGGCCCCACTTTCCAGCACCGGAATTTGAACCAGAGGATCAGTCTAATTGTAGTTATTGGGGTCTTTACTCCTCACGCCTCTCACAAATATGTCTTATCGCTTTCCCACAGGGACTCTCCTGTCATTTCCTGTCTGCTCAACCTTTTTACTAGCTGGACTCCTCCCTGCCATTAACTCTAGAACCGAGTACCAGGAGACATCTGTTCGAGAAGTGTTAGCATGCGGCATCCTCCGCTTACTAAGGAGCGCCCGTAATGTGAAGCCAATGATACTTGGCACTGAAATGGTGTGTGTATAAATTAAAAAAATGTATTTGCAATCCAAAATGATAGATGTTTCAGTCAGAATTTAGCTCTTCATCAGTACGGATTGCCAGCAGACATTTGTTTGAGGAGTGCTGGAGTATGGCATCCACCACTTACTAAGGAGCTGTTTAGGCACATCAAGGTCTCTGCAAATGCGAGATGACAAACACTATCTTTTACAGCCAATATTGTATTCCAAAATTCCCAAATAGTACACCTTCCCATCCGAGCCCTGGCATGGACACAAACAGTAGTTTTACACCAGATACGGGGTATCAGTGTATTCAGGAGAAATTGCATAACAAATTGTAAAGTACATTTTTTCCTGATACCCTTGTGAAAATGCTAAGTTTTGGGCTAAAACAACATTTTTGCGTGGAAATAAATAATTTTCTTTTTAATTATTTCTCTTCTCAACATAGTCTAAAGAAAAAAAAAACAGCTTACCAATGCACTAGGAGGATGCGGCTGACCCCATGGTGAAGGTGGGGGCAGCACAAATGCCAGATACTGATGAAACAACCACTCCCAACCAACCAATTAATGTAGGAGATGACGCTAGTCACACAGGTATCTGTGATGCCCAGTATCTGGCTTACAGCTTTTTGATGATGCCCATACTATTAGATCAGGCTGGCTGCTCAGCACTATATATATAAGTGCACCTCCCATGACAGATACCCAAATTCATCCAACCAACTCTAAAGGGCCTGGCTCTATCCTGCAGAAAAATGGAAAAATGTGCAATAAAAAGATGCTAAATTATGCAAAAAACAATTTCAAAACATACAAGCTCGCAACCTACATCAAGGGTCCCCCTACTTGCGAGTCCCTACAGTAAATTTAAAAAAACATCACAGATCCATAATTTGACATGATTACTTCCCTGTCTTGATTTAGTTACTGCTCATATGCTGGAAAACTTAATTGTGACACTGTGTCTAGCACAGGCAAACTAATGGGGTAATAGTAGCCACTTTTATCCACATCGGATAGTGGATATGTTGCTGGCAATTCGATCCCTCGCATGTTGCGTGGTTTCTTCTACATAAATGAGACAATAAGGGAATTTTATGACATAGACCACAAAATGTGAATCATAGGGAAATATGCTTTAATCAGATATGTTTTCCTTGTTTGTGGATATGTAACATCATTATCACTTGGAGGCTGAGAAGTTGAGACAGAGGAATGTGCCATATCTTCTGGTACCCAGGAAACGTTGGGTAGGATGTTTCTGAAAACTCCCAATGTTTGCTCTGACTAGATGGTCTTTTATGTCTCTTGGTGCTTGTGAGAGCTGGAGATTTGAAAGCTTGGACGTTAGGATCGGCTCTATTGAGTAATGGCCAGTGTTTCTGTGCTGCCGCAGCAGCGGATCGAAGCGCTCGGATCCGTGGGCAATGTCCGTTCGTGACTCGAGGGTCTTTGGACCCGGGGGCTTGGGGCCACACTCTAAAGTAAAAGGGGTATTTACAGTGGAGTTATAGTTCTTGACGCCACCCATGGTGTGCGGTAATTGGGAGTACCGCCGCTGCCATTGTTGGGAGTACCTGGGGTGATGGAATGGGGCAGCAAGGTGTCGTTACCCTCCACGGGTAGGGGTATGCCCCAGGGCTCTGGAAGATGATACTGGGTGCCGTGACGGGGGCATCACTCATGTACTCACTCAGCCAATAAGCAGACGCTGACAACCGGGTAAACCAAGTCTCTGGGTGCCGCTGCCTCTCAAGGGGCGCTCGTCTGGGTCTCGTCCCCTGCAGTGCTGCCTGGTGATCCGTGACCTGCCTCCTGGCTCAAAGGCCAGACCCACTGTAGTGGCCCGGTAGTCTGGAACCTGCCGAGCCCCGCTCCCCACTGTGGTCAAGCGTGGGAGCTCACTCTTAGGGCCCACGCCTGGGACTTCAGTGGGCCGCATACGTGGAAGGTCACATCCCCCCGCTGCGCCAGTGCTCCGATTCCGGAGCTGGTGGGAACAGTCCATAAAGGCTCCGCTCTCCGACGGGTTCCCTGAAGCTTGTACCCGACCCAGGGTCCGTGCACCCTGCTGCGCCGTCACTGTACATTATATTTCAGAGATGGGTGATTATTTCTGTTTTATAAAATCTCATAAAGCATGTGTGACGCCCTGGACTAGCCAGGCAGTCACATACATACCAACATACACACCCCCACCCTAGACAGTTACAACAGTCAGACAAAAACCCTTGTTGCCTCCCTCCAGGGTCTGATGTCCACACCAGGTGGGGTGGAGCCAGGTTGTTGGCCCCACCCACCAAGGAGTTCACAGGCCTGGAGGCGGGAAAAGTGTCAGATCAGTTTTGGAGGTGAAAGTGAGAAGAGTGAACACTTGAGGTGTCTGGGTAGGAGCCCAGGCACTGACAGCAAGGTTGGCAGACGGTGGTGGCCGTCTGCAGGAGTTGGTGGAATTCCACAGAGCCGTAAGGACCGGGGTTGGGCGTCGGCTCGCCGGTACTGGACCGGGGAACGGAGTGAAGCTAAGCACACAGGCAGGGCCATCAGACACCGACCAGGCTTGGAGCCCCTGTGTCCCTAAGGGACCGGCCACTGCGGCTGAGGGGCTCGGTCTGCCCCCGCCTCCAATTCAGTCTTCCCTGCTGTTTGCGCCGGCTCACAGCCTCCCTCCGTCCGACCCACTGGCACCTCCACCAACGGCGGAAGCCGCAGTCTCGGGTCAGGGAGATCCGCTCGCCGCGAAGACCGCCAGCAGGCAAGAGGAAGCTACAGGCCTCACGTGGGCCGCGGGGACGGTGCCCGCTCCGGGTGTGGAGACAGAGACGGCCCAGGACCAGTGGCCGCCGGGGGTGGCGGAGTGGCTGGAAAATAAGTTGGCACAGTTCTGCATCCAGGTACGGGTCGAATCACTACAGCAGGATCTGAGATGGAGGCAGGGGATATGAGAAATGGTAGCTGCGGTGCGGGTGAATGAGAGGCCCACCCCAGAGGATGCGCCCCTACAGTACCCAGCCTCCCACAACCCCCCGGCCCGGCGGGATGCTGAACCCGCCTGCGGTGAGACCCGTGAACCATGTACGGTTGCTCAGCTGCACGTCCGCGCCCCCAAGCCGCCAACCCATGAAGGGGAGTCGGCAGCAGTCTTCCGTTGCAACCAAGTTGTCCCCGTTGGGACCCTCAGCACTTTGAATGAATGAATACAAATCAAACTGAGTTTTTCATCTGATTGTTGACAGTGATTACCCCGGCCATTGCCGGCAAGTTGTCCCCGGAGGGACCCTATGTGTTTTACCGTCCGCATGAGGAACTGCTCATGAAAATGGCCGAGAACTGGCAGGCCACCCACGAACTTGTGGGTTTGTAAATAGTTTGGTGGGCTGCTTTTCCGTCTGTGCCGCCTCCGGAGAGGCAGATTGGAGGAAGGGCCCGCAGCAGAGCAGGCTGGGGTCCGGCCACCACCAGGACCGGTGGCCATCCTCCCGGAGATCAGTGGTCCCCCTTGGACGTGGGGTCCCCTGAAGTGACAGCCGGGTGCGAGACACCGTACCCATTCCCGCTCGGGTAACCTGGACCAGGACTGGGGTCAAGGGGTGCTGCCCGTTTCTTAGGGGCAGCATCAAGGATCAGGTTATTTGGGTGGGGGAGCGGATGACCATGAACCCGTCCGTTTAATAAAAATGTTCAATATTTGAAACGTTAAAGCACTGCACCTCCCGTAATGGAAGACTTGAAAATATACGTATGTTGAATGTTTTCATATGTTAATTTATCTTTGCAGATTGAAAACTAAAACCGATGATGGACGGGCAGCCCGCGGACAGTCTGCATTTTACCAAGGGGGAGTGTGACGCCCTGGACTAGCCAGGTAGTCACATACATACCAACATACACACCCCCATCCTAGACAGTTACAACAGTCAGACAAAAACCCTTGTTGCCTCCCTCCAGGGTCTGATGTCCACACCAGTTGGGGCGGAGCCAGGCGGTTGGCCCCACCCACCGAGGAGTTCACAGGCCTGGAGGCGGGAAAAGTGTCAGATCAGTTTTGGAGGTGAAAGTGAGAGGAATGAACACTTGAGGTGTCTGGGTAGGAGCCCAGGCACTGACAGCAAGGTTGGCAGATGGTGGTGGCCATCTGCAGGAGTTGGTGGAACTCCGCAGAGCCGTAAGGACCAGGTTCGGGCGTCGGCCCGCCGGTACTGGACCGGGGAACGGAGTGAAGCTAAGCACACAGGCAGGGCCATCGGACCCCGACCAGGCTTGGAGCTGCCGTCAATTGTCAAATTCGAATGTGACAGGAACCCCCGGGTTCCCTAACAACCAAGTCCCGATTGAAGGCAACAGTCCACCCAGAGAGGATATACAGCCACCGCCACAGGCTAGAGATCCAAGGGCCAACGCCTGCGGCAAAACAGGCTCCTACGGCACCTATACGCCAGGGAGCGGACTACCGGTGGGCAACCACAGGAGTCAGAACATTCTAAAAGGTGCAGGGAAGGACAGCCACCATCAGCCGCCCGGGGAGAGCACAACAACAACACTGCAGCCGGCTGCGGGACCCGTCCATCTGGCCGTTTTGGTTTACCAGCGACTCTGTCAGTGATTGTCTGAGTGAGTACACCAGTGCCGTCCGGCACCGCGCCGCACAATCCCTGCACTCCAGCCATCCAGCCTCCCCATTACATCACCGGACCCCGGGAGCACCGACCCCCTTCCCATGGAGGGGACAACATCCTAGCTGCTCCCTGCCATCTCTCCCGGGATCCCCGTCACCAGCAGCGGTGGTGCTATCATCACCACGTCCCGTGGGTGGGTGGCGTCACGAACAATCTCCCTAACCAAACCACCCCTTCTCACTCACGGGTGAGGAGCGCTGCTCGAGTCCCCGGGTCCGGCCCACCGCTCGAGCCACCGAGCAGCAGCAGCAGCAGAAGCCCCAGACCTGAGCATGGCGAGCGCATCCCCTCCACCCGCGACACGTCACAATTTTTTTCTGCTATATTCCTTCAAAATACAAAGAAACTTCTGCATGAAATTTGAGGCACTCAGAGGTAAAATGATAGTGACTCGCCCACCCCAGGGCTTTAGGTGACTCGGTGTCGGGCCGGACTACTCCGGGGTAGTCAGCGGTGGCGGGGCCCGACTCCATGACCCTGGTGGAGTCAATTAAAATGTGGCGGTATGGGGGTAGGTGATAATAAAGTTTATATAAGATTTGTGACGCCTCCTGTGGTAATTTGAAGCTATGGAGCCGCAGCTGCTGGAAGGGACCTCCGGGGCTGATATTATGGCAGCTGAGGTGTTTCTTGCTCTCCACAGGTAGAGTGGGTACCCCGGGGCAACCTTTGGTGCTTGGTAAAGTCTATAGTGTTTGATGATGTGGTGCAGGATAAAGCAGACGGCACAGGGCTTGCAGTTAAGATGTTTACTCACTGTTCAGTTTCAGTGCTGCAGCTGACCGGTTACCCACGGAATGCCAGGATCCGCTGTCAGGGACCTCCGCCGATCCCGGATAGTTCAAGGTTCAGTACCGGTGCACCCCTCAATGTGTCCTTTCTGGCTGTCTCTTTAGCGCCAAACTGTACTAGACTGTCTTGCGTCTCCACCACAGGGCCTGTACAAAGGTAGCTGACCTCAGTCGTATCTTGCTCCCCTTCACCGGTGGTCTGTGGTGGGTTGCGGCCTTGGGCGTCTGCAACGATCTCCCAATCCTTCGGTTTCACTAAAAGTAATGTCTTTCTTCTTTCAGTCTAGGGACCGTCCCTGTATTGCAGCCGGATCCCTCCACCCGGTATTCTAGTGGAACAGGTCCACGGGACGTTCGAACTTCCGTGGCACCCTGGAATCCCTTCAATTGGTGTCACCTGGGCCTAGCAAGACCCCAGGATCTCCACCAGGAACCTCCTTCTGTCTTTGTCCTTCTGACTGCTGTCCTCTCCTGACAGCCCACCTCCTCACTCCTCTACTCCTTCTCACTGACTGCCTAAACTTGAACTTAGTGGTTCCCCTTTCTACTCCCTGACTCCTCCCACACCCTTCCCTGGCTAGGCCCCACCCCTCACCGTTGGAACAATGGAAGGGACTTACGGCCCCATGACCGGATCATCAATGGGGGTTACTGCCTCAATCCCTGACCTGGTGTATGCCTACCAATTGGTGTGTGCAGGTTTTGTCTGTGAACCAGTAGATGACCCCATTCTTACCCGGGATGGGATACCACACCTCTGGGTGAGGTGCAGTACCTCTGTGGCGACGGAAGCCTCAGGGGCACCACAATAGTTTTAGGGCTTCTTCCTTCATACTGGTAAGCAGAGAAGTAAAATAGGATAACATATTCAAACTGTATCAGCAATAATCCAGAAACATAACTAAATATTTTAGGCATTTTGGAATTTATTTACACAAGTGCAGTACACCAAATCAGATTTTGTTTTTTGTTATTTTTTTTTCACTGATCTCATTGTGTAAATCTTGTTTATTTTATGACTCGTTATGACGTTCTCAGCACAATGTTAAGGTTTTACATGAAACGACTTTAGATAAACTATTGGTGATTTACTGTGGGAAATACATTTTGACATTTATCTTCTTTTGCCTTTAATGTTCTTATTTTTTTGGAATCTATCGTACAATGTCAAAGTGATCGTCTAAGAGGTCATCTCTGGAATCTCTTACGTAATTTTAAATTACACAAATACAAAAGAAGTATGCATTCACTCAGTCATTACGCCGCCTTTTTAAATACTCTAGAAATAATGAACAATATACAGTATTTGTTTTATCTCAACTGGACAGAACTGATAAATCATTGCAATGGTTTACTCATAAGTCCAATTAAAACATTGGTTACCTGTATTGTTGAGTTTTAAGGTAAAGACAAGTATCTCTTGTATTGTAATCATTTATTATTATTATGGATATGTAGCCTTCATTAGCTTGTGTATTAAAGGGAGTCTGTCACCCCCAAAACTTGATTTAAACCATTTATACAGTCATACAGGATGTAGCCTCTATAACATTATGTAGTAAAGTTTTTATTGTTTAGTACTTCAGAAAAAGTATTTTATTTCCTGTACAGATTGGTGTATATTTGTCATACCCAAGGGCTCAGTGCACTATTCCATCCCCTCAATCACCGTTCTGCACATCTCACCTTATGTTGATTGACAGTGTCTCTCTATGTTCATTGGCAGTGTCTCCTATGTTGATTGGCAGTGTGTTATATGCTGATGTGCTGCCGTGTCTCTGGCGCCACCTTCTGCTGCTCCCACTCCCGATCCTCCTCGGCGGCATGCTAGTTGTCTTGCAGCAGCACATTCTGTGGGTAGAACATTTTACTAAGTCCTGAAAAGCTGCTAGTGGGCATGTGCAGGAAATCAATGCTGTTTCTAGACTAAAGGGTGCTTTACACGCTGCGACATCGCTAGCGATAGCTAGCAATGTCGTGCGCGATAGCACCCGCTCCCGTCGTTCGTCCGACATTTCGTGATCGCTGCCGTAGCGAACATTATCGTTACGGCAGCGTCTCACGCACATACCTTTTCAGCGACGTTGCTGTGACCGCCGAACAATCCCTCCTTCAAGGGGGAGGTGCGTTTGGCGTCATAGCGACGTCACTGCAGCATCACTAAGCGGCCGCCCAATAGCAGAGGAGGGGGAGGAGATGAGCGGCCGGAACATGCTGCCCACCTCCTTCCTTCCTTGTTGCCGGTGGACGGCAGGTAAGGAGATGTTCGTCGTTCCTGCGGTGTCACACGTAGCGATGTGTGGTGCCACAGGATCGACGAACAACCTCGCTACTGACCAGACAACGATTTTTGGTAAATGAACAACATGTCACAGACCAACAATTTTGAACTCTTTTGCGATCGTTTAAGGTCGCTTCTTGGTGTCACACGCTGCGATGTCGCTAACGACGCCGAATGTGCGTCACAAACACCGTGACCCCGACGATATATCGTTAGCGATGTTGCAGCGTGCAAAGCATCCTTAAGTCTGGGAAAGGCCGTATTGAGCATGCTCTCCACGTGGCACAAGCGTGTCAGCTTAACCGCTGACAAGCTACTTTCCCTTTGGCTAAGGGTGGTGTCACCAATGACACACTGCCTTTTCATTGGTTGTGGATGACATCACCAAAGACGCTCTGTAGTGCTATTGGCCAAGGTTCGAGCTGGCTATGGGTACCGCCATCTTGTGGTGACTAAGTGACTAAGTTTAAAAATACCCTGGAGCCCGCACATGTGTGCTCGGTCATCTTGGTTCATGCATTCAGTGACTGCTTGTGAATGTGCTCTCTTAAGTGGTGTTAGGTTCAGGCGCCGTTCTCTGGGTACATCCACAGGTTGTTTGCTGTGCAGCGGACTGTTACTTAAGGCCTTTTAGGGACTGAGTCAGCCAGTTAGGCAGGGTACTAATCCTACACAGGCAAGCCTGGTTCCTACCTAGTGGTACAGTGTGGTTAGCACTTACTCTATTTCTACTGAGTAATCTGGTTCAGGCCAGACAGTGCAGTGCAGTTAGCACTGACTTCTATTCATACTGTGTATGTTACCATAGACTTCTGTGAAGTAACAGTGGTCTATTTTCCTCATATCATATTATTTCAGCAGTTGCTATGTTAACAGCAAACTGCTCATTTGCATATATTCTTATTTTGCTAGTCGCTGTGAGATAACAGAGACTAGCGTAATCCAGCACTTCGCTGCTGTGAAGTAACAGCGGCAAGTACTGCTTTTGTGGTACAGTTCAGGTGTGGAGATTAACACCAACAGTGTACCATTTATCAGTGTGTACATTTGCTGCTACCTTTACATTTCTGTTCATTACCAGCTGCAGTTTAATACCACTGCATGGTGGACCCTGACTGTCTGATAATTTACCATCTATATCACATCAGACAGCCACATGTTGATTGGCAGTGTCTCTCTATATTGATTGGCGGTGTCTCCTATGTTGATTGGCGGTGTCTCCTATGTTGATTGGCAGTGTCTCTTTATGTTGATTGGCAGTGTCTCTTTATGTTGATTAGCAGTGTCTCTCTATGTTGATTGGCAGTGTCTCTCTATGTTGATTGGCAGTGTCTCTTTATGTTGATTGGCAGTGTCTCCTATGTTGATTGACAGTGTCTCCTATGTTGATTGACAGTGTCTCTCTATGTTGATTGGCAGTGTCTCTCTATGTTGACTGGTAGAGAGGTTGTGTCTCTCTATGTTGATTGGCAGTGTCTCTCTATGTTGATTGACAGTGTCTCCTATGTTGATTGGCAGTGTCTCTTTATGTTGATTAGCAGTGTCTCTCTATGTTTATTGGCAGTGTCTCTATGTTGATTGGCAGTGTCTCTTTATGTTGATTGGCAGTGTCTCCTATGTTGATTGACAGTGTCTCCTATGTTGATTGACAGTGTCTCTCTATGTTGATTGGCAGTGTCTCTATGTTGATTGGCAGTGTCTCTCTATGTTGATTGGCAGTGTCTCTCTATGTTGATTGGCAGTGTCTCTTTATGTTGATTGGCAGTGTCTCCTATGTTGATTGACAGTGTCTCCTATGTTGATTGACAGTGTCTCTCTATGTTGATTGGCAGTGTCTCTCTATGTTGACTGGTAGAGAGGTCGTGTCTCTCTATGTTGATTGGCAGTGTCTCTCTATGTTGATTGACAGTGTCTCCTATGTTGATTGGCAGTGTCTCTTTATGTTGATTAGCAGTGTCTCTCTATGTTTATTGGCAGTGTCTCTCTATGTTGATTGGCAGTGTCTCTTTATGTTGATTGGCAGTGTCTCCTATGTTGATTGACAGTGTCTCCTATGTTGATTGACAGTGTCTCTCTATGTTGATTGGCAGTGTCTCTCTATGTTGACTGGTAGAGAGGTTGTGTCTCTCTATGTTGATTGGCAGTGTCTCTCTATGTTGATTGACAGTGTCTCCTATGTTGATTGACAGTGTCTCTCTATGTTGATTGGCAGTGTCTCTCTATGTTGATTGGTAGTGAGGTCGTGTCTCTCTATGTTGATTGGCAGTGTCTCTCTATGTTGACTGGTAGAGAGGTTGTGTCTCTCTATGTTGATTGGCAGTGTCTCTCTATGTTGATTGACAGTGTCTCCTATGTTGATTGACAGTGTCTCTCTATGTTGATTGGCAGTGTCTCTCTATGTTGATTGGTAGTGAGGTCGTGTCTCTCTATGTTGATTGGCAGTGTCTCTATGTTGATTGGCAGTGTCTCTCTATGTTGATTGGCAGTGTCTCTCTATGTTGATTGGCAGTGTCTCACTATGTTGATTGGCAGTGTCTCTCTATGTTGACTGACTGTCTCTTTATGTTGACTGGCAGTGTCTCTTTATGTTGACTGGCAGGGTCTCTTTATGTTGATTGGCCATGTCTCTCTATGTTGATTAGCAGTGTCTTCTATGTTGATTGATTTAGGTTGATCAGTGTGTAGTTTGTTGTGGACAAGGACTCTTCTTAAAGGAAGTAACAAAAAAGGAGACAGTTGCACACTGTAGTGCTAAGATGTGAGGAGCAATGAATATGGGAATATAGACATGCATTACTGCTATGGAAAAAACATGTGAAAATTGAGATACTTTGCACACAAATTGGCCAGATATTATGTGAGCCCAACAGCCAGCGTCAAGGCGACCTCATTTTTGTTTGGTCCCTATCAAACTAATACTTCTCTTTGGGCTAACAAAAAATAATCACGTATTATGGGTGGACAGGAACCTACAAATTGAGAATTAAAATCGCCTGAGTCAGAGGAGGAGTCTGAGTCAGAGGAGGGGAAAATACCTGAGTTGACAGTGCTTTGAAACGAGAGCTGCAGATGTGTTTGTAATGGGACACAATTATACTGTACAATCCCTTCCCCCCACACTGACTGCCTTTGGATGCAAGTTGCATTCTTTCCACACAGACCATTGCTTATGTGCACTAGCATATTTACTTAGATTGATCAGTGTGTAGTTTGTTGTGCACAAGGATTCTTCTGAAAGGAGCCTGAGGCATAAATGTTACTAACATAAACCTATGTGTTCTATCCAAACCTAGTCCGCAGATGTAGCCTATGAACGTGGTGTAAATGGGGCCTTTGTTAAATGCAGCATGTTTGTGTATGTTTTGTCATTCTATTAGGCTATCCAATGGTTAAGTGTCATGTAGACATGATTGGATCAATTTGCAACAAATCAAATTCTAGTTGCATTTCTTAAAATTCACCAGTCCCCTCAAATTCAAACAGTTTGCAATCATACACATATTGGGGGAGAGTTACGTAGCTGGCCAATGACATCAGCCATGGCTAGGCAGGCTTCCCCATAATGTTCTTCAGCTATCACATCACATGGTGTAGCACAGCCAATCAGGGGAGACTATCAAAGCCAGTATAAAAATTGGGGGCTGGTCAACAAGCGCAATGTTATGCTTTTAGAGCATAGAGGTTGGAAGTCGGAGCACAAATGTCATTCCATGTAGGCGTGGAAAAAAGGCCAAAATTAGATTGAATTTTACTAGTTTTGTAGAACATTGAGTGGATGTCAAAAGGGAGAGATAGGGCAGATGGAAGCCATACCTAATTTTTGTTTCCCCAAAATTTTATTTGGGACAAATTTTAAGTAGTTCAATTGGTATGGGAAGATGATTAAAACATCTTGTGGTCCCCCTATACTGTATCTAATCTGATTTATTGGTACTATAGCGTAGAAGTAAAAAGAAAGAGAGATCCAGTGCTATTAATTAATGATATGGTGTGTATTAGGCTTAGAGTATTTAATGTATAGAGTATTATTTTGTGTCCAAAACAATTACTACCCTTTTGTATAAAATATTACATTTTTAATAGAAACTATTAAATATATCCTCTTAGACAACATAAAAATAATACAAATATATCATATCTATGTAGTAATATTTAATCCAAAAAGGTAAGAAGTATGCCAAATGGAAGCAATAAATTCTCCAAAATATTCCCCACATTTTTATAAAGTGCACAGAAAGGGATATAAAAGAAAACCGATCTCAGGCGATTATCTACAATAACCTTATAGACACATAACCTTATATGATATATAATATTATATATCCTTATAACCTTATATTATATATAACCTTATAACCCCTTACACAGATCAGTTCCCTTCCTTACTGCAGAGGTTGGCACCCTAGATAACGACAATGGTGCCCCCACTCAATGACAGCTGACCCTAAAAAAATCCCTATATGGGCCGTATTTTAACTGAAAATCAATAAATAAGATGAGTTAAAAAAGAGCAAGCACTTTTGTCATGTAGATTTGGAATCCCCTAATACAGTGTTCCTCAACTTCAGTCCTCAAGATGCACCAAGAGTTCATGTTTTCAGAATTTCCTTAGTATTGCACAGATGATAATTTAATCACTTGCATAGGTGATAATTCAAGTCTTGAGGACTGGAGTTGAGGGAGATCCACAGCTTAGTCACAGCAGACCCATAATACTAGTAACCAGTTCCAATGGAAGTAGATATCTTCATAATGGCAGCTCCGGAGACATAATCCTCAGGGTCAACGTCTCAACGTTTTTTCTTCTTATAAGAAGTCAGGGTTCATAAAAAGACACTCAATCATATTGGACTTGATGGCCAATCTCTAGGGTGCCAACCTCCTTGGCAAGGAAGGGAACAGATCTGTGTAAAGCCCTATAGGGTTATTGTAGATAATCGCCTGAAATCTGTCTTCTTTTATATCCCTTTCTGTGCACTTTATAAAAACATGGGGATATTTTGGAGTATTTGTTGCTTCCATTTTTTTATACTTCTTCCCTTTTTGGATTACATACTACCACATATGATATATTTGCATTATTTTTGTGTTGTCTAAGAGGATATATTTTGTAATAATTTCTAATAAAAAAAATATAATTTTATGCATAGGGGTATTTCTTGTTCTGGACACATAATAATATAATATATTCGGTAGTTCTTTCTCCCTCTCTTGGCTTTATATTACCGACAAAACAGATTCGATGGAATACTGAGAACCGCACAATGTTCTAAACACCTTTCCGAAGCAATTTGACTACTTGTGAAATAAATTTGTGGCAAATCAAATTTTTCATAAACATCCACTGAACCTGGAGAATTAGAATGTGAAAAAATGTGATCATGCCTAGTGTCGTGTACATACTTATGTTTGAGAAAAATTTTAATTCATACTTATATGTTACATACTACATTCTACATATATGTGCTTGAATTGAGTGCATTGTAGAACAGTTTAATAATTTTTTTACAGAAGAAATTGTAAGGGCAGTACAGTGAAAACAAGTCAACTGGATGTTGCTTTAATCCATAAATGGGTTTGAGATGGACAATATTAGAAGTTCTCATGCCAAGAAATACAGATCTAGAGTTGGCAGTTCACTGATGGATAATGCACAGTTACAGAGACGAGTAGGTAAACTCGTAGGTGTTTCCTTGGAAACATAACATAAAGACTGAGTTGTTGATGAAGTTGTCCAAGTGACAGGATTGAAGTTGAAGCCCAGACAAAGCCAACGTCCATTACCCAATATGGCCTCACGGCAGGGAACAACTCCCAGTTTGGAATGACTTATTATGAAGTCTTAAATATAAAAAAGAATGCGTCTCCAGTATGATGTGAGACTGAAATCGAAAAACCTGGGCTGCTAGAAAGAGTCGGATGGCTTAATTTACAGAATTTTTAATCGGGGTTTCACAAACTGTATAAGGCCCGCAACACACATCCGTGCCTCCGGTACTTGTTTGGTACGTTTTTGCAAGTACCGGAGACACGGAGACACGTTGACCAATGTTACCCTATGGGTGATGGTACACACGCGTAAAATCACACGGATCGTGTGTCCGTGTGGTAAGTATGTGTGTGCGTTTTCCCGCACGGATGACATGTCCGTTTTTGGCCGTCAACACGCAGGCACGGACCCGCTAAAGTCTGAGGGTCCATGCCTGCACGGACGGCACACGTAGCATGTCCGTGTTCAGCATTTATCGTCCATGTGCGTTTTTAATCCAAACATCAGCAACACTTGTTTCCAATCTATCAGGTCAATTGTCAAATGTCCTGATGTTTTAATTGGTGATGCACAAGGCCAAGGATGATGTCAAAGGACGTTATGGTTATATGGCAGTATGCTTGAAATTTAGGTGGAAATTTGCGCATTTCTCCATAAAGAATATTAAAATGGCCATGCGTCTTCCTTAGCTTGACAGGGGGTGGATCCACATCCTTTTTTCCACAGGTGTTTCATATTCAAGCATATGTCTCCTAACCCCAAATCTCCTAGATATCAACCACAGCAAATACATTGTTCCTTCATTTGATAGAGACATTTTGTAGTCAGTCTAATGAGTGGAAGAGCCTAAAAACAATGATTTGAAATGTTTTTAAACCTTATTCACCGATGAGGGACGGAAATTGACCAATTAACAACACCAGAATCTCATGATGAAGGATTAACAACGTTATTTGGGTAAGAATGCGGACCTCTAAAAACGGACGGCACACGGATTGCATACGTACGTATTTTATGCCAATACGGACATTCCACAGGTACACACGGAGAGCATACGCCATCACACGGATGTCATACGTACGGGAGAAACGCCCCTAAAAAACGGAATACGGACCCGTACGTTTTTTATGCGGAAGTGTGTTTTTGGTCTAAAAGGTTTAAGGAAAAATGGAGAGAAAATCGAGCTTCATGGGAGCAGTCGTCATCTTTACTTGGTAGAAATTAAATTATCATTATAACCATTGCTAGATTAAGTGAGACATCCTTCAATGCGTTTCACACACATGATTAAAATATTTAAACAGTTAAAAGTAAAAAATCCATAGTTTTTCTTAATATGGATTACAGGATGTAGTGCGCCCCAAAAGAGTGTTCATTGGGAGCTCCATACAGCCATTCAGAAATTATTTGTACAATTGGAAAAAGAAAACAAAAAAAAACCCGCTTCCACAGCTAAGTACACACAGAGTTTTTAGAGGAGTTTTTTTTTTTGGAGCAAACAGCAGAAACTAAGTGGAAGCTCCAAGTTTTTCAGTTTTCAATTTTTAAGGAGGATTTGGAGAGTTTCCTCCACTCAGTTTCTACTCAGATTTCACTTTATAAATACTCTGTGAATATATAGCCAATAAATAGCTTGTCACATATTAAAGGGGTTGTCCACTACTTTTACACACATGGCCTGTCCTTAGGATAGGTCATTAATCTCTGAGTGGCTGGAGTCTGATACCTCGTACCCCCACCGATCAGCTGGTCTCGGTGTCGGAAATGCTCATTTCTGGCACTGCTCCATCTTCTGATAGCGACCGGGTGCTGCACATCCGCCTCCTGTTGATTAGAATAATAGATGTGCAGTACCCGGCCACGGACGCAATCAGTAGACGGAGCAGCGCCGGAACTGAATATTTCCAGCTGCCTACTGCTGCCGCCGGGACCAAGAACAGCTGATCAGCGGGGGTGCAGGGTATTGGGCCCCAGAGATCAGACATTGATGACCTATGGAATAAAAAATAATACCTTCTATATGAAGGAATTAATACAACACAACTTAACTGATCAAAACTATTTTTTTTTAACAAAACACAAATTTTACAAATAATATATTCATTTACTAATTCCTTTTAACAGAGTGCCTATCTATGCAACCATGGATGCAGAACAACCAGTGAAGTAAAGCAATAAATGAATAACTACTACAAATTATAAATTACTTAAATAGATATAAAAAATGTATTATTCCATATAAAAAGCTTAAATAGAATTCAATTACATAAAATATTCAACAATCATATTACCAATAATAATCTAAAAATTAATAAAGCCACTATGCACTGCCCTATACGATTCACAAGTTACTGACAATAAATTACCAATGTGTACATATATTCCATATAACAATTTAATATATTATTTTTTTTAAAAATCAATGTCAAATTTAATTCATATAAATACACATATAATTTAGGGAATAAATAACACCTGAATGAAATATTGCACGTTTAACAGTATGTAAGAGGTATTTAAAAAGTCTTAATAGACCAGTGTCCTACAAAACATCTCAGTAGAAAAAGAGTATTAAATAAATACAAGCCTTCCTAATACCAGTGTATGCCGCTGTTGCTGCGTGTCTCACGCTCTGACGCACGTTTCGTACATCACTTCATCAGGGAGCGGTGATAGGATAGGCCATTAATCATTAATGTAAAAGTAGTGGACAGCCCGTTTAAATTCCTGCAGTACTCGGGGTGTAAGCCATCCGGGACTGTTGATTTGTCTACTTGAGGCGTCGCCATAAGCAGATGACTTAATGGGGATTTATGGTGATCATGTCATCTGTCATGGGATTTTCTTGTGTAAATACTGGAGAAAAAATGTGTTTAGTAGACTGGCCTTACCTTTATCCTCCATTATTTCATGCAATTATTTTTTTCTTCACCCAAAGCTATAATTTTCAGTCTCATAACATTTTGATAGTGAGAGATTTTTTTTCATTATATTTACTTTTTTAACGTTAGAACTTTCTGTCTCAATCTTGGCTGCCTTGATTTATTTATTTGTATACATTTTTTACTCTATAATTTGTAATGCCTTGTCACAAACCTCTTGCTGTAATTCTCTTTTTACATTTATTGCACTCCTAACATATTTATTTAGCCATAGTGGTTTTCTCCAATTTCTTGTTTATTCTCATTGTTTGTGCACAGAACCTATTCAGGATGCTTATAAAAGGTTCCTAATTCCTTGAGTTCTTTTATTTTCAAGGACGTTGTTTATGCCAGTTTATGGCATTTAGATCATCCTTTCCTGAAGTTTGGTGTCCTTGTAGCCCATCTACATTACATTTTATAACAGGATACATGAAACTTATTATTTTGTGATCACTAATACCCAAGTGACCCCCAACCCGAATATCTCATATTCTATCTGGCCTATCGGTGAATATTAAGTCTAGCAATTCTTGTTCTTTTTCTTGTCCCCACTTCTTCTTGTTGGGTCCTGAACCAGTTGTGAAAGGTAATTGTCTTTTATTATTCTCAAAAACCTGTTTCCTTTGCTGGACTTGCAGGTTTCTACAGCCAAATTATTTCAGGGTAGTTGAAGTCCACTGTAATAATGACTTCTCCCTGTTTTCTTGCCTCATCTATTTGCTTCATAAGGATATTTTCTGCCACTTCCATGACGTTGGCATAGTGGAGTCCCGGTGACCCCCTATACTGCTACCATACCCCCACCCCCAATAGTTTAACCCCTTATTGAAATGACCACAGACACATAAATGGATGAAATGGCCACAGCAGGCTTTAGTTAAACATAACTTACAATAACATTTATAAAAAAGGGGGTTGTGGTCCTCAAAGCTCAAACAATCTGGTGATCACCCAATACTCCAATCTTACCTTCCCACTAAACCCCATTACTCTCAGCCACAACCACCAACTCGGGAGCACCAAACAAATATGAGGGGGAAGGGTTAAACCACCAAACACGGGAACCGACTCCACCAAGCCGACGTTCCCCCATGATCACCAGACCACCCCCCAAACCAGTAAATTAACGGGGGTTCCACCTACATTGGGACTCCCCAATCCAATTTTCACCAACTTCGAGGACCCCACCCCAACCGCCACAACGAGAGCGCTTTGACCCCCTCAAACAATCGAGACTCCCCCCCACTGAACAATGCCATGGCCCGCTCAATACCCTCCTGAATCCCCAAAGACCATAAATCCATTCCCACTGCATTCAGGTGGACCCCATCCGCCAACCAGTAATCCTGATCCACCGCCTCCAAGTCAAAGTGACGGACCGCCACACCCCCATTCCTCACCACAAAGGCCAAAATAGCCCGATTGATTTTTTTACGGGTCTTGTTCAGCCTTTCCACCAACTGGGCCCTATGCCACGTCCGTCTCGGGACAATCTCTGACCAGACCGTCCGAAGTCCTGGCACAGAAACCCACAGCCGAAGTAAATCATGTTTGATATCCCTGATCAACTCCCGGCCCGCCACCATCCCCACATCATTCCCCCCAACATGCAGGACCAGAATATCTGGCGCCCGATCCAGTCGCATCGCCCTGTGCACCTCGGGCAACACCTGCATCCACCGCATGCCCCGGAAACCCAACCACCTGATTACCGCCGCACTTCGTGCAAAGACCAGCTGACGCCCATCCAAACGAATGTCCGCCCGGATCGCTGCCCAGTACACAAAGGAGGGGCCCAATATCCAGACCAAACGGGAAAGGTCCCCTGCAAAAGAAGACAACAAACATCACAGTACCATAACATAACCCAACAGATCCAACAACTCCCCACATTGCAAACCATACTAAGGGCGTACATAACTCAAATATCTCCTGAATTCCCACCGACCTAGCCTCTGTACTACTTCCGGACTCAACCCGCACACAGCCGACTCCGTCGCTGCTCCAATCCTAAAAGAATATGGAGCATAACAACCAGGAACAAGGCCAAGACACCTCCGAAAAATTGCCCGAAACTGATAATTCGACAAGAACGAACCATCCTCGTGACAAAGCAACTCCCGCAAACACAACACTGGACACATTACCGACTCAGCCACCATACCCAGCACCACACGCCGTCCTCTGCCGACGTGATCCGTCTTGGACCTCCGAAGGCAAAATTCCACACTAGTGTCGAATAAAAGCACGTCCCGCAACTGGATCCCCCCATAACCTTGCCGACTAACCGCCACCAACTCCCCAATCCAGAGCGCTCCAAAAGAAAACGCCAGACGAAACAAAATAACATCAAAAACCGACGAACACACCATACTCAGGTGGGCCCCCACTCGCTCCAAAATAGCAAAGGACATTGGCCTCGTCCTATCTACACTACTCCACCCCCAGAGAAAACCCCTCAATGCCTGTCGCACCAAAAAGGTTTTCATCAAATCCGGCCTGTTCCGCAACTTAAACCCCAAGGCCAGGCCCGCTACCACCCAACCCACCTTCGCCTGGGACCAAACCCATGCCAACCACCGCCTGACCCACAAGAGCAACACGCCTACCTGATCCTCCACTGACCGAATCAAACCAATAGACTGGACCCAAGCCTCCCATTGTTGCCAAGCCTGCTAATATGCCACCCAAGTCGCCTCTGCCAACAATCCTTTGATCAAATGTCCAACGGCCTTCATACCACACTCCAGAGTTCGGGAGGGCACTTTAATCCCACGGCCATCGCTCCCGGCGCCAATTCCCTGAAGCGGTCCCACTGGAAATGAGAGAGAGCGTCAGCAATAGAATTCAGCACCCCCGGCACATGTGAAGCAGATACACAAGCATTGATGGACAAACAGGCCAACACCAATCTCCGCAAAACCCTAATCATCGGAGGGGAATTAGCCGAGATATTGTTAATCACTAACACGACCCCCATGTTGTCACAGTAAAACCTCACCCGTCTGTTCCGAAAATGCTCCCGCCACAGCGTCACCGCCACCAAAATCGGAAAAATTTCCAACAGCACCAAATTCTTCACCAGCCAAACCTCCGGCCATCGCTCCGCACACCACTCCCCTCCAAGATAGGCCCCCGAAGCCCTGACCCCCAGACGAATCGGTAAACAGGTCTAACTCCGAATTACCCACCAGAGGCTCCATAAATAGGGACCTCCCGTTGTAGTTTGCCAAAAATTGTCCTCAAACCTCCAAATCTGTCTTAACGTCGGCCGACAGACGCACGAAATGGTGAGGTGCTAGCACCCCCACAGTGGCCATTGCAAGCCGCCGTGAAAAAATCCGTCCCATTGGCATCACCTGACACGCAAAATTGAGTTTGCCCAGCAATGATTGCAGCTCCCTCAGGGTAAGTTTTTTGACCCTCATCGCCCTTGCCACCTCCTCCCTGATGACCACCACCTTGTTTGCCGGTAACCGAAACTCCCAACTGTCCGAGTCAATAATAATCCCAAGGAAAGAAATACATGTCGCCGGACCCTCTGTCTTCCCCGGCGCCAAATGGACCCCAAAACGCTGAGCCACCCACTCCATCGTCACAAGCAAATTCTGGCAAACCACCGAGTCCCCTGGACCAATGCAGAAAAAATCATCTAAATAGTGAATAATAGACTGGAAACTCGAAACATCCCTAACCACCCACTCCAAAAAGGAACTAAATGCCTCAAACAATGAACAAGACAACGAGCATCCCATGGGCAGGCATCTATCACAAAATAATTCCCCTCCCAAAAACAGCCGAGCAAGCGTACACTGTCCGGATGAACTGGCAACAACCGAAATGCCGATTCGACATCCGTCTTAGCCATCAGGGCCCCCTGTCCACACCGCCGCACCCAATCCGCCGCTTCGTCAAACAACGTTTACACCACCGAGCATAACTCAGGATCTATACCGTCATTCACCGATCCCCCCCCGCGGGTAAGACAAGTGGTGAATAAGCCGAAATTTATTCGCCTCCTTCTTCGGCACCACCCCCAGCGGCGAAACCACCAGATCCGGAAAAGGCGGGGACCGAAAAGGCCCCGCCATACTCCCCAACGACACCTCCTTTTCCAACTTCTACCGAACCACCTCCGGATGCTGGCTTGCCGACTGTAAGTTCTTAAAACGCCCCTGCCCCGGACCCGGTTCCTAAGGAATACAAGAACCGAATTCAAAACCCCTCGCTAGCAACTCTGCCTCCTCCCTCATTGCGAACCTATTTAGATAAGGGAGCATCTTTTGAAGCTTCATTGGAGTCTCCCCCTTTTGAATTACCAGGCCCCCCTTTGACCCTGCTACGCCGGAAACACTTTGCCGCCCCGAGATTGGTGCCACTACAGTGTGAGCAGTGGTGCTTAAACTTACACTGCTCCCCAAACTTGCACTGGCCCTCACTGAAGAGCCAGCACAGCCCTGATTTTTGGGATCCCGACTGACCTCCAGCTCCCCTGCCGGCCTGCTGCCCATACCGCCCCCCAGCCTGGCCGTAAGCCCCGGCCGCCCCTGGAAAGCATTGCCCATACCGAGTCGGTGCCATGACCCACAACCAGAGCCCAATATCCTTCTGGTCCCATCTTATAGACGGCCGAATAGCAACCAGGCCTGCCCCCCGTACACCCTATAGACTTCCCCTATGGAGGTGCGAAAAATTGTCCGGCTCCTTCTCCCCTATCACACTGGCTAAAATTGCAAATGCTTGCAGCAAGTTTGTAAACGTCTGGGGGATCAGCAGCCATCGCTGCTTTTCCTCATCTTTTTTGTTGTCGTCTTTCTTGGGCTTGTCCAAATTAAATTTCTCTAACGGCAACCAAGAGAAGATCTCAACATATTCATCCCTCCAAATCTTCTCCCTAACCTCCTTCTTTAAATGCGACCCCAGCGGCCCCTCAAAACACACGTAAACCTCCCCCCTCGCCTTATCATCCAAGTGAATGCAGTCCTTGCCTTTCTCCGTCTGGATGGAAACCGACACGGGCTCGGACCCCCGTCGTACCCCCGCCGTACTCGCCGCCGCCACCCCAGCACTCGGGACGCCTGATCCCACCCACACTGAAGCACAACCTACTGCACTCCTGCTCCCCTCCAGTCGCGCCAACAACTGCCTGACTTATGACAAAACCTCCCCAACCCCCACTAACCCCGGCGGAGCCGCCTGTCCCTGCGCCCCCATCCCATCCCCCGCCGGACCCACCACACTACCCGGAACATCATTAGCAAAAGGAGATGAACACAACACAACACAGAACTGTACTCACCGAGCTGCGCAGGAGCTGTGATCCCGCTAGCCGTCAATCCGGAATCCTGCCGCCCATCCGCCGCCACTGGCGCCGTGTACCTTTCGTGCCTGTAGTCCTCCACTCGTCCGATCGGCGATGGTAGCCTCGGAGCGGTCGGTCCCGAACCCCATCCAGGCGGCCCACACACCGCTGCTCCTGACTCCCGACCACCAGGCTGCCGCTGAGACCGAGAGCCATCCTGCCCTGGCCCGCCAACCTCCTGCCAGGGATCCCGACGTCTGTTCTGCGCTGCATCCACAGTCAAGCCAGGCCGCCTGACAGGAACATCACCAGCACGGCCCGCTGCACCCTCCAGATCCTCCTGATGACTGACAGCAGTAGGCCCCTCCCCCCTAACGGGCTGATAACAGAAAGCACAAGAGAAAGGTGTTCAATGCTGCGCCAATAGATCACTTCAGCAGATGTTCAGATCAGTGTCACTTTATTGTTATTCAGGTAGACGCATTTCTGGAGCATCTGCCCCCTTCATCAGGACCACCAGGAATAGAAATAACATCCAATCACTAACGGGCTGAGGCCTACTAACCACCGCCGACCTCAGCCGCGGCCTTGAATTCCTCCCGGCGTAGAGGGGGCCCCCAAGGCTGGACACCTCCCCCCCCCGCTGGAGGGTCCTGTACGGGGCTTCCACGCTGCCGCTGAGGTCCCGCAGGTGCTGCACCAGACCGCCCCCCGCCCCGTCGCCTGCCCAGATCTACCGGGAGAGAGATGCTCCGGAGGCCTGGACCTGCGGTATGGCCGCCTCCTAGTCACAGGAGAAACCTCCGCGGCCACCCCCGGAGCCTTCCCCGACCGCTACGAGCAGGCCGCACCTGCGGCCTAGCTGGGGCAGACGCGCCCGACACCACGTCGCCGGCCAGTACCGCCCACAGCTGCTCCTCTAACCAGCCGGAGGGGTGGCACCAGGCTGCCTCCCACAGCTCCTCCATGAAACCGCCAATGTCCATGGTAAGCACAAACAGCAAAACAATTTATTTTTTTTTGTGTTTGTCTGTGCTCGCTGTGCACAATCACTTCAGCTGCAAACGCAGCAATGGCTCCATTCCCCTCTAGCTTGCCCTAACGGTCCCTATGCCCCCACCCCTCTTCTCACTTCACCCTATCCCCCCCTAGCCACATAATGGGGAGGGGTGTGGAGGTTCCAGCCGGGCACTTTATATTTAGACACTTATAACAAACCTCTATTTTATTATTCTCTCTCTTTCTCCTTATCTCAATTCATAGGGATTCTACATTTCTTTAGCCTCACATATATTATCACTTATGATAGGTTTTAGGGACAATTTTACATAAATAAACGTGCCGCCCCTGCAGCGGTCGAACCGCTCGGATCCGGGGTTTGCTGTGGCTCGAGGGTCTCCGGACCCGGGGGCTTATGGTCACTTCAAATGCAAAGGGGGTACTTACAGGGCATAAGAATTCGTGACGCCACCCGTGGTTCGCAGTAAGGGGAATACCGCAGCTGTCGATGGGAGTACCCGGGGGAGATGTAGTGGGGCAGCCAGATGACGTTCCCTCCACCGGTAGGGGAGGCCCCGGGACTCTGGATGGTGGAGTGTAGGGGAGCGTGGTGCAGATTGGAAGCAGGGGAGGACAGTGTACTCACTCAGGCAATGTTGGTAGTGATGCGACCACAAAGCAGACTCTGACACAGAAGTAAACCAAGTCTCTGGGTGCCACTGCCACTTCAAGGGAGCTCGCCTGGGAGTCCGCTCCCGTTGGTATTGCTAGTAGTCTGTACCTTGCCTCCATGCACTGTATTTTAGATGTTCTGAGTGACCCCTCTGCTTGAAGGTGTCGGGGTCCCGCTCCCCACTGTTAAGTAGGGATGCTGTGCTCTTGATGGCTGACACTTGGGATTTCAGTGGGCCGCATAAGCTGGAAAGCCCTATCCCCCTCGTTGTGTTGATGCCTTCGATCTCTGAGCTCTTGGGGAACGTTCATAAAGAGACTATCCTCCACAGGTTAATTATCAGGTTGCGTGAAGCTACTCCCTGATCTAGGGTCCAGTACCCTGCCGTGATCGGTACCGTTTGGTTACTAGGTACTCCGGTGCCGACCGTTCCCCAAAACTAAGCCTGGCACCTTTCTCCAATACCCTGCGACTGGGTCTCCAACTTCTTCGGTCCCAGACCACCGTCAGCGACCTAGCCAAAAGATCCCAGAGAGCTCCAACTCCCAGCTCCTCACTCTTTGGGAGCTACCACTATACTACTCTTGACTTCCTCTCTCTGACTTCCTCCCTCCCACCAGTCTGCCTGACCCCTGGGCGAGTGGCCCTGTCCCAGCTAGGCCACCCACTGGTGGGCCTGACAGGGTGTGGTGTGAGGTGTGACTAGGATTTGAATGCTGATGGAGCAATACCACAGGTTAGGATCCCAGAACCATGGGGTGTTGAGTCCTGCACGAGAAGAAAAAGGAAGTGCAGTACCCTGTGACACCCTGACTAGTTCAGGGGTGTCACATAAACATGCACCTCCCACTTTCTTATTTGTACGGTCATTTGTGAACAGACTCAATCCCTGTAAATTAACAGCTCAGTCATAGCTGTCATCCAGCCATATCATAATTTTCTTCCATCACTATTAATTCTAAATCTGCCTTTTTGGTGAAGCTTCTGGCATTACTATAAACACCCTTTATGCATTTTTCTGTACCTCTGTTTCTCCTCCCTCTTTTAATTGTTCTAAATTCTCACCAAACCCTCACTTTCATTACTTTGGCCCATATCACTATATACTCTGTCTTCCCATCCTTTACAGTAAATGACTTCCCTCTAGTTTAAATGTCGCGGGCGGAGGAGGGGACGCTGCGCTCTCCCACTGCTCGGGTCCGGCTGCTGCTGCCGCTGCTCAGTGGTGGCTCGAGCGGTGGGCCGGATCCCGGGGACTCGAGCGGCGTTCCTCACCCGTGAGTGAAAGGGGGTGGTTTCGGTTTAGGGATATTGTCCGTGACGCCACCCACGGTTGTGGTGATATTGGTGACACCACCGCTGCTCTGGACGGGGATCCCGGGAGCGATGACAGGGAGCAGCCTGGATGTTAGTTCTCCCCTCCGTGGGTAGGGGGGTTGGTTGTCCCAGGGCCCGGTGATGGGGTAGGGATGGATTGCAGGCGGCTTACGGGGCCTGGTGAGGTGCAGGGTCGCGGGGGCAGCGCTGTGCCGCACGGCACTGTGGTACTCACTCAGCCAAAGATGAGGACACAGTTCTCGGTAAAACACACGGCTGGATGGACGGGTCCCACAGACGGCTGCGGTGTTTCTCCTCCCGGTAGGTTGATGGTGACTGCCTTTCCCTGCACCTGTGTAACGTGTACGGTTCCAATGGGTTCCCACCGGTAACCGCTCCCCAGCTTGGATGGGTGCCGAAGGAGCCCCTTCTGCCCGCAGGCTCTGGCCCTGGGAACTTTAGCCTTGGCGGTGACTGTGTTTCCCTCTCTCGGTTGGACTGTTGCCTTCTGTCGGGACTTGGCTGCTGGGAAACCCAGGAGGTTCCCTTCGCTAACGGATTTGGCAAATTCACGGCGACTCCTAGCCTTGCCGGGGTCCGTAAGCCCCTGCCGGATGGTGCTGGCTTCTCTTTGCGTACCGGTCCGGTACCGCCGGGCCACCGCCCGTCCACGGTCCTTACGGCAAGCTCCAATAGGCCACTCCTGCAGACGGTCACCACCGTCTGCCAACCTTGCTGATCTGTCCGGGCCACACACCCGGACCAACTTCAGGCTGCTTAACTGCTACCTTCCTTCCACTTTCACTTCCAAACTCTATCTCTCTCTTTTCCCGCCTCCAGGACTGTGAACTCCTCGGTGGGTGGGGCCAACCGCCTGGCCCACCCCCTGGTGTGGACATCAGCCCCTGGAGGAAGGCAACAAGGGTTTTTGTCTGACTTCGGTGTGCCTGACCGGGAGTGTGGGGTGTTTAGGTGTTGTTCTGTGACGACCTGGCTTGTCCAGGGCGCCACATAAACACTCCTCCAACTTTCTCACCATTTTTCCCCAGCACAGCTGCACCCTCCCCATTGAGCTGCACCTCATCCCTTGTGTACTGCCTGTAACCAGAGAGAATTTGGCCCAATTCTCAAGATGCCCAAATCTCTTCTTCATTTAATAATTCCTAAGCCATTTATTCACCTCCCTAAATTGACTGTGCACACTTAGAAAGGTAACTTGAGGGTATTCTAGTTAATAACGTGGGGAGACATGTAACGCGCATGCCCCCAAAGGTGACAAAAGTTCAGAGCGTGGGAAAAATTGCATTGCACATGCTGAGAAAGATGAAGATATAATTTTTTCCACGCCCTGTACTTGTGTTACCTTTGGGAGCATGCGCGGTGCATGCTCTCCCAAGCTATGAACTAGAATATTTGCTACTTTCACAACTCTCACCAACACAATTTACTCCTATTTTCATAACTAATGAATAAAGATTCCTCACATATATTTATTCTTTATTAATTTTATTCATTTTTATAAATTAATTTACGAGAATCATAATTTTTCCTTTTTAATTTCGTTATTTTAATTTTCTATAATTACATGAATTTTCCTCTTTTTCACAAACTATCAGTGAGTGGCTCATTGGTAAGTCTCTCACTTGCTACACTTCTACTCCTTGTATGTGGGTTTGGTTCCTACTGTCTTCTTTTTGTTTTTTTCTTATTTTTTACCTATGGTGACAAAAATGGAACACTTTTACTTATATATATTTTGAATTTAGTTTTAAGTCATTTGTATGTACTAGTTGTAATACCTGCCATTGCCCACAATAGTAACTCTCTGTCGCTCGTCTACTCTCTCTCCCACTCTCTCCCACTCCCCCTCTCACCACCTAAATCATATTAACTGACACATAAGCTTCTTATATTAAGAATGTCTTTTGCTGCCTATAGAAACCAATCAGAGCTCCTATTAATGACCTGAAGCAAAATTGAAGCAGAGCTGTGATTGGTTGCTGTAGGCCACCTGATAAATATCCAGGCTAACTGTCAAAACAGCCAATATATTACCCCACACATCCAAACAGTAAGTAAATGGTTTTTTTTGGCAAATAACTGTAAAGCGCAGGGTTACATTTTCCTCTCAAAATATTGTCTATGACGTTCCCTGAGTCAAATGAGGTGGCTGTGCAAAATTTTGTGATTGTAAATGCGACGGTGCGGATTCCTTTAGCGGACATACACACATACATACATACATATGTACCGCCCCGGGGCTCGGCCGGCTGCCGAGCCGCTCGGATCCGTGCTCGTCGGTGGATGGCTCGAGCCCCTCATGGACCCGGGGGTCACGTCACTCTGAAACGGGGCTGGCGCTACACGTAGGGACTTCGGTGGGGAGGTCCACGGCCGGAGCCGCGGTTGTTTGTAGGGGATTTGAGTTTGTGACGCCACCCAAGGGTTTTGGTGAATGGATGGACACCACTGCTGCCGTTGACTAGGCTCCCGGGAACTGTTGCGCAGCTTGGTGTTGACCCCTCCGTGGGTAGAGGGATGATGGTCCCGGGGGCCTGAGGAAGGTGCTGAGGCGGGGGATTGGATGCGTGCTGGCGTGTCGGTGCGGTGTGGCACGCGGCCCGAAGGCACTGTTGCGTATTACAAACACGCTGGAGTCTCTGGTAAACCAAACAAGATGGTGGACGGTGCCCGCAGCCGGCTGTGCTTTTCCCCTTTTCAGGTGTGGTTTCTGACTTTCTCCTGCACCTCACTTTTGTAGAAATGATGACTCCTATGCCTGAGCAACGGTACTCCGCTCCCCAGCCTGGTGTATGCCGGTAGAGCCCCTTTTGCCCGCAGACGCTGGCCCGTCGGGTCTCGATGCCTGGGTGGTGGCGTTCTACCCCTATGGTTGGGCTGTTGTCTTCAGTCGGGTCTTAGGTGGGAAATGGCCTAAAGTCCAGTCCTCAATCAGTTGATTTGACTCGGCCCAGTTGTTTCTGGGCCTCGTACTGGGTCTGAGTACCCCTCCTGGTGCTCCGGTGCTCTGGTTTCCAATCGGTTCCCCAGTTCAGTACCGGCGGGCCACCACCCGTCCCCGATCCTTACAGTTCCACCGGCTGTAATCCCAGCTCCTGCAGGCGGCCATCACCATCTGCCTCCTTGGCAGAGGTGACTGGGCTCCAACCCAGACACCTGGTGTTAGACTATAGCAGACCTGGGCACAGGTCTGCTCTTGAACTCCACTACACTTCACTGTCAAAGCTAATCTCTCACGTTCTTCTGCCTCAGGGCCTGTGAACTCCTCGGTGGGCGGAGACAACCGCCTGGCTCCGCCCCCTCCGGTGTGAACATCAAACCCGGAGGGAGGTGACAAGGGTTTTGTAGGTTGGCTGCTGTCACCTTATTAAGGGGGGGAGGTGTTTGTGTAAGGGCCTACCTGTGACTACCTGGCTAGTCCAGGGCGTCACATTCCCCCTTGGTTTAATGAAGACCGTCCTCGGGCTGCCCGTCCACCACCGGTTTATTTTGTTGCTTTTTAACTGAAAAAGAGTAAAACATATCTACAAGCATAATAAACTTTGTACAATTCAAGCATATTTTGAAATTTTCCCTTACGGGAGGCATATTCTTAAACGTTGCAAATATCAAACATTTTTATTAACAACGGGAACGGGTCTTTCTGTTTGCCCACCCAAACAAACCTAGCCTTTATGCTGCCCCTAAGAAACGGGCAGCACCCCTTTTCCCCCGTCCAGGAACGGGCCCAGGTTTGCTTTACGGGACGGGTACAGTGTTTCACACCTGGTTGTCTCTCAGAGGCCCCACGTCCAGGTGACCCCCAGACTCAGAGGATCGCCACCGGTTGCATTGGTGACGGGGCCTCGGCCATCACTTTCCCGCAGACCCATCCTCCAGTCCGCCTCTCCGGAGGTTGTGAAGTGGGACAGGTCAGTCAAATGATTATTTACAAGTCCAATAGTTTTTGGGTGGCCTGCAAGTTCTCAGCCGTGTCTCTTTTAAAATTTGGCAAAAACAGCAGTATGGTCCCAACGGGGACTTTTCAACTTGGCAGCCGGGATCCGCTACCTTTTACTTTTCATCTTAATCAGGTGAAAGTCTCAGATGATTGTGTAAATAGCTGAATGAGTGAGCACCAATCAACATGTTGCGCCCCTAGATGGCAGTTTCCCTGTACCTAAGCGGGGGCCTACCTAGGTTGGGGCATGTGGACCTCCTGGGCCCAGCATTGTTAGGGGGAGGCAGCGGGGCAGAGGGGACGACCGGTCCCTCTTCCCGGGTGTCAGGTATAGTTGGTAGAGACCTACGGGGGCGTGGAATAGGTGCATCCCTGGGCGCTTGTTCAGGTGGCTCGCTGGCGGGCGTCTCCGTCTCCGTCTCCATTTCTTCCACTGGCTGTGGGAACATTATTATGTGAACAATCACCGCGACATTCTGCATAGGCCAGTCTGCTGGGAAGTCATCCATCACTTTATGAATCACCTCTTTCCTCTTTTACCCGCTCGGCACGGGCCACCGGAGCCTCATCTACCAGTCTCAAGGGATCCGGGCATCTCTTCAGGTGGTCCATGTAAATGGTAGCAGTGGTCTTCCCCTGGTTGTGACTGATCAGATAGGTCTTCTCGTTCTCCCATCCAGTAGGCTGTATGACATATGGGGTCCTGTCCCATTGATTGTCGAGCTTATGCGTCCTTATCTTGCACTTCAGTACCACATCCCCGGGTTCAAAGGGGGCAGCCGGAGCCCGCCTGTTGAAGCGCTGCTCCTGCTTTTCTTGGCTCTGGCGCAGATTCCTCTCCACATACTCCTGGATTCATCGATACTGCGTCTGTCGCTTGGCATCCCAGTTGACGGTGGAGGGAAGAGCTTCGGGTGCCTCTATGTCCATTTCTAGGTCCACTGGCAGCCGTCCCGGTCGGGCTCTCCTCAGGTACGCAGTGGTACACTTGGAGGAACTTCAGGGGATGTTATTGTACATGTCCACCAGATCAGGCAGCTTCTCCGGCCACAGATTCCTTTCCTCCAACGATAGTGTCTTGAGGAAGTTCAGGACCAGGTGGTTCATTTTCTCGCACATCCCATTAGTTTGGGCATGGTACGGTGTGGTCCGGATCTTCTTGCACCCGTACAAGTGGCAAAACTCCTGGAACACCTCTGCTTCAAAGGCCGGGCCCTGATCCGGGAGCACCTTTTCCAGGTAGCCATGCGGTCGGCAAAAGTAGGCCTGGAAGGCTCTAGCTGCAGTACGGCCCGTCAAATCTTTAACGGGGACAGCCACCATGAACTTTGAGTAGTGCTCCACAATGGTCAGGGCATAAGTATACCCGCTTCGGCTGGGTGTAAGCTTGACGTGGTCCAGGGCCACCAACTCCAGCGGCTGGTGGGTGATGATCGGCTGCAGAGGGGCCTTCTGGCTGGCCTCGTCCCGCCTTCTCAGTGTACAAGGGCCACATTCTCGACAACAGGCCTCCACAGGCTCTCGCATCCCACTCCAGTAAAACAGCTCCCTCAGCAACATTTCCAGCTTTTTCCAACCGAAGTGCCCTGCGCCATCATGGTAGGCCTGCAGGACCTTGGGCACGTTGGCCTGGGGGACCACCAGCTGGCGAACCTTCTCATGGGTCTTCGGGTTGATCAGCTCCCTATACAGCTTCCCTTGATATAAGTACAGACGGTCTCTCTCCTTCCACAACCTCTGAGCTTCTGAGGGGGCTGTGGGGTCCATCCTGGAAGAGCCCTGCACAATCATGGTTTTGCCAATTGGACTGCAGGTTCTTGGTCCTGAGCTTCTTGCCACCCTTGGCTGGGCAGCGGATCAAGGTTCACCTGCTGTTGGTTAACGCAGGGCTTCTCATCCCGTAGCCTATGGAACGTGGGTAGCTCAATTTCCTCAAGGTCGTCATCCTCCACCCCTTCATCGGGTAGGTGCGGCATCCGAGACAGCGCATCCGCGTTGGTGTTCTTGCGGCCAGCCCTGTACTTGATGGTGAAATCATAATTGGACAGTCGAGCCATCCACCACTGCTCCAGGGCGCCCAGCTTGGCTGTACCCAGATGTGTCAACGGATTGTTGTCTGTGTAGGCAATGAACTTCGCCGCCGCGAGATAATGCTTAAACCTTTCAGTTATTGCCCACACGAGGGCTAAGAACTCAAGCTTGAAGGAGCTGTAATTTTCGGGGTTCCTTTCCGTTGGCCGGAGTTTTCTGCTAGCGTAGGCGATCACCTTCTCCTTCCCATCCTGTACCTGGGACAGGACCGCACCCAGGCCCACATTGCTGGCGTCGGTGTAGAGGACGAACGGGAGGCCGTAGTCGGGGAAGGCCAAGTTTTCTTCCCCCGTCAGGGCTGACTTCAACTAGTGGAAAGACTCCTCGTGCTTCTCGCCCCAGAAAAACGGGGGCCCAGGGGCTCTCCAGTTCTTGGTCTGTCCCACAAGGAGGTCTTGCATGGGTGCGGCCATCTTCGTGTACCCCTTAATGAAACGGCGGTAGTAGCCCACTAGGCCCAGGAACTGCCTCACCTCCTTCACCGTGGTCGGTCGCAGCCAGCTCTGGATAGCAGCAACCTTCTCAGGATCCGGGGCTACACCTTCTGCGCTCACCACGTGTCCGAGGTACTGCATCTTGGGTTTCAGCAGATGGCACTTGGAGGGCTTCAGCTTCATCCCGTACTTGGAGAGGGCCGCGAACACTTCTGCCAGGTGCTCCAGGTGGGCCTCGTACGTCTTGGAATACACGATCACGTCATCCAAATACAACAGAACAGTCTCGAAGTTGAGATGCCCCAAGCAGCATTCCATGAGCCTTTGGAAGGTCCCGGGGGCATTGCACAGCCCGAACGGCATACTGTTGAACTCGCAGAGTCCCATGGGGGTAGCAAATGCGGTCTTCTCTCGATCTTCCTGTGCAATCGCCACCTGCCAGTATCCACTGGTAAGGTCAAGGGTAGAGAATTAGCAGTCTTTAGTGCAGCCAGCGACTCTTCAATGCGGGGTAGAGGGTAGGCATCTTTATGCGTTATCTGATTGATCTTCCGGTAATCCACACACATTCGCATGGTACCATCTGTGACGACATGGACTCTCATGGGTTAAAGTTTCTTAACATTCATCCAGACAGGATGATAGATTGTTTATAGACGGGGGATAAGTCCCTCATTGTTTTTACAGGACTCTTTTGGACTCAAGTAATTGTGTTGGCCACTGAAAACCAGACGTATTGTTCTCTAGACTTTTCCAGTAATCATTGTATTGTAGTTGTGTATTGCTAATGTGATTACCTTAGTAGCCATTGTCTAGTCGGTGACTCCCAGACTAAATGTATACCCTCAGTCTTTCTGTAGACATCATTTGGATGAACATTGTCCATGCAGCTTGAGATTCATCCAATGGGAGAGGCGCTCTTGTCCAACCAATCGATGAGGACGCAGTGTATCTAAGTGGAAGGCTGTGGCTATAAAAGGGACTTCTTTAAGCCACCAGGGGGTTGATGGATGCTGATGGATCCAGTCTAAGCTCTTTGGAGCTGACTAGAGGATCAGGATATCTTATGGCTTCAATCTAGGGACTCCGGTTCCGGTTGGAGACCATATCCACAGCCTAAGGATTTCGACTCCGGCTGCCAGGATTGTAACATCAAACCAGGACTACCTAAGGAGGAAACTCAGGTTGGGACACTTCAGTCACCTGTTACAGACTTTGCAGACCTCAGACAGCTTCCTAAATCTGGCATTATTCCTTTCTCGGTGGGTGCCCGCCAAAAGCGGGGTGCTGCTGGATTGGAGTAAGTGGCCCTGGAAGCTCTGAGGCACGGACATTCTAAATCCCTGGTGAGCCAGCGGAAGGGTGAGACTCTGTTGCCTGTTACATTTGTGTGTTTTGCTGGTTATGTGTTATGTGCCGTTAATTGTTTGGGGATCCAATAAAGTCTAATTATTGTGGTTCCCTCACCCTGTGTTGTCTGAGTAGTGTTACGCCCACGGTTAAGGAGGCCGGCGTTCAGTTGGGATGAGCCCTGAGCCACGCTGTCTTTCTAAAGGCGGCGGGTTTTAGTGGATGAGAGCACCCACTGAGCCCCGTGTCTCCACACCATCCTTCTTCTTTACCAGCACCAACGGGGATGTCCAGGGACTACAACTATCCCGGATGACCCCTGCCTCCTTCATGTTCCTCAACATGTCTTTGGCGCATTGATAGTGTGCTGGTGGGAACGGCCTATACCTTTCTTTAATGGGTGGATGTGTGCCTGTGGGGATATGGTGTTGAACCCCCTTAATCCTCCCAAAGTCTAGCGGGTGCTTGCTGAAAACCTGCCCATACTCCTGTACTACCCTGTATACCCCCTCTTTGTGGTGTACCAGGGTAGACTCGGTGCCGACATGCAACTCCCGTCACCATTCCTCTAGCTGCATGGATGAGGTGTCACTGCTCATGTTGGGTGCAGAGGTAGTGTGGATGGTTTCATGGATAGCGTGGGTGTCTATAGTGAACAGTTTAGCTATGGTGGCGTAGCGGGGGAGCCTAACCTATTCCTCTCCGCAATTCAGGACTCTCACAGGCACTCTCCCCTTCTTGACGTCAATCACCCCCCTGGCTGCCATTACTGTGGGCCAGTGCTCTGAAGGCGAGGGCTCCACCATCGCCGGGTAATCCCGCCCCTGGGGGCCTACTGCTGCCCTGCACCAAATCATCATCTCGCTCCTTGGCGGTACCACCAAAGGGGCTGCGTCCATCACCCGCACTCCACCAATCTCTCCACCAGTCAGGTTCACTTGCTGCCGATGCAGGAGGGCCTGGTTTTCACGCTGCAGTGCCCTCTGCCGACCTCCTCCTGCTGTGGCAGACAGCTGCGGCAACAGGCTCAACACATCTCCCATACAGTGCTCAATCACGTTGGTCCCTAGGACCACTTTCGGGTTACGGTCACTGGACTCATTCAGCACCACAATCATTCCTTGGCGTTTCAGCTCGGTCCGTCCCACAGTTAGGGTCACCTCCTTGAATCCCATCTGGGTCATAGGGAGCCCATTGGCCGCAATAATAGTCATGCTATCGTCGGGAGGGGCAAGTTCACTATCAGCCCAATATCACTGGTATGTGTAGGGCATGGTCGTTACCTGCGATCCAGTGTCCAACAGGGCCATGGTCGGGACGCCATCCACTGCCAGGGACATGAAGGGGCGGCCTCCAACGTACCGGTCTCGCTAATCAGTCGGACCGTGAGGGTCTACTCCTGAGGATTGGCCCTTATCCTCAGGGGTTGCTCGTTTAACTGGCATCACCTAGAGTAATGGCCAGGCTTGTTACACCTGTAGCAGACAGGTGGCCCATAACGCGGGACATTTTTCTTCCTCCGCTGCATCCAAGGGACATTCTCCGGGCTCTCGGCGAGCTGAATCTTCTGGGGCTTCGCTCTCATCGGTAGCTGGAGTGCAGCGAGGATCCGGGTGAGGTCTTCGTTCATGCGTCGGACCTGCGAGGCCAGCTCCTCCATCGTCCCGACGGGTGCAGCAGGGGCCGGTGGAGCCAAGGGAGGGGGCGCTACCGAGACAGGAGCGGTTTCGACCGGCCAAGGGCTCGCATCAGGAGCGCCGATGGTTGGTGCTTGCAGGGCCTTGATGGCCCACTCCTTTAGTACTGCAAAGTCTAGGTCGGCGTGCTCCAAAGTCCATAACCGCAATTGTTTGCGATCTTCAGCAGACCCCAGTCCCTGCAGGAACTGCTCCACTAGTATCTTGTTGCTGTCGGCCTCACTGATGGTGTCCACCCGCCTCAGCGTTCGGAGGGCTGTCTGCAGGCGCAAGACATAGTCTCTTATACTGTCCGCGGGCCGTTGCCGACATTGGTAGAACTGCATCCGCAACTCAGCCTCGGTGTGGGTTTCAAACGCGGTCTGGAGTTTCTCAAAGATAGTGGTCACCGAGGCCCGGTCCGCGTCTGCCCAGGTCTCCATCTCCTGCTCGGCCACGCCGGTCAGCTGCCCTAGCACTACCGTCGCACGCTGTCTGCCGGTCATGGCATACAAGTCAAGGATTGTGCTTATCTTTTTCCGGAACACCTGCAAGGCATCAGGCTTCCCATCATACTGAGGTAGCCAGGTAGCACCGGGCACGTAGGGCAGGGAGATCGGCATTACCTGGGCGACCGCCGGACCCGCGGCCTCCCCCATTCCTGCGACCGGAGCGAGGGCCGCTACATTCCCGTCCTCAGGCACTGCCACTCCCGCGGCCAGCGCTCCTCCGCCATCCAAGTTAGGCACGGACATCTCTCCTTCGTTCCCCCTTGGTCTTTTCGGGGCACTCTGCTCTCTTTCTGCACCGCTCTGCTCTCAAGGGGCGGGACTTCACTTTTGCGCCCTTTTGCTTGGAGAAGACGGCTTGGGCGGGAAACTTCATGCCACAGGATGGTGACAAAATGGCGGATTCTGAAATTTTTCAATGGGACCCCGCTGACGATAACTTCAAGGCGCACTTCCACAGGTAAGTGGATGGGTTCGATCCTGTTTGTGACGCCAGAAGAGTCGATGTATACCGCCCCGGGGCTCGGCCGGCTGCCGAGCCGCTCGGATCCGTGCTCGTCGGTGGGTGGCTCGAGCTCCTCATGGACGCGGGGGTCACGTCGCTCTGAAAGGGGGCTGGCACTACATGTAGGGACTTCGGTGGGGAGGTCAACGGCCGGAGCCGCGGTTGTTTTTAGGGGATTTGAGTTCGTGACGCCACCCACGGGTTGTGGTGAATGGATGGACACCCCCGCTGCCATTGACTAGGCTCCCGGGGACAGTGTTGCACAGCTTGGTGTTGACCCCTCCGTGGGTAGGGGGATGATGGTTCCGGGGGCCCGAGGGAGGTGCTGAGGCGGGGGATTGGATGCGTGCTGGCGTGTCGGTGCGGTGCGGTGCGCGGCCCGAAGGCAGTGTTGTACTCACTATTACAAACACGCTGGAGTCTCTGGTAAACCAAACAAGATGGTGGATGGTGCCCGCAGCCGGCTGCGCTTTTCCCTTTTCAGGTTGGTCGTTTCCGCCTTTATCCTGCACCTCACTTGTGTAGAAATGAGGACTCCTATACCTGAGCAATGGTAACCCGCTCCCCAGCCTGGTGTATGCCGGTAGAGCCCCTTTTGCCCGCAGACGCTGACCCGTCGGGTCTCGATGCCTGGACGATGGCTTTCTACCCCTATGGTTGGGCTGTTGTCTTCAGTCGGGTCTTAGGTTGGAAAGGGCCTTAAGTCTAGTCCTCAATCAGTTGATTTGACACGGCCCGGTTGTTTCTGGGCCTCGTACTGGGTCTGAGTACCCCTCCTGGTGCTCCAGTTTGCAATCGGTTCCCCGGCGGGCCACCACTCGTCCCCCGTCCTTACGGTTCCACCGGCTGTGATCCCAGCTCCTGCAGGCGGCCACCACCGTCTACCTCCTTGCCAGAGGTGACTGGGCTCCAACCCAGACACCTGGTGTTAGACTATAGCAGACCTGGGCACAGGTCTGCACTTGAACTCCACTCCACTTCACTGTCAAAGCTAATCTCTCATGTTCTCCTGCCTCAGGACCGGTGAACTCCTCGGTGGGCGGAGCCAACCGCCTGGCTCCGCCCCCTCCAGTGTGAACATCAAACCCGGAGGGAGGTGACAAGGGTTTTGTAGGTTGGCTGCTGTCACCTTATTAAGGGGGGAGGTGTTTGTGTAAGGGCCTACCTGTGACTACCTGGCTAGTCCAGGGCATCACACATACAGTATACACACACACACACACAGCCAGCTTTATATATTAGATTCATTGATCCATGTATATGGTTGTAATGGTGTAATTTATTTATTTATATTTTCAAGATGTCCTTCCAAGTAATCAGTTCATACTTACCGGCAATTATACTATATATCCATGCCACCCTTTTTTCTAAATTGGGCAGTGATCTATTTGGACACCTCTATTTGAACCCCAACTTTTTGGACTTCTATAAGTAATTGCGTTTGATGAAGGAGATGGAATCTCCGAAACCGTGTTCACAATAAATCACTCTGGTTATACCTGGATTGTCTTTATGCATGGCGGGGCGGCCCTTAACCCTTTCATCGCCTCTTCATCTCTATCTGTGTGTGTATTCAGAGACCTGTCAGTTACTGTCAGGGACCCGCATGTATAATTACAGTGCAGCTCGATCCCCGGCAGCTATTAAACATTTTTGTAATGCTGCAGTGTTTTATGGTTAAACATAGATGATTATAATTGTACAGCCAGTACTAGTGGCTGAAACATGCTGCCCACGGTCTTGGCAGCATGTATCAGCTGACAGGTTCCCTTTAAATAGAAGCAATCAAAACATCATATGCAACTTAGAATGGCATGAATAAGGGTATGACCGCACTTTGCATTTTCACCTGCGTTTTAGCAGCGTTTTGAGCAGCAGCGTTTACATGTCAAAAGGCATGCGTTTTGATTTTCCATGATAGTCTAAGGAAAATGAAGATTTCCTGTCCGCACTTTGCGTTTCATAACGCTGCGTTTGATTTGCATAATTTGTGGCAAAACCCTAATGCGTTCAAAGAAGCAGCATGTCAATTGTTTTTCCATTTCTGCAGCATTTTGTTAACATTGAAGTCAATGAGAAGTAGCAAAAAGCAACAACCATCCAAATTCCAGGGTTTTACATGCTTTTTATCTGCAGAATGAGTGCGTTTATAAAATCAAATACACATGCTTTTCTGACATTAAAATAAAGGATTAATATGTCCCTCTACACACACACATAGTCCGACAATGAAATTAAAGAAAATTAAGATTTTATTGCTATTTTAACAATATAATAAAACCGCTATAATTTCATGAAACATAACTTTTTTCTTTATTAATTTAAAAAATATATGTTTTGCTTTTTTTTCTCTTTTTTCATTTTGTTTGAGTGTTTAAACTTTAGCAATGTCTTGATGTTCAAAACGCATCTGTTAAAATGGAAGGGAAAAAGCATGGAAAAAGTGCTGAAAACGCATCTAAAACGCGGTAAATACGCATGCGTTTTTAGCGCTAAATTTCTTAAAAAGGCAACTTTGGCTAAATCAATTAATGCCAAAACGTGCGTTTAGAAATGTAACTAGGACGACGCAAAGTGTGGTCATAGCCTTAAAACTTCAGCTTGATATACAAAAAGCAAGCTCTTGCACCACTCCAGTGACGTAAAACAGAAGAGGTTATATGATACAAACCATTTATAAAAAAAAAAAAAGATTTTACACATTTTTTTCAATACTTTGGCTATGTGCGCACGTTGCGTTCAGTACCTTGCAGAAATGAACGCATCCTCTGGCAGAATTTGTCATTGTCAAATTTGGTTTTGACCACATAAACGCTGGAAATACGCGAGCGTTTTTATAGCGTTTTTGCCGCGTTTTGACCGCGTTTTACATCCACTTTCAGTGCTTAAATTGAGATGCGTTTTTAATACAAATACAAAACAAAATAAAGTTTGAACATTCAAACAGTAGGAAAAAAATGAAAAAAAAAAAAATTAATAAACTATAAATCAAACACTATAATGATAATTTACCGAAAATGATTATTGAGATTTAATAAGTATTTTCTAAATAAAGTAAAAGTATTGTTTGACTCATTTTTTATAGTCGGGCTGGATGTGAGGGCAAATGGTAGCCTCTTGACCTCACTATAATGCCAAAAACGCATGCTTTGATTTTGACAAAAAAGCATGCGTTTACCATCACAAAAGCATGTAAAACGCTGGAAATTTCTTTTAGGATGCGTTTTGATAATTCTCATTGACTTCAATGTTAGCAAAACGCTGCCAAAATGGCAAAAACAATTGACATGCTGCTTCTTCAAACGCAGAGATTTTGACAAATTTTTGACACCAAAAACGCTGCATTTATAAAAGCATCGTGGGCACAAGAAAGCCCTATTTACCATAGACTTTGCATGGAAATCAAAACGCATGCAATTTTGCATTAAAACGCTGCAGCTCAAAACTCTGCGGAAACGCATGAAAAAACGCAAAGTGCGCACATGGCCTTTAACACTAGAAGTCCCAGAGAGGGGTCATTTAACATTTCTACCATTGGAACCCTATGGAGCCCGAAATTCCTGGGACTTCTAGTTTAAGTGCATTTTAAATAGCTTGTGATCAGTGAGGATCTTAATATAATTATTCTAATACTAAATAAGATGACAGTTACACTTTAACAGTGTTATCAAGGACTACCATATATTAATTTTTTACTCTATTAATTTTTGACCTAAGAACAGGTGGGTAGTCGCTAACTACCTGGATCTCACAGACCGCTCCTGCCGACAATTCAGCAGCTTCTGGTGAAACAACATCTACAGAGCAGCAACTTTTCTTCTTTGCTCTGTTGACAGGTCGTGACTGCACATATCATACTAATTAACAGCTGGTTCCCTGCGGCATAACTGCAGGGAGCTGGCTGTCAGTCAGCATCATGTCAGCAGTCATGCCCCTTCTACAGAGCAGAACGGAAGAGGAAGAGCAGCTCTTTTGATTTGAAGCAGCAGAATCACCAGCAGGAGCGGTCAGTGATCACGGAGCTTGTGCTGAATAGGCAGGTCATTAGCAACTACCTACATGTCAGTTCTTAGGCTCATAGTAGGAGCAGAGCCACACTTGCGTATCGATTCTGATGCGAGAGCGTCGAATGCAACATGCTAATGACTCTCGGCTCCCGCTCTCTGCTGCGAGCGTTAGTTGAGTGTCATATGACTGTGCTCCATTCTTGTGATCAGATCACAGCTCTGGAGGGTTAATCTCTCCATCTCCTCCATTGTCAGCCTGTGCATTTATCGCACTGCACCTGGATGTCGTCCGAGTGCAATCCGATGTTTTTCTCACACCCATAGATTTGTATGGGTGCGAGTGACATGGCTCTCACAGACAATCACAGCATGCTGCTATTTTTTCCTCTGTCCGATCCAATTAGGGCTGAGGAAAAACTTGCAGATGTGAGCTGCAGCATTGTCTTACATGGGGCCGAGTGCAATGCCAGATTTTCTCACATTGTACTCAAGCGAGTTATACACAAGTGTGACTCTGCCCTAAAAAAAAATAAAACAGACAACCCCTTAGGGTTTGAAAAAAATTGAATTCTCTTAAATACGGTATTATTTCCTCCAATATGTAAGTAATGACATCACATCCAAATATGACATCTTAGTTGCATGAGTGCTTTGTGTTATAGTCATTTGTATAATATGGAACATACCTTTATTGCTTAGATCTGTTAAGTTCTAAACTAGTAATAAATAGTACAATCTATGTGTTTACATAACTTTGTTGTTTTATGGGGGGGGCCTCAGAAAGATTTCTTGCACAGGGGCCCTCTGCAGTCTGTGTCCACACCTGGGGTGGAATAAAGCGGTTGTTCAGTCTCATAGAAGAGAATTGAGAGAAGCCGACTAGTTGGCATGTGACCACAATTACCTAAATCGCATACAAGTGGTCATGTGACTGCCCTCTTGCATAGGGAATACTGGGGAATCATGGAAGTGTTCACATCACATACTGTCACTACTAGTCTGCTGGCGCACAGAGAGACTTTTCTTTAATACAAGATAAGTCCTTCAATATCTCTAGTTTCAGTTGTACGCGGTGTGTAATATTCTCCTATCCATAATCTTATCACCAGAAACTGAGAATCTTCTGATCAATCAACAAATTAGGGTTTGTTAAGCACAGGTTGTATGTACGCATATACTCCCCAACTTTAGAAGACTAGAAAGAGGGACAAATGATGTGTGTAGTGACAGATTTTTGAGTACGCCCCTATTCACACCCATTTGGCAGTGATGGACATTCAGCAGATGCCCTGGACTGTTCATTCATTCATGGTCATATCAGCCAGAACTTTCTCATATTTATATAAGCTTCACTATATGACATGTTGCTTTTTTGTGCATGTGTTGCATAAATTCTGTGTTTTTTGTTTTCTGCCGCTATTCACACCAAACTACTCTACAATCGTCTCTGGTTATTCCATTTTGCTGCATTTTTTTTTAAGCTTTTCCCCCATTATTTCATACATTTTTGGTGCAGATGTGAATGTGTTTTTATGGTTCAGAAAAGCTTTGATTCTGCACTGAAAGTAACTGCGTTTTTTTTCCATGCATTTTTTAAGCCCTACATAGAAGAATCTAGAGAAAAATAAAATACCAAAACTGCAGAATTAAGTGGTGTCTTTTCATGAAATCACATCCATTTTGCTTTGATAATTAAACATTAGGGATGATCGAATATCACAAATATTCGGCAATATTCAGCTTCGTGAATATTGAACGAATAGGTTGCCACTATTCGAATATTCGATGCGCAATGTAAGTCTATGGGAAGCCCGAATAGTTGCTATTCGGCAACTATTTGGGTTTCCCATAGACTTACATTGTGCATCGAATATTTGCAAATAGTCGAATAGCGGCGACCTATTCGTTGAATATGGGTGTAGCCGAATATTTGAGGTATTCGATCATCCCTATTAAACAGCAGAATTTCTGTGCAAAAAAAAAAGCAGCATCTATGCTACATGTGAACACAGACTCAATTTCCAAGCAAAGTGGATGTGATTTCATGATTGTCCACCCGCTATGCATATAAGGGTGCCCTCACACGAGTGTATAACTCGCATGAGTATCTGAACATATCACTCGGTGCGGCTGCACACTCTCCGGACAGGAGCATGTCAGCTGCATAGAAATACATGCAGCTGACATGCTCCTGTCAGCAGAGAAGCCAGGCGTGCCAGGTGAGGCGTTCCGATACTCCAGCCTAAGACTATGTGCGCACTAGAAAGTGGCTTTTTCTTCAGAGAAATCCGGACCCTCTGAAAGAATCCCGCACCCGTTGTAAAAACCGCAATAAAACCGGTTTTGACGCGGATTTACCTCGAATTAAGGCTATGTGCACACTAGAAAGTGCCATTTTCTTAAGAAAAAAACGGACCCTCTGAAATACCCCGCACCCACGGTAAAAACTGCGGTAAACCTGCACCCGCGTTTTCTCCACGGTTTGCCGCGGATTTACCGCAGATTTTCCGCAAGTTGGTCCCCGTGGTATTTACCATTACCTATGGCAAAAAACGCAGGTACCTGTGGAAAAGAAGTGACATGCACATTAATTCCGCAGCGGAAAATCCGCGGGTAACTCCGCGGGTATAAAAAAAAAACGCAGTGTGCGCACAGCATTTTTTCAAACCCATAGGATTTGCTGGGGAATGACTGCAGCAATGTTAGACACATTTTCTGCAGCAAATCTGCGGCAAAATCCGCGGTAAATCCGCAGTGTGCACACAGGGCCTAAAGATACTGCTGAACTGTGAACTTTTTGGTTCTTTTTTTTCTCCATAGGCATCCACCGTCCACAATCAAATTTTTCTGCAGCATTGAAAACAAGAATTCACATAGGCAACACACCTAACAAATATCAGGAAAAACACCTAAAAAACCGCAGAAAACATGCAATAACCAGAGAAAATTTTTATTGCGTTGAGTGGTGTGGACAACTGGAGAAAAAAAACGCAGCATGTATGCTATGTGTGAACACGGCCTCAGTATTACATTTTTATTACCTTTTTTTACGGGTTTAATAGAGAAAAATAATCACTCACGCCATGTTTTTATTAGAGATGGCTGTATTTTGCAGGTTGTTACAATTACAGGGACACCAAATATATCCATATTATTTGCTGATTTGTGATGTTTATTTTTTTTTTAACAAAAAAAGGCATTCAAAATTACATTTTATTTTTTTATCATTTTTAGTAATTTTATTAGAAGAAAAAAAAGACTCTCTTATATTCTCCCTCTAGAACACAGGACACAGAGATGCTGCTCTATACAATGGAGCTCTATGTCCAATACAATCTGCCTGTGGAGTCAGAACTACAGCTTCAAGTATAGAAAATCCCGGTGACATCACCAGATGCTATGTCTGAATGTTTGAGAGTTGTAGGTTTGAGTCCCAGGGAGCATTAATTTTTTTTTTTCTCATTACTTTATAGTAGTTTTATAGGAACTAAAAAACCTGACTTTTTCTTCATCTACATAGAGATCTATGAATAGATATCTTTATGTTGCTAAATAATCTGCTTCTGGGTTTCCTGCCTGAAATACAGGTCAAGATTACCAAATTCTCCTTTACTACTCAGTACAGGCAGTGGCTCAATAGTAGAGCATATTGACATAGGCTATGTGCCCACGGGACAACGTACCCACAGATTTTGCCGCAGGTTTCCCGCAGCTGCTCCTCGGAATGCACAGCTATCCATTGCTGTGGGTTTCGAGCATTTTTGTTGCAGTAAACCTGCGGGACAAGTGCGGAAATACCTGCGGAATTCCCGCCCTGTACCTCCCTAGTGGAGGAGTGGGAATTCTGCAGATATTTCAGCATGAAAATTGACATGCAGTTACGTGTGGCTGCGGGAAATCGGCAACATTTTCCGCAGCTGCACATACTGCACCATTGATACAACACTCCCCAAATCCCATAGGGTAACATGGGGAGTGTCTGTACTTGGTAGAACCTGCGGAGTTATCTAGAAAATCCAGATAAATCTGCTGGTTTTCCGTGGCAAAATCTGCGGGTACGTTGTCCCGTGGGCACATAGCCTAAGGGGCACTTTGCACACTATGACATCGCAAGCCGATGCTTGCGATGCCGAGCGCGATAGTCCCCGCCCCCGTCGCAGCTGCGATATCATGGTGATAGCTGGCGTAGCGAACATTATCGCTACGCCAGCTTCACATGCACTCGCCTGCCCTGCGACGTCGCTCTGGCCGGCAAACCGCCTCCTTATTAAGGGGGCGGGTCATGCGACGTCATAGCGACGCGGGACGTAAACATCCTGTTCACCTCCTTCCTTCCGCATACCTGGCGTGAACCGCAGGACGCAGGTAAGGTGATATTCCTCGCTCCTGTGGCTTCACACACAGTGATGTGTGTTGCCACAGGAACAAGGAACAACATCGTAACATCGGTCATTTCCAAATTATGGAAATGACCGACGCTACACCGATGATACGATTATGACGATTTTGCGCTCGTTAATCATATCAAAAAGGCTTTACACACTACGATATTGCCTGCGACGCCGGATGTACTTCCCTTTCAATTTGACCCCACCGACATCACACCTGCGATGTAGTAGTGTGCAAAGTTCCCCTAAGAGTTGCTGAGGTCTGAGGTCTAGTGAGTTCCGTCCCTGGGGGAACCAAAACAGAATAGAATTCAATTTATGCACTGAGAGGAGGAGTCAGGACCAGATCAGTCAATAGTCGGGCACAGGGACTGAGCCATCAAATCAGTACAGTCCTGCTGAATGCGGGACCATTGCAAGCTATGCTCCATTATGCAACATTGTGCAGGCTGTCTCTTTTATGGGACACTGTGCAGTCTGCCTCCGTTATGGGACTGTATGCTAAGGAATACTAAGGCATTGATGGAAACACAATACTGTGTAGATTAACAAAAAGAAAATACAAATGCGGGTAGAGTGCTAACAGGTAACCTCAAAACCCCTATTAAAATACAAGTTTATTAATTAATCCTTAAAGTATTCCAAAGATATCTTGGGCTGGCCCCCCTTTCCCTCTTGGGTCATCTTCCCTGTTTAGGGTGAGGGAAAGGGACAGTCGACGTGGAAGGGGAGCGCCCGAAAACTTAAGGTGTCACACCCTCCATTGATAGGTAGGGACATCTTTTCTACCTAGGGTCATCAGGACCCCCTCTCCGTCCCTTCAGTCCACTATCAATTTATGCAAGGGTTTACCTGACCCCTTTGTTATTTGTTCTTGCTCTTGTGTCTATTGGGAATATTTTAAGGATTAATTAATAAACTTGTATTTTAATAGGGGTTTTGAGATTACCTTCCAATACTTTGTAGGCCACAATTGTTTTGGGACAATGTGCAGGATGCTTTTTTGTTTTGAGACACTGTGCAGGCCGTATTTGTTTTGGGACATTGTACAGGTTTCATTTGGTGTGGGACTCTGTGCAGGCCGCACTTGATGTGGGACTCTGTGCAGGCCGTACTTGATGTGGGACTCTGTGCAGGCCGTATTTGTTTTGGGACATTGTACAGGTTGCATTTGGTGTGGGACTCTATGCAGGCCGCATTTGGTGTGGGACTCTGTGCAGGCCGCATTTGATGTGGGACTCTGTGCAGGCCGCATTTGGTGTGGGACTCTGTGCAGGCCGCATTTGGTGTGGGACTCTGTGCAGGCCGCATTTGGTATGGGACTCTGTGCAGGCCGCATTTGGTGTGGGACTCTGTGCAGGCCGCATTTGATCTGGGACTCTGTGCAGGCCGCATTTGATCTGGGACTCTGTGCAGGCCGCATTTGGTGTGGGACTCTGTGCAGGCCGCATTTGGTGTGGGACTCTGTGCAGGCCGCATTTGGTGTGGGACTCTGTGCAGGCCGCATTTGGTGTGGGACTCTGTGCAGGCCGCATTTGGTGTGGGACTCTGTGCAGGCCGCATTTGGTGTGGGACTCTGTGCAGGCCGCATTTGGTGTGGGACTCTGTGCAGGCCGCATTTGTCTACACTTGGTATGAAGAACTTTTCTGGCTGTCTCCTTCTTTTTTTTTTTTTCTTTTTTCTTTAGGGCACTGCAGGTTGAATAACACTCATGGTAGCGGATTATTTTATAGGGACTGCGTCTGTATAGCTAATGATATTCATCGTGCTAGCTATATCTTATCTATTTATAGGTTACATTTACTAACTATAGTATGTTTATTTTTTCACAGAAAATGAGGGCCTCAGTACAAAGACGACGCTCCTCCTCTGCCATAACCAGGGCTCTGGGAAAAACAAAGCCTCATAATCATCCTCATCCCAGGTACAGAATTTACGAAAATACAATTTGATAATTCATCTATGATAGCCATTACGTATATGAATCTAATAAAGATTTCATTATATAATACCTGTAAATGAGTTCATGTTTGGATATGTTTTAAGACACAGTTAAATTCAGCTAGCACTGCTTGCACAGGTATTATTATTGTTTGGCGGCATTATTCCATGGTACTTTACATGTGAAAAAGAAGCATTCATAGACAAGTACAATACTCGTGAACATTTCAAGGCACAGACTGGTACAGGAGGAGAGAGGACCCTGCCCGCGAGGGCTCACAGCCTACAGGGAAGGGGTGAGGATACAGTAGGTGAGGATAGAGCGGGTCATGTAACGGGTTATTGTAGGTTGTAGGTTTGTCGGAAAAGGTGGGTCTTCGGGTTTCTTTTAAAGGTTTCCACAGTAGGCAGGAGTCTGACGTGTTGAGGTAGAAAGTTCCAGAGTATGGGAGAGGCACAGGAGAAATCTTGTATGTGATTGTGGGGAGAGGATATGCGAGGGAAGTAGAGAATAGAGATGAGCGAACCGGCCGCGGTTCGGCTCAAGTTCGGTTCGCCGAACGGAGGTCTCGTTCGAGTTCGGTTCCGCATAGGAAACAATGGGAGACAATCACAAACACATAAAAACACCTAGAAAACACCCTCAAAAGTGTCCAAAAGGTGACAAACCACTCACAACACAACACAAACACATGGGAAAGTGACAAGAACAAATTCTCATGCGAAAACAAAACAGCTTAACGAGGAAAAAGAGGACGAGACACAGATATAGGCATGGCATGCCTTCTAAAATCATGTATAACACCGCAAGGGGACTCCAAGCAGAGTCTCCCTTTTTTCCAAAAATTGGGCCCCACAGACACCACTTCAGTAGCAGCACTTGTGCCCCAGTTGCAAACTGGACAGGTAGATTTGCATCAAGCACATTCAAAAATACGCCAGCCTTAACTGTCCCCAGGATGGCACTGGGGTAGGTAGCAAAGTCTTTGCTGATCCCAGATCTGTTCATCTTGGATCAATTTTAGAAACACTGCAAGCAAGGGTTACTCCAAGCGGAGTCTCCCTTTTTTCCGAAAATTGGGCCACACAGACACCCACCCCATTAGTGGCAGCACTTGTGCCCTAGTTGTACACTTCACAGGTAGATTTGCATCAACAACATTCAAATTTACGCCATCCTTAACGCTTCCCAGGATGACCCCGGGGTAGGTAGCAAAGTCTTTGCTGAACCATGACTTGTTCATCTTGGCTCCTTTTTAAAAACACAGCAAGCAAGGGTTACTCCAAGCGGAGTCTCCCTTTTTTCCAAAAATTGGGCCACACAGACACCCACCCCATCAGTGGCAGCACTTGTGCCCTAGTTGTACACTTCACAGGTAGATTTGCATCAACAACATTCAAAATACACAAGCATTTACTCTCCCCAGGATGACACAGGGGTAGTAAATTCCTTGTGGATCCATGACTTGTTCATTTTGATGAACGTTAGTCTGCCCACATTGTCACTGGACAGACACGTGCGTTTATCTGTCAGCACACACCCAGCAGCACTGAAGACACGTTCAGAGACAACGCTGGCAGCTGGACACGACAAGATCTCCAAGGCGTAAGTGGAGAGCTCTGGCCATTTTTCAAGATTTGAAGCCCAAAATGAGCAAGGCTCCAGTTGCAAAGTCATGGCATCGATGTTCATTTGGAGATACTCCTGTATCATCCTCTCCAGCCGTTGACTATGTGTCAGACTTGTCTCTGGTGGCCTTGCAAAGGATGGTCTAAAAAAATTATGAAAAGATTCAATAAAATTGCTGTTACCAGCACCAGATACGGTGCTGCTGGTACGGTTAGACTGTTGAAGATGACGAGACCGTCCCATGTTTGTCGAGTTACAACTGGGAGATTCACTCCCTGCACCACGGGTGTTTTCTGGAAAAACCGAGCTAAGATCGAGTAACAGCTTTTGCTGATACTCCTGCATACGTGCGTCCCTTTCTATGGCTGGAATTATGTCACAAAATTTGGACTTGTACCGGAGATCTAATAGTGTGGCAAGCCAGTACTCATCATCACTTCTAAATTTGACAATACGAGGGTCATGTTGGAGGTAGTGCAGCAAGAAGGCGCTCATGTGTCTGGCGCAGCCATGCGGACCAAGTCCACGCTGTGTTTGTGGCATAGAGGTGCTAACCGTTCTTCCTCTGACATCTCCCCCCAACCTCTTTCAACTGAAATTTGACCAAGGTCTCCCTCATCCGCTGAGTCTTCCATGTCCATGGACAGTTCGTCCTCCATTTCTTCATGTTCTCCTGCACCTTCCTCAACATTTTGCCTGCTACAATGTGCCCTTGTTGATCCCTGTCCCCCATGGTCCCATGCCTGCCGCCTTGGTGATGATGAACGTCTGGACCTTGGTGATGTTGTTGTCCCTTGCGCATATGACTCCTCCTGTACTTCCTCCCCTTCCTGTTGTCCCACCCCCTGACTCCGAATAGTGTTTAGCGTGTGCTCCAGCACGTAAATGACTGGAATTGTCATGCTGATAATGGCATTGTCAGCGCTAAGCATATTCGTCGCCATGTCGAAACTGTGCAGAAGGGTGCATAGGTCCTTGATCTGAGACCACTCCATCAAGGTGATCTGCCCCACCTCTGCATCTCGTTGGCCCAGGCTATACGTCATGACGTATTGCACCAGGGCTCGGCGGTACTGCCACAGTCCCTGTAACATGTGGAGTGTCGAATTCCAGCGTGTCGCCACATCGCATTTCTGGCGATGAACCGGCAGGCCGAAAAACTTCCGGAGCAATGCAAGTCGCTCAGCTGCGGCGGTTGAACTCCGGAAGTGAGCAGACCGTTTTCGTGCCTTGGTCAGAAGGCCATCTAGGCCGGGATAGTGTGTTTAAAAATTGCTGGACAACAAGGTTCAACATGTGAGCCATACAAGGCACGTGTGTCACCTTGCCCAGGCGAAGGGCCGCACCCAGGTTTGCAGCATTGTCGCACACGGCCTTACCAGGCTGCAGGTTGAGTGGAGACAACCATTTACCAAACTCAGTCTCCAGAGCTGCCCACAACTCAGTCGCTGTGTGACTCTTAGTTCCAAGACATTTCAAGACAAAGATCGCCTGATGCCGTTGCGCTCTGCTGCCAGCATAGTAATGAGGTGTGCGTGATTCCTTCTGCGCAGTTACAACGCTGGTGGCCTAACCAGGCAGGCTTGGGATGGAGGTGGAGGACCCAGACGTGGTTGAGGAGGCAGAAGCAGTGGAGGAACTTGGACAGACAGAGGATTGACGCACAAGTCGTGGGGACGGCAAGACTTGTGCAGCAGACCCTTCACCATCTATCACCATAGTTACCCAGTGCCCAGTCAGCGACATGTAACGACCCTGTCCATGCTTACTGGTCCAAGTATCTGTGGTGAAATGCACACGTTCACACACAGAGTTTCTCAAGGAAGCGGTGATGTTGTGTGCGATATGCTGGTGTAGCGCAGGCACACCTTTCTAAGAGAAGTAGTGGCGACTGGGCATCTGGTACTGGGGCACAGCGACAGACATAAGGTCTCTAAAATCCTGTGTGTTCACCAGGCGGAAAGGCAGCATTTCGGTAGCCAAGAGCTTACAGAGGGATAAAGTCAACCTCTTAGCTTTGTCATGAGTTGCAGGAAATGGCCTGAGGGACAGAGATAAGGCTGCTGTGTGGAGATGGTGGTGAGTAGGGTGTCCCTGGAAAAATGCAGGTTTGTGAGGAAAGTGCAGGTGGAGACATGATGTTGCCTTCATCCAACGTTGGTGCTATTGATGTCTGAGAGAGCTGTACACACGCACTTGTTTCCCCTTCCAAACCAACTGACGACCTACGAAGCAAAATGCCTGTTGCGGTTACAGTGGTGGAAGTTGTGCGTGGAAAACCAGGTGTGACAGCTGTCCCCACAGTCCTAGAAGATGAAGAGCACGTGGATGCACTGGAAAGGGCAGGCGGTGGATGGTCCGCTCCGCTAGGCCGCATTGCAGCACGGTGAGCTTCTCACTGGGACATATGATATTTATTCATGTGACGATTCATGGAAGAAGTTGTCAAACTGCTGAGGTTTTTTCCTCTACTAACAGATTCCCGACAAATTTTACAGATCACATGATTTGGGCGATCCTTTGTAAGGTCAAAAAAGAACCAGGCTAGGCAAGGCTTAGGGCGGCTTTGCACACTACGACATCGCAGGTGCGATGTCGGTGGGGTCAAATTGAAAGTGACGCACATCCGGCATCGCATGCGATATCGTAGTGTGTAAAGCCTTGATGATACGATTAACGAACGCAAAATTGTCGTAATTGTATCATCGTTGCAGCGTCGGCGTAATTTTTAATTACGCTGATGCGACGGTCCGATGTTGTTCCTCGCTCCTGCGGCAGCACACATCGCTGTGTGTGAAGCCGCAGGAGCGAGGAACATCTCCTACCGGTGTCACTGCGGCTTCCGTAGGATATGCGGAAGGAAGGAGCTGGGCAAGATGTTTACATCCTGCTCATCTCCGCCCCTCCGCTCCTATTGGCCGCCTGCCGTGTGACGTCTCTGTGACGCCGCACGACCCGCCCCCTTAGGAAGGAGGCGGGTCGCCGGCCAGAGCGACAGTCGCAGGGCAGGTGAGTGCGTGTGAAGCTGGCGTAGCGATAGTTTTCGCTACGCCAGCTATCACACGATATCGTACCTGCGACGGGGGCGGGCACTATCGCGTGCGACATCGCAGCATCGGCCAGCGATATCGCAACGTGCAAAGCCCGCCTTAGAGTGCATGCGACCTGCTGATCCCCCCCCGACTAGTGCTCAGAGGCAGAGTGGTGGCTGAGGATGCAGTTGTAGACGTGCTACCAGTACTCCTCCTATGTCCAGGAAGGCGCAAGGTAACTTCGTCGTCAGTTGCATCCTCCTCCACCACCTCTGACCTCCTCGAGTGCCTGACTGTGGGTTGACAGTAGGTGGGATCTAGAATTTCTAGAACTTCCTCATCAAGTGTTGTGTTTGCACTCCCCTCACCCTCAGACCGAGCCTCTTCCTGCCCTGACCAAATATTTAAGTTGTCATCCCAATCTGGTATCTGCATCTCATCGTCATCAGTATGTTCCTCATTGTCTATAACAACAGGTGTTACAGTTGGTGAATAAGGGTCAACATTATGCTCGGAAAGTTGTTCCTCACGGCCTGAATCTGAGTCACAAAGGTTCTGGGCATCACTGCAGACCATTTCCTGGTCTGCACTCACTGTAGCTTGGGAGCAGACCTCTGATTCCCATGCTATAGTGTGACTGAACAGCTTTGCAGACTCAGCCATCTCTGCTCCACCATACTGTGCAGGGCGGATGGAGACTTGAGAGCTGGGAGAAAGCAAGTGTGATTGGGATGACAACTCAGAGGACTGGTGTTTCTTGGATGCGGTAGTTGAGGTGGCGGAGAGGGCACTTGTTGGACCACTTGAGATCCATTCAAGCATTTTCTTTTTTTGGGCAACATCTACCTTTTGTTCCAGTTGTTCGTGTTCGTAAAAAAGGGAGCACATCCGATTGTCCACGGAAAGTAGTAGACATCTTACTTTTGCTGGTAGATGGCCTATCTTCAGCAGATGTTAATGGAGCTCTGCCACTTTTAGGATGCCACTATCTTTCCTCAGTGTTTGCTAGTATAATGGCTTAGTAACAATGAGCTTGAATGTGCAATGCAGAGGTGCTGCAAATAGATTTGCACCAGTGGGACACTAATGGAAGTCCAACTGCCACTTTTAGGATGCCACTAAATTTTCTTAGTGATTGCTAGTATGATGGCTTTGTAACAATGAGCTTGAGTGTGCAATGCAGAGGTGCTGCAAATAGATATCCACCAGTGGGACACTAATGGAAGTCCCAACTGCCACTTTTAGGATGCCACTATCTTTCCTCAGTGTTTGCTAGTATAATGGCTTAGTAACAGTGAGCTTGAATGTGCAATGCAGAGTTGCTGCAAATAGATTTGCACCAGTGGGACACTAATAGAAGTCCAACTGCCACTTTTAGGATGCCACTAAATTTCCTTAGTGTTTGCTAGTATGATGGCTTTGTAACAATGAGCTTGAGTGTGCAATGCAGAGGTGCTGCAAATAGATATCCACCAGTGGGACACTAATGGAAGTCCCAACTGCCACTTTTAGGATGCCACTAACTTTCCTCAGTGTTTGCTAGTATAATGGCTTAGTAACAATGAGCTTGAGTGTGCAAAGGGCAGGAGGGTATAGTGGCCAGTTGTGGGTCAGTGGACAGGGAAGGAAGCCTCACTTTCTATCCCTCCTAATGGTGAAATGCAGCATGGAACTCCCTGACCTTAGCTACACAGACGCTCTTATCTGTAGCTGTTAAAACCTCTTTCCACGGACCTGACTGTCACCTATGGCTGTGAGCCTGCTGGAATTAGCCCTTACAAGGACTGATAGAAACTTCTATCCCTATTCTATATAGCGCTGTGTGTAGAGCGTACACAGCAATATCTGAGACAGGAGCTGCGCCAGCGATGACTGACACCCAGACGCAGAAGGCAGATAATGGCGTCCAGATGGGAAAATGGCCGTTTTTATAATGCAAGGGCATGTGACATGGACAGCCTATGACACATGCCCTTGCTTGTCTGGCAAAAGTCCACTTAGCTGTGTGTGTGTCTAGGATTGGCTGACATGCTGGCCCGCCCCACTACACGCGCGCTTAGGGAGGGAATGAAGATCAGAAAAAATAAAAAAATGGCGATCGCAGCAGCAGTGATCTGAACGCGCTTTTCCCGCACACTATACGCTGAAATTTCATAATAGTGTGAGTCACAGAGTGACTTACACTATTACAGCGGAAAGCCAGCTAGTAATTAGCTTGGCTTTTTGCTGCTAGAACCGTTCTCGAACGTAACTAGAACTATCGAGCTTTAGCAAAAAGCTCGAGTTCTAGTTCGATCCAGAACACCCCCCAAAATCTCTCGAACCGCGAACTGGAGAACCACGAACCGCGCTCAACTCTAGTAGAGAAGGAGATCTTGTGAAGATTGGAGGTTGTGTTCGGGTAAGTACCGGGAGACTAGGTCACAGATGTATGGAGGAGACAGGTTGTGGATGGCTTTGTATGTCATGGTTAGTGTTTTGAAACAGAGTCTTTAGGCAATGGGAAGCCAGTGAAGAGATTGGCAGAGAGGAGGGGCGGGTGGACAGATGGATTACTTAAGGAGCAGGATTTAGCATACATTGGTGGGGAGTAAGGATGTTAAAAGAGAGGCCACAGAGCAGGAGGTTACAGTAGTCCAGGCAGGAGATAATGAGGGCATGCACTAGTGTTTTTGCAGATTCTTGGTTAAGGAATGTACGGATCATGGAAACATTTTTGAGTTGGAGTCGGCAGGCGGTGGAAAGGGCTTGGATATGTGGCTTGAAGGAGAGAGCAGAGTCAAGGGTTATCCCCAGGCAGTGAGCACTTGGGATTGGGAGAAGAGCAGCTGTTGACTTTAATGGATAGGTCAGGTGGCGTGGTGGAGTGAGGGAGGAAAAGATAATGAATTCTGTTTTTTGGGACACAACACATTACAAAAAAAGAGCTTCTCCTTGGGATCATCAGGACAATAAAAAAATTTAGTTTGTGATGCTATTTTTTGAATCCTAATTTATTTTTCCATAAATGAAGCTCTCTTTGAGGTTTTGTTTTATCTGTGATGAGCTGAAGTTTTTATTCAAACAATTACAGGTACATCTGGTGATTTTATTTATTTATTTTAAGGGGAATGAACCACTAGGATTTTCACATATATAAAGTACAGGCAGTGCAGTACTAGCACTAGAATTCTGATTCAAATCATACCTTCAGTTTAGAGATCGGATGTTCGATTGCAGAAAAATATGTGCAGGGATTAACAGATCAGAGAGGGACATCAAGGGACAGACCTGTCCCTAAAATTAGCATCATGATGACTTTTTGTTTTAGGGAGGAGTCACAGGCTGTGGTCACTGCAACAGACTCGGCCCCATGATGACACTTTGTTTGAGCATCCCAGTGTACCGCCCCCGTGCGAGCAGCCGGGTTGCTGCCGCCGCTCGGATCCGGAACCACGGTGGCTCGAGTGGTCTCCGGACCCAGGGTTCATGCAGCCACTCGATTAAAAGAAGGGGGGGAGCTATGTACAGGGGGATTTTGGAAAGTTTGTGACGCCACTCACGGTGCGTGGTAATGTGAGGGACCATCGCTGCCGTTGGGGTGCCCGGTGACGATGGTGTGGCAGCCTGATGTTTAACCCCTCCGTGGGTAGGGGGTTCATGTCCCGGGGCCCGTTGATGATGGATGGTGTTTGGGTGCCGTTGGGGGATAGGTGCAGGGGTTTCCAATGTACTCACTCAGTCCCAGAATAACCACACCGACAGCTTGTAAATCAAAGTTCTGAGCACCACGGTAGTCTGCGGGGAGCACGTGTGGATCCGTGCCCTTGGTGTTGTTGTTGGTCTGTGGCCCTATCCCTGGCACCTTATTCTCGATTGGACCCATTGGTATGAAACTCTCCGGGTCCCGCTCACCTGTATGGCTAACGGAGTGAGCTTGCTCTCAGGGTTCACGCGTAGGATTTCTTTGGACTATAGTGGGAAAGTCCTATCCCATCAGTGCACTAGTACCCCGAATTTGGAGCAGGTTGGGGATGACACTTGAAGTCTTCACCCCCGTTGAGTAAGTTACCGGAACGCGTGAAGCTACTTTCCGGCCTGGAGTCCACGTATCCCGTCATGCTCTGGCCCCTGCCCTGTGATAGCTCAAGGCCACCAGCTGCCTTCCTTGGCAGTCCGTGCCCCTTGACACTGTCCCCTGCGACCGTGTTCCAGCTCCTACCAGGCCCAGACCAACGTCTGCCACCTAGTATACAGGAGCTCTCCTCCGTGACCTCTCCTCACGAGAGCTACTTCACCTCCTCTCTCCTTCAACCTCAACTCTCAACTGTCACTGTCCTCACTTTCTCCTCACCAACCCCCCATGTGGGAGGCCCTATTCCCTTCAGGCCCCCCAATGGTGTGTCTGGTAGGTTCAAGTGGGAAGTGTTTTTAGGATTTTGATTGGACATGCTGTTAATGTGACGCCCTGGCAAAGCCAGGTTGTCACAGAAAGAGTTAATCCTCCTTGGTAATCTGATCTCACACCGGTGCAGCAGGACAAACCACAGCCCCCAGTGTAAGAGAAAAGCAGAGCAGAGGGGAGGGGCTGGAGCAGAGTGTTTGGAGAGACAGAGAGAAGAGAAGTCTGGAGTTGTAGCTCCCAGGCTGAAAGTGAAGCGTGCTCCGAGAGGGCCGGGACTGGCCGTAGTGAGGAAGGGGCCAGAGGTAGCCGGAGCAGGGTAGTGGCCCCTCGGTACCTAGGGTGACCTGGATCACTACAGGGGAGTGGATTCCCCGTTCCCGGCTGAGGAGAAAGAGGAAGAGAGTGGAGAGAAAGGCACCTGGCTGCAGGGAAAGAACAGGAGCTGCTGCACCGTGTGTGGGACACTAACACCCCCGTACCGAAGGCTGCGGACACCGGCAATTCCTAGTTACCAGTGACTCTGTGTGAAATACTTGTGAGTACGCCCGTGCCCTCAGGCACCGCACCGCAGCACTGCGCCCTGCTCCCTGCTTACCCCATCACCGGGCCCCGGGACAACCAACCCCCTACCCACGGAGGGGAGAAATAACATCTAGCTGCTCCATATCATCACTCCCGGGATCCCTGTCCAGAGCAGCGGTGGTATCCACACAATCACCACAACCGTGGGTGGCGTCACGGACAATAAACTATCTCCCTTACCAAATCCCCTTTTACTGTGGAGCCTGGGATCACAGACCGGGTCACGCTACCGTGTTACCCACAGGAGTGACCCCGTGGCCCGGATCTGAGTACCCCCTGGTCCCCGGGTGACACATTAACAACACCAAAGGACTGGGATCCGTTAACCAAGGATGGTGGATACTGTGCAGAAGGGCAGATTGCACAATACACTGTGACGACCTGATAGGCAAGGGCGTCACACCAGCATTCACTTGGTTCTCAAACGAATCGTTCTCAGACAGAAAATAGAGAACAAAAAATAAAATAACAGTTAGGCAATGGTAGGGAATTTTTAATACAAGTATATTAGAAAATAGCTTAGATTATAACATTAAATAGGGATTTAAACTAAATATCCTTCTGTATAGCAGTAAATTGTCAAAAATCTCCTACCGTACTAACCCCTTCACAATTTTGGATGTACTGGTACCTGTATGTTTCCCCGCACATGATAGGCCAGGGCGTCACAGTCCCACTTGGTTAAACGTAGCTCGTCCGCGAGCTACAAGGATGACAGAGGTTTATTTTGTTTTGCTGCAACTGGAAAGAAAATAAATTAACAGGCTTTTATTGAAGGGGTCCATCCCACACAGGGGAGGTAATGCACTTAACGTTACTAAAACACTACTTTACTTAGAGTTCGTCACCCAACGGTGGGACGCTACCAGTTTTACTGGTAACGGAGGCTCAACCTACTCCGTTCCAGCCCCTTCCTGTGACAGTCCAGTCCCAACGTCCCGGATCCCAATAACCCGCCACCCAAACAACCTGTTCCCCCTGGAAACCTAAAGTGTCCGTGACCGGGTTCAGGTCCCAAGTGTTGTGATTTTGACGACTCTGGCTGGCACAGGAGGTGCAACTATTATACAAGACACAAGTTTGTGTTGGTCACGCCAGTCCTGTGACCGTAATCCATTTTTTTTTTACTTAAAATATATGAAACTGAACAGAATTCATGTACCGGTGTACACATTTTGGCAATTTTTCTAGAAAATCTGGTAACTTTCACTCTTTTCATTAAAAAACTGGTTGATTCACTAACATTTTCTATATGAAAAATAACAAACTGTGGAAAATAATAAACAAAACACCTAACATTCTATGGCATCGCAACTGTTAGTACTGTAACATTTAAGACTCTAATAATAGATTGTCGGGTCCCGTAGCCATGCTTCTTTGCGGCTACGTGCTACTGATACCGACACATACCCTTCCTCAAACATCACATGCTTACCTCCAGGGCATACCACCCCGCTTTCCGCAATGCCGGGTATAGGTAACCATCTCCTCAGGCTGAAGGTTACGCTCCGGGTGGCCCCATGGAAGGTGCTGCGCCACATCTCGTCAAGACACATGCACACCCGCTGTGAGGCCTGCTTCGCGGATGAACCCCCATCCTTGCTCGGGGTCAAACTGCTCCACAAGGCCACGGCACCGCGGCCCTTTTACTCGGGAAGCAGCACTCCTTATCTGCTCCTCTTCTCTATTACGGGCGGCAAGCTCCCATCGTCGCCGGTCTCGGTTTGCGATTTCGGATTGTAATTGGTACTGTTGGCATTCCCAGTAGGGGGCATCAGCTTCCAGCCTCAGCTCCCTATCTGGCTCTGACTTCATTTGAACTCTGGCGGCCCCAACAGCCGTCGGGAGGACACTGCGCGGTAGCGGAACAGGCAGACATCTTGGTTCCGCTGCCGCTGGTGTAGACAGATTAGCCGACTGCTCCGCAGCCGGGATTGCAGGGTCCGGGTGCTCCGCCTTCGAGGACAGGCCCAGTGATGCGGCCGGGTCTGGTCTGGCCGGTGTCTGGGGGACCGCTTCCGTGGCTAGAATGAGGGCCTTGCTCTGGATCTCTGCAGCTGGAGACTCTGGTAAACATACTGAAGGTTCCACTGCCGGGGTTGGTGGGGGCAGCTCGGTGTCCGTCGAGGACAGGGTAGTCGGCTGTGGAGCGCTCACCGCGAGCGGGGACGGTCCGGATCTCTCAGCCACTTTGGCCGGATATGTGCAATCAGCAGGGACTGGGTAACCGCTTACCCTCTCTTCACGTGGGTTTTCGATTTCACGGGCTCGCACCGCCACCACCAGGCTCCTCATCTCTTCCCTTCAGTGGTTCAGAATGAAGAGGAATTGCGTCCGCATCCTCCGGCACAGCTGCTCTGTTTCCTCCTCTATCCATGCCGCAGTCCCGGACACAGCATGCTCCGGGGACTATTCTCGCTACGCCATCTTGCCACTGCGTCTTCCAGGAACGTTGAGTCTTGGCGTCCCTGCTCCACTTCCACTAGTAACACATTCTGGCCCGCCTCCTCGGTCTTTTCGCAGCACTCTCTCGCTGACCGTGGCCCTCTGGGAACTTCCGGTTCCGGCCTCTTCAGGAAGACTAGGGGCGGGGCTTAATCTTTACGTGCTTTCTTGGAGAAGACGGGGTTTTGGCGCAACAAAATGGCGGAATTGGCGGGAAACAGAATTTTGACTCGCGGTCTTTGGCTTTCAAGGCGCACGTCACCCAGGTAAGTGGGTCCTGCTCGTATCCTGTTCGTGACGCCAGGTTTTTCGAGGTGTACCACCCCTATGCGAGCAGCCAGGGACAGGGCCACAGATTTTTTAATACTTCTGTATAGCAGTGAATTGTCAAAACTCTCCTACCGTATTAACCCCTTCACGATTTTGGATGTACTGGTACCTGTATGTTTCCCCGCACATGTTGGCTGATCTGATAAACCCGCGCCTGTTAACTAGTGAAATCCCACTGTCAATCTCTGGCAGCGGAATTTAAAGGGCATAATTTCCTGCCTCTATTGGCAGCCCCGTTATGTGATCACGGGGTGCCGATGGGTTGTCATGAGAGCCGGGGTCAGCTGTCATATTGAGCGCCAGCGTTCACAGGAGATCAGCATTTCGGCAAAACTTTGAAATAAAATGCAATAGCAGGCGATCAAAACATTGTATCTACCCAAAAATGTTAGAATTTAAAAATGTCAGCTCAGTATGCAAAAAAATAAGCCATCACTGAGCCCCAGATCCTTAAAAATGTGATTGTGATAGATCTCAGAAAATGGCAACAAAAGTGCAATTGGGTTTTTTTTGACAACTTTCTGAATTTTTGTGCCCCACCAGTAAAAAATAAAAGAAAATACATGTTGGGTATCTACGAATGCATACTGACCGCTGGAATCGTATTACTAGGTCAGTTTTACCATATAGTGAAAATGGTAAATAAAAAAATGAAAAAGAAACAACCGTAGAATTGCATTTTTTGCAATTTCACTGTATTTGGATTTTTTTTTTTCCTTCCCCATTTTCTAGTACAATATATGGCAGAATGAATGGTGTGATTCAAAAGTACAACTCGTCCTACAAAAAACAAGCCCTCATATGGCAATATTGATGGAAAAATAAAAAGTTATACTTCTTAGAAGAAGGGGAGGAAAAAACAAAAAAGGGAAACTCGCTGAGTAGAGAAAGGGTTAAAGAGAATGTCTGGTTCCCCAATCTGCCATCGGTACACTTCAAAATAATTCCTGCAGTAGAGCTATAGCTATGATGGGGTAATAAAAGAGACATAAATCACCCCAAAGGATCATGAAAACAGCTAATGAGGCCGAGGTAATTAGCATGAGACGAGCGGCGATATAAAAGTTTGTCACTTGTATAAGCAAAGTTTTGAAACATCACACACTTCATTAAAATGTAGGAACATGGCTATGAAAGATACTGGTGGCAGTTTGTGGGTCTTGGGAAGCAGGACAAGCTACTTTAAAGGGAACCTGTCAGGTGCAATATGCACCCAGAACCACGAGCAGTTCTAGGAGCATATTTCTAATACAAGGATAGTTAGGCAGGGATTAGAAATATGCACCCATATCTGCTCATGGTTCTGGATGCATATTGCACCTAACAGGTTCCTTTTAAATGATTTGTCTACTAGTGATGTGCGAGTCGTACAATAATTGGTGCTCAGAACTTGAAATAATGGAAGTCAATGATTGGGTACACATGCAGCTAGCGATTCAAGAAGACAGATATCTGACTGATGGTCACCGCTCCTCCACCAGCAGCCATTGTACGGACTGGAGATCTGCGCCCGTTGTGAGAAAAGTTGCACCCTACCCCTATAGCATATATCCAGTCAGTGACAGTAACAGATGAATATATCTGGTGTTGTTCCAAAGAATAATAATTTCCCTCTGTAGACGAATTACTGTACCAAGACAGCTGAAAGTCTTCTCATTCTGTTTATCAGTCATCTTTTGTATAAATGGTTCCTCATGGTGTTTATTTTGAGGCTAAGAGTTTCTTCGGAGAAGTAATAGTCAGACACATGATTTTGATATCGCATTACAGTCTCGTGCTGGCTTGTCCTTCATATGCTTGTATGATTTCCAAACATTTACATGTTTGGTGCTTTGTGAAACTGGTAATGAATTTTTTTTTCCTTGGAATAATAAAAGAGAAAGTTGTTTAATAACATATTACACTTTACATCTGTTACACAGCTACAAATAGACTTTATCATCAAATGCTGTTAATTGCTAACATTTCCATGTTACTAATAGTGTAATCTATGCTGCATTCAGTAGGGGAAAAAAACTCATTCTCATATTCTTCAATGTGTGAACTGGCTTTAAATTGTGGTCACTTTACCATCTGTATATACACAGCACGTTCTCATTCGATTGGATATACCTGCACTTGAACAATTACAAAATAAAAAAAATAACTGCAATGCACACAAGGAGTGTTCAGCAAATATTTTATTTCAGGGGACTTTGCAGCATAATGTCTCTGTCTGCCTTTAGCTCTTCCATCCATTCTCCATGGACTGTTATAAGCACCAACTGTCATCTCCAATGTCAGGAATGTAAGAACCTGTATTAACTGAATTCAGATTTTATTCATTAATTGATAGTAAATGATCAGTCTAGGATGAGAAAAGCAGATTTCTGATAAGATATTATAACGCTGCTTATTTTCATGTTTGCTATTGATTTATTCAATGAAAATTAAAACTACGGTTATTCTTCAAATTTAACCTATAAAAACTATATTGATCCATTTGCTACTACAAAACAACAATCCTGCCTTTCTAAACACTTGAACTTGACAATCAACCACCATGATACTACTGTTCAGCTCTGTTGCCATCACAGTCTCCGACTAAGAACATCCAGCAGTTTTTTGGATTAAGCCAGAAGTTGATGCAGCAGGAAGCAGAAGTATAAAGGGGGCTTTACACGCAACGATATCGCTAACAAGATGTCGTTGGGCTCACGGAATTCGTGACGCACATCAGGCCTCGTTAGCGACGATGTTGCGTGTGAAACACAGGAACGACCATTAATGATCAAAATTACTCACCATATCGTTGATAGTTGACACGTCGTTCTAATCCCAAATATCATTGCTGTTGCAGGACGCAGGTTGTTCGTCGTTCCTGCGGCAGCTCACATCGCTATGTGTGACACCGCAGGAACGAGGAACAACACCTTACCTGCGGCCGTCGACAATGAAGAAGGAAGGAGGTGGGCGGGATATTACGGCCGCTCATCTCCGCCCCTCCGCTTCTATTGGGCGGCCGCTTAGTGACGCCGAACGAACCTCCCCCTTAGAAAGGAGGCGGTTCGCCGGGCACAGCAACGTTGCTAGGCAGGTAAGTACGTGTGACGGGTGTAAGCGATGTTGTGCACCACGGGCAGCGATTTGCCCGTGACGCAAAACCGATGGGGGCAGGTGCTTTCACCAGCGACATCTCTAGCGATGTCGCTGTGTGTAAAGTGGCCTTAAGTCTTTCCTTTATATCTCCAATTACTTTTTAGCCACTACCAACTTTGGCTTCTATTATTCCATTAAAAACAATAGGGCAAAATTTCAATTTCCTAAGGTCAAAAGTTCATGCTTTTTCAATGGAATTTAGAAGTCACTTGATCCTTAACAACAACTAGTGGAGTGCTGCAATTGTTTTTCATGTATTGGATCAGGGGCTGCTTCACCTGATGCCACTTGCATTACTGTTTGACAAAACAATCTGTATTTTTGCAAAGTATGCGGTCCTACAATCATCACTTTTTTTGTTAGGTAAAAAGGTGGATCCAGGCAATTACCGTCCGGTAAATCTGACGTTAGTGGTGTTCACATTTTTTTGAGCACATTTTAAGAGATGACATGCAACAATATATTAGAGAGAATAAAATATTAACTGATAACCAGCATGGATTTGTGGCGCCCCTGAGTGTCCAGTCGCCACAGAGGTACTGCACCTCAGCCAGAGGTGTGATACCCCATTCCCTGGTAAGGAGGAGCTCACAGACAACAGTACACACACACACACACACACACACACACACACAGTTAGTATAGCTACACCACTTCAGGCCATGGTTAGGGAGAGATTGCTCCTTAGGGAGAGCACAGTCCCAGAGCCAGTCTGGAGGTGGAGTTAGTTACTGGGTGGACACAGAACGGAGTGCAGAATGAAGTAGAAAGTGGAGGGGAGAGGTCCTGAGGACTGGAAATGGAGGAGCTCGTCCTAGGGCAAGAAGAAGAAAGGAAGAAGGGGTCCTAGAGTCACGGGAAGTGAGAGATCCACCCATTGACTCGCATCCACAGCCGACACATCGGTGTGCAGGGACTAAGCCGCAAAGGAGGCCAGCCCCTAGACTCGTGGAGAACAATCAGGCTCAGCTAGCAAAACCGGAGGCTGATGTAACATCATGTGCCGAAGCCACAACAACACATGAATCTGCTGAAAAGGTGACCACAGAGGATCCGGTGATTAGGCAGAAGAGAATCCCAGACAAGACCCACGGACACCGGCTCAGGGCACTGTGTGTGAGACGCAGGGCAGGAGGGCGAAGCCAGCATAGGAAGACGACCAGGAAAGGGACACAGAAAGGGACACCGGTCTTGTGCCTCCGAATTACCTGGAGATTGGCTGGATCCCGTCACCTCAGGACTCAGCACTCCAAGGGCAGCATTTGACCGGCTGGCCATGATAATCTGGAACAGACAACTGTGAGTAGAGAACTAATGACTGCATCCCGCTGTGTCCTGGACTCATTGCCTGCGCCGCCATCCCCGCGCTGTCCCAACATTCCACTGGCTAACAACTGCCAATGGTTGCCCTGGGGTCCCAGCTCCACCTTTGGGGAGCTGTACCATCATTGCTGTCACCATCTGCCCCACTGCCTAGCAGTGTCGGCCGTATCTGGCCGAATACCACAGGTGGCGTCACGATTCATCATTCCTTGCTTTAATTTAAAACGACAACGCCAGGGTCACGGAGTTGGGCCCTCCTGCTGTGACCTCCTGAACAGAACCGCGGCCCGGTTCCGAGTGCCATGGTGAGCGTGTCAAATTCATGAAAGATGAATGTTTGGTTTCTTTGAGGAGGTAAGTGCAAATCTGGATATTGGTAATGCAGCTGATGTGATTTATTTGGACTTTACAAAGGCATTTGATATTGTGCCACATAACAGTCTTGTAATAAAGCTCCAGAAGCAAGAACTAGGGGAAACTATATGCAACTGGGTAAGGAATTGGCAAAAAGATAGGAAACAAAGAATAGTCATAAATGGTATTTAATCGAATTGGGCTATAGTCAGCAGTGGGGTGCCGCAGGGATCTGTGCTAGGACCGATTTTTTTTTTTTTTTTTTTTTTTTTTTTTTTTTAAATCTCTTTATTAATGAAGTTGTGGATAGGATTGAGAGTAAAGTGTCAGTCTTTGCAGATGACACCAAACTATGTAGGATATTAAAAATTGACCTTGATAGTACAATATTACAAAACGTTCTGGATAAGATGTTAGAATGAGCAGATACTTGGCAAATGAGATTTAATGTTGATAAATGTAAAGTAATGCACCTAGGACAGAGTAATCCTATAGCTGCGTATACATTAAATGGAAGTAAACTCCGGACTACAGAACAGAAGGACTTGGCTATACTGGTTACAAGTAAGCCGAACAGCAGCACTCAATGTCAAGCAGCAGCTGCTAAAGCAAACAAGATTTTAGGGTGTATAAAAAGAGAGATTAGATCCCATGATCCCAACGTATTGTCACCCCTCTATAAATCACTTGTAAGGCCACATCTAGAATATGGGATCCAGTTTTGCGCTCCACATTTTAAAAAGGACATTCAGAAGTTAGAGTCCGTTCAAAGATGGGAAACTAGATTATTACAATGGATAAAAGGCCTCCCAGTTGATGAGAGGTAGGAAATTTGGGCTTGTTTAGCTTAGAAAAAAGTCGTCTCAGAAGAGATGTATAAGTACATGTATGGTCAATACAAAGGACTGGCACATGACTTATTCCTTCAAAGATAATACCAAGGACTGGGGAGCACTCACTGTGCGTGGGAGAAAGGCAATTCCGGCAGCTAAATAGGAAAGGGTTCTTTACAGTTAGAGCAGTCAGACTGTGGAATGCCCTACCACAAGAGGTAGTAATGGCTGACACTATAACAACTTTAAAAAAAAAAAAAAGACTGGGTGATTTCCTCAGTACACACAACATTGTCAGTTATAGATGATTTAGTGACAAAAATGTAAAATTGGTGGAGGAAGATTGAACTAGACTTTTTACAACCTATGTAACTTTGTATAAGATTTCGACCTGCCACATGGGCTTATTCATAAAGTCGCTGTAAGTATAATGTGAGTTCGAGCACTGGAATCCCTAATGTTATCATATAAAAAAATGCTGGGACAGGCCGGGTTCCTACATAGTAGTATACGCTGTGTCAGTAGTTGGATCTTAGTCTGGAGGGGGAACAAAAGAGTCTCTTCAAAATGACAGATGGTGCTGTACGGGTTAAAGCTTTAGTTTGGAAATGGTGCGCTTCCGTGCCTATATTTGTGCCTGCTGTGCCCTGCCATTCAGCCAATGTCAGATACATGCTGCCCGTGGAACGAGGGGTACTGTATGTATCAGCTGTCAGGTTTACTTTAAACCCATGGCTGACAGGAACAGTTTATTATTTTGAAAGGCGGTAGATATAAGGAGAGCAAGAAGCTGATCTTATAATAGTCAACACCTACACTGGAGATGACAATTAGAGAAAAACACACAATTTCCTAAATGTTGCAATCATTGTGTCATCCTATGTGATTATATTCTAACACTAGAAGGTGGCCCGATTCTAATGTATGATTTTGTCATATATATGATGTTGTTGTGTGTAGTTACCAAGTGTTTGTGTAGGGTGCTGTAAATGTTCTGGGTGTTGTCTGGGTGGGGGTGTGTGAGAGCGGTGTTGTATGTGTGTTGCGTTGTGTGTGTTGCGTTGTTTGTGGAGCGCTGTGTGTCTGCAGCGTTCTGTGTGTGTGGTGGTGTGTGTTGCGCGGTTTGTGTGGGTGTGGAGTGCGTGTGTGTGTTTTGGAGGGAGGTATGTTTTGTGCAGTGTGTGTGTGTTGCGCGGTATGTGCGTATTTTTATGTACGCCGCGGGGTTTGTTTGTTGGGTGTTGTGTGTGTGTGCGGCGTTGTCTGTGTGTGTGTCTGTGTAGGGCGGTGTTTGTGGTTCCCAGTGTGTGTGTGTGGTGTGTTGTGCGGTGCGCATGTGGCGGTGTGTGTGTTTTGGGGGGAGGTGTGCACCCCCATCATGCTCCATCCCCCATGCTGCGCACCCCCCATCGTGCTCCATCCCCCATGCTGCGCACCCCCCATCGTGCTCCATCCCCCATGCTGCGCACCCCCCATCGTGCTCCATCCCCCATGCTGCGCACCCCCCATCGTGCTCCATCCCCCATGCTGCGCACCCCCCCATCGTGCTCCATCCACCATGCTGCGCACCCCCCATCGTGCTCCATCCCCCATGCTGCGCACCCCCATCGTGCTCCATCCCCCATGCTGCGCACCCCCCATCGTGCTCCATCCCCCATGCTGCGCACCCCCCATCGTGCTTCATCCCCCATGCTGCGCACCCCCATCGTGCTCCATCCCACATGCTGCGCACCCCCATCGTGCTCCATCTGACATGCTGCGCACCCCCCATCGTGCTCCATCCGACATGCTGCGCACCCCCCATCGTGCTCCATCATCCATGCTGCACACCCCCCATCGTACTCCATCCCCCATGCTGTGCACCACCCATCGTGCTCCATCTCCCATGCTGTGCACCCCCTATCGTGCTCCATCCCCCATGCGGCGCACCCCCCATCGTGCTCCATCTGACATGCTGCGCACCCCCCATCGTGCTCCATTCGACATGCTGCGCAACCCCCATCGTGCTCCATCCTCCATGCTGCACACCCCCCATCGTGCTCCATGCTGCGCACCCCCCATCATGCTCCATCCTCCATGCTGCACACCCCCCATCGTGCTCCATCCTCCATGCTGCACACCCCCCATCGTGCTCCATCCCCCATGCTGGGGCCGCCGGGGGCAGGTCCGAGCGTGGCAGCGTGTGCCGGGGGCGGGGCTGAGCGGGCGAGGCGTCAGCGTATGCCGGCTGGCTCCCTGCACATGTGTACTGGAAGCCGGTGTACGCTGGTAACCATGATACACATCGGGTAACTAAGGGAAGCGCTTCCTATAGTTACGCGATGTGTATCATGGTTACCAGCGTACACCGGCTCGGTCACGATCCCAGCGGGGCTGAGCGTGCCAACGTGTGGCGGGGGCGAGCGGGCGAGGCGTCAGCGTATGCCGGCTCTCTGCACATGTCTACTGGGAGCCGGTGTACGCTGGAGCGGGGCTGAGCGGGCGAGGCGTCAGCGTATGCCGGCTCCCTGCACATGTGTACCGGGAGCCGGTGTACGCTGGAGCGGGGCTGAGCGGGCGAGGCGTCAGCGTATGCTGGCTCCCTGCCCATGTGTACTGGGAGCCGGTGTACGCTGGAGCGGGGCTGAGCGGGCGAGGCGTCAGCGTATGCCGGCTCCCTGCACATGTGTACTGGGAGCCGGTGTACGCTGGAGCGGGCGATGCGTGCGGAGGGCCAGGGCGAGCGGCTAATCCATGCGGGGGGCGGGGCCAGACCGAGGCGAGTGCCAATCCGTGGGGGGGCGGGGCCAGGCCGAGCCCAGCAGCCAATCCGACAGTTGTCACTCTAACGACACTGTCACGGTGACACTGTCACGGTGACACAATTTTGGAGCAAGACAGACAGAATAAGGCAATTTTATATATATAATATATATATATATATATATAGATGAGTAAACTAGCCGTATTTTAAGCTTATTTCAGAAATTGAATTTACTCCAAAGCACATAATAAAAATGTAAAGGAGATAAATGTAAAAGAACAGTGATCAAAGAACAGTGATCAAAATTAGAGAACACGTTCAGATACCTGCAAGTTATTGGTGTTAATCTGGCACCTGGTGCTAATTTCCTTAATTATCTGACAACCCTATGTACAGTAACTGACAGCCTAGCTTCCCAGTTTGCACCGCCTTTGCAAACATGGCGAACAGTTCCAAAGTGACTGAAACCCTTCGGCAGCAGGTTGTCCCGATAAAGGCCAAAGGGGTGACCTATGAGCCATAGCAAGAGAAGTTGGTCTTTCCACGTCTGTGATTTCGAGAATATTGCATCTTTACAACATCACAAACTGTTTCAAGTCCCCCAAGAAGGCTGGTCGCCCTCGAACGACAAATGCAAGACAGGATAGGATAATGCAGAGAATCTCCATGGATAATCGTTTCAACACTGCACCTGGAATTGCTCACCAGTTAAGCACTGAACTGGTCATGCAGTGTTACTGTCTCATCATACAGTGTCACAAAGTTTAAGAGCATTTGGGCTGAAAGCCCACTCTGCAGTGACCAAACCTCTCATTAGCACAAAAAAGGCTAGACTCGCCTTTGGTGAAGAGCATGTTGTGTGGATATGTGGCGCCCCTGACCTGGTCAGGCACCACTGAGTACTGCACCCATGCTGGGGACAGTACAATACAGGTAATCCAGAAGGCTGACCGAGGTGTGACTACACAGGCGCATAGTGATCAGGTCTCACACATGTACCTATGAGAGGACCCCTGGGGATCCCAGGAGGGGGAAAAGCCTTCGCCTCCACTGGAATAGTGGAGGGGGCCAAAAGCCTCCATCTCCTCTCAAGGGGTGTGGTAAGAGAATCTGGTTGCTAGGTGGCGTAGGCAGGCACAAAAGGGAAAAGAGAAGGAGGAGTAAACAGTCTGCAGCAGAGTGTGGAGGAGTGAGGAGCAGGAAAGTGAGGCTCTGACAGGAGCAGCAGTGAAGGTCCCAGATGTGAGCCGGTTCAGAGCAGAGTCCAGGGAGCTCCGAGAGGAGCTGACCCCCTTCCCCTGGGGCTGTTGCAGTCTGACAGCGCCCGCGCAGTGGCTACCGACGGGGGAGAACGGTCACCTAGGAGTGCTACCCGAAACCCGTCTCCAGCTAAAGAGAGAGCACAGAGTGGGAAGTAAGGAGACTGCTAGGGAGTACCAGGCCCAAACGGGCGGCAGATCCCGGAGCGGGGATAGATCCACCTTTCCTTGCTAAACCTGCCGGTGTGGGGCCCTCAAAGCCCACACCACAACACCCAAAAGCCGCAGCCACGTAGCCACAGTTAGGGCCCATAGTTCACAGGAGGCAAGCAGCTGGAGTGATCTGGTCCAGGCAACAAGCAAACGGCAAACGAAGGGGAGAGAGGCTTCAGCAACTTCCCTGGGTGACCCCCATAGGGACTAAAAGTCGGGGTTACCCCAAACCACCAAGGGCTAAGGAAGGCGAGTTGGTAGTCACCATCAGAAGTCAGCCTGAAGGATACCTGGTTCCAGCCTGGTTCATCCCAGCTACGCCCGGGTTACTCACCCTGCCATCAACTGTGAGTAAAACCCCTGAAAGACATCCTGCTTGTGTGGAGTTATTCTGCGCCTTGTGGTTCTACACACCTATACAGGGCCCTGGGGCTTGCCTCACTCTCAGGAGGCTATCCCAACTGACTGCACACACCATCAGCCCCAGGCGACCCTCAACCTGCAGTGGCGGTCACCACTGACCGCAATTCTGAGAGTGGCGTCACGACAAATAGAAGATTTCCTACCTGTGACAGGATCCAGCAGAGTGGAGTCCCTGAAGGTAATGCACCGACACAGCGTTCTCGGGGCTTCACATCTGGCGTCACGAACAGGATAAGGACTAGACCTGTTCAGACAGGTGACCATGTGCCTGGGCGGTCCGCTTGAAAAATTGGAAGCGCCGCCATATTGCCACCATGAAAAGCGCGCTGAAAAACAACAGCAGCCCGCGCTGGGAGAAGTTACCGCCCACGAAGAGGTGTGGCTACCCAGAGATCCCCTGCAGAGTCCTGACCTCGCAAGTGAAGAGAGCGGAGGCGTTCAGAGACGTCGGGACAGAAAGGGAGCCAGAAGCCTGCTGTTAGAGGAAATGGCGTCTGGATGCAGAGATCCCGAGCCAGGCTCCGCTGCCTGGTGGGCCCGAGAGCTTGCTCAGTGCTGCAACCAACTAGAAACCAGGGTTCTACGGCAGCTCAGCGAGGGACGCAAGGAGCTCCTGGGGATGGCTACGGCGGTACAGGCCTACGAGGAGAGGGCCACGCGACGAGTGCCAGACCGAGCGGCGACGACTCAGACCCCGATGCTGCTACCGATGGGTGAGTCCAGTGTTGCCCCTGCCAGCACGAGTGCCCCGACCCCTGCTGCCACGCCCGTAGTCCCCGAAGAGGCGCCCGCCGCGGCGACGCTGAACCAGGCCGCAGCCACGCCAGGTGCGGCCCGCCAAGCCCAGGCCGCCGCAGAGATGCCCTGCCCGGCCCGTAAAGATCCGGCTGCCACCGCGACCCTCATCCATGCCGCGGGTGTGACGCTGACCCAGGCCGCCGCCTTGCTAGGCCCGGCCCGCCAAGACCCCACCGCAGCAGCGACGCTCATCCACGCCGCAGGCGAGGTGCTGAACCAGGCCGCAGCCACGCCAGGTGCGGCCCGCCAAGCTCCGGTCGCTGCAGCGACGCCCAGCCCAGCCTGCACAGATCCTATCGCAGCTGCGACGCCAATTCAGGCCGCCGCAGCGATGCCCTGCCCGGCCCGCCAAGAACCGGCTACAGTAGCGATGCCCGCTAAGACTTCAGCTGCAACAGCGACGCTGATCCAGGCCGCCGCCATGTCAGGCGCGGCCCGCCAAGACCAGGCCGCCGCCATGTTAGGCGCGGCCCGCCAAGACCAGGCCGCCGCCATGTCAGGCGCGGCCCGCCAAGACCAGGCCGCCGCCATGTCAGGCGCGGCCCGCCAAGACAGGGTTGTATCACCATTTACCCCGGCCTGCAAGGCCAGAGCAGACACCGCTCCCCAGTCCAAGGAGGTCCCTGCTAGGAAGTCTACGCTGGAGGAGGACCCCGAATACCAGAAGCTGAAGGCTGACCTAGAGGCCCAGTTCCCAAAGGAGATGGTGGACCGGTATCTGCTCCCTCCACATACCCCTCAGAAGACTCTGGAGATGTCCACGCCAAAAAGTCCACCGCCCGGGCCAGCTGATGAACACTCATCCCCAGCGCTGCCACCAAAGGAGTGCTCAGAAGAACTAAGGGGGAGGGGAGGCCAGGAAGCTGAGGAGCTGACTCAGGAGCCACCAGCAGTGGATCCATGCCCAGAGCCAGAGATGTTGCCATATTCCCGCTGGGACGAGGAAGACCTAACACCGTCTGCTGACGAAGATCTGCCCCAAAGCCTCACCTGGGAGCTGGTAAGCTGTACCTCGCAGAATCCAGTCCGCAAGACACGGCGCCGTAGCAGAACCCAGTCTTTCCCTGCACCGCCATCCCCAGAGCAGAGAGAAGTCACGGCCCGAGACCTAGAAGAAAAACGGTTCCTGAGGAGAGCCAAAGCACAGGTCAGAGGACCCCTTTGTAGAGGAGTCGTGGAAGACTTTAACTTGAAGAGCGGATATGGCTTTATAGTGGCACCAGGTATAAAGGAAGGTATCTTCGTCACTAGAAGAGATGTGAGAGCCCACTTGCCCAGAGGACATCCTGGAAGAAACCTGAAAATGGGAGACACAGTGCAATTTACCATGCATCAAGGAGAAAGAGGGTGGTATGCGCTAGATGTAGCACCATGTCCTAAAGAAGACAGGAAAGACAGCGATAAAGAAAGAAAAGACAAAGGACCTACTGATGAGACAACCACAGATGAAGAAAGAGATCAAGGAAGCAACAGGTGCCGCAGCCCTACAGGCCCAAGCCCTGGTGAGGAGGAATCTGCATAAAGTAAGAAGTACAACAAGTTACTGTTTTGACCAGTTTGAAAGTTTGCAACGTTACTGTTTAAGAGATGTGCCCACATAAACTAATGTGAGAAATGAACCTTAAGGCTATGAACTGGCTATAGCCACAAACTCTCGCAGTGTAAATAGTTACACCAGAGGGCACCACCACCACCAGAGTCAGCCTGTTTAGGGGCTTGGCTCGCCTGCAACCAGGGAGCACGTCCGTATATAGGGCCTTGGCTTACCTGCAACCAGAGAGCATGCCTGTTTATGGGGCCTGGCTCTCCACCACAAAGAGGGTACCTGGTCAGCACCAACTGTGGAGGCCGCCTCTACATCCTGCCAGAAGAGGCTGAAGGCGCGGATCCACCAGGCCAGGTATACCCTGAAACCACCAGACCATGAAAGCCGCCTCTACATCCTGCCAGAAGTGGCTGAAGGCGCGGCCAACGGGAGAGGCAGATTGGAGGAAAGGTCTGGGGAAGTAGATGGCCCAGATCTGGTTACCAAAAGGACCGGTGACCTGCCTCCTGAAAGGGTTTGGGTGGGTTAACGGACTTGTGGGTGGAGGGTGGTGATGTATGGTACCTGGTGCTTTTAAAAATGTTTTACCATGTTTTAATGTTTTATGCATTTTAAAATGTTGTCTTGCAGCCCGAGGACGTGCTGGTGATAACTAAGGGGGAATGTGGCGCCCCTGACCTGGTCAGGCACCACTGAGTACTGCACCCATGCTGGGGACAGTACAATACAGGTAATCCAGAAGGCTGACCGAGGTGTGACTACACAGGCGCATAGTGATCAGGTCTCACACATGTACCTATGAGAGGACCCCTGGGGATCCCAGGAGGGGGAAAAGCCTTCGCCTCCACTGGAATAATGGAGGGGGCCAAAAGCCTCCATCTCCTCTCAAGGGGTGTGGTAAGAGAATCTGGTTGCTAGGTGGCGTAGGCAGGCACAAAAGGGAAAAGAGAAGGAGGAGTAAACAGTCTGCAGCAGAGTGTGGAGGAGTGAGGAGCAGGAAAGTGAGGCTCTGACAGGAGCAGCAGTGAAGGTCCCAGATGTGAGCCGGTTCAGAGCAGAGTCCAGGGAGCTCCGAGAGGAGCTGACCCCTTCCCCTGGGGCTGTTGCAGTCTGACAGCGCCCGCGCAGTGGCTACCGACGGGGGAGAACGGTCACCTAGGAGTGCTACCCGAAACCCGTCTCCAGCTAAAGAGAGAGCACAGAGTGGGAAGTAAGGAGACTGCTAGGGAGTACCAGGCCCAAACGGGCGGCAGATCCCGGAGCGGGGATAGATCCACCTTTCCTTGCTAAACCTGCCGGTGTGGGGCCCTCAAAGCCCACACCACAACACCCAAAAGCCGCAGCCACGTAGCCACAGTTAGGGCCCATAGTTCACAGGAGGCAAGCAGCTGGAGTGATCTGGTCCAGGCAACAAGCAAACGGCAAACGAAGGGGAGAGAGGCTTCAGCAACTTCCCTGGGTGACCCCCATAGGGACTAAAAGTCGGGGTTACCCCAAACCACCAAGGGCTAAGGAAGGCGAGTTGGTAGTCACCATCAGAAGTCAGCCTGAAGGATACCTGGTTCCAGCCTGGTTCATCCCAGCTACGCCCGGGTTACTCACCCTGCCATCAACTGTGAGTAAAACCCCTGAAAGACATCCTGCTTGTGTGGAGTTATTCTGCGCCTTGTGGTTCTACACACCTATACAGGGCCCTGGGGCTTGCCTCACTCTCAGGAGGCTATCCCAACTGACTGCACACACCATCAGCCCCAGGCGACCCTCAACCTGCAGTGGCGGTCACCACTGACCGCAATTCTGAGAGTGGCGTCACGACAAATAGAAGATTTCCTACCTGTGACAGGATCCAGCTACGTGGAGTCCCTGAAGGTAATGCACCGACACTGCACATGCGGGGCTTCACAGATAGAGGAGAAGTCGTCCACAGTTCATTTTAGTGATGAAAGCAAGTTTAATTTATTTGGGTCTGATTATGTTCATCAACAAACTGGGAAAAGACTGAACCCAAAGTGTGTCAAGAAGTCAGTGAAAGGTAGTGGAGGAAGTGTCATGGTTTAGGAAATGTTTTCTGCAGCAGGAGTTGGACCTCTGATACAGACACATGGCAGAATGAATGCAAGTGTGGATCAGAACCTTCTTCAACAACACGTGATTCCTTGTGTTCATCACTCAATCAGCCAGCCATTTTCATGCAGGACAATGCCCCGTGTCACACAGCAAAAAGGGTAAAGCAGTTCCTTGAAACAGAATACATTGAAACAATGAAATGGCCACAGCCCAGACTCCTGATCTAAACCCAATAGAAAACCACTGAAAATCCTTGGTGACAATGGCCAAGAAACCCACAACAGTCAAAGAACTATGGAAGAGACTGGAAGAAGAGTGGACCAAAGTCACACCAGAGCAGTGTAAGAGACTAGTGATGTCCTGTGGCTGCAGATATGGTGAAGTCATTCAAAGCAAAGGCCTGTGCACTTCCTGCTGATTGGTGACTGTTCTTACCTTCAGAAAATGTACTTAATCTTTTTCTGTGCTACAGTCATTGCTGTTCTCTATGATCATCACGTTTTGGGCAAAATAAAGGTTTTATGTTGCTTAACTTTGGATCTTTTGTTAAACACTGTTCTAGTGGCATGGTGTACCCCTTACAGAAACCTTCAAATGTTCGTCAATGTAGATTACATTATTTCTGAAAAAAGCAAGTGATCATATATTCTTCTCTAATTTTGATCTCCAGTGTATATGAGTTGGATGGGGGAAGGGTATATTGTTGATTGACAATGTGATGTATGTGAAAAAGACTGAAGGCTATTGATGGCCTTATCGATAATCTGCACAGCGCAGAATAGAAGGCCTGAGAGCTGAATTATCAGAAACAGAGAGAAATTATGCTTATGTGGCGCGAAGGACAAGCCAGGACGTCACAGGTACTACACCAACACACCCCCACACCCCGGTCAGGCACACCTAAGTCAAACAAAAATCCTTGTTGCCTCCCTCCAGGGGCTGATGTTCACACCAGGGGGTGGGCCAGGCGGTTGGTCCCGCCCACCGAAGAGTTCACAGTCCTGGAGGCGGGAAAAGGAGAACAGATTAGTTTGGAAGTGGAGAAGTGAGGTGGTAAAAGAGCAGTCTGAAGTTGGTCCGGGTGTGTGGCCCGGATGGAACAGCAAGGTTGGCAGACGGTGGTGACCGTCTGCAGGAGAGGCCTATTGGAGCTAGCCGTAAGGACCGTGGACGGGCGGTGGCCCGGCGGTACCGGACCGGTACGCAAAGAGAAGCCAGCACCAACTGGCAAGGCTTAAGAACCCCGACAAGGCTAGGAGTCGCCGCTGAAATTGTCAAATCCATTAGCGAAGGGAACCTCCGGGGTTTCCCAGCAGCCAAGTCCCGATAGAAGGCAACAGTCCAACCGTTAGAGGGAAACACAGTCACCGCCAAGGCTACATTTCCCAGGGCCAGAGCCTGCGGGCAAAAGGGGCTCCTTCAGCACATATCCAAGCTGGGGAGCGGGTTACCGGTGGGAACCCATTGGAACCGTCCCACAGGTGCAGGGAAAGGCAGTCACCATCAACCTGCCGGGAGGAGAAACACCGCAGCCGTCTGTGGGACCCGTCCTTCCAGCCGTTTGTTTTACCGGAGACTTTGTGTTCATGATTGGCTGAGTGAGTACCACCGTGCCGTGCGGCACAGCGCTGCCCCCGCGACCCTGCACCTCACCAGGCCCCGTAACCCGCCTGCCATCCATCCCTACCCCATCACCGGACCCCGGGACAACCAACCCCCTACCCACGGAGGGGAGAACATACATCCAAGCTGCTCCCTGTCATCGCTCCCGGGATCCCCGTCCAGAGCAGCGGTGGTGTCACCAATCTCACCACAACCGTGGGTCGCGTCACGGACAATAAATCCCCAAAACCAAACCCCTTTTCACTCACGGGCGAGGAACGCCGCTCGAGTCCCCGGGATCCGGCCCACCGCTCGAGCCACCACCGAGCAGCAGCAGCCGGACCCGAGCAGTGGAAGAGCGCAGCGTCCCCTCCTCCGCCCGCGACACTTATGTAATAAAGTGTGGAGACATCAATAGCCTCATGTTGCATTACAAAAGGAACAGAAGGTAAATGCCGTGTCTTCATGATACACCTAGAGAAAAGATGCCGTTTTAAAGGGAACCAGTCAGCTGATTCTTGCTGCCGAAACCACAGGCAGCATAAATCACTACCAGTCTGCTTTGTTACTCTCTGAAACCGTAGTTTTAGAGAAAATATACTCTGAAGAGCCAACCAGCGACTATAGCTTGAGACTAGACCAGTCCGGCCATCTCTTCTTAGCGCTGCTGCAGGTGATTGACAGGTCTTTTCAGTGGCATAACTTGAAGCTGATCAACCTCCATGCTAAAACTACAATGGAGCCTAGGATTATTGCAAGTCTTTAATAGTATTGTTCTTTTCATATAGGCCAAAAGGACTTTTTGAGTCAACTAGGCTCCAGGGCCTTAGTGCGAATTCAACTCCTGTATCTATTGTAGTTACTTTCCTGGGCCTCTTTCAGTGTATATGTGACGCCCCTGGACTAATAGGTCATCACAGGGTACTGCAGGCTCTTTCCCTTTAGTGCAGTATTCAAATCCCTCATGGTTCTGGGTCCCTATCTTACAGTGCTGCCTCCAACAGCAAGTCAAATCCTAGGAACACCCTGCACCACACCCACCAGACACACCAGTGGGCGGCTTAAGCGGAATAGGGTCGCCCACCTAGGCGTCAGGAAGGGAAGGTCGGTGAAGTAGAGTGAAGTAGAGAGTGAAGGAGTAAAGTGGAGGAAGCAGGGAGCGGTGGCTCCCAAGAGTAGCTGTCTAGGTTGCAGGCGGTGGTCTGAACCTAGAGGAGTCGGACCCCCGGTCACAGGGGATTGAGGCAAGGTGCCTGGATCTGTTAAAGTGGACGGTCGGCAGTCTGATCCTATCACTGGTCCGGGACCAAAGGCTGGCGGGGTACATGAACCCTAGGTTTGGGAGAAGCTTCCGGCAACTTGGCAATTAACCTGCGGAGAGCGGAGCCTTTATGGGCTGTTCCCACTCGCTCCAGAATTGGGGCACTAGTGCAACGAGGGGGATAGGGCCTTCCATATAAGTAGCCCACTAAAATCCCAAGCATGAGCCCTGAGAGTAGACTCCCACACTTAGCCACAGTGGGGAGCGGAGCCCGGCGAGTTCCAAACTACCGGACGACTACAGTGAATCTAAACTTTGTGCCAGGAGGCAGGTCACGGATCATCAGGCAGCACTGCAGGGGATAGGACCCGGACTAGCTCCCCTTGAGAGGCAGCGGCACCTAAAGACTTGGTTTACCCAGTTGTCAGCGTCTGCTTACTGGCTGAGTGACTACGTGAGTGATCTCCCTGTCATGGCACCCAGTATCATCTTCCAGAGCCCCGGGGCATACCCCTACCCGTGGAGGGTAACGACACCTTGCTGCCCCATTCCATCACCCAAGGTGCTCCCAACGGCAGCGGTGGTACTTCCAATTACCGCACACCACGGGTGGTGTCACGAACTATAACTCCCTTGTAAATATTCCCCTTTTACTTTAGGGTGTGGCCCCTAAGCCCCCGGGTCCGGAGAACCTCGAGCAACGAACTGACACTATCTCTGATCCGAGCGGTTCAACACGCTGCTGGAGCGGCATATATACATGAAGGACAGACCTGTTAATCCTGCAATGGTTCTGGGAAGAGGCAACCATGGGTGGAGCTACTGTAGACTTTTCTGGTCTCCGGCTATGGTCCCTGACCGGATCTTCAAAGTTTATATATTTATTTATTTATTTTTTTTAAACTCCGGAGCATTTCAGAGAATTATATACCTGGCTGCAATTGTACAGCCACAATCTGATTCATGCTGCTTGTGGTTTTCACAGCATGAATCCTTTGACAGGTTCCCTTTTAAGTTTTTGAGATGTTGCCTTAGGAGTTGAGCATTTAGACAAGGCTTGGGAAACCAGGCTTGTTCAAGGACAGTACAAGGTTAGATGGTTAGAGCTGTTGATAAGGTTACATTTATAAAATGTATAAAGAGAATTTGTTATTTTCCTGTTGTTTCAATATCACACTCTGAAGGATACAGTGCTCCGGGCATCCTGTTGGGTTTCCTCTCGAAATTCAGTTTAGATAGAATCTTCATCATAGTTTCTTGTTCTTGCCAATTCCCATTTTAGAACAGGAGCCGTATCTTAACTCTGCCCGGTTCCCAAGTGTACCAGGTAGTAAACATGGCAGACTGCCTGTTCTTTTTGCTTGTTTCTTTAACCAGTCTGGTGACCATTCCTTAATATGATCCTACCTTTTCCTGCAAAATTATTTGATACCAAGACCCTTAACCTTATGTTCTGTTCTTCCGACATTTTCCAAATTTGTGTCTGTTCATTTTTAGAGCTATTTTATTAAAGCAATGGAAAAATATAGCCAGTTGTGCCAGGATGTTCTCGAGAGATTATAAGACACATTCATCTGTTTCTCAAAATAGATGTCTTAGTGGGATAGTTGACATGAAAATGTGAGCACGAAGAAGCAAAATGTTACTTGTCTATGTATTTACAAGTACAAGCAATTCTAGAATATACTGTAATTGGTCGGTTTGACTAATATAGTTGCAATTTTTGATGGTTTTCCTCTGTTTTGAAACAAAGTGAGCTGACTATAGGAATAGATGATGTCGCGCGGTGTAGGGGCAGGTGTTCAGTATGCTGCACAGCGGCACAGTAATGGGGCCACCGTAAACCCAAAAGAAGATTCTTGCTATTTTCACTCAGAGTATGATATTTTCATAGAATTTATTGTACCCTGGGCATGTACAATTGAGAATTGAATTATGATTTAATTCAGATTGAATTGAAAGAATTATGAATGTTAACCCTAGAACGTGCAACCATAGAAATCTACCATAGAAAACAAGTGACCTAGCAGGCCAGCGAGGCCTCAGGTATGCGTTCTAGGGTTAAGAGTAAGAGAAACTCTGGAACTTTTTATTTTAGAATTGTAATTCATGAAATTCACAGTTGTCCCAAGAATTTCCTAACAGGACTCTAGAGGGGCTGCTGTTCTCGACTGCCATTCATGTCCCACCCTGCAGTGGAATGATGTTGTGCCTAGTCTCTGTGCCGAGAGGACTCACAAGGCACGAGAGCAGCTGTTCTTTTATGTATAATGTTCATGTATCATATTCACATTCATCCTCTTAAAGAGACACTAAACCTACCTAAATGCTGAACGTAAACAAGAGCGCCCATTTTGCTTGTCAGTCTGCACAATCTTCTGTATGTTTCTGAAACAAACATCTCTGAATGAGTCCAATGGAGAACATAGAGGTGATTTTCTGTTAATCTCTTCCATTTTTACATGGTGACCACATGAGGTGTGGTGCTTAAGCCTGCTTTACATGTTACGATTCTGCATACGATATCGTATGCGATCGTAACCACCCCATCGTATGTGCGGCACGTTCAATTTTGTTGAATGTGCCGCACAAACGATTAACCCCCATCACACATACTTACCCGTCCATACGACCTCGCTGTGGGCGGCGAACGTCTACTTCCTGGAGTGGGAGGGACGTTCGGCGTCACATCGACGTCACACGGCAGCTGGCCAATAGAAGCGGAGGGGCGGAGCTGAGCGGGACGTAAACATTTCGCCCACCTCCTTCCTTCCGCATTACCGGCCGGGAGCCACAGGACGCAGGTAAGATCTGTTCATCGTTCCCAAGGTGTCACACACTGCGATGTGTGCTACCCCGGGTACGAAGAACAATCTGACGTTCAATTCATAAGGAATGAACGACGTGCGTGTGATGAACGTTTTACCGTTCAATCGCAATCGCACGTAGCTGTTACATACTGCAATGTACCTTACGATGCTGGATGTGCGTCACTTACGACATGACCCCGCCGACACATTGTAAGATACATTGCAGCGTGTAAAGCGGGCTTTAGGCTTAAAGGGGTAATCCAGGGACATATTTTTTTTTTTTTCTAATGGCCATGCTCTCATAAACTCTAAAGATGAGAACCATAGTGCTGTTCCAAATCCTCACACTATCTGTAATTTAGTGTAATGCCGGAGCTGATCCTTGGAGTTCCTTCTCCCTTCTGGGACATTACATTACAAATTAGTAACAGCCAGCCCCCTGATAAGATCTGCTTCTCTGCAGTCCAAAAACTGGAGATGTGGGGGGCATGTGCTGCTCCATACTGTTCGTAACAGTCCGATAACAGGAGGTATGGCGGCGCATTGCCTGCTCCATGCTGTTAGTAACAGCCAAACAGCCAGCACCCTGATAATATTTGCTTCTCTGCAGTTCGAGAACAGGAGGCATGGCCTGCTCCATGCTGTTGGTAACAGCAAGCCCCCCCCATGATAATATGTTTCCCTGTAATACTAAAACAGGGGAGGTGGCAACTCCCCCTGTCACGCCCTCTGATGTAGGATTACAGGGAAGCAGATGTAATCAGGGGTCTGGCTGTTACTAATACCATGGAGAAGGCCCCCTGATGTGTCCTGTAACATCCCAGAAGGGAGGGGGCCCAGTATGGAGTAGCTCCAGCGTCACACTGAATTACAGGTAGAGTAACAGCACTATGGATCTCTTCTTCATAGTTTATTAGGTCAGGGACAGAAAAATATTTTTTTCCTTTATTTTCTGGTTACGTCCTAGAGAAGAACAGGTAGGGGGGAGGCTCCTGCTTCAGCTTATTGATTTACAGCCAGACCCACGATAGTGAGGAGGAAAGACATTAGTTTATAACTACTGCATATACTAATATTAATGCTAAATATTTTACTCTTTTTCCAGGGAGGTCAATCTGCTTCCTGGTCATTCTGGGAATGGACTTCTTCTCGGAGCTTTCTGTGGCTCCAACAACATGTTCATCTTGAGAGAAAAAGTGCACCTATCAAGTGGATGGAGGACACAAGAGAGACATCTGTTCCTATTCAGTGACTCCCTGATTATCGCCAAGTCAAAGTGAGTACATCCAACTTGATCTGAATTGGAATCTATATATAGAATTGCCTTATTCTGTCTGTCTGTCATGCTCCAAAATTGTGTCCTTACGGTGACACAAAGCTGATTGGCCGCTGGGCTCGCCATGGCCCCGCCCCCCCACGGATTGGCCTCTCGCCCCGGCTCTCTGCAGGCCCCGCCCCCCTCACGCAATGCACGCTCGCTCTGGCCCAACTGACACGGAGCTCCGACTCCCAGGTGAGTACACACACACACATCAGATCACACTCACTCTCACACACACCTCACACATCACATCCACACACTCACAACATCCTTGGATATCGCTTGCTTCTACACCAGCTCCGTCACGATCCCAGCAGCGCCAGACATACCCTTGCGATGCTGGGATTTTGACGGAGCCCGTGAACACTGGTAACCATTATACACATCGGGTAACCAAGGTCCCTTAGTTACCCGATGTGTATCAAAGTTACCAGTGTACACCGGCTCCGTCACGATCCCAGCAGCGCCAGACATAACCTTGCGATGCTGGGATCTTGACGGAGCCCGTGAACGCTGGTAACCATTATACACATCGGGTAACCAAGGTCCCTTAGTTACCCGATGTGTATCAAAGTTACCAGTGTACACCGGCTCCCGGTACACATGTGCAGGGAGCCGGCATTATACTCCTCTCCCCCCAGGACTACTCCTCCTATTACAGTCCTCCTATTATACTCCTCTCTGAGTATAATAGGAGAACTATTATAGCATGGGGGATGTAGCACGATGGGGGGGTGCGCAGCATGGGGGATGTAGCACGATGGGGTGCGCAGCATGGGGGATGTAGCACGATGGGGTGCGCAGCATGGGGGATGTAGCACGATGGGGAGTGCGCAGCATGGGGGATGTAGCACGATGGAGAGTGCGCAGCATGGGGGATGTAGCACGATGGGGAGTGCGCAGCATGGGGGATGTAGCACGATGGGGAGTGTGCAGCATGGGGGATGTAGCACGATGGGGAGTGCGCAGCATGGGGGATGTTGCACGATGGGGAGTGCGCAGCATGGGGGATGTAGCACGATGGGGAGGTGCGCAGCATGGGGGATGTAGCACGATGGGGAGTGCGCAGCATGGGGGATGTAGCACGATGGGGAGGTGCGCAGCATGGGGGATGTAGCACGATGGGGAGTGCGCAGCATGGGGGATGTAGCACGATGGGGAGTGCACAGCATGGGGGATGTAGCACGATGGGGGATGTAGCACGATGGGGAGTGCGCAGCATGGGGGATGTAGCACGATGGGGAGTGCGCAGCATGGGGGATGTAGCACGATGGGGAGTGCGCAGCATGGCGGATGTAGCACGATGGGGAGTGCGCAGCATGGTGGATGGAGCACGATGGCGGGTGCGCAGCATGGGGGATGTAGCACGATGGGGAGTGCGCAGCATGGGGGATGTAGCACGATGGGGGGTGCGCAGCATGGGGGATGTAGCACGATGGGGAGTGCGCAGCATGGGGGATGTAGCACGATGGGGAGTGCGCAGCATGGGGGATGTAGCATGATGGGGGGTGCGCAGCATGGGGGATGTAGCACGATGGGGGGTGCGCAGCATGGGGGATGGAGCATGATGGGGAGTGCGCAGCATGGAGGATGGAGCACGATGGGGAATGCGCAGCATAGGGGATGGGGCATGATGGGGGGTGCGCAGCATGGATGTTGGAGCACGATGGGAGGTGCACACCTACCTCCAACACACACACACACACACACACACACACGGAACCACAAACACCGCCATACACAGACACCCACACACACAGACAACGCTGCACACACACAACACCCAAACACCACGGTATACATAAATATACGCACATACCGCACAACACACACATTGCACAAAACATACCTCCCCCCAAAACACACCACACCCACACAAACCGCGCAACACACACACACACAACGCGACAGACACACAGCGCTCCACAAACAACGCAACACACATACAACACCGCTCTCACCCCCCGCCACACCCAGACAACACCCAGAACATGTACAGCGCCCTACACAAACACTTGGTAACTACACACAACAACACATATATATATATATATATATATATATCTATAACAAAAATCATACATGAACTACACAATACGTAAATTCTAGAATACCCGTTGCATAGAATCGGGCCACCTTCTAGTATTATATATAATTATTGTCCTTTATAAGTTTTTAACCTGTGCTGTGTTAAAATAAGTCACCCTGAGTTATCATTTGTCCTTAATGTGCTTATGTCAGCAGTTTTTCACTCCTAAACGTTTTATATGTGCATGTACCGTTTTCAAAGACAAGTCCTGCAATAACTTTACATGTCCAATCCATTCCTCAATTACTGAGCAAACTGATGTGCAAATGAGGCTGAAAAGTTATCATTAGACCTGAAGCCTCTGTCACGTCAGCTCTATTGTCCACCCAGGGTCACCGCCTCCTGCTTGACTGATGGGTCCTTTGGCTGAAGTTATACATCACAGAGTTTGTCTTCTTTCCTGAGAAATCAGCATTTGAACATACAGTACATGCAATTTTAGCTGAAGTGCTTTCGGAAAGTGGAAGCTCTTCCCAAGCCTTTGTATCCCTAGTTCAATTCCAACTTAGTCTTGCCTCCTTCTGCTTGACTGATGGGTCTTTTGACTGAAGTCTTACGGTATAGAGGCTGCCAGTAGGAGTAGAAGGAGGCGGGGCTGGGCACCCTTGAAATTATCCCGTACAATATGGTATTTCTCTAAGAAAATTATTGCAATTGCACTGTTTTGTCATACAAATGTTTATTTCCTCTGTGTGCATTGGAACAACACAAAAAAAAATGGAGAGAAAAAAAGGAAAATTGGAAATAATTCACATAAGTCCCCAAAAATGGGCTGTACCAAATTGTTAGCACCTTTCCAAAATTGTGATTAGACAACTTTGTTTCAAGAATGTGGTGTTTGTTAAAACTTACCTGTGGTAACAGGTGTGGGCAATATGAAAATCACACCTGAAATCAGATATAAAAAGGGGAGAAGTTGACACACTCTTTGTATTGTGTGTCTGTGTGTGCCACACTAAGCATGGAGAATAGAAAGAGAAGAGAACTATCCATCAACATTTGAATATAATTAAATGCTATGGGAAGAGACACAGGAGGAACCCACTGCTCACACAGAGATAAAAAAGCTAGATTGTAGTTTGCCAAAATGTATGTAAGGAAGCCAAAATCTTCCTGGGAAAGCGTCTTGTAGACAAATGAGACTAAGGTAGAACTTTTTATTAAATCACTTCATTCTACTGTTTACTGAAAAAGGAATGGAGCCTATAAAGAAAAGAACACAGTACCTACAGTCAAATATGTTGGAAGTTCAAAGACGCTTGGGGTTGTTTTGCTGGCTCTGGCACTGGGTGCTTTGATTGTGTACAAGGGATCATGAAATATGAAGACTACCAAAGGATTTTAGGTCGCAATTTAGTGTACAGTGTCAGAGAGCTGGGTTTGCATCCTAGGTCATGGGTCTTCCAGCAGGACAATTACCCCAAACATACTTTTTTGTGGATTTGTGTGATACAATGTCCAATTTGTCTTTTTTTTCAGGTTTTTTTTTTTTTTTTTTTTTTAGTCCAATACATGTAAGGGAAATAAAATAAGTGTATAACAAAACGTGTAACTGCAATCATTTCCTTGGAGAAATAATTAATTGAATAATTTCAAGGGTACCAACACTTTCAGCCATGACTGCACATTCCATGCAAGATACTGGGGTGGTGTATATGCATCTCATAGGAAACACAAGGACTGATGAATATACAGCACATAGGAAACCTTGGACTCATACGCTCTGATTTTACACCCACTACAGTGGAACCTTGGATTACGAGCATAATTTGTTCTGGGAGTGTGGTCTTAAACCAAGTTACTCTTATAGCAAAGCAAATTTTCCCATAGGTAATAATTGAAATGCAGACAATTTCTTCTAAAACCCAAAAATATTTACTGTATTTATACAAACTTATGACAGTAATACAAAACTATGTACTGTATTCATATAAAGTTATTACAATACACTACTATAAAATACTGTGCAGTAAAAAACATATAAAGCAAATTAAACTGCATGTTAACTTATAAGAGAAATGTTGGTGTACGGGAGGTACATTATAAACAATGTGCTGTACTGGTCAGTATAAAAGTACAATACTGTATCCACAAATGAAAAATGATAGACATGCTACCGTATACAGTATACACAGTACTGTACAATGGTATACAGTATACAGTACATATTTACAGAAAGTTACCTCCAGAGCGGGTCAGAGCGCGGTGAAAGGATGGAAGTGGAAGTGGTGAGTATTTGCTCTTATTGCAAATCATTGCTCTTAAAACCAAGGACAACATCTGCAAGGAGTTTGTATGTTCTCCCTGTGTTTGTGTGGGTTTCCTCCGGGTTCTCCGGTTTCCTCTCACACTTAAAAGACATACAGATAGGGACTCTAGATTGTGAGCCCCAATGGGGACAGTGTTACCAATGTATGTAAAGCGCTGTGGAATTAATAGCGCTATATAAATGAATAAAATTATTATTATTACTAGAAGGTGGCCCGATTCTAACGCAACGGGTATTCTAGAATTTACGTATTGTGTAGTTAATGTATGATTTTTGTTATATATATATATATATATATATAGATGTTGTTGTGCGTAGTTACCAAGTGTTTGTGTAGGGTGCTGTAAATGTTCTGGGTGTTGTCTGGGTGGGGGTGTGTGAGAGCGGTGTTGTATGTGTGTTGCGTTGTGTGTGTTGCGTTGTTTGTGGAGCGCTGTGTGTCTGCAGCGTTCTGTGTGTGCGGTGCTGTGTGTGTTGCGCGGTTTGTGTGGGTGTGGGGTGCGTGTGTGTGTTTTGGGGGAAGTATGTTTTGTGCAATGTGTGTGTTGCGTGGTATGTGCGTATATTTATATATGCCACAGTGTTTGTGTGTGCGGCGTTGTGTGTGTGTGTGTCTGTATAGGGCGGTGTTTCTGGTTCCCAGTGTGTGTGTGGTGTGTAGTGCGGTGCGCGTGTGGCGGTGTGTGTTTTGGGGGGAGGTGTGCACCCCCATCGTGCTCCATCCCCCATGCTGCGCACCCCCCATCGTGCTCCTTCCCCCATGCTGCGCATTCCCATCGTGCTCCATCCCCCATGCTGCGCACCCCTCATCGTGCTCCATCCCTCAAGCTGCGCACCCCTCATCGTGCTCCATCCCCCATGCTGCGCACCTCCCATCGTGTTCCATCCCCCATGCTGCGCACCTCCCATCGTGTTCCATCCCCCATGCTGCGCACCCCCCATCGTGCTTCATCCCCCATGCTGCGCACCCCCCCATCGTGCTCCATCTCCCATGCTGTGCACCCCCTATTGTACTCCAACCCCCATGCTGTGCACCCCCTATCATGCTCCATCCCCCATGCTGCGCACCCCCCATCGTGCTCCATCCGACATGCTGCGCGCCCCCCATCGTGCTCCATCCGACATGCTGCGCACCCCCCATCGTGCTCCATCCCCCATGCTGCGCACCCCTCATCGTGCTCCATCCCCCATGCTGCGCACCCCCCATCGTGCTCCATCCCCCATGCTGCACACCCCCCATCGTGCTCCATCCTCCATGCTGCACACCCCCCATTGTGCGCCATCTTCCATGCTGCACACCCCCTATTGTGCTCCATCTCCCATGCTGCACACCTCCCATCGTGCTACATCTCCCATGCTGCGCACCCCCCATCGTTCTCCATCCTCCATGCTGCACACCCCCCATCGTGCTCCATCCTCCATGCTGCACACCCCATATCGTGCTCCATCCCACATGCTGGGGCCGCCGGGGGCGGGTCCGAGCGTGGCAACATGTGCCGGGGGCGGGGCTGAGCGGGTCAGGTGTCAGCGTATGACAGCTCTCTGCACATGTGTACCGGGAGCCGGTGTACGCTGGTAACCATGATACACATCGGGTAACTAAGGGAAGCGCTTCCTATAGTTACGCGATGTGTATCATGGTTAGGCTGCTTTCACACCTCCGGCTTTTGCTATGCGGCACAATCCGGCACTTTGCAGGAAAAACGCAACCGTTTTTTTTTTTGCTGCCGGTTGCGTTTTTCCTGCATAGACTTTATTTAGTGCCGCATTGTGCCGCATGGCCTTGCGTTCAGTCCGGTTTTTGCCGCATGCGGCAGATTTAGCTGATGCGGCGGCCGGATGGAATGTTGCCTGGCATGTTTTTTTGTGCGGCAAAAAAAACCACATCGTGCCGCATCCGGCCGATGCGGCGCTTTTCTCAATGCATCCCTATGGATGCCGGATGCGGCAAAAACCGCATCCGGCCGCCGCATGCGGTTTTTGCCACTACGCATGCTCAGTAGCATGCCGCAAGCGGCAAAAACCGGACGGGCCGCATGTAAAAAACTTATGCAAAGGATGCGGTGTTTTCACCGCATCTGTTGCATAGGTTTCACAGCCGGATTGAGCCGCACAGCTCAAACCGGATGTATGAAAGCAGCCTTACCAGCATACACCGGCTCCGTCACGATCCCAGCATCGCAAGGTTATGTCTGCCGGGGGCGGGGCCGAGTGTGCCAACGTGTGGCGGGGGCGAGCGGGCGAGGCGTCAGCGTATGCCGGCACCCTGCACATGTGTACCGGGAGCCTGTGTACGCTGGAGCGGGGCTGAGCGGGCGAGGCGTCAGCATATGCCGGCTCCCTGCACATGTGTACTGGGAGCCGGTGTACGCTGGAGCGGGCGATGTGTGCGGAGGGCCGGGGCGAGCGGCTAATCCATGCGGGGGGTGGGGCCAGGCCGAGACGAGCGGCCAATCCGTGGGGGGGGCGGGGCCAGGCCGAGCCCAGCAGCCAATCCGACAGTTGTCACTCTAACGACACTGTCACGGTGACACAGTCACGGTGACACAATTTTGGAGCAAGACAGACAGACAGAATAAGGCAATTATATATATATACTAGAAGGTGGCCCGATTCTACGCATCGGGTATTCTAGAATTTACGTATTGTGTAGTTAATGTATGATTTTTGTTTTTTATATATATATATATATATATATCTGTAATTGTCTGTAGTTACCAAGTGTTTGTGTAGGGCGCTGTACATGTTCTGGGTGTTGTCTGGGTGTGGCGGGGGTGAGAGCGGTGTTGTATGTGTGTTGCGTGTGTTGCGTTGTTTGTGGAGCGCTATGTGTCTGTAGCGTTGTGTGTGTGTGTGTGTGTGTGTTGCGCGGTTTGTGTGGGTGTGGTGTGTTTTGGGGGGAGGTATGTTTTGTGCAATGTGTGTGTGTTGCGTGGTATGTGCGTATATTTATGTATGCCGCGGTGTTTGTGTGTTGGGTGTTGTGTATGTGCAGCGTTGTGTGTGTGGGTGTCTGTGTAGGGTGGTGTTTGTGGTTCCCAGTGTGTGTGTGTGGTGTGTTGTGTGTGTGTGTGTGTGTGTTGGGGGGAGGTGTGCACCTCCCATCGTGCTCCATCCCCCATGCTGCGCACCCACCATCGTGCTCCATCCGCCATGCTGCGCACTCCCAAACGTGCTCCATCCGCCATGCTGTGCACTCCCAAACGTGCTCCATCCGCCATGCTGCGCACTCCCAAACGTGCTCCATCCGCCATGCTGCACACTCCCAAACGTGCTCCATCCGCCATGCTGCGCACTCCACATCGTGCTCCATCCCCCATGCTGCGCACCCCCCATCGTGCTCCATCCCCCATGCTGCACCAGCATCAGCCTCTCTGCCCCCAGCATCAGCCTCTCTCCTCCCAGCATCAGCCTCTCTCCTCCCAGCATCAGCCTCTCTGTCCCTAGCATCAGCCTCTCTGTCCCCAGCATCAGCCTCTCTTCTCTCAGCCTCCCCCCTCCCAGCCTCCCTCCTCTCAGCCTTTCCCAGCATCAGCCTCCCCCTCCCAGCCTCCCCCAGCATCAGCCTCCTCCTCCCAGCCTCCCCCAGCATCAGCCTCTCTCCTCCCAGCCTCCCCCAGCATCAGCCTCTCGCCTCCCAGCCTCCCCCAGCATCAGCCTCTCTCCTCCCAGCCTCCCCCAGCATCAGCCTCTCTCCTCCCAGCCTCCTCCAGCATCAGCCTCCCCCTCCCAGCCTTCCCCAGGATCAGCCTCTCTACTCCCAGCCTCCCTCCTCCCAGCCTCCCCCAGCATCAGCCTCCCCCTCCCAGCCTCCCCCAGCATCAGCCTCTCTCCTCCCAGCCTCCCCCAGCATCAGCCTCTCTCCTCTCAGCCTCCCCCAGCATCAGCCTACACCCTCCCAGCCTCCCCCAGCATCAGCCTACCCCAGCATCAGCCTACCCCAGCATCAGCCTACCCCAGCATCAGCCTCTCTCCTCCCAGCCTGCCCCAGCATCACCCTCCCCCTCCCAGCTTTCCCTAGGATCAGCCTCTCTCCTCCCAGCCTCCCACAGCACGCCGTGCTCCTCTGCCGACACTCACAGATCCGATCGCATACACTCACACACACACACACACACACACACACACTCACACATCAGAACACACTCACACACATCCGATCGCATACACTCACACACACACTGACGATATCGCACATACGCGCTCACATCCGGAGATACCACATGCTTCTGGCCATGTGATCCTCCGGCAGGTCCTGGAAGGTCACTCCACAGTATCGCCGCCGAGAAGCAAGCGATATCCCAGGATGTTGTGAGTGTGTGGATGCGATGTGATGTGTGTGTGAGAGTGAGTGTGATCTGATGTGTGTGTGTGTGTTGTTATGTGTATGCGTGTGTATGTTCCGCCGCTGCAGGACCTTGATGCGCTGGTAACTATGCTGCCATGGTTACCAGCGTATCCCGTCCCCCGCTCGCACGGGAGGCCACACCAGCATACGGCGGCAACCCCAGCAATGCGAGGGTATGTGTCGGCTGGGTTGGCGGCGTACGCTGATGTGGGCTCCCGGGGGTACAGTACTCACCTGGGAGTCGTGGCTCCATGTCGGTTCGGGGAATGCGTGCGGGGGGCGGGGCCAGAGCGAGCGTAAATTGCGTGAGGGGGGCGGGGCGTGACCGAGTTGACAATGCGTGCAGGGTGCCAGGGCGAGAGGCCAATCCGTGTGGGGGGCAGAGCCTGGGCGAGCAGCCAGCCAATCCGTGTGCGGGCGGAGCCGTGCGGGGGGCGGGGCCATGGCGAGCCCAGCGGCCAATCAGCTTTGTGTCACCGTAAGGACACAATTTTGGAGCAAGACAGACAGACAGACAGACAGAATAAGGCAATTATATATATAGATAGATTATTATACCAAGTTACAAATTTTTAATAAGCTTTCCTTGTCTTGCAAAACACTCTCAAACCAAGTTACTCTTAATCCAAGGTTCCACTGTATTTAAAAGTAGCAAGAGCAGCATGAAATAGCAGATATTTTAGCAAAAATGTTGTATAACAAAATGAGCAAGTTTTTTTTATTTATCAAAAACCTTGCGCAAAACCCTTGGTAAATTCCCCCTTTGTATGCTTATGGTATGGTTCCACACCTCCACCATCAGCTATTAGGAGTATTAGCATCATTGTTGTAAACAGTGTGATGAAACGGACCCATCACTCCATCATACTGCTTAGCAGCCACTTCACTGATTTGAATAAGAGCTTTTTGGCGGTACCCAAGTGTAGCCAGTAGACAGTGTGACAGAGCGGTGCAGTTCCTTCACACTATTTAGTGACTGTAAGGATGGGTAATCAATATCCATGTGGTAGAAAAGCCCATTAAAGGGAATCTGTCACCAGGTTTTTCCTATGTAATCTGCGGACAGCATGCTGTAGGGGTTAAAAAACAAAAATAAACTATGCCTCTCTTACCAGGCATCGTACTGTTGTTGACTTAAACTAAAGGCTTTATCACTTGGTGATTATCATTGCTGGGATTATCTGGCTTGTGCATGGCAGATCGGCATGCCCCCTGCACTGATTGATACCTCACTGTCAATGCACAATCTGTATTGAGAGCCTTGTGTGGGCGGAGGCAGCTCTATCAGCTCTGCTGCATTGCTAAAGGCCACTTCACACATAACGAGATCGCTAACGACATCGTTGCTATGTCACAATTTCTACAACGACTTCACCAGTGATCTCGTTATGTTTGACACGTACCAACGATCCGCCCCCTGCTGTGAGGTCGTTAATGAATGCCCTGGGCCATTTTTGTCTCGTTGGAGTCCTGCTGAGCAGGATGGATCTGTATGTTTGACACCTACCAACGATCTCGTTAATAACCTAGATGAGAACTTAAAGTGTGGCATGTAGGCGTGTAGTTGCGTCACCTTTTCCGTGCCCCCTCTACACCGATTGGTTGGCGCTGAGAACAGTAAGCAAACATTCAGGAACGAAGGAGGGATTTATCCGGGTGCAGATGCAGCTTCGATCCGAAAAGCAAGCAAGCAACCGGGAACAAAGTACAAATGAATCCGGGTGGAGTCGCAGGTTCTATCCTCAAAGAAAGGCTCAAAAAGGGACAAAGGATGAAGAGATACAAAGTTGCCTTCTAGGCCGGCCGCCTAATCAGAACGCGGTATTGGCCACCAATCGGAGCGGAGGGGTGTGGAAAAGGCGACACATATGCACGCGCCTAAGTGGCTCACAGCGACAAACACTACGCCCCTATTCGAGGTCGGAATCGTTACATAGCTTCTGTGTGACAGGGTCCCAACGACCTACGAGATTGTTATACAGGTCGCTGCATCGTTACTAAAGTCATTGGGGAAATGACTGTGTGAAATCTCACCAACGACTTAATGATCCGAAAACTGTGACGTAGAAACGATCTCGTTAACGATCTTGTTATGTGTGACTGGACCTTAAATCTAATACCTCTGATTATATCAGAACGGCTGCAGCCAGTAATCTAAGTGATACATCGTTGGATTCAGAATCTCTCTACTTACATCATGCTGCTCTCAGATAAGGTAGTAAAAACTTGCTGACAGATTCCCTTTAAGTATGATCTATAGCAGGCTGTGTAACATGGATCCATAATATGGCCATAATCAAAATTACTTCTATTTGAATACTTAAACATATCAGATAAGAACCATATGATAGTCATTTTTATGGTAACTAGATATAACTAATCCTATAATTAATCAATTAATTTTTGTGTTTTTTGAGTATTGAGTCTTTTTATCTTCAAGGTCCTCTAGCATGAAGCTTAAGAAACAAGTTCTTCTAAATGAGATGTGGATTTCAACAGCCCTTGGAGAAGTGTCTGAAAGAAAACATTGGCCTGAAGACTCCTTTGTAATTGGCTGGCCAACCAAAAACTATGTGGTCACATTTAGGTATAGTCATTATACCCATCGGGCAGAAGACGCACTCATTTTTTTGTTTGTTTGTTTCAAATCAAATTTCACCAACTTGTAATTCTATATTTGTGATTGTCAAATTCTCTTAAAGGGAATTTGTCACCAGGTCTTTGCTTCCCCATTCTACTCACTGATTCCAGGGATGTGTATAGTTGGTGCAATTTTAGTTTTGATTGATAAACTGTTTTCTCTGCTGCAGATCTAGCGGTTTTCTGAATTCTTAGCTCTGTATAACCCTGCCAATACCACTGATTGGCAGCTTTCTGTGTACACTGTGCATAGCCAGAAAGCTGCCAATCAGTGGTGTGGGTGGGGTTATACAGAACTCATGAATATGGAGGACTACCTGGCAGCAGGTTTTCTAGTCCTCTAGTGATAATCTCCTGCTGATTAAAACAGTGAGTTTATCAAAACTACAGCAAGCAGCCCAGTAAGTGACACCGCTAAAGGGAATCTGTTACCATTTTTTCCGTTTATGAATTAATACCACCACCTTACCTAAACCGTTGTGATGAATTCTAAAAAGTTGTACTTTATGTCCTGACCCCCCTGTATATTCCCAAAAAACAATTTTGACTAGCTCCCCAGCTGTATGCAAATCCGACCGGTCCAGCCCGATGGGCATCATGGCAGCAGCTCCTGTCCCTCCTCTCCACTGTGAATTGTTCTCCTCCCAATGTGATTGTTGTGGGTGACGCATCCCACGTTATCCACATAGCCAAAGGAAATCTCGCGCCTGCGCAGGGGCATAGCGGGTTGCACAGGGGCACTTTGCTCTGCCCTGCTGCTGGCAGAGCCTGAAACCTATCTGCGCTTTAGTCGAAATATGCGTTGGAACTCCTCTTTCGCTATTTATATGGCAAGGAATCAAACTATATGGTCAAATGGTTCCGATAAGCAGGAGCCGGAAATACTTGTTCTGACTCATGCGCAGTTAGGTTTCATGCTCTGCCCACAGCAGGACAAAGCAAACTCTGCCTACACAAACTGGGGATGTCCCTGCGCAGACACAAAATTTCGTTTGTCTATATATATGACGCAGGATGTGTCATCCACATCAATCACATTGGGAGGATGGCAATTCACAGCGGAGAGGAGGGACCGGAGCGGCTGCAATGACGCCCATTGGACAGGACCGGTCGGATTTGCAAACAGCACGAGTGCTATTCAAAAAGTTGTTTGGAGAATATACAGGGGACATAAGGACATATTATACAACTTTTTAGCATGCAGTACTGAGGCTGAATAAGGTGGTACTATTAACTCATACACGAAAAAACTGGTGACAAGTTCCCTTTAAGCTGCTGACAGATTAGGTGGCAAATACCCGGTAAAAGATTCCCAACGACGCACCATTACACAGGTAATGTGAACGGATTCTGAAATAAAAATTGATAGATATGGTAGTAAAAGAGTTTAGAAATACATTCCAGGAGTTAAATGTATATGAGAAATTTAACTCTTTACATAATTGAGTGCACCAAAGAGGCTGATTCGTAAAATTGGGCTGATTCCTAAAATATTTTTGGAACTTGTCTTTTACCAACCTGTCTGGCAATGTAATCAGTTTGGTAACCGGTTCCCTTTTATTTATGTTCAACATAAAATTGCAAAGTAATTATTTATTTATTTTACGCAATTTACTAAAAAATTAAATATACGTGTTTTTTGTTTTGTTTTTTGTTTTTTTTACATTCTGTTATGAGCTATAGAACAAGTGGTTCATACACTAATAACACTTGACATAAGGACATCAGATTTCATTAATAACATTCCAAGATCATTTTTAAAGGAGATGATCCGGTACTACTTTATAAAACGCGAGAAATGATGATTACTGAAAGATATAAACAAAGTACCGAAAATTCTTTGGCACAAGGGAGCAAGAGGCAGACACCGGCATTGTGCTGCTAGAGCTCCTAAATTTATCCCAAAATGACAGTCACAATTCTCCAGAAAACTTTATGTGCACCAATCATCATCTCCTACAGTATCTCAGTAATGGGAACATCTATAGTCACTGAAGACAGATTTTACCCATGAATTAAGAATTTTGACAATGAGTGATCAGTCCAAGAGGAGAAAGAAGCAGATAAAATGTATTAGAAATTTCTTATTCTCATCTTAACTACCAAAAACTAAATCAAATAATGGTTACTCTTTAAAGAGGGTCTGCCTCCCCAAAATGACATTTAAACTGCCTAAACATTTATATAGTACAACTAGCGCCAATATAAATTATACTAGGCAAGTATAGCTTAACTTTATGGTAATTAAATATTAACTTTTATATGATACTAGCTGTAGTTGCCCAGGATAGTAACTATCTATCTTTCTCTCACTGTCTGTCTGTGTGTGTGTGTCTCTCTCTCTCTCTCTCTCTCTCTCTCTGTTTGTCTGTGTCTGTCTCTCTCTCTGCTGTCTCTTTCTGATACTCCCACTCTCCCTTTCTCCCACTCTCCCTTTCTCCCACTCTCCCTTTCTCCCACTCTCCCTTTCTCCCACTCTCCCTTTCTCCCACTCTCCCTTTCTCCCACTCTCCCTTTCTCCCACTCTCCCTTTCTCCCACTCTCCCTTTCTCCCACTCTCCCTTTCTCCCACTCTCCCTTTCTCCCACTCTCCCTTTCTCCCACTCTCCCTTTCTCCCACTCTCCCTTTCTCCCACTCTCCCTTTCTCCCACTCTCCCTTTCTCCCACTCTCCCTTTCTCCCACTCTCCCTCACTCCTACTCTCTCTCCCTCCTACTCTCTCTCCCTCCTACTCTCTCTCCCTCTCCCACTCTCCCTCCTACTCTCTCTCCCTCCTACTCTCCCTCTCTCTCCCACTCTCCCTCTCTCCCTTTCTCCCTCTCTCTCCCTTTCTCCCTCTCTCTCCCTTTCTCCCTCTCTCTCCCTTTCTCCCTCTCTCTCCCTTTCTCCCTCTCTCTCCCACTCTCCCTCTCTCTCCCACTCTCCCTCTCTCTCCCACTCTCCCTCTCTCTCCCACTCTCCCTCTCTCTCCCACTCTCCCTCTCTCTCCCACTCTCCCTCTCTCTCCCACTCTCCCTCTCTCTCCCACTCTCCCTCTCTCTCCCACTCTCCCTCTCTCTCTCTCTCTCTCTCTCTCTCCGTCTCTGCCTCTCTACCTCTCTGCCTCTCACCCACTCCCCCTCTCGCCACTAAATCATATTAACTGACACATAAGCTTCTTATACCAAGAATGTCCTTCGCTGCCTTTAGCAACCAATCACAGCTCCTATTAATGACCTGTAGCAAAATAGAGGCAGAGCTGTGATTGGTTGCTATAGCCACGTGATAACCTGGATATTTAACTATCAAAACAGCCAATATGTTACCTCACGCTGCACCCAAACAGTAAGTAAACTTTTTTTTTTTTTTTTGGGTGAATAATTGTAAAGTGCGGGGTTAAAATTTCCCCTCAAAACATAGTCTATGACATTCCCTGAGTCAAATGGGGTTTCTGTGCAAAATATCATGATTGTAAATGTGACAGTGCAGATTCCTTTAGCGGACATACTATACACACACAGCCAGCTTTCTAAATATGATGTAGACAGTGCACCCTTGGTGTGGCCTATGCCTTGGTGCACCATCACGCCATCCTATTTGCATAATAAAGCCAGTATCACCCAAGGATTGACTTGTCTCTAAGGCCCAGAGTGAACGCTGCGTCTCTTGTGCATGCACACAACGTTAATGGGTTCGCGCTGACATCTGGCTGCTCACTGTCTCTGGCCACCGCTAGTTGCACTTCTGGGTGTAGCGAGTGATAGCCACATATAGTCAGGAGCAATAGCCAGACGTCAGAGTGCCCATACTGACAGTGCGCTGCTGTGATCATGCAGTGTCAGTGCCCAGGTAGGAGACTTAGCGTTGGATCTTGGCCACAGAAATAACTCAATCAATGTAAAGTACCAGCTTTATTTTGCAAATGGGAGCGTGTGACGGTGCAGCAAGGCATAGACCTCACAAAGTGTGTGCCGAAGATCCCTCATTTACATATCAAATAAAACTATTTTTCATTAGCTATATATTCAAGAGCGTATTCCCATATCCAAGATCATATCCCAATATGTAGTAGTTGTAATAATAAGAAAATTAGCAAATATCTTCATTTAGAAATGTAGTATAGCTCTCCTGATTTACTATGTTGCTTACCTCATGTGCAGAGCATTGCAGCACCTTTAGGTATCCATGGTTATAACAACACATATAGTCACAGTTTGTTAGTTGCTTGTGGTCATAACTATGGTCACCTAAGGTCCTGCAATGCCCTGCACTTGAGGTAAGCGACATAGCTAATCAGGAGAACTACCATATATTACATTTCTAATTTAAAGTATTTGCTTTTATTATTATTAGTAGTAGTAGTAGTAGTAGTATTACACCTACTACATATTGGGGTAGGATCTTGGAGATGGGAATATCCCTTTAATCTATACTAGTATAATTTAAATAGGTGCTAAATGCTCTATGTACAGTATGTCACAAAAGTAAGTATGCCCCTTACATTTTTGTGAATATTTTATAACTTTTTATGGGACAACACTGAAGATCTGACACTTTGATACAATGTAAATTAGTCAGTGTGCAGCTTGTATAACAGTGTAAATTTGGTGTCCTTTAAATAAATCAAGACACAGCCATTAATGTTTAAACTGCCGGCAACAAAAGTGAGTATACCCCTAAGTGAAAAATGGCCAAATTGTGCACAAAGTGTCAATAGTTTGTGCATCCACCATTACTTTGAAGCACTGCCGTTACTCTTTTGGGCATGGAGTTCACTAGAGGTTCACAGAAGCCACTGGATCTTCTTCCCTTCTCCATCACATAGCTGGCGGATGTCAGAAATATTGTGCTCTTCTATCTTCAGTTTGAGGATATCTTACAGATGCTTAATAGAGATTAGGTCTGGAGATGCTTGGTTAGTACAGCACCTTTACCATCAGGTTCTTTAGCAAGGCAGTGGTGGTCTTGGAGGCGTTTGGGGATGTTATCAAGTTGGAATATGAAGGGAGGCGATCATGCTTTGCTTTAGTATGTCACAATACATATTAGCATTCATGGTTCCCTCAATGAACTGTACCTCCCCACTCATGCAGCCCCAAACCATGACACTCCCACCACCATGCTTGACTGTAGGCAGAACACACTTGTCTTTGTACTCCTCACCTAGTTGCCACCACACCATCTGACCCAAATACGTTTATCTTGGTCTCATCAGACCTCAGGACGGCTCCAGTAATACAGGTCCTTAGTCTGCTTGTCTTCAGCAAACTGTTTTTATTTTTTTTAATGACACTGGAATATTTTTCATTCCATGATTGTTTTATCTATTAATAGCTATAATAGGTAATTCTCCTCTACATAGACTCCGGAGACTAAATGAATAAAAACACAATGTTCAGGTCAATAAAGATAAAGATAAAAAGAAACTTGGCAAGAAGTAAGATCTTGACATCAGGAAACCTTGACTGGACATGGTTCAAAATAGAAGCAGGAAGGGCCATTTGCTTATGTTGTGGATGTGAGGAAGGAACTGGGATCTGTCTCTGAATGCGCCCTTGGTAAAAGCGGGAGTTATTTCATTTCATTCTGTATTGTTTTGTGTTGTAGTTCCTCTGAGACAAAGGAGAAGTGGCTCTCAACTCTGTGCTGGTAAGACCTGATTTCATCTTAACTCTTTCATTCCCAGGAGGAACATAATTATCTTGCGACATATTTTTTTATTAGGTGCCATCTAGACTTTTTGCTTTAGGTGTTCTTAGACTGAAAATGGTGGTAGCAGATTTACCATAGATGGTTACTTAATAATATGTTGTGCCAGATTGATAAAGTGGTCCTACACATTAGACTAGATTTCGTCAGGACTGACCACCTTATATCTATAGGAGCACCCCAACCTTACCTGTCATCTGTTGGAGGCTGTTGGACTTTAACATGTCTGATATTAATTTGAAATACATGTTGATTTGACAATTGCTAATTAAATAACTGGCAATTCTTGTTATGACTTATATGTTTCATTACCAGGCATATTAATGAGATGAAGAAAGATGAATACCCCAGAAAAATCCCGATCAGTGTTTTGTACCTGGATGCAGACGAGTTCATGTCTGTGAGTAATGATTGTCTATCTCGGTCATAATTACTTGTTCCTAGATGTGGGCATCATTTGTGTTAGGGCTCATTCACACATCAGTTTTTCTCATGAGTGTTTGTCACGGATAGCACCTATACATATGATAGTCTATGGGGTAGTTCACTTGTCCAGTTTTGTCCTCCGACCGACTGGTCGGCACAAATTCGGACACTTTTCTGATGTTGATCAAACTCACCAATGCAAGTGTGTGGATCTGTGAAAAACAGACAGCAGTCAGATGCCATCTATGTGCAGATTTTGTATGGACTCTTTAATAGGCAAAGCTTGTGACACCTTTTATTTTTTTATTTTTTTGTCATACAAAAATTGACTAAACTGATGGAGCTGTGAAAAATCACTGTTGAAACTTGGACCGTTTTTTTTGCATGGGAGAAAAATCAGTGATGTGTGAATGAGCGCTTATTCAGAGAGATCTTTGAATGATGTATGGTAAATTCAGTACAATGTGCTAGGCATGTTACATGTTCCTCTTCCAGTTATTGACATTTCATTTTTTTTAAAATCAGATCATATGTATTGTATAAATCACCACTTGCACATTTTTATTTTCTTACAAATAGTACAAAGGACAGACATAAAAGGATCTACTTTTCTTTTGAACTCTTCCCTCTCCAACATTATAAAAATAAGAATATTTATGGACTTTCATTTATTTTATTGCCCTCGAAACGCATCTGGTGTGAGCCTTACATCTCCTATCGACCTGCTATATTACTCATGAATCATGCAATATTTTCTTGGATGATTTTAAAGAAATTACCAGAAAGGTGAATTTTAATATAAAGGAAAAAAAATCTAGAAGCTGGATTATTCCTTGTTGTTTCACTTGTACCTGACGCTGAAGCAGCAGCGGGATCCTTTGTTTTCTATTACCGACGAAACTGAGCGATCTCCAGGGTGAGCTGGATTCTTTCTTTAAACTATACATTAATTTATTGCCCAATCTAGCCCCATTCACCACAATAGAGTACTCCTCATCCCTTCCTTCCACCCCCTCCCTGTTCAGATGTGCTGTCCTAAATCTGGCAGCTCAAACTACTCTATACCTTCTATTACTTATATTCCACATTTACACTATTTGGATAAAGATGTTGGTCCCATTGGAATAAGTGTGTAAATTCAAGCCCCCAAATGTGCACTCTTTCCACCTATATTTTTCATGATCAACTGTGAGTGGTTTATTGAAAAGTGAAGCATTTTGCAATTGTAACAACTCAGCCAATGAGCGTCACTCCAAATAAAGTTATACATCGTGATTGTCAATTGCTGAGGTGAATAGTGCTCCAACACTCTACTGACTCCATACCTGCAGAGTCCAAACCTCCATGGCATTAACATCAGCACAAAACTACCCACTGCCATCCTTATGACATGGCTTTCCATTGTCGAGCAGTTGCACTCAAGCCTTCCATCACCAAGCACATTGCCAATCCTTGGATGGAGTGGTGCACAGCACATCCCTATTGGACTCTTATGGGGTGGAATCGTGTTCTGTAGAGTCACTATCTGACATCTTATGGGCGAATCTGGGTTTGGTGAATGTTAGGAGAACGTTACCCACCAGATTGCATTCTGCAAACTTTAAATTTTGGTGTAAAAAGGAAATGATAGGAGGTTGTTTCTCAGGAGTTTGCCTTGGTCCCTTAGTTCTAGTGACGTGAAATCTTAATACTTCAGTGCACTAAGACATGTTGGTCAGTTGTATCTTCCAACTTTGTGGGAACAGTTTGGGAAAGCCCTTTTCTCTTACAGCATGACTGCGCCCCAGTTTACAAAGCAAGGTCCATATATGCATGGATGGGAAAGTTTGATATAGACAAACTTGGCTGTTCGCACGGAGATCTCACTTTGGAATCAGAACAAACAGAAATTTAAAGCCAACTCCCTCTCGTCTAACACCAGTGTGTAAAGGCCCAGTCACACACAACGACTTACCAGTGATCCCGACAATGATACGACCTGACAAAGATCGCTGGTAAGTCGCTGGGAGGTCACTGGTGAGATGTCACACAGTTGGACCTTACCAACGATGCAGTAATGATCAGCGACCTGTATAACAATCTCGGCAGGCGTTGGGACCGTGTTAGGAGGTCTTTGGTAGGTGTCAAACACAGCGATGCCTCCTGCCTAGCAGGACAACGCCTTTGAAGAAAATGGTCCGGAACATTCGGCAATGACTAGCGATCTCACAACAGGAGCCTGATCGCTGGTAGGTGTCACACATAACGAGATCGCTGGAGAGATTGTTGATGCGTCACAGAAACTGTGACTCAGCAACGATCTCATTAGCGATCTCGTTGTGTGTGACGGGGCCTTAACTCTTGAAATGCTCTTCTGGATGAATGGGTAAAATTTCTAGACATCCTCAAGAATCTAGTAGAAAGGTTTTCTAGAAGATTAGAAGCTGCAAAGGGACCAATACCATATTATTGCCTATGGATTTAGAAGTGGAGGTCATAAAGTTCCTTTAGCTGTAATATGTACGTGTCCCAATACTTCTATATACATTGTATAGACATTGACTCTTCATCTTCCCTCTACAATACAATAACATATACTAACCCTGTTGTAATCCTTGTTTCATGTATGTGTACAGATATCACTACATTTATCAAGAAATATCAGGCACTCGTCCTTTGGTAACAATTCAACATATAATCGGGAAATGGAGTCTTGCTTACTTTGCTGAATAGATGGTAAACAAGCCCCATATGTGATCACTTCCCCAGTAGTATTACATCCGCTCACATCTGGCTGGGAAGTGAAAGGTGCTGACTCTTCCCTTATTGTGTAGATCTACAGACAATGAGTAAAAATATTAATAACTTTCTGTATTTTGTGTTCTGCTAAATATCAACCAAGATTATTAAATATATCTATTAGGCTAATGGATAACACCAGTACGTAAACTTAATTATTTGGGGACTGTGTATATAATCTTTCATGATAATGATTTAATCGTATGAGAGAGAAATCAGGAATAAATACCCATTGCTAGTAGCAGTTGTAGGCTTCCAGAGGGTTGGGTGTGTAAGTGAGGCTCCCGGCCCTCCATATCGGTGCACTATATTTACTATATGTATGGTTTCCATTATGTGACGCTTTCTTTCTGCCATAGTCTGAAATGATAGATGATAAGATTGGAGGAACTCATTGCATTAAGATTTGTACTGCTGCCATTATTATTATTATTATAGCTCCATTTATTCCATGGAGCTTTCCATATGAAGAGGGGTATACATAATAGAGACAATACAGTAATCATGAACACTACAAGGCACAGACAGGAGTAGAGAGGACCCTGCCTGCGAGGGCTCACAGTCTACAAGGGATGGGTGAGGATACAGTAGGTGAGGGTAGATCTGGTTGTGCAGCAGTATGGTAGACTGAGGGTTATTGCAGGTTGTAGGCTTGTCAGAAAAGGTGGGTCTTCAGGTTCATTTTGAAGGTTTCCATGGTAGGTAGGAGTCTGATATTTTGTGGTAGAGAGTTCCAGAGTATGGGTGAGGCACAGGAGAAACTTGTATGCGATTGTGGGAAGAGGACATGAGAGAAAAGTAGAGAAGGAGATCTTGTGAGGATCTGAGGTTACGTTCAAGAAGGTAACGGGAGACTAAGTCACTGTTATATGGAGGAGACCTGTTGTGGATGGCTTTGCATGTCATGGTTATTGTTTTGAACTGGATTCTTTGGGCAATGAGAAGCCAGTGAAGGGATTGGCAGAGAGGAGAGGCTGGGGAATAGCGAGGGGAAAGGTGGATTAGTCGGACAGCATAGTTTAGAATAGATTGTAGGGATGAAGAGTGTTAGAAGGGGGGCCAGAGAGCCAGAGGTTGCATTAGTCCAGGCGGGGGATAATAAGGCCATGCACTAGTGTTCTTTCAGATTCTTGGTCATTGTATTCAATATATAAACTTACAAAACCTTTAGAAAAAAAACCCAGAGCATTGAAAATAATAATAATAAATTATCTAATTTTTTTTATTTACTTTGTATATGAAGACTATCATAGATAGTAATCGGCTGTGTGACCCATATTACCCAAGGGCCAGGACAATGGGCACAGCTCTACAAATGTGAATTGTTGCTGCTTGCGGACATTATTACAGTGCACACTGAGGCAAAAATAAACTACAATAAAGATATTGTTAGAGATTCATACTGTTTTTAATGGGTTTTTTTTCGTCCATCAATTAATAGTACATGTTAAAATAAGAAACTTTGCGATATATCCTATTAGTGAAATCCACTTCTTTCTCCTCCCGGAATGATCATTCATTCTCAAAAGTCTCAATTCAAGGGTAAAAAACTGTCTTGCTGTTCCTTTGCCATAGACACTTTCTAGACACTATACATTGCCTAAAACAAAACGGATAAAGGGGTAAACAGGATAAGAGTACATAAGTGTGAATTCTCATGACGACCGCTTTCCCTTTTATTTTACTAGAGTACCACAATTGCTGTATGTAACAAGGACGATGCTGAAAAAGTAATTAAACAGGCGGCTCAACAGCTGGGAATCCCAGTAAGTAACCAGACTTCTATGTGACTGCTGCGCAAGGAAATACTGAAAGTTTTACATTTTAGTTAAAGGGTTGGCCCCAAATATTACATCAGCGCCTGTGCCTTCTTGGTAGTGCCTGAATTGACATATTTAAAGCAAATGTCCGTAGAAATAATACTTTTCATATTGCTTTTTTGGCTGTTGATTACAGAAGCATCATTCTATTTGCTCCCCTATTAAATTACTTTTCTCTTTGTCCAGGGCAGGCCAAGTGACTACCACCTGTGGGTGTTATCTGTAAAGGATGAGTCTCCATATCCTCTCTTTGGTAAGGGCTTCACTTAGGGGTACTTCACACACAGCGAGATCGCTACTGAGATCGCTGCTGAGTCACGGTTTTTGTGACGCAACAGTCACCTCATTAGCGATCTCGCTGTGTGTGACACTGAGCAGCGATCTGGCCCCTGCTGTGAGATCGCTGCTCGTTACACACAGCCCTGGTTCATTTTTTTTATTGTTGCTCTCCCGCTGATAAGCACACATCGCTGTGTGTGACAGCGAGAGAGCGACGAAATGAAGCGAGCAGGGAGCAGGAGCCGGCGTCTGGCAGCTGCAGTAAGCTGTAACCAGGGTAAACATCGGGTAACCAAGGTGGTTACCCGATATTTACCTTCGTTACCAGCCTCCGCAGCTCTCACGCTGCCAGTGCCGGCTCTTGCTCCCTGCGCACGCTAAGAAAGGCCTGGATGCCATTCTTAAATTATAATATTACTAGTTATATACACTAAATCCTGTGATGGTGCATTGATCCAGGGAACTAGTCTGATTGCAGTATGTGGAGTCAGGAAGGAATTTTCCCCTTAATATTTAGCTTACTATCTGCCCCATGGGGATTTTGCCTTCCTCTGGATCAACATGTTAGGCTGTGGGCTGAAATCGATGGACTTAAAAGGGTATCCCCATGTCCAAGTCCCCATGTGACTGCTATCCCAATATGTAGTAGGTGTAATAGTAATATTAGAAAATACCTCTAATTAGAAATGTAGTATAGTTCTCCTGATTCACTATATCTCTTACCTCATGTTCAGAGCATTGCAGGACCTTAGGTATCCATGGTTACAACCACGCATATAGTCACAGTTGGATAGTTAGTTGCTAGTGGTCATAATCATAGATACAGTACCTGAGGTGCTGCAATGCCCTGAACATGAGGTAAGTGACAGTGAATCAGAAAAACTATACTACATTTCTAATTGGAGGTATTTGCTAATATTATTAATTTTACAACACTTTAAAAGGGTATTCCCATAACCAAGATCCAATCCCTATATATAGTAGGTGTAGTAATAAGCATAAGAATATTAGCAAATACCTCCAATTAGAACTGTAGTATATTTCTCCTGATTAGCTAGGTCTCTTACCTCATGTGCAGGGCATTGCAGTAACTCAGGTATCCATGGTTACAACCACTCATGTAGTGAGAGTTAGTTAGTTGGAACCTTAGATACCTACGCTACTGCCATTCCTGCACATGAAGTAAGAGACATAGCTAATCAGGAGAACTATACTACATTTCTAATTGGAGGGATTTGCAAATATTCTTATTATTACACCTACTATATATAGGGATAAGATCTTGGAAATGGGAATAACCCTTTAAGTCTACCTTCAACCTTGTAAACAATGAAACTAAAAACTATGACTTGCAACCTCACATATCACAGATCCAGTCCTGCATTTATTGCGTTCTTTATGAATTACTGTCATTTACAGTCGTTCTTTAATCAAACACTGAATGATTTGGTGATTTTGCATTTCTGTGGGCTAATGAATATCACAATATTCCTAACAGGTCATGAACACCCTTACAGTATAGCAATGAGCTGTCTGAGGGAATTAATGGACATGCCTAGAGGAAGCAACAATAATCTTCTGTTCGGTGCAGAGAGCACAGAAGACGTGTGTCTTGAACAATTCCCTCAAGAAAGACTCTGTCAGTTCATTATTAAAATGAAGCCACAAGTTCCTCTATATATGAGGAGGGGTAAGGATCTCCAGTATCTTCTGCTTTCTCTTAGCTCAAAAATACATATACTGTACACTTCTATCATTTGTAGTAACAGATCTATAACTTCTTTATTTATTAATACCCACCAAGCTCTATTTAAAGGGGTTGTTCGCTACGGGGTCAACCCCATCTTAAAGCTCCACTCCAGCGTTTGTTTCTTTTTTTAGCACTGGAGTGGTGCTTTAAACTCAAGTCCCCTGCCCCATGTCTTATACTCATCCTCCAGCATTTTCACCTTTTTTTCCGGGATCGCCCCGATCCCGCAGCGCCATCTGCTAACCTCAACTTCTGACTGGCCGGTCTCAATGCAAGTCTATGAGAGTCAGAACGAGGCTCTCATAGACTTGTATTGAGTTGCTACCTTCGGCGCCTCCATTAAACATTGAAGCTGCATATCACAAACTGCAGAAGAATGATGGGAGCGACGCTGTAAATCAATGAAGACGCCGTAGGGTAAGTATAAGACAGTGGGCAGGTGGCCTACATTTAAAGAACCACTACAGCAGTGAAATAAAAAAAATAAAGACTGGATCCGAGGATGTAGGAACTGAGTCTCTGATTCCAGTGATGTATCACTTTGTTTACTGGGTTCAGGAATTTTAATGCAATCACAATTTTCTCTGCTGAAGATCTAGCAGAGCTCAGAATGCTGAGCTCTGTATAACCCCACCCACGTCACTGATTGACAGCTTTCTGTGTACACTGTATACTGACAGAAAACTGCTGATCAGTGATGGGTGCTGGTTTAACCTGAGTAGGAGGCAGGATACACGTAGTCCTGTAGTTATAATTTCCTGCTGATAAAACAATTATTTTATTAAAACAACAGCACACAGTCTAATAAGTGACTGCAATCTGGCTCTGGCTCATTATGCTGCTCTCAGATTACATAACACAAACCTAGTGACTGATTTTCTTTAAATTGTACCTAAACTTTGGGCCACATGAGTTTAGTTACATTCGAGAAGGTCTGTGTCCTGGCACCACCACTGTTCACTGCAGTGACTCTTGAGAATTGCATTGCTCCAGAGGTAGACCCATCCCCCACTGATCTGCCTGGAATTAAAGGGAACCTGTCAGGTCCCATATGCGTTCTAACCTAGTAGCAGGGTGATGTGTGGCCTAGTAACCCCTCCCTACCCATCCCTGTATTGTAATATTGTGTAACATGAATGTATAAAAATATGTTTTATTACTTACATGTTCCCTATGTAAATGATCAGAGGGTCTAGTCCCCAGGGTGTCGCTTCGCCTGTGGGCGTTTGTATGTTTTCCGTGGTGTAACGCCCCTGTGGGCGTGATACCATGGATTTACATGAGCGACGTCACCGTCAGCTCCTTGAAATCCCGCGCGTGCGCACTTAACATTTCCGCAGCTTCTTGTTATCCGGGTGCTTGCTTCACGGCTTCAGATGCGCTCTGCGCATGGTCGAAACCGCAGGAGGCTTCTGAGCATGCTCAGAGTACGTCTGAAGACGAGAAGCGAGAACCCGGATAACAAGAAGCGACACCCTGGGGACTAGACCCTCTGATCATTTACATAGGGAACATGTAAGTAATAAAACATGTTTTTATACATTCATATTACACAATATTACAACACAGGGATGGGTAGTGTGACACCCTGGGCAAGCCAGGGGTCACAGGTCATCACACCACCACACCCTACATCCCAGTTAGGAACACCAAAGCTACCAAAATCCTTGTTGCCTTCCTCCAGGGGCTGATGTTCACACCAGGGGGTGGGCCAGGCGGTTGGCTCCGCCCACCGAGGAGTACACAGCCCTGGAGGCGGGAAGAACCAGGCAGTGCAGCTCAGGGGAGTGAAGTAGAAGGAAGTGGTAAAAGAGCTAAGTGAAAGTGAAGTAGTAGTGGAGCAAAGAAGAAAAGGAACAAAAGGGAGCGTAGAAAGGCCTGACATGAGTCCAGCTAAGTGCAGGACAGGTCAGCAACAGCGGTGAACGTCTGGAGGGGGACTGCTCGGAGGTTGCTGGAAAGACCGCGGTCGAGTAGTGGCCCGGCGGTCTGGAGCAGTATACGAAGGACAGTCAGCACCAGGGCAGTGGCCTCTCGGACCCCGGCAAGGCTAGGAGTCGCCATAATTTGCCGAATCCGTCAGTGAAGGGGACGTCGATCCTCCAACAACCAAGTCCCGATTGAAGACAACCGTCCAACCATTAGTGAGGAACACCGCCACCGCCAGGGCACCAGCTCCTCAGGGCCAGCGTCTGCGGGCAAAGTAGGGCTCCTCCGGCCCATATCCAAGCCGGGGAGCGGGTTACCGGTGGGAACCCATCGCTACCAACTTAGAAACATCAGGTGCAGGTCAGAGGGACACCACCGTTACCTGCTGGGAGAGCAAGTGCAGCCGTCCGTGGGAACCGTCTTCCCAGCCGTGTGGTTTACCGTAAAACTTTGTCAACGTCTCAGGCTGAGTGAGTACCACAGTGCCGCAAGGCACGGCGCTGCCCCCGCGTCCCTGCGCCCACCAGGCCCTGCACCCTTCCACACCATCACTGGGCCCTGGGATCACCAACCCCTACCCACGGAGGGACAACACAACACCTGGCTGCTCCGCATCACCACTCCCGGGATCCCCATATTGAGCAGCGGTGGTGCTACGAATCACCACAACCGTGGGTGGCGTCACGGACAATCTCCCCAACAAAACCCCTTTTCACTCACGGGCGAGGAGTGCCGCTCGAGAACCCCCGGGATCCGGCCCACCGCTCGAGCCACCACTGAGCAGCAGCAGCCGGACCCGAGCAGAGGGGTGAGCGAGGTGCCGGCACCCTCCTCCCCGCCCGCGACAGTAGGAAGGGGTTACAAGGCCACACATCACCCTGCTTGTAGGTCAGAACTCATATGGGACCTGACAGGTTCTCTTTAAGGGCCTGAAAAATATTAACAAAGTTCTGCAAATATTTGTCACTTTAACACTTTATGAACTACATATCTTTAATTTAAATTCCTTATAAACTTTTTAAAATTATTAAAAATGCATGAATGGATTTTACACATTTAATCTTTTTCTTTCAGAATCCGCGCAAAAGCACTGCCGAAGGAAGAAGTCACTAATAGACTGGGCTCTGAGGAGGACGGGAAGCACCACTTTAAGCACTCCAGCTTCAGATTCACCTCTCACTCCGCGCAAACTTTTTGGTCACTCCTTGTCATCAGTTTGTCCTAATGGTAATTTACCCAAGCCCATTATGGTGAGTCAGAATGATTACACGTTCACTAGATCAAATAAAAAGAGAATGGAAATACTGGCACTACGTCTTATCTCTACCATTAGTTCCTCAATAATAGTATCCATATTAGCTAATAATACCTCTCCTAAGATACATAATGACTACTTTATTTTAGATTTTATTATTTGAATTGTGATATGGGGCAGAAGAGGATGAATGAAGAGAGAGAGAACTGTTGCAAATATTTTCTACTTTTTGTTCTTGATAGTCGTTAATGGCACTGTATGCCTGATTGTTACTTTGAAACCTCCAGGATATGCTTCTACTGTTATATGAAGAAGGACCAAACACCAAGGGTATTTTCAGGCGCTCAGCTAATGCCAAGACATGCAAAGAGCTGAAGGAGAAGTTGATTTCCGGAGATGAGGTCCACATGGATGGAGAATCAGTCTTCGTAGCAGCTGCAGTGATAACGGTACTGAAACGTTGCTCAATCTAAAAACAATACTTAGTGTAAGTGCTCTGTATATGTCAGCGTCCCAAGGAAAATAAATACAAGGCCGTAGTAACAAGACGCTTTACACAAATAACACACTCAATAACGTTCAAACAAATGTTTGGGGCTCGGGCAGGAAAACATCCTTCTCATATAACTGCGTTCTGATCATTAGAGAATAGAGATGGGAGATCTGATTTACAAGTGCACCACCCCCGTGTCAGCAGCCGAACTGCTTGGATCCGGATCCGCGGTGGCTCGAGGGGCGTCCGGACCCAGGGGTCTCGCGGCCACTCGAATGAAGGGGGTATTTACAGGGGGAATTGGTATATTGAGAGTTCGTGACGCCACCCGTGGTGTGTGGTAAGGTGGAGTACCACCGCTGCGGCTGGGATCACCCAGTGGCGATTGAGTGGGCAGCCAGGTGTTTAACCCCTCCATGGGTAGGGGGGATGACCCAGGACTTGGTGAAGGTGATGGGGATGTGCCGTTGGGGAGGTAAGGGTCACTTGCGTACTCAGTCCAATAACGCTGACACTGACAACTTTAGTAAACCAAAGTTCTGGACACCGCTGCCGTTGAGGGGGAGCAAGTTTGGGTCCCATTTCTGCTGGTGTTGCCTGTTGATCTGTGACCTTTCCCTTGGCACCTTGTTTCTTTCTAGTTGGTCCTGTAGCTTGAAACTAGTCGGGTCCCGCTCCCCAGTGTGGCTAACTGAGGGAGCTTGCTCTCAGGGTTCACGCTTGGGATTTCTTGGACCGTATGTGTGGAGAGTCCTATCCCTCTCGTTGCGCTAGTACCCCAATTTTGGAGCGGGTGGAGAGCGGATCTTGAAGGCTCCATTCTCGTCGGGTGAATTGTCAGGTTGCCTGAAGCTACTCACTGACCTAGGGTCCACATACCCCGTCATGCCCTGGTCCCAGCCTGGTGATAGTACAAGGCTGCCGGCTGTCCTCCACGACAATACCGTGCCCCTTGTCACGATCCCCTGCGACCGGGGGTCCAGCTCCTACCAGGCCCAGACCAATGTCTGCTACCTAGTAGTTCCAAGGAGCCCAGCTCCTGACCTCCTCTCTCCTTTCTCTGACTCTCACTGACTCACTACTGACACTCCTGACCTCCCCTTAACCAACCCCCCACGTGGGCGACCCTATTCCACTCAGGCCGTCCACTGGTGGGTGTGGTGCAGAGTGTACCTAGGATTTTGATTAGCTGATTTTGGCAACACCAATGATTAGGGACCCATAACCAAGGAGGAGGTGGATATTGCAACAGCAGGGCGGATTGTACAATACCCTGTGACCACCTGATAGGCCAGGGCGTCACACAAGACTTTTATTACTAGGCCAGGTCAATAATCTATGAAGCTTCAAAGGATGCCAAATGGGTAAAAGAGATGCGCTGACCCTTCTTCAGGTACTTTATGCTCAGAAGACACTCTATACTTTACAATATAAGTCAATGTGAAGCTTGTCAAAATGACAACTCAAAAAGTATGGAAAAATGCTAAAAAAAAACCAAACCTGCCAGTGCTACCCCCCCCCCCCCCCCAACAAATCAAGAGCTCAGAAAACAACCAAAAAGATGCAAAAAAAAAAAAAAATGTAATGCTAAAACCGGTTCCTGAGGAGGTCAGTCCCGGTTTTATCACGTTACACACTCAAATACACACCCTGTTGCCCTGTTCCCACTGGGGACTGGGCTAGGGTCGGGTAATAAAGGAGTTGCCAACAGAGTGGCATTTACAGGATGCCCTCAAACAGGGACTCCAGTCCCACTAGGACCTGGGAGGGGGAAGGTGCAGCCAGCAGAGGGAGAACAGCGGAGCAGACGTGTCTCACAGGTGCTCCGGTGGGAAGGAGGAGAAAGTTCACACGGTTGCCCTTGGGGAGAGTGAACCTGCTCCCCTTGGAACAAACGCCACACAGGGAGGGAGGACCCTAGGGAAGATCATACTTCACATTGGTTTTCCAGAATGTGCCTGGAAAGTTTCAAGCTTCCTTGTCCACACAGCGCCCGACAGCACAGTGCCGTATAGGATCCGGGGCCTCGCTTCAAGCCGGACCTCACATCGGAACTGTGGCACCTGCAGATAGGGACAAGAGTACATCTCGTGAAACCCAGGATCCCCTCGTAGCTTCAAGCCAGGGAATCCACAGACAGGCGTTACAAGGAGAAACCCACCGAACACCAAACTGGACTGAACTCTAAAGGGATTCGGGTTCGACGGAGCCCATCATAGCAAGTGACCGATATTACCTGGGCATTGTACAAAAGTGAGTTAACAAACTGGAACTGCAGCCATAGACTCTAACTCTTTATTACCTGTACTCCCCTCATCATCCTCCCCGGGGCCCGCTCTACCTGTGGAGAGGGATACCATCCCTGGCTGCTACTACCATCCGCCCCGGAGGACAGCGACAGCAGCGACAGCCCATTCCATGGCCGCATACCACAGGTGGCGTCACGGCAAACATTCACCTCACTACTACCCCCATCATCTCTTCCCTGCCATCTTCTGTGTGCCACGGGTCAACTGAGTCAGGCTAGGCCACCCGTGACAACAACAGTTGATGGCCCGACGACGAGTAGGTTAAATGCACCTGCCCCGTGGGGCGCTACACTTCAAGATAAAAAAAAAACGCCTATGTGTTCTGAAGCATCTACCTCTTGGAAAACTATGCACGTATGCTCTGGTATATTATACGTTGTGTGTGTATATACCCTGTTGAAGTCCTTCTTAATAAGGATGTGTGCATAAGTTATTCCTTTGAGGAACCTCTGCAAGTGGCATCAAGAAGGTCACGTTCAGTGCCGTGCAAAACATTTTTCAAACTTCTTTAAACATCTGCCTGAAAGGAACCTTCTAAAGCCACAAGACGTATATCGTGTGTTTATATGCCGGCCAGTGACGTCAGCAGCAGCTCCCTGATAGATAAATGACACAAGCAACAGAAATGTGTTCTCCATTGGTCTTCAGAGGATATTAGTGTACAATGCACTCTGTAAAGTCATGTTTTCTATTTCATGTTGAAGTTTAGTATTAAATTAAGGAAAGCACCATTAGGTTGTGTTCACACGATGAGTTTTTGACACTGCATTTTTTCGTATCATAAACAGTGTCTTACAGTTCCAGCAAAGTGGATGGAATTTACAGAAATTTCCTGCCCAATGTGCTTTCTTACGCAGCATAAACTGCTTGTCTCAAATCCACGACTTGTCAATTTCTCCTGTGGGTACGCTAAGTTTTATGAACAGATTTTCCCATAGCCTTGCATTAAATGTGGAAAATCTGCAGGTAAAAAAACACACACAAAACAGGACATAAAAAATGCACTCAAAAGCGTAATGAAAAAAATACAACTATGCTAATTTAGATAAAGTTGCAGAAATACTACAACATAAAAAAACTCAGCAAATACTCATTGTGGGAACATTTCCTTAGGAATTGTATTTAAAGACGTATTCCCATCTCTAAGATCCTATCCCAATATGTAGTAGGTGTAATAATAATATTAGCAACTACCTCCAATCAGAAATGTAGTATAGTTTTCCTTGATTACCTATGTCGCTTATCTCATGTGCATTACAGTAGCTTAGGTATCCATGGTTATGACCATGCATATAGTGAGTGAGTTAGTTGCTAGTGGTTGTAAACATGGATACTTAAGCTACTGCAATGCCCTGCACATGAGGTAAGAGACAAAGCTAATCAAGGAGAACTATACTGCATTTCTAATTGGAGGTATTTGATATTATTATTACGCCTACTACATATTGGGATAGGATCTTGGAGATGGGAATACGCCTTTAAAGGGAACCTGTAAGGTCCAATATGCACCCAAAACCACAAGCAGTTCTGGGTACATATTGCTAATCCCTGCCTAACCGTCCCTGTATACACTAGCATAGATAAAGGGATCTTTAGAACAAGTATTTCTAGAGATCTTTTATCGTATGCTAATGAGCGAGGGGACTAGTCGGCTCCATTAGCATGTTAGTATACCCCTGTGGCTGTGCTATCATGCTAATGAATGTGCAGCATCAGAAGATGATCTCACTCACCTCTCCGCTGCCATCGCGTCCGATGGTGGATTTCGGTTCAGTGCGCATGACCCCGGAGTTTCTGTCATGCGCACTATGAAGCCGGGTGTATGCATCCTGGCTTCAAACTGAAGTAGTGCGCATGACCAAAACTCCAGGGTCATGTGCAGTGAGCCGAAATCCAGTGTCGGGTGGCGATGGCAGCGGAGAGGTAAGTGAGATCATCCTCTGACGCTGCGCATCATTAGCATGTTAGTTCCCCCACAGGGGCGTACTAACATGCTAAGGGGGCCGACTAGCAAGGGAAGCAACATCCAGGGGACTAGTCCCTGCGCTCATTAGAAACACTTTTTCTAAAGATCTTTTATCTATGCTAGTGTATACAGGGATAGCTAGGCAGGGAATAGGAATATGTACCCAGAACTGCTCATGGCTCTGGGTGCATATTGGACCTGACTGGTTCCCTTTAAAACAAGAGGCTTTTGTGACACAAGATTTGATTGTGTATCTTATGATCCTCAGTAATGATTGTGTTTGCACTCACCATACATAAGATTATATACGATTTTTCTGTATCTATCTCCTGATGAACTGACCATCGTACTACATATATATTTGATTTAGGATTTTCTGCGCAATATTCCTGACAGTATTCTATCCTCAGACATGCACAGACTGTGGATGGAGGTTACAGAAATAGAGGAACCTGAATATAAGATTAAAATAATAAAAAGGTCAGTCTATAGCATGAGATCGGTCCGTTTCGTTATTGTTCTTGCGCCTGTGTTTTGTTGAGTTTTTGGTGCATTGTTCTTTTTTTTTTTTATCCTTACTGCAAATTCATTTTTGTGTTTGTTTTCTCTGAAGTCTATATTATATGTGTTCGCCTGTGTTTTTCTTTTTAGTTTGCCACTGTAGTCAAGGTTTCTATGTTTCCACTTGATTCATCATTTGTGACTTTTTACAAAATTTGTAGGAAATATACTGCAGTCCCCTTCTGGAGTGATTTAATGTACACTATGAAAAGGCTTGTTAAAGGGTCACTTTTGACTTTTAGGATTGCCACTTCCAATAGGTGGCGCTAGAGTTCGTCTCCTTCCTCCCTGTAGAGCAGACCTGGGCAAGGGGCGGCCCGCGGGCCACATCCGGCCCGCCTACTCTCTGTGACCGGCCCGCCTGGCTCAGGGCGTCCTTGCTGGCCGGTCACTGATGAGGGCAATCTGACCTGTTGTCCGGAGCTCCAGGCTCCGGGAGGCGCGTGGTCAGATTACCCTCATCAGTGCCCGGGCAAATGCCGGGGCCCTGGAGAGCCGGGGGGCCCACTCGCCTTAGTTCTGCGGCCCCCGGGCTGAGTTCCGGGGACCGCAGTCCTCAGCAGGAATCTGCGGCGCCGTCCCTTTAAGGAGCAAAGACTTCGTGGTTGAACTTCATCTGTGGGCGGAGCTACCGGCCGGCGTCCTGCTGATCCCACAGATGAGAGTTGCAGTGCCTGCCAGCGACCCCCAGCACAGTGCTTCTTTCCGGCTCTGTGTGGGCCCCCTCTCCACCGTGACCTGAGCGGTATGTGCCCTCCCCACCCCCCGATTTATGGGCCCTGGTGAGCTGTATGGGCTCTTCTCCCCCCCTAGGTGTATTCCCTGCAAACCCCCCCCCCCCTCCCCGGTGCCATATGTGCTGGGCCCCAGAGCCGCGTGTGTCTGTCTGTATGTTATTATGTAGCAGAGCTATGTGTGTATGTATGTATGTATATATGTAGCTGAGCTATGTGTGTGTGTATGTATGTAGCAGAGCTATGTGTGTATGTAGCAGAGCTATGTGTGTATGTATGTATATATGTAGCAGAGCTATGTGTGTATGTATGTAGCAGAGCTATGTGTGTATGTATGTAGCAGAGCTATGTGTGTATGTAGCAGAGCAATGTGTATGTATGTATATATGTAGCAGAGCTATGTGTGTCTGTATGTAGCAGAGCTATGTGTGTCTGTATGTAGCAGTGCTATGTGTGTATGCAGCAGAGCAATGTGTATGTATATATATGTAGCAGAGCTATGGTTGTATGTAGCAGTGCTATGTGTGTATGTAGCAGTGCTATGTGTGTATGTATGTAGCAGAGCTATGTGTGTCTGTATGTAGCAGAGCTGTGTGTCTGTATGTAGCAGAGCTATGTGTGTCTGTATGTAGCAGAGCTATGTATGTAGCAGAGCTATGTGTGTCTATATGTAGCAGAGCTATGTGTATGTATGCAGCAGAGCTATGTATGTAGCAGAGCTATGTGTGTATGTATGTAGCAGAGCTATGTGTGTATGTATGTAGCAGAGCTATGTGTGTCTGTATGTAGCAGAGCTGTGTGTCTGTATGTAGCAGAGCTATGTATGTAGCAGAGCTATGTGTGTCTATATGTAGCAGAGCTATGTGTATGTATGTAGCAGAGCTATGTATGTAGCAGAGCTATGTGTGTATGTATGTAGCAGAGCTATGTGTGTATGTATGTAGCAGAGCTATGTGTGTATGTATGTAGCAGAGCTATGTGTGTATGTATGTAGCAGAGCTATGTGTGTATGTATGTAGCAGAGCTATGTGTGTCTGTATGTAGCAGAGCTATGTGTGTATGTATGTAGCAGAGCTATGTGTGTATGTATGTAGCAGAGCTATGTGTGTATGTATGTAGCAGAGCTATGTGTGTCTGTATGTAGCAGAGCTATGTGTGTATGTATGTAGCAGAGCTATGTATGTATGTAGCAGAGCTATGTGTGTATGTAGCAGAGCTATGTGTGTCTGTATGTATGCAGCAGAGCTGTGTGTCTGTAGGCATGTATAATGTGTATCTATGTATGTCAGTGTATATGGCTGTATAGATGTGTCCGTTCTATATGTATTTTTGTGAGTTTGTCTTTAAATATGTATGTGTACGTATGTGTGTCTGCGTGTTAATGGGGCCCACTGGGACTCTTCCGCCCGGGGCCCACAAAAACCTGGAGCCGGCCCTGACCCTCATCACACGCTGCGTGTCGGGTAGGAAACAGAGGAGAGATCCTGAAGCTCCGCACAGTGTAGGCAGCGGAACGCAGGAATCTCTCCTCTGTTCCTTGCCCGACACTTTTCTCTGTGACACACGTGCGCCCTGATATCGTCAGTACGGCGCGCATGTGTCATTTGAAAAGTTCCCGCCCGGCAGGAGAAGCTGCAGAGGCGGGGGCCGTATGGAGAGAGGCAGCGGCGGGGGCTCCTAGGAATACAGCGTCGGCGCAGCCTGGCCATGTGAAGGAGAAGCAGCTCAGCGGGGGGCTCGTACGGAGGTGTCTGAGGATGGGAACGATAAGAAGAGAGGTGAGTGGTTACTAGTAACCTGCGGGGACAATGGGGGCGGGCAGGCAGGGGGCTGGGGGAGAGGGGTAACTTTTGACAAATATTTGGGGTGTAGTGGTTTAGTATATGGGAATGTAGTTTTACAGGTGTGGTATATGGGGGGGGTGTAGTGGTGTAGTTTTATAGGTGTGTAGTGGTGTAGTATAATACAGGTGTATATAGGAGTGTAGTATAATACTACACCCCTATATACACTTGTATTATACTACACCACTACACCCCTATATACACCTGTAATATACTACACCCCTATATACACCTGTATTATACTACACCACTACACCCCTATATACACCTGTATTATACTACACCCCTATATACACCTGTATTATACTACACCCTTATATACACCTGTATTATACTACACCACTACACCCCTATATACACCTGTATTATACAAGTGTATTATACAAGTATAATACAAGTGTAGTATATAGGGGTGTAGTGATGTAGTATAGTACAAGTGTAGTATATAGGGGTGTAGTGATGTAGTATAATACAAGTGTAGTATATAGGGGTGTAGTGATGTAGTATAATACAAGTGTAGTATATAGGGGTGTAGTGATGTAGTATAATACAAGTGTATTATATAGGGGTGTAGTGATGTAGGTTATCACAGGTGTAGTATATAGTGATGTGCTGCAGTTTATTACAGGTGTAGTATATAGTGATGTAGCATATTACAGGTGTATATAGAGGTGTAGTGATGTAATATATAGTGGTATAGTATATAGAGGTGTAGTTTATTACAGGTGTAGTGTATACTGATGTATATTACAGGTGTAGTATGTGGCGGGTGTAGTGATGTAGTATATGGGGATTGTGTGTGTATGTATACATTGAGTGTATGTGTATATATATTATACACGCACAGTATATATGCGTGTTTGTGTGTGTGTGTGTGTGTGTGTATATATATATATATATATATATATATATATATATATATATATATATATATATATATATATATATATATATATATATATATATATATATATATATATACATATATATATATATATATATATATATATATATATATATAGAACCGAGTTAATTATATTAGTCCGGCCCTCTAAAACCATCCCAATTTCTCATGCGGCCCCATGGGAAAATTAATTGCCCACCCCTGCTGTAGAGACAATTTTAATGTACACTATTCTATGTCCTGTTGTGTATAAATATGTGACTCTTCAGATTTTGTGTTATACCATGCCTGATGAAGAGACCTGAGTAGTCTCGAAAGCTTGCTATTATTACCATCTTTTCAGTTAGCCATTAAAAGGTATCAACCACTGAGGACTTCAGTTCTTTTAAACAATTTTTTAATCTACACTAGAAGTTTTGGAGCAATTTTTGTGACATTTTACAAAACGTGTAACTTTTTGCTTTAAGGCCACGTGCACACATTGAGTATTTAGTGATTTTTTTTTTACCTCATTATTAAGGCCATGTGCACACATTGAGTATTTAGTGATTTTTTTTTTTACCTCATTATTAAGGCCATGTGCACACATTGAGTATTTAGTGAGTTTTTACCTCAGTATGTGTAAGCCAAAACCAGGAGTGGGTGGAAAATGCAGAAATGATGCCAGTGTTTCCATTATACCTTTCCTCTGATTGCCCCACTCCTGGTTTTGGGTAAAGAATACTTAGGTAAAAAACTCACCAAATACTCAATGTATGTATGTGGCCTTAATACTGAGGTGAAAAACTCACCAAATACTGAATATGTGCATGTGGCCTTAATTCGGACATAAAAAAAAACCCCTCACCAAATACTCAAGGTATGCACATGGCCTTAAAACTGAGGTAAAAAAACCTCCCCAAATACTCAATGTGTGCACATGGCCTTAATACAGAGGTAAAAAAATCAGCAAATACTCAACGTGTATACGTGGCCTTGAAACTGAGGTAAAAAAAACCTCAACAAATACTCAAGGTTTGCACATGGCCTTAAAACTGAGGTAAAAAAGTCACTCACCAAACATCCAACATGTACACATGGCCTTGATACTGAGGTAAAAAACTCAGCAAATACTCAACGTGTGCACGTGACCTTAATACTGAGGTAAGAAAACTCATCAAATACTCAGCGTGTGCATAAGGCCTAAAAAGTGGAAAACCTGTTTATAGCCAGAAAAAAAGTACCATTCTATACTTTGGATAAAATTGATGAGGCATGTGCTCCCTTCTGAAGAATTTGGTGCAAGAGAACCCATCAGTGACGACCACCAGAGAAAAAAAGAAAAGCATTGTTAAAAAAAAAAAAGCAAATGATTAATCAGGCCCTAAATTTTCAGTTTTGCCTTTGTACTTCGCCAGTTAAGGCTAGTTTCACACTTGCGTTGAACGGTATCCGTTGCATTGCGTTGTGTAACGGATGCAACGGATGTGTTGCATATAGTGGCACAACGGATGCAACGGATGCTGCAAAACAACGCAATTCGTTTTTATTTTTTTTTAATTTTTTTTACAGTTTTACCAGCGGCAGACTATTGTGAACGATCAGCTGATCGCTCCTTGCAGCCGGCCGCCGGGTGATCAGCTGAGCGCTGTCACTTGCCGGCCGCCGGGTGATCAGCTGATCGCTCCCTGCAGCCGACCGCCGGGTGATCAGCTGATCGCTCCCTGCAGCCGACCGCCGGGTGATCAGCTGATCGCTCCCTGCAGCCGACCGCCGGGTGATCAGCTGAGCGCTGTCACTTGCCGGCGCCCGAGCATGCCGGCGGGCGGGCGCTCAGCTGAGCGCTGTCACTTGCCGGCGGCCGGGCATGCTCTGGATTTCACTGCGCATGCTGTTCTTTTTTTTTTTTTTTAAATCAAACTTTATTTTGGTTCGCGGTGGCCGAATGTTCAGCTGAGCGCCCGGCCACCAGCATGCCCGGGCACCGGCAAGTGACAGCGCTCAGCTGAACGTTCGGCCACCGCGAACCAAAATAAAGTTTGATTTTAAAAAAAAAAAAAAAGAACAGCATGCGCAGTGAAATCCAGAGGATTCCGCTGCTCAAAACAACGTTACATGCTGCGTTCCTCCCGCTGGGCGGAAGCAACGGAGCGTCGCCCAGCGGAAGCAACGCAGGTCCTTTTGGTACAATCCGTCACCCATACAAGTCTATGGGAAACAGTGGAATCCGTTAACGGATTCCGCTGTTTTCCAAAAGGGTGGATTGTAACGGAAGGAAATAAACGCAAGTGTGAAAGTACCCTAAGTTACATTTCATCTATTAGTCTTATCCAGACTAAAGTGTGTGTACAAGGGCTGCATGATGTCTTTGATTTCAAGTAAAAGTGTCGCGGGCGGCGGGGCGCTGCTCTCACCACGCTCGGGTCCGGCGCTGCTGCTACTGCTGCTCGGTGGCTCGAGCGGTGGGCCGGATCCGGGGACTCGAGCGGCGCTCCTCACCCGTGAGTGAAGTGGGTGGTTTGTTGGTGTTTGGGATGTCGGTTTGTGACACCACCCACGGTGTGTGGTGAGGTTGGGGCACCACCGCTGCTCTGTACGGGGATCCCGGGAGCGATGACAAGGAGCAGCTGGGATGTTTTCCTCCCCTCCGTGGGTAGGGGGATTTTGGTAGTCCCGGGGCCCAGAGTTGTTGACTGGACAGTGGATGGCAGGGCTTGGTGGGGTGCAGGGTCGCGGAGGCGGCAACGCAGTGCCAGGCGGCACGGTGGTACTCACTCAGCCAGTAACGTACACTGAGTCTCTGGTAAAACAAACGGCTGGATGGACGGGTCCCACAGACGGCTGCGGTGTTTTTCCCCTGACCCCAGGTTGGTAGTGTAAGTCCTTTCCTGCACCTTCTTGTATGCTCCTCCTGTGCTCCGGTTTCCAGCTGGCTCCCCGGTTCGGTACCGGTGGGCCACCGCCCAACCCCGGCTACCTACGGTTCCACCAAGACCTTCTTCCCGGCTCCCGCAGACGGACACTACCGTCTGCCTTACTGCTACACGAGGGCCCTAGGCTCCAACCTAGGCCCCCGTCTGCTTCTGCCACTCTGCACACCTCCTCTCCTTTCCTCTGCCTGGACTTGTCTCCGTTGTTTCCTGCCTCAGACCAGCTAGACTCCTCGGTGGGCGTGTCCATCTGCCTGACTCTGAACCCGAGGGAGGAAATCAGGTCTCACTGGAGATGACTGCTGTGAACTGCTGGGGGTGGGGGTGTGTGTGTGTTGTTACCTGTGGCCCCTGGCTAATCCAGGGCGCCACAAAAACATGTCTTTATTAAAAAAAAAAATAAAAAAAAATTACTGGTGAACAGCAGCGTTATTGAGTAGCTCCAGAAGGAATTTGATCAGTTACTGACCACAGCTCACGGCTCACCATAGATTACATAGTTTACAAAGATTAGGAAAACTTCCTAGAATTATTATGGTTTAATTAAAACTTCTGTAAAAATACAGAACAAGTCAGTAAAATATATAAATCAAAAAAATTGGTCTGCACTCAGACAGGTGGCTGGGGGTGCAAGTGAAAAATGGGTCCAATCCAAGATAATAAATAAATTCACTGCACTCATAGATTGTGATGCAAAAAAATTTTCAAATTTATTGAGACTGTGAAGTCATTCGACGTTTCGACCCCGCTTGGGTCTTAAGGCCGCTTTACACGCTGCGACATCGCTAGCGATCGCACCCGCTTCCGTCGTGCGTGCGTCACGGGCAAATCGCTGCCCGTGGCGAACAATATCGCTAGTACGCGTCACACGCACATATCTTCCTAACGACGACGCTGTGGCCGGCGAACAAACCCTTTTTTTAAGGGGGAGGTTTGTGCGGCGTCACAGCGACGTCACACTGCGGGCCACCAATAGAAGCGGAGGGGCGGAGAGCAGCCGCATTAACGTCACTCCCACCTCATTGCCGGAGGACGCAGGAAAGTTGTTGTTCGTTATTCCCGGGGTGTCACACGTAGCGATGTGTGCTGCCTCAGGAACGACGAACAACCTGCGTCCAAAATGAGCAACGATATTTGGGAAAGGAACGACGTGTCAACGATCAACGATTTTTCACTATTTTGCGATCGTTAGCGGTTGCTCGTAGGTGTCACATGCAACAACGTCACTAATGGCGCCGGATGTGCGTCACGAATTCTGTGACCTCAGCGATATCTCGTTAGCGATATCGTTGCGTGTAAAGTGGCCTTTAGTCAAGAGTTGCTTAAAGATGGGTGCCTGGGATATAAAAATTTGAGTGGATTAATAGCGTTGGTAGAGAATACCTTGAGGATAAAGGTCCTGGGTTTAGCCAGCACAGCACTCCATATCACCAGCCACAGCGCTGCTGCGCTGGCTAAACCCAGGACCTTTATCCTCAAGGTATTCTCTACCAATGCTAGTGTGACACCCTGACAAAATCAGGTTGTCACAAAAAACTGCATCCATCTTCCAGATGCAGGATTCCCTCCTCCTTGGCCTTCCAACACATCCCCACACAGGTACATACACCAGCCACAAAAGCCTAGTCACCCCCCCCAGGATAATAGGGACACACCAGTGGGCGGGGCCATACAGATGGTGACGCCCACCTAGGGGTCCTGAGGTGTTTGGGGAGGGAACAAGTCAGATAAGCTTGGACAGAGGAAGTGAGAGGAGTGAAGTGGTAGTCGGGGGTTGTAGCTCCTGGACTACCGGACTACCTGAGCTGACTAGGTGGCAGACGGTAGAGCAGGGCCACAGGCGACGGAGATCCGGTCGCTGGAGACCTTAAGTGGACCGAGGCAGGGTTGTAGCCCGCCGGTGCCGACAGCGGGAATCCGGTCCGGAGGCCGTGCACAGTCGGGGTACCTGGACCCTAGGGCGAGGACAGCTGCAATCACCTTTCCAGGGGCCACAGGTAACAACACACACACACCCCCACCCCCAGCAGTTCACAGCAGTCATCTCCAGTGAGACCTGATTTCCTCCCTCGGGTTCAGAGTCAGGCAAATGGACACGCCCACCGAGGAGTCTAGCTGGTCTCCAAGTCTTGTCCCACTAGCAACCCAGATAGAGCGAGACTGAAGCCCAACGTGTGGGATAGGGCGTCTGCAAGTGCCTGTTAAAATCCCAAGGGTCAGATCTCACGGGCCACAGCTCGCACAGAAAAGTCACCGGGAGTGGACTTTTCCCGTTTCATGCGTACTAGTCAACACACAAGACAACAACACAGAAGTGCAGCAGGAAGGGCCCCTGTCCTGTCTACCATTGTGCAGGATCCGAGCACACCCCTCCGGAGGCTACCGGTATCCAACATTTGGTTTACTATCTGGACTCTGTGTGACTTTATTCAAATAGTGAGTACACCGGTATCATCCGGTCCAGCCCTGCAGACTGCGTCCCAGCACTCCACCTACACCAGGGCCCCGGGACAACACCTCCCCTACCCGTGGAGGGGATACCATTCTGCTGCCCCGCTCCATCAGCCTCGGGCACCCCATACCAAGGCAGCGGCGGTGTCACCAACAATCACCGCAACCCACGGGTGGCATCACTGACAAACTCCCCCCTGCAAATAACCCCCTTATTCAGTTGTGGGCAACGGACTGCTGCGCGACCCCGGGTCCGGCTGCCACTCGAGCCACAGCAACCGCCCACATCCGAGCGTTTCAAGAGGCCCCCCTTGCCGTGGTCTGTCCCCCGCCCGCAACACTATTAATCCACTCAAATTTCCATATCCCAGGCACCCATCTTTAAGCGACTCTTGACTAAGACCCAGGGGGGGGTCAAAACGTTGAATGACTTCGCAGTCGCCTCAATATATTTGAACATTTTTTTTGCATCACAAACTACGAGTGCAGTGAATTTATTTATCTTAGTAAAATATAGAAAGCAACAATAAAATAACAGATTCCATTTGAAGACACTCACTGATTTTGAATGGTTAAAGCTATCTATTGTTTTCTTAATTGGCAAGGTTAAGAAAATCCCACGTTCTTCAAGTCCAATCTACTGTATAATCTTACTATGTCGACCCCCCCCCCGGGTGCTAGATGCTAATTTGCCCATAAGGGCTGTTTCACACTGGCGTTCACTGTTATTCAAGGAGGCAGAGTAGATCTGCGTATTTTTTTTTTCTCAGGTCTAATCGGCATGAGTAAAATATTGTAGTGTGCGCCCTGGACATGCCAGGTCGTCACAGAACAACACCAACACACCCCACACTCCCGGTCAGGCACACCGAAGTCAGATAAAACCCTTGTTGCCTTCCTCCAGGGGCTGATGTCCACACCAGGGGGGTGGGCCAGGCGGTTGGCCCCGCCCACCGAGGAGTTCAAAGTCCTGGAGGCGGGAAAAGTAAGGCAGATTAGTGTTGGAAGTGAAAGTGGAAGGAGGAAAGTGGCAGTTAAGCAGCCTGAAGTTGGTCCGGGTGTGTGGCCCGGACAGATCAGCAAGGTTGGCAGACGGTGGTGACCGTCTGCAGGAGTGGCCTATTGGAGCTAGCCATAAGGACCGTGGACGGGCGGTGGCCCGGCGGTACCGGACCGGTACGCAAAGAGAAGCCAGCACCATCCGGCAGGGGCTTACGGACCCCGGCAAGGCTAGGAGTCGCCGTGAATTTGCCAAATCCGTTAGCGAAGGGAACCTCCTGGGTTTCCCAGCAGCCAAGTCCCGTCAGAAGGCAACAGTCCAACCGAGAGAGGGAAACACAGTCACCGCCAAGGCTAATCTTCCCAGGGCCAGAGCCTGCGGGCAAAAGGGGCTCCTTCAGCACCCATCCAAGCTGGGGGCGGGTTACCGGTGGGAACCCATTGGAACCATACACGTTACACAGGTGCAGGGAAAGGCAGTCACCATCAACCTGCCGGGAGGAGAAACACCGCAGCAGTCTGTGGGACCCGTCCATCCAGCCGTTTGTTTTACCGAGAACTGTGTCCTCATCATTGGCTGAGTGAGTACCACTGTGCCGTGCGGCACAGCACTGCCCCCGCGACCCTGCACCTCGCCAGGCCCCGTAACCCGCCTGCCATCCATCCCTACCCCATCACTGGGCCCCGGGACAACCAACCCCCTACCCACGGAGGGGAGAACTAACATCCAGGCTGCTCCCTGTCATCGCTCCCGGGATCCCCGTCCAGATCAGCGGTGGTGTCACCAATATCACCACAACCGTGGGTGGCGTCACGGACAATAACCAAATCCCCACAATCCAATCCTCACCCTTTTCACTCACGGGCGAGGAGCGCCGCTCGAGTCCCCGGGATCCGGCCCTCCGCTCGAGCCACCACCGAGCAGCCGCAGCAGCAGCGGCCGGACCCGAGCAGTGGGAGAGCGCAGGGTCCCCTCCTCCGCCCGCGACAGTAGTATGCTGCGTTTGACCTCGTATATCGGAAGAGACTGGCAAGTCTATTGGTCTGATAAAAAAAAATTGACGGTACATAGATCATCCCTATGTTATCCAGTTACACACAGTTGACAGCCAGAACCCTCCTGGATCCAAAAAAAGCAGGTTACATGGATAGATTAGAATAGATATCATGTAGATAATATACTTTAACAACTCTCCTACATATTATAAATTATACATTTGCATCCTTTAGGGCCTTTCATGTGATACTAAAGGGTGTTTAGCCTGGTTTAACCTAATAAATAAATAATTTAGAAAAATTATATGGGGTCCCCCTTATTTTTCATAACCAGCAAAGGTCAAGCAGACAGCTAGGGGTTGATATCAGGCTGCTAAGGTCTATGGTTATTGGACCCTTCCCAACCCAAAAATAGCAGTTCGCAGCTGCCCCAGAATTGTTTAATCACATTAGCTATGCCAATTATAACGCTTCACCTTGTCTCTTTCTGATTGCCTTGGTGGAGTGGCAATTGGTAATGATTTGTGGGGTTGATGTCAGTTACATAGTGTCAGCTGGCATCAAACCCTAGTGTTAGTAATGGAGAGGCATCTATCAAACACTACTATTACTAACCCAGTAAGTAAAAAGAAAAATATACACATAAAAATAGTTTATTTAAAAAAAAAAATCACCATCTCTTTTCCTGATTTACCAATTTACAAAAAATAAAAACCATGCAGGTCCAACGTAGTCCAGGGAATCCAATGTAGTCCAGAAATGGAAACCTGAAAGACATAAAAAGAGAGACATAAAAACAAGAGACTGTCGTTTGTTCACCAATTTATTACAAAGCAATCTTATGTGATGCGCCACTTTTGGGGTGGCTGCGGGTTTCTATTTTTAGACTGGGAAGGGCCCAATACTCATAGACCTGCCCAACCTGATAATACCTGCCCCCAGCTGTCTGCTTTACACTTGCTGATTATAAAAAATAGGTGAGACCCCATGTCGGTTTTATAAATTATTTATTAGGTAAAAACAGACAGGCACTAAAGGGTGCAAGTGTATAAAATGTAAGGGGGTTGGCATATTGTTTATCTGCAAGATATCAATCTATCGTTATATCTAGGAGTAGTCTAGGATGTAAAGATGCTATGCAAGAAAAAAAATCGCACACTTGCATTGCACTCATATGACTAAAGCTTAGCCTGACAGATTCCACTTGTCCAATCTTCAGGAGTGGAATGGAACCTAAATCTTTCAAGTGAATGTGAGCGAGCTCTAATATGGGGAAAATTCCTTTCCTATGCAAAATATGTCAATCAAACTATATCCTTGGATCAACGTCTGGTCTACAGAAAACTAGTGCCCATTAAATATAAACATGTTCAAGAAAAGCATCCAGGCCCTTCTTGAACTTCAGTAAATCATTAATCACATCCTTTTTTTAGCAGAAAGATCTTGATTTCCTCCTTTGTCAGTGTTGCAGGTCTAGGTGTAAACAGGTCAGAAGGGAGATTTCTGTGCTGTCCATTTATATATTTGGACATTGTGTTTTAATTGCCCCATAGCCGTGTTTTTTCTAACTGACAAACCCAAAGTGTAGTCACCTGTTTTGGTGCTGCAATCCAAGTGTTTCCTTTAAAGGGGTTGTCCAGTCTAAAGTGATGTCTGCAGTCCCTCTTTGTGTCACTCTATGTGACTACAGAATTATGAATCCTCCCAGCACACGCCCTAGTTAGCACTAGTTGGGGATGTGGCATGTTCCCAGCCACATCCCAACTAGTGGGCGTGAATGTGCTCAATACATATGTCTTCAGCAAGTCCCTGCTCATTAGATGACCACGCCTCCTAGTGGTATACGCCAACTCCATACACTTGTATTGAGTGAGGCCGCTCTTACTAGTTGGGTTCTGGTTGGGAACATGCATGTTGCATAATTACGGTCATGTGACCGCCGTTCCTGTCTCGGAACCGGTAAATCCTCCCAGCGCACAATGTGTGCCCTGGGAGGATTCAGAAGTCTGCAGTCACATAGAGTGACACATAAAGGGACTGCAGACTTATCACTTTAGGCCAGTCAAACCCTTTAATAATACAACAGGCTATGATCACACAGAGCATTTTGGGTTTTTTTCTGCAGTTAAAACCTGCTTTTGTGATGCCCTGGACTAGCCAGGTAGTCGCATACATACCAACATACACCCCCCCCACCCTAGACAGTTACAACAGTCAATCAAAAACCCTTGTTGCCTCCCTCCAGGGCCTGATGTCCACACCAGGTGGGGTGGAGTCAGGCGGTTGGCCCCACCCAGCGAGTAGTTCACAGGCCTGGAGGCGGGAAAAGTGTCAGATCAGTTTTGGAGGTGAAAGTGAGCGGAGTAAACACTTCAAGCGTCTGGGTAGGAGCCCAGGCACTGACAGCAAGGTTGACAGATGGTGGTGGCCATCTGCAGGAGTTGGTGGAACTCTGCGAAGCCGTAAGGACCGGGGTTGGGCGTTTGCCCGCCGGTACCGAACCGGGGAGCGGAGTGAAGCTAAGCACACAGGCAGGGCCATCGGACCCTGACCAGGCTTGGAGCCGCCGTCAATAGTCAAATCCGAGTGTGACAGGAACCCCAGGGGTTCCCCAACAACCAAGTCCTGACAGAAGGCAACAGTCCACACCGTGAGGATATACAGCCACCGCCACAGGCTAGGGATCCAAGGGCCAGCGCCTGCGGGCAAAACGGGCTCCTACGGCACCTAAACACTGGGGACCGGACTACCGGTAGGCAACCACAGGAGTCAGAACATTTCTAACAGGTGCAGGGAAAGACAGCCACCATCAGCCGTCCGGGGAGAGCACAACAACAACACTGCAGCCGGCTGCGGGACCCGTCCATCCGGCCGTTTTGGCTTACCAGCGACTCTGTCAGTGATTGTCTGAGTGAGTACACCAGTGCCGTCCGGCACCGCGCCGCGCAGTCCCTGCACCCCAGCCATCCAGCCTCCCCGTTACACCACCGGGCCCCGGGATCACCAACCTCCTACCCACGGAGGGGACAACATCCCAGCTGCACCCTACCATCTCTCCCGGGAATCCCGTTACCAGCAGCAGTGGTGCCCTCATCACCACGTCCCGTGGGTGGCGTCACGGACAATCTCCCTAAACATACCTCCCCTTTTCACTCACGGGCGAGGAGCGCTGCTCGAGTCCCCGGGTCCGGCCCACCGCTCGAGCCACCGAGCAGCAGCAGCAGCAGAAGCCCCGGACCCGAGCGTGGCGAGCGCGTCCAATCCGCGAAAACTTGGCATCACGAACAGGATAGAACCGATCTACTTACCAGTAGAAGTGTGCCTTGTGGTCTCCGCCGGCGGCGTCCGGCCGAAAAATTTGAAGCGCCGCCATCTTTGGCGCGAAGATTTCCCGCTCGAGCGTCTTCCCCGAGCAGGGAAGGCGTGAAAGCGAAGCCCTGCCCCCAGAGAGGAAGTGCTAGAAAGAACCAAGGGGGGACGGGAGAAAGATGTCTGCGCCCGACGGAGCCGTTGGAGGAGTGGCGGTCGCAGCCACAGCAGCGCCCGCAGATGGAAACGGGGTAGCCCGTGCTCCGGCCGCAAGAGCGGGGGAGGCCGCGGGTCCAGCGGTCGCCCAGGTAATGCCGTTCTCCCTGCCCGGTGCTACCTGGCTGCCACAGTACGATGGGAAGCCTGATGCTTTGCAGGTGTTCCGGAAAAAGATTAGCCCGGTCCTCGATTTATATCCCTTGACTGACAGGCAACAGGCAGCAGTAGTGCTAGGACAGCTCACCGGCGCGGCTGAGCAGGAGACGGAGACCTGGACCGACGCGGACCGGGCCTCAGTGACTACCATTTTTGAGAAACTCCAAATTGCTTTCGAGACCCGCACGGAAGCAGAGTTGCGGATGCAGTTTTATCAATGTCGACAGCGGCCTGCGGATAATATAAGAGACTATGCCTTGCGCCTGCAAACCGCCCTCTGTACGCTGAAGCGGGTGGACACTTAACGATGCGGACAGCAATAAGATGCTAGTGGAGCAATTCCTGCAAGGGCTGGGGTCTGCGGAAGACCGCAAGCAACTACGGCTGTGGGCCGTGGAACACCCCAATTTGGACTTTGCAGTATTGAAGGAGCGGGCCATTAAGGCCCTGCAGGCCCCAACGCCCGATGCTCCTGAGGCGGCCCCATGGCCGGCTGAAACCGCTCCCATCACGGTGGTACCTCCTCTCCCGGCTCTACTGGCCCCTGCAGCGCCCGTCGGGATGATGGAGGAGCTAGCTGCCCAGGTCCGCCGTATGGATGGAGACCTAGCCAAGATAATCGCCGCACTCCAGCTTCCGACGAGAGTCAAGCCCCCAGGGAGGATCTAGCTCGCCGACAGCCCAGAGGACGTCCCCTGGATGCAGCGGAGAAGGACCAATGACTCACGGTATTGGCCTCCTATTTGTTACAGGTGCAGCAAGCCTGGCCACTACTCTAGGCGATACCCGTTAAACGAGCAACCCCTGGGGCCAAGGGCCAATCCTCAGGAGTAGACACCAATGGCCCCCCCCGACTGGCGAGACCGGTATGTCGGAGCTCGCCCCATCATCCCTCTGGCAGTGGACGGCATCCCGCTCATGGCCCTCTTGGACACCGGATCACAGGTAACCACTATACCATATACACTGTACCAGCAGTATTGGGGTACTGATGAACTTGCCCCCTCTGATGATAGCCTGACCCTTGTCGCAGCCAATGGACTCCCTCTAACCCAAGTGGGATACAAGCAAGTGACCCTGACCGTGGGACGTGCGGAGTTAAAGAATCAAGGGATGATTGTGGTGATGAATGAACCCAGTGATCATACCCCGAAAGTAATCTTAGGGACCAATGTGATGGAGCATTGTATGAGTGAGGTGCTGAGTCTGTTGCAGCAGTTGGCCGCCACAGCAGGAGGAGGCCGACAGAGAGCTGTGCAGCGTGAGATCCGGGCCCTTCTATATCGGCAGCAAGTGAACTCGACTGGTGGAGAGATTGGTGGAGTAAGGGTGATGGATGTGGCCCCCTTGGTAGTGCCACCCCGAAGTGAGATGATGATTTGGTGCAAGGCAGCAGTAGGGCCCCAGGGGCGCGGCTACCCGGCGATGGTGGAACCCACGCCTTCCGAACACTGGCCCACGGTGATGGCGGCCAGAGGGGTGGTTGACATCAAAAAGGGGAGAGTGCCTGTAAGAGTGCCGAATTGTGGAGAGGAGGAAGTTAGGCTTCCCCGTTACACTACCCTTGCCAAACTGCTCACCCTAGACCCTCACACCATTCACGAGGCCACCCCTCCTACCTCAGCATCCCCTGCCAGTAACCATATACCCCCTGAATAGTTAGAGGAGTGGTGCCAGGAACTACATGTAGGCACTGACGCCACACCCACGCATCACAAAGAGGGGGTATACAGGGTGGTGCAAGAATATGAACAAGTTTTCAGCAAGCACCCATTAGATTTCGGGAGGATTAAAGGGGTTCAACACCATATACCTACAAGCGTACATCCACCCATTAAAGAAAGATGTAGGCCCATTCCGCCAGCACATTATCAATGCGCCAAAGACATGTTGAGGAACATGAAGGATATCAATCACAAGAAAAGTGCTTGACCAAAAGGCACTCACTCCAGAATTAGATTATAATACAATTTTTATTTGTGTATCAAAAAGTTTAAAAACACACATGCAAAATACAACACAGTGCAGACATATTAAAAAACACCAAGGACAATAACAATGAGACCCAATCCAGAATAAGTCCTCTCAAAGATAAATATTGTACCAGAAGCACCATAGATAGTTCAAGATGTATAACAATACAGATAATGAATCAGAGATATAACCATCTTATAAATAGGTATACATTGAGACAGACATTCTATCTTTCAAGCAGCATTGTGACAAAATAGTCAGAACAGCATCTGCAATGCCTCATAGGAATAGGACACCCACTGCCCCTGATGAAGCTAACATAGCGACACGCGTTGGGCCAGGTTCTCCACCTCTATTTTCAGATAGGGAATCACCATGATAGGGATTTTCTGCCTATGAGGCTTTGCAGTTGCTGTTCTGACTATTTGGTCACAATGCTGCTTGAAAGATAGAATGTCTGTCTCAATGTATAGATACAACCACTTATATCCTTGAACCAAGAATATATATTTGATGCAAAACTTCCATAAAAATAAACTTTATTACATATAATAAAAAACACACATTTTTGGACTTAATGGCACTACAGGGTAGCAAGTGTACAAATATAACTCCCCCAAATTGGAGGAAAGGTGGGTTGGGGATCAGAAACAAATCTACCAGGTCTTCAATAAGTACTCCATTTCCTAATTACACAATTTCTTAAACTTGCAGATAACACCATAGCGTGATGCGCAACCATAAAGGCCACATAGGGGCAATACCTAGAAAAACTTCTCGTAGTAGGTCATAAATGGTTATATATGCCTGTATTGGTCAATCACAAATTCACAACCTTTATGTTCTTCCCTAATTGACCTTGATATTATCAGGTATACAATTCACTCATCCATAGGGCTATGAAAGCTAGAGGCTACAGATAGATCGATTTAAGATCAAAAATCTCACCTAGTGCATGAATGTCCTAAATATCTGTTAACCCCTCACAATTCCTCCATGGACTATTGAGTGCACTCACATATACTCATAATGGGGTGCAATTAGTGCTAAGCCAAGCCTCTATACCTCCCTGCAGATTTTACCAATCAAAATAACAAGAACAGGCCTCTAATAATAAATCATAAGAGGCTGTGTCTACCCAGATTCATGGCCACCAATTGCATCCCAATTGCTTGTTTTAACAGCACACAAATAACAATCTATTCTCACAGAGGGATATACAGGTAATGGCTACAGAAAATGGGCTGTCTGGTAACAATAATCTCACCCAGTATACTAACTGCCTTAACCATCTACCAGTCCCTCCAAATTCCACCATGAGCTATTTAGTGAGCTTACAGACATACCTAATGTGCAAAGCCTGATATTAAACCATGCCTTAATGCATAGGGGTCATTCCCCACCTACCAATATCCCATGTAAGCTACCTTCAGTAGCACACCTCGCTAACAGCGATATTTTTACTGCACAACTAGTAATATCAAACAATCGAGTACAGACCTGACCAGAGTAGCTTGCTCTCCACCCACCACGCCTCGACGCGTTTCACCGCCTAGGGCTTCCTCAGGAGGCTAATGCACACCCTGCTGAGCTCTCACCTTTTATATTCTGTTAAAATTGAGCACATATGGTGCATAATCGCATATCCGGCTCCACGCTATCATCGGCGCGGCCTGGTTCCAGTCGGAGGAGACTCCGGAAGTTGCCTCACCTCACTTCCGGCCTGGGGCGGGACGCGAGCAGGCCCGGCCACCATGGCAACGCGATGCCAAGGCTACCGAGCATGCGCGCGGCCCGCTTGTTATGGCCGTACTGAGAGGTAAGGAAATCTCCTCCCGGATACCAGCCGCGCTCAGCGTGGCTCACCAAGCAGCAGTCACCACCACATGTGTTCATAGAGTAAAGGAAGAATACTACGATCGAGGCCAATCATTCGCAGGTCTTATTACTATCTGATCTCATAAACATATTATCCAGAAACCGGATACAGAGGCTGCTTAATACCTAAAATAATGGGCTGTATGCATATTATAATGATAGTTTTACGGTAGCAAAAATGCACACAGGTTGTGTGTGCTCTCGGGGTTATTTACATTAGCAGGCCATTTGCAGCTACACACAAACAACAATTTACATATTCCTTACATGCTTATCATAGCCCCAAGCCAAATACATGTAATTTTACATCCCCAAACTGCACAAAAACCAGCCACCTTACAATAGGTTACCTCCCATATCCATTATCTATTAGTGATATCCCCTTACATATATTATACAACCCTATATAATTGCCTACTCATGACCAACCACCCGTACTAAATGCCCCACTTCACTAAATCTAAGGCCACTGTTGCCGCTGTTTACTGAGATGTACCTAATGTATCACCACAACCCTTAATCCTTCACCTACCAGGGGGAGATTACAAACAGGGGCCAGATTGATCATGGGGGGAGGCAAAACCCATGCACCTATAATTGAAAGAATCATGAATAACCACACATGATCCCACATCCAGAACAATGTCCAGTACATGGGATAACACTAGACTTGATTGTAGGTCATTCCTTAGTAAGTCTTTCATTCTTTGATCACTTGATGAAATCCATAATGTTGCGACATTCATCCAACTTTATGGTCGCTCGACGCATAATGCTTCATAAATCAATCATCCAGTGCCGGTAGCTGTTTTTTCCGATTCCAGGGTATTCACAATATATGTGCCAATTCCACCGATTAGGTACAGGATTCGCGCAATGCAATGACCTCAAGAAAAACAAGAATACAATTACGACTCAAGCAAGGTATGCCATCCTCTGTTGATAGAAACAGATCATGCCAAAAGAGTATAGAAATAACTAAAACAGTATAAAAAATTCAATTAAAAACAAGAGATCCCCCACAGGATAAGACATATGTTCACAAAAAGGCGTTAAATCCAAAATTTTCATTTAGACCTTCGGGGGTCACAGTGCCCAGCCTATAGATCCACCGGCTTTCTAAGCGTGCGAGAGTTCTGCCAATGTCACCACCTCGTGCATCGATCCTAATTTGGTCGATGGCTTTTACACACAGCTGTCGAGAGTCGGAGTTGTGGCACTCCCTAAAATGTCGAGGGATGGTCTTCAATTTCTCGCTACTAGATGTTTCTTTTGAGTTTTTTATATCCCTGACGTGCTCACCCACTCTGACTTTTAACTCCCGGGTAGTCATACCTATATAAAGCAAGCCGCATGGACAGGAGGCTTGATATATAACTGCCTTAGAAGAGCAGGTTAAAAACGCCCTGATGACATATTCTCTGTTGTCCCTAGCTCCGCGGAAAGTTTTCGCTTTCCGCATATTGCTGCAAGCTTTGCACAATCCACACGGGTAAAATCCAATTGTTCCCACATTATGTTGATTCATTGTGGGATTGTAATGGCTACGCACAAGGTAGTCCCTCATATTTCTGGCCCGACGTGCCGTAACTAATGGGTATTCAGGAATAGTAGATCTCAGTGCTGAATCTGTTGCTAAGATTCCCCAATGTTTTTTACAGATCTCCACTATTTCCTTCCAACGGTTGTTATATGTTGTAATAAGACGGACCACGTCTTGCTTTTGTCTATTTGGTTGCCCATAGTTACAATATAGTAAGGACTCCCTTGTGCGTTTTTTTGCCCGATCATAACCGTGTTTAATTGCTCTTCTGCTGTATCCTCGGTGCATGAATCGTTGTTTAAGATCTTCCGCCTGCACCGAAAATGCCTCCTCAGAAGAGCAAATCCTACGGGCTCTCAAGAATTGTGCTATCGGGATGCTCTTGACTATTGCTGGAAGATGTGACGATTGAGCATGCAGAAATGCGTTTGTTGCCGTCGGTTTTCTATATATCTCAGTTGTTATTCTCCCATCCTCAGAAGTCTGAATACTGAGGTCTAAGAAATCTATCTCCCGACCGAACCGGTATGTAAGAAATATATTGACAGAGTTATGATTCAGTCTGTCAATAAATTCCTTCAATTCCCCGGGGGTACCATCCCACAGGAACCAGACGTCATCAATGTATCTCATCCAGTTGTTAACTTTATTGATATTGACGTCTGGTTCCGTGAGGAAAATCTCCCTCTCCCATGCCCCCAGGAAAAGGTTTGCATAGGCTGGGGCACAAGCCGCCCCCATTGCAGTACCTTGTTGTTGGATGTAAGTGGCCCCTTTAAAAGTGAAGACATTGTGAGTTAAAATAAACTCTAATAGCATGAGGAGGAGCTCCACTAACTTATTTTCCAGATTACTGCTCTTCAAAAAATAAGTAGCTGCTCTGAGTCCATCATGGTGACTGATAGACGTATACAAACTTCTTGGTTCAAGGATATAAGTGGTTGTATCAGTTCATAGGATGCGTCTTTTGAGCACTTTTGTGACACAAAATGTGGAAAGTGTGGTTATATGAGTTTATGGTTACCTGTGTAATTACAGGGATTATTCCACAACTGTGTATAATGGATTTCAAAACTAAGGAAATGGCCTGGCGCAGTAGGGCGGCTGACCTGTTCAAATGTGACTCCACAATGCTTTTAAATCAGACATCCCCCACTAATAAGGAGATTTGCAATCAGTATAAAGACTGTGTTCACAAAAGAATTAAGATCTGGTGGACAAATATGTCATTGGAGAATTATTTATCAAATCATATTACCCCAAGAGGATTGAGGATCCAAATATATCCTTCTTTCCCACTGGAAGACGAAAATTTTGTCAAAAGGTGGGAAGAAGCAGCAGAGGGCTGTACCAGGACCTTCTTAGAAATAATTATTGATAAAAATCGAGCAACCTTGTCAACATTGGACAATGAGATTGCGCAACTGGAGACTACCTTACGAAAAGATCTATCTGGCGAGATGTTAAATAAATATATGGAGGAAGTAGAAAAGGATGCCCAGAAGTGGGAGAAAGAAATCAGCATGGTTAAGGCTAAAAAGTACCAAAGAGATGTTTCCGACTACGCTAACAAGAAGGTCTTTAAATGGCAATTTACAACTGGCCCGATGAAAAGAAAAAGAGATAAAATAGGATCGATATCCTCAAATAACACTGTCAGTGAAGCAGAGGTATCTGAGGAGGAGCTTCCATCTGGAAACACAATTAATACGAGATCTGGTGGAATGAGGAAGCCGGGTATTTATACCCCACAAGCTGTGAACGAGCGTCTGGACCAATACAAGGTAATTAATTTATCAGAACACGTGTTGTCCGACGTTCAAGTCCGGCTGCTTGGTAGGGGCCTTTCATTTGCCCCTACCATGCAGCTAGACACGTTCACGGCCATTAAGGATATACACCTATTTGCGCGGAAATTGCTATTTAAACGTATGTTTAATCAATCTGTCACAGGGGGGCCAACAGAAGTGGAAAGGGAGGAGGAGGCACTAGAGGCGCTTGAAACATTGGCAGAAGAAGCAGAAGGTGCCAGTATAAGTAAGTTTCCCACCTACCTCTACCCTAAATCTAAAAAATTTCTGCCACTTAGCCTGTGCCCTGCAGTCGACATCTTTGTTAAGATGGTGACTCGTGATATTGAGCAGTTGAACTGTAGGCCCAATAGGTTTTCAAATTTGAACATACATGAAAGAAAAGCTTTAGACGAAATGAAGGGGTGGACCGACGTGCAGTTTAAGCCAGCTGACAAGGGTGGCAACCTTGTCATCTGGCCGAACTGCATGTATGAGAAAGAGGCGAGTAGGCAACTGAATAATAAAGCATGTTATAGGAGACTCTACATGGACCCGTTACCTGGATTTCAAGGTGAATTGGTTGGCATTCTTGAAAGTGCTCTTGAGGAAGGTGTCATCCCAAAAAAACTATTTGACTGCCTAATTGTTAAGCACCCAAGGATGCCAACAATGTATTTTATACCCAAATTGCATAAGAACAGCAGTTGCCCTCCAGGACGTCCAATCGTATCTGGACTCGAAGGGCTATGTGAGAGGGTCTGCCAAATGCTGGATTATTACTTGAAGCCCCTGGCCGCCTCTTTACCATCTTACATTAGGGACACCACTGAGGCACTCCAACGACTTGATAACATCGTGCTCGAACCTGGAACCATCATGGTGACTGCTGACGTTGAAAGTTTGTATACGTCTATCAGTCACCATGATGGACTCAGAGCAGCTACTTATTTTTTGAAGAGCAGTAATCTGGAAAATAAGTTAGTGGAGCTCCTCCTCATGCTATTAGAGTTTATTTTAACTCACAATGTCTTCACTTTTAAAGGGGCCACTTACATCCAACAACAAGGTACTGCAATGGGGGCGGCTTGTGCCCCAGCCTATGCAAACCTTTTCCTGGGGGCATGGGAGAGGGAGATTTTCCTCACGGAACCAGACGTCAATATCAATAAAGTTAACAACTGGATGAGATACATTGATGACGTCTGGTTCCTGTGGGATGGTACCCCCGGGGAATTGAAGGAATTTATTGACAGACTGAATCATAACTCTGTCAATATATTTCTTACATACCGGTTCGGTCGGGAGATAGATTTCTTAGACCTCAGTATTCAGACTTCTGAGGATGGGAGAATAACAACTGAGATATATAGAAAACCGACGGCAACAAACGCATTTCTGCATGCTCAATCGTCACATCTTCCAGCAATAGTCAAGAGCATCCCGATAGCACAATTCTTGAGAGCCCGTAGGATTTGCTCTTCTGAGGAGGCATTTTCGGTGCAGGCGGAAGATCTTAAACAACGATTCATGCACCGAGGATACAGCAGAAGAGCAATTAAACACGGTTATGATCGGGCAAAAAAACGCACAAGGGAGTCCTTACTATATTGTAACTATGGGCAACCAAATAGACAAAAGCAAGACGTGGTCCGTCTTATTACAACATATAACAACCGTTGGAAGGAAATAGTGGAGATCTGTAAAAAACATTGGGGAATCTTAGCAACAGATTCAGCACTGAGATCTACTATTCCTGAATACCCATTAGTTACGGCACGTCGGGCCAGAAATATGAGGGACTACCTTGTGCGTAGCCATTACAATCCCACAATGAATCAACATAATGTGGGAACAATTGGATTTTACCCGTGTGGATTGTGCAAAGCTTGCAGCAATATGCGGAAAGCGAAAACTTTCCGCGGAGCTAGGGACAACAGAGAATATGTCATCAGGGCGTTTTTAACCTGCTCTTCTAAGGCAGTTATATATCAAGCCTCCTGTCCATGCGGCTTGCTTTATATAGGTATGACTACCCGGGAGTTAAAAGTCAGAGTGGGTGAGCACGTCAGGGATATAAAAAACTCAAAAGAAACATCTAGTAGCGAGAAATTGAAGACCATCCCTCGACATTTTAGGGAGTGCCACAACTCCGACTCTCGACAGCTGTGTGTAAAAGCCATCGACCAAATTAGGATCGATGCACGAGGTGGTGACATTGGCAGAACTCTCGCACGCTTAGAAAGCCGGTGGATCTATAGGCTGGGCACTGTGACCCCCGAAGGTCTAAATGAAAATTTTGGATTTAACGCCTTTTTGTGAACATATGTCTTATCCTGTGGGGGATCTCTTGTTTTTAATTGAATTTTTTATACTGTTTTAGTTATTTCTATACTCTTTTGGCATGATCTGTTTCTATCAACAGAGGATGGCATACCTTGCTTGAGTCGTAATTGTATTCTTGTTTTTCTTGAGGTCATTGCATTGCGCGAATCCTGTACCTAATCGGTGGAATTGGCACATATATTGTGAATACCCTGGAATCGGAAAAAACAGCTACCGGCACTGGATGATTGATTTATGAAGCATTATGCGTCGAGCGACCATAAAGTTGGATGAATGTCGCAACATTATGGATTTCATCAAGTGATCAAAGAATGAAAGACTTACTAAGGAATGACCTACAATCAAGTCTAGTGTTATCCCATGTACTGGACATTGTTCTGGATGTGGGATCATGTGTGGTTATTCATGATTCTTTCAATTATAGGTGCATGGGTTTTGCCTAGCCCCATGATCAATCTGGCCCCTGTTTGTAATCTCCCCCTGGTAGGTGAAGGATTAAGGGTTGTGGTGATACATTAGGTACATCTCAGTAAACAGCGGCAACAGTGGCCTTAGATTTAGTGAAGTGGGGCATTTAGTACGGGTGGTTGGTCATGAGTAGGCAATTATATAGGGTTGTATAATATATGTAAGGGGATATCACTAATAGATAATGGATATGGGAGGTAACCTATTGTAAGGTGGCTGGTTTTTGTGCAGTTTGGGGATGTAAAATTACATGTATTTGGCTTGGGGCTATGATAAGCATGTAAGGAATATGTAAATTGTTGTTTGTGTGTAGCTGCAAATGGCCTGCTAATGTAAATAACCCCGAGAGCACACACAACCTGTGTGCATTTTTGCTACCGTAAAACTATCATTATAATATGCATACAGCCCATTATTTTAGGTATTAAGCAGCCTCTGTATCCGGTTTCTGGATAATATGTTTATGAGATCAGATAGTAATAAGACCTGCGAATGATTGGCCTCGATCGTAGTATTCTTCCTTTACTCTATGAACACATGTGGTGGTGACTGCTGCTTGGTGAGCCACGCTGAGCGCGGCTGGTATCCGGGAGGAGATTTCCTTACCTCTCAGTACGGCCATAACAAGCGGGCCGCGCGCATGCTCGGTAGCCTTGGCATCGCGTTGCCATGGTGGCCGGGCCTGCTCGCGTCCCGCCCCAGGCCGGAAGTGAGGTGAGGCAACTTCCGGAGTCTCCTCCGACTGGAACCAGGCCGCGCCGATGATAGCGTGGAGCCGGATATGCGATTATGCACCATATGTGCTCAATTTTAACAGAATATAAAAGGTGAGAGCTCAGCAGGGTGTGCATTAGCCTCCTGAGGAAGCCCTAGGCGGTGAAACGCGTCGAGGCGTGGTGGGTGGAGAGCAAGCTACTCTGGTCAGGTCTGTACTCGATTGTTTGATATTACTAGTTGTGCAGTAAAAATATCGCTGTTAGCGAGGTGTGCTACTGAAGGTAGCTTACATGGGATATTGGTAGGTGGGGAATGACCCCTATGCATTAAGGCATGGTTTAATATCAGGCTTTGCACATTAGGTATGTCTGTAAGCTCACTAAATAGCTCATGGTGGAATTTGGAGGGACTGGTAGATGGTTAAGGCAGTTAGTATACTGGGTGAGATTATTGTTACCAGACAGCCCATTTTCTGTAGCCATTACCTGTATATCCCTCTGTGAGAATAGATTGTTATTTGTGTGCTGTTAAAACAAGCAATTGGGATGCAATTGGTGGCCATGAATCTGGGTAGACACAGCCTCTTATGATTTATTATTAGAGGCCTGTTCTTGTTATTTTGATTGGTAAAATCTGCAGGGAGGTATAGAGGCTTGGCTTAGCACTAATTGCACCCCATTATGAGTATATGTGAGTGCACTCAATAGTCCATGGAGGAATTGTGAGGGGTTAACAGATATTTAGGACATTCATGCACTAGGTGAGATTTTTGATCTTAAATCGATCTATCTGTAGCCTCTAGCTTTCATAGCCCTATGGATGAGTGAATTGTATACCTGATAATATCAAGGTCAATTAGGGAAGAACATAAAGGTTGTGAATTTGTGATTGACCAATACAGGCATATATAACCATTTATGACCTACTACGAGAAGTTTTTCTAGGTATTGCCCCTATGTGGCCTTTATGGTTGCGCATCACGCTATGGTGTTATCTGCAAGTTTAAGAAATTGTGTAATTAGGAAATGGAGTACTTATTGAAGACCTGGTAGATTTGTTTCTGATCCCCAACCCACCTTTCCTCCAATTTGGGGGAGTTATATTTGTACACTTGCTACCCTGTAGTGCCATTAAGTCCAAAAATGTGTGTTTTTTATTATATGTAATAAAGTTTATTTTTATGGAAGTTTTGCATCAAATATATATTCTTGGTTCAAGGATATAAGTGGTTGTATCAGTTCATAGGATGCGTCTTTTGAGCACTTTTGTGACACAAAATGTGGAAAGTGTGGTTATACTGTCTCAATGTATACCTATTTATAAGATGGTTATATCTCTGATTCATTATCTGTATTGTTATACATCTCGCAGTGGCAAAATTCACGGCTTATGCGGACAATAATCCGTTGACCCATCTGGACACGGCCAAACTGGGCGCTCTGGAACAGCGATGGGTGGCCCTGGATTGGGTCTCATTGTTATTGTCCTTGGTGTTTTTTAATATGTCTGCACTGTGTTGTATTTTGCATGTGTGTTTTTAAACTTTTTGATACACAAATAAAAATTGTATTATAATCTAATTCTGGAGTGAGTGCCTTTTGGTCAAGCGCTTTTCTTGTGATTGATATAGTTGGTTTTGCTTGACAGGTGCAACCCCCCTCCCCCCTATTACTGATAAATGTACCGTATAAACTATGGCTGTGCAGTTCTAATTGTTTTTTCTTGAGGAACATGAAGGAAGCAGGGGTCATTCGGGATAGTTGTAGTCTCTGGGCAGCCCCACTGGTGCTGGTGAAGAAGGATGGCACCATGAGAATGTGTGTGGATTACCGGAAGATCAACCAGATCACGCATAAAGATGCCTATCCTCTCCCCCGTATCGAAGAGTTGCTGGCTGCGCTGAGAACTGCTAACTTCTTTTCTACCCTTGACCTTACCAGCGGACACTGGCAGGTGGCGGTCGCACCAGAGGACCGTGAGAAGACTGCATTCGCCACTCCCATGGGACTCTGCGAATTTAACACCATGCCGTTCGGGCTGTGCAATGCCCCTGGAACCTTCCAACGGCTCATGGAGTGTTGCCTGGGACATCTCAATTTCTAAACGGTCCTGCTGTACCTAGATGATGTGATCGTGTACTCCCAGACATACAAGGCCGACCTGGAACATCTGGCTGAAGTGTTCGCGTCTCTAGTCAAGTATGGGATGAAACTGAAGCCCTCCAAGTGCCACCTACTGAAGCCTAGGGTACAGTACCTCGGACACGTGGTGAGCGCAGAAGGTGTCGCCCCAGATCCCGAGAAGATCACTGCTATCCAGCACTGGCCGAGACCGACCACAGTGAGAGAGGTGAGACAGTTCCTGGGCCTAGTGGGCTACTACCGTCACTTCATCAAGGGGTACACGAAGATGGCCGACCCCATGCAAGACCTCCTCGTGGGACAGACCAAGGGTGGCAGGTCCCCTGGATCTCCATTTGTGTGGGAGAAGAAGCATGAGGAGTCCTTTCACCAGCTGAAGACGGCCTTGACGGGAGAGGAGATCCTGGCGTACCCCCGACTACAGCCTCCCGTTCGTCCTCTACACCGATGTCAGCAATGTGGGCTTGGGAGCAGTCCTCTCCCAGGTCCAGGACGGGCGAGAAAAGGTGATCGCCTATGCCAGCAGAAAACTCTGGCCCACGGAAAGGAACCCCGAAAATTACAGCTCCTTCAAGCTTGAGTTCCTAGCCCTGGTGTGGGCAATCACCGAGAGGTTCCGACATTATCTCGCAGTGGCAAAATTCACGGCTTATGCGGACAATAATCCGTTGACCCATCTGGACACGGCCAAACTGGGCGCTCTGGAACAGCGATGGGTGGCCAGGCTGTCTAATTATGACTTCACTATCAAATACAGAGCCGGCCGCAAGAACACCAACGCGGATGCGTTGTCCCGGATACCCCACCTGCCGGATGGGGGGTCGGAAGACGATGACCTTGAAGAAATTGAGCTGCCTGCGTTCCATCGGCCACTGGTCGAAAAATTACATGTCAAACAACAACAGGCGAACCTGGACCTGCTACCCAGTCAGGGATGGCGAGAAGCCAAAGACCAAGTGCCTGCCGTCCAATTTGTCAAGACCATGATTGAACAAGGCTCCATCGGAATGGATCCGGCAGCGCCCCCTGAGGCCCAGCGGCTGTGGAAAGAACGAGTTCGGCTGTACCTGCACGAGGGGAAGCTGTATCGAGGGCTGATCAACCCGAAGACTCACGAGAAAGTTCGTCAGCTGGTGGTCCCTCAGGCCAGCGTGCCCAAAGTCCTACGGGCATATCACGATGGCGCCGGGCATTTCGGTTGGAAAAAGCTGGAGATGTTGCTGAGAGAGCGGTTCTATTGGAGTGGGATGCGAGAATCTGTGGGGGCTTGGTGCAGAGAGTGCGGCCCCTGTGCGCTGAGAAGGAAGGATGAAGTCAGCCAAAGAGCCCCTCTACAGCCGATCATCACCCATCAACCGCTGGAGTTGGTTGCCTTTGACCACGTCAAGCTTACACCCAGCCGGAATAGATATGCCTACGCCTTGACCATCGTGGACCACTACTCCAGGTTCATGGTGGTTGTTCCAGTCAAGGATTTGACCGGCCATACCGCAGCCAGGGCCTTCCAGGCCTACTTCTGTCGACCGCACGGATACCCGGAGAGGGTACTTACGGACCAGGGTTCAGCCTTTGAAGCAGAGGTGTTTCAAGAATTCTGCCAATTGTACGGTTGTAAGAAGATCAGGACCACGCCATATCACGCCCAAACTAATGGGATGTGCGAAAAGATGAACCATCTGGTCCTGGACCTCCTCAAGGTGATACCGTTGGAAGAGCGGAATCTTTTTCCAGAAAAGCTGCCCGACCTGGTCGACATGTACAACAACATCCCCAGTAGTTTTACCAAATGCACCCCAGCATATCTGATGAGAGCCCAACCGGGCCGGTTGCCGGTGGACCTGGAAATGGGCTTGGAAGCTACTGAGGCCCTCCCTTCGACTACTGGCTGGGATACTCTGCGGCAAATCCAATACTGACAAGTCCAGGAGTATGTGGAGAAGAATCTCTGTCAGAGCCGAGAGAAACAAGGGCAACGCTTCAATAAGCGAGCGTCAGCCGTCCCCTTTGAGCCGGGAGATGTCATGCTGAAGCGGAAGAGACGGACCCATAAGCTGGATGACCAGTGGGAAAGGACCCCGTATGTCATACAGCCCACTGAATGGGAGAATGAGAAGGCTTATCTGATCAGTCGCGACCAGGGGAGGACTGCCACTACGGTTTCCAGGGACCACCTGAAGAAATGTCCTTACCCCTTGAGAGTGACAAACGAAGTTCCGGTTCCTACGCCGTGCGGGGAAAAGGAGGAGGTGATCCACACAGTGATGGGTGATTTTCCAGCAGACTGGTCTATGCAAAACTGTGCGGTGATTGTTCAGGTGATAATGTTCCCACAACACGTGGAAGAAATGGAGACTGAAACACCCACCAGTGAGCCACTCGAACAAGCGCCCAGGGATGCACCTATACCCCCTCCCCTTGGGTCTCCACTTGCCATACCTGCCATAAGGGAAGAGGAACTGACTGTCTCCTCTGTCCCCTTGCCCTCCACTGATGACATTGGGCCCAGAAGGTCCACACGCCCCAACCTAGGTCGGCCCCCACTTAGGTACAGGGAAACTACCATCTAGGGGTGTCGTATGTTAATTGTGTAAATAGCTGAATGAACAAACACAAATCAAACCGAGTTTTTCACCTGATTGTCTACAGTGATTATCCCGGCCGTTGCCAGCAAGTTGTCCCCGGAGGGACCCTATGTGTTTTACCGCCCACATGAGAAACTGCTCATGAACATGGCCGAGAACTGGCAGGCCACCCACGAACTTGTGGGTTTCTAAATAGTTTGGTGGGCTGGTTTCCGTCCGTGCCGCCTCCGGAGAGGCAGATTGGAGGAAGTGCCCGCAGGAGAGCAGGCTGGGGCTCGGCCACCACCAGGACCGGTGGCCATCCTCCGGGGGTCAGGGGTCCCCCTGGATGTGGGGTCCCCTGAAGTGGCAGCTGGGTGTGAGACACCGTACCCGTTCCCGCTCGGGTAACCTGGACCTGGACTGGGGTAAAGGGGTGCTGCTCGTTTCTTAGGGGAAGCATCAAGGTTTAGGTTATTTGGGTGGGAGAGCGGATGACCACGAACCCATCCGTTTTAATAAAAATGTTTACTGTTTGAAACGTTAAAGCACTGTACCTCCCGTAAGGGAAGATTTGAAAGCATACTTACATTGAATGTTTAAATGTTCATTTATCTTTTGCAGTTTGAAAAATAAAACCGGTGATGGACGGGCAGCCCGCGGACGGTCTGCATTTTACCAAGGGGGAGTGTGACGCCCTGGACTAGCCAGGTAGTCACATACACACCAACATACACACCCCCCACCCTAGACAGTTACAACAGTCAATCAAAAACCCTTGTTGCCTCCCTCCAGGGCCTGATGTCCACACCAGATGGGGCGGAGCCAGGCGGTTGGCCCCACCCACCGAGGAGTTCACAGGCCTGGAGGCGGGAAAAGTGTCAGATCAGTTTTGGAGGTGAAAGTGAGAGCCCAGGCACTGACAGCAAGGTTGGCAGACGGTGGTGGCCGTCAGCAGGAGTTGGTGGAACTCTGCGAAGCCGTAAGGACCAGGGTCGGGCGTTGGCCCGCCGGTACCGAACCGGGGAGCGGAGTGAAGCTAAGCACACAGGCAGGGCCATCGGACCCCGACCAGGCTTGGAGCCGCCGTCAATAGTCAAATCAGAGTGTGACAGGAACCCCAGGGGTTCCCCAACAACCAAGTCCCGACAGAAGGCAACAGCCCACACCGTGAGGATATACAGCCACCGCCACAGGCTAGAGATCCAAGGGCCAGCGCCTGCGGGCAAAACGGGCTCCTACGGCACCTATACGCCGGGGAGCGGACTACCGGTGGGCAACCACAGGAGTCAGAACATTTCTAACAGGTGCAGGGAAAGACAGCCACCATCAGCCGTCCGGGGAGAGCACAACAACAACACTGCAGCCGGCTGCGGGACCCGTCCATCCGGCCGTTTTGGTTTACCAGCGACTCTGTCAGTGATTGTCTGAGTGAGTATACCAGTGCCGTCTGGCACCGCGCAGCGCAGTCCCTGCACCCCAGCCATCCAGCCTCCCCATTACACCACCGGGCCCCGGGATCACCAACCCCCTACCCACGGAGGGGACAACATCCCAGCTGCACCCTACCATCTCTCCCGGGAATCCCGTTACCAGCAGCGGTGGTGCCATCATCACCACGTCCCGTGGGTGGCGTCACGGACAATCTCCCTAAACATACCACCCCTTTTCACTCACGGGCGAGGAGCGCTGCTCGAGTCCCCGGGTCCGGCCCACCGCTTGAGCCACCGAGCAGCAGCAGAAGCCCCGGACCCAAGCGTGGCGAGCACTGCCCCTCCGCCCGCGACACTTTCTTAGCCGAAAAAACACTGCATTCAAAATGCCTGGGTTTTTTTTCGTATTCTCACATTATTTTTGGCAGCCCATATCAGGTGCGTATTAGTGTACATGTTCTCTGCCTACAGTATATGTTACATAAAGTTAGTTTTATTCACCAATAATGCTTTGAAATACATTGTTGTGCATTTATTGCAACATTTTTCAATTTCTCTTTGCATTCTATTGCTGACAAAAGACTGGTACTGTTAAAAGCAGCTTTTAATTTGCATTAAAATAGCTGAAGAAAAAAACTTCAAAAATGTAGTGTGTAAGCATAACCTAAAAGGGAACCTGTCATCAGGATTTACTCCTAGAAGGTGTTAGGATTGGAACTAGTGATAGGCGGACCCGGACTGTAAAAGTCTGGATCCGTGTGGTTTAAAAAAAATCCGAGTTCTAGACCCGAGCCCTGAATATTTAGGGAATTCCGGCTAATGATCCGGCTCTGGCAACTCTAGAAATAAAAAAATAAATAAAGGAAAAATAAAGTAAATAAGAATGAAGCAAGCGGGCTTTATTTATCGAGGCTCTGGCGTGGCTGAAACTGCTTCCTGGCAGTTCATTCACTTCCAGGGCCGCTCATTATTGCTCATCCATATGCACTACTTTCCCTGCCCACTGGCGTCTGTGATTGATTGCAGTCAGATGCGCCCCCACGCTGAGTGACAGTGCGCCTGACTCTTCCAATCACAGACCCAGTCTGTGGGTCTATAGCATACAGTAAAAATAAATAAAATGGCATAGGGTCCCCCCATATTATGATACCCAGCACAGATAAACCCTTGACTACAGGCTGTAGCCCTCAGCCAGCCGCTTATCTTGGCTGCGTATCAAAATAGGAAGAACTGCATACTGCTTTTTTTAATTATTTAAAGAAATAATTAAAAAAAAAGCGTGTGGCCCCCCAATTTTCATACCCAGCTATATATAATAATGCGTGACAGATAGGGGCTGGTATTCTCAGGCTGGGGACACCCATTCTTATTGAGCCCCCAGCCTAAAAATAGCAGCCTGCAGCTGCACAGAATTGTTGTGTCCATTAGATGCGACAATCTCAGCACTTTACCCAGCTCTTCTAATTGCACTGGTGTGGTGGCAATTGGAGTAAAAAGGGGTTAATGTCAGCTCACAATGGCCACTAAGCCCTAGATTAGTAATGGGAAGGGTCTATGAGATCTCCCATTACTAATCTGTAAGTTAAATTAAATAAACACAAACACCGAGAAAATCATAATTTATTTGAAAAAAAAAAAAGAAAATACATAAATTCACCCTTATTCATCACTTTCTGAACACCCAAAACACCCTGCAGGTCCGACATAATCCACACGAGGTTCCACGACGATTCCAGCTCTGCTATATCTGATGTCACCATGTGTGATCATGGAACATTCAGGCAGAGACTGGACTTCAGGCAGAGACTGAGCCACAATAATGAGCAGTGACGTCACTCAGGTAAGTTGCGGGCACAGCTGGATGTTCCCACGGCCCTTCACCTGTGACCACAGATAACCTGACCTCAGAAATGTCAGTGACTTCACCTCAGGTAGAGTCACTGAGTTTAATGAAGTACCCTGAGGTTAAGTAACCCGCAGTCCTAGGTGGAGTGATGTGAGAACCTCCAGCTGTGCACTAAATTTACCTGAGTGACATCACCGTTGATAACCTCCTGCTGATAAAATAGTGATTTTATGAAAACTACAGCAAGCAGCTCAGTAGGTGACACACTGCTAGAATCAGAGTGTTGGGCACTACATTATACTTTTCTCAGATTAAACTAAGAAAAATCTAGTGACAGATTCCTTTTAATAGTGTTAGGTTTTTTGCATTCTGTATTCTGAAGTGCCTATTGCAGGATTTACTGACAAAATGTTTCATACATGCCACAGATCTGTTATACTACATATATATACTTTCTAATGGATGCCTCTTTATGGAATTATGATGTTTGTTGCACTATTTCATGCATTGAATAGATGGAAACCCCAATGTATGCTGATTAACAAATCAGTTTAAAAGCAATCAGTCACCAAGTTTTTGCTATTTAATCTAAGGGCAGTATAAAATAGGGTCAGAGATTCCAGCAATTTGTCACTTACTGGGCTGCTTGCAGTTTCAATAAAATCAGTATTTTATCAGTAAAAGATTATCATTAGAGGACTAGTTGTCTTGTGGCATGTAGTCCTAATGTTCTGTACAACTCCGCCACTGATTAGCAGTTTGCCAATCGGTGGAATAGGCGGGATTATACAGAGCTCAGAGCACTGGTAGATCTGCAGCAGAAAAAACTGTGATTTTATCAAAACTGCACCAAGGAGCCGAGTAAGTGACGCATCACTGAAATCATGGTCTCTAGCCCTACATTATGCTGCTCTCAGATTACATAGCAAAAACCTTGTGACAAATTCCCTTTAACATATGCACATGCAGTAAATGTATATGGCGGCATTAAAATTTTATTTTTCTACATGTAACCATTTATTAAGATGCTTATAAATTATATTGCTAATGATCTAAAAACATTCTACGAACAGTAGTTGTCTTGTTTAACTAAAATTACCCCGGCTTCTCTTTTTAGCTTGATGGAGCAGCTTCCAGAAGCAAATCTTATTTTGTTGCAGCATGTGTTTGCTGTACTGAATCATATAGAAAAGAGCTCTGATGAGAATCAGATGACAGCTTCCAACCTTGCTCTTTGCATAGCTCCAAATATGTTATGGCTGCCATCAGTCAGCGATCCAGAGGAGGAGAGCAAGTCAACAAAAAAGGTAAAGGCAGAACACAGGTACATGTAATGTAATACTCCAGTAAGGAGATATCAAGCTTAGTAAATGGCAGTTTCCCGTAGAAATTCAGACGGGCTTTCTGATAAATTACACAGGTCTGCAAGGGTAAAATTATTTGAAAAGTAAGAGGTGATTTCTATAGATTTTTGATCTCTGAACTCAAGTAAAGATATTGAAAAAATTCCATCATGTACAGATACATCCAACTGTATGTATCTGTCGCGGGCGGAGGAGGGGACGCTGCGCTCTCCCACTGCTCAGGTCCGGCTGCCGCTGCTGCTGCGGCCTGCTGCTGCTCGGTGGCTCGAGCGATGGGCCGGATCCCGGGGACTCGAGCGGCGCTCCTCGCCCGTGAGTGAAAGGGGTTTGGTTGTTGGGATAGTTTATTGTCCGTGACGCCACCCACGGCTGTGGTGATTGTGTGGGCACCACCGCTGCTCTGTCTGGGGATCCCGGGAGTGGTGATATGGAGCAGCTAGATGTTGGTTTACCCCTCCGTGGGTAGGGGTTTTGGTAGTCCCGGGGCCCGATGACGGGGAGGTCAGGATGGTGGACAGGCGGGTTATGGGGCCTGTGGAGGTGCAGGGACGCAGGGGCAGCGCTGTGCCGCACGGCACGAAGGTACTCACTCAGCCAAGGATGATGACACAGTTCACGGTAAACAAACGGCTGGTTGGACGGGTCCCTCGGACGGCTACGGTGCTGATGTTCCCTGCAGTTAGTGGTGACGGTCACTTCCCTGCACCTAAGTACGGTTCTTTGGTAGCGATGGATTCCCACCGGTAACCCGCTCCCCAGCTTGGATATGAGCCGGAGGAGCCCATCTCTTGCCCGCAGGCGCTGGCCCTGGGAAACTGGTGCCTTGGCGGTGGCGGTGTCTCCCCTTCACGGTCGGACTGTTGCCTTCAATCGGGACTTTGCTGCTGGGAGACCCGGAGGTCCCGTTCACTGACGGATTTGGCAAATTATGGCGACTCCTAGCCTTGCCGGGATCCGAAAGGCCCCTGCCAATGGTGCTGGCTTCTCTTTGTATACCGCTCCGGTACCGCCGGGCCACCACCCGTCTACGGTCCTTTCGGCAACCTCCGATCAGCCTCTCCTGCAGACGGTCACCGCCGTCTGTCAACCTTGCTGTCTCAGTCCGGGGCACACACCCGAACCAACTTCAGGCTTTTCAACTGTCACTTTCTCTGTCACTAGTCTCACTGTCCTCCTTCTCCTTCCTCTCACTCTGAACTCTCCAACTGCACTGATCTGCCTGGTTTTCCCGCCTCCAGGGCTGTGAACTCCTCGGTGGGCGGAGCCAACCACCTGGCCCACCCCCTGGTGTGAACATCAGCCCCTGGAGGAAGGCAACAAGGATTTGTGTTCTGACCTTGGTGTTCCTGCAGGGAATGTGGGGTGCGTGTGGTGTTGTGACCTGTGACCCCTGGCTTGCCCAGGGCGTCACATATCACATACAGTTGGATATTGATTAAAAGGGCCACTTAATATGGTGGTTATGGTGGTCTCCTAAAAAGAGCCACTCCTTGGCTAGGTCCTTCCCGGAGGGATATCTGGCTAGTTTCTGTGTCGAGACTCCTAACAGAGGCTCCACGGACTTTTTTGACAAACAAAACTGTAGGAAGGTATTTGTTGGTCTGGGTATTCGGAAACTCATGATGGACCACGTTTGAAACAAAAATGAAAGCTGTTGTGAAACGGGCTTGGGATTCGTGAAGAAATTGCTAAGCAACAACAAAGATCCAAAATTGAAGTCCATGTTGTAGAAAACATGGTGAAACATTTCCAAGCCTTGGGTTGGCTGATGTATTTGAAGTTACATTTTTTATATTTGCATTTGGACGACTTTCCTGAAAATCTTGCTGCTGTTAGGGAAGAGAAAGGAGAAAGATTTCATCAGGACCTCAAGAAGATGCAACGACGATACCAAGGTAGATGGAACGTTACCATGATGGGGGACGACTGCTGGAAGGTTCACAGAGAAGATCTGTAGCCTTCTATAAGAGAAAAGGAAAAGGCACAAGAATTAATTTCCAATAAAGTTGCAGAATTAATGTTCAATAAATCTGTGTGTGTATGTGCATATATATATAGGAGTCCATCCATACAAACGTGAACAACAACAAGGCAGAGTCCAGCAATAACGTGAGCAATCCAGGATGCTGTTAAAAAATTTTTTCCTTCTTTTTATTCATAAATTCATTAAAATATAATGGTCCAAGCAATTCAGAACAGCATTATCGCAGGAAAATAGCGCAGATAGGACTACGCGTTTCAGCGGTAAAATCCGCCTTCTTCACGGTCCAGAATCTGATCTGCTTTCCAAACATAGAACCTTATATACATCTCACTCCCATCAGGGTAATTACAAACATGTGTGAGAGATTTAAAAACATAAGCTAGAAAAGCAAATCAAACATGTAAGCTATCCGCATATTAATCAATATACAGCATGCATAGGAGTTATAAGGAAAGGATTCAACATTTTGGAGAAAAATACAATCAGAAAATCCAATAACCTGACCATAAAACTATTTTTAAAGTGATACAAAAAGCCTAGCACAGTAGTAATAGCCAGCAACATATAATTATTTTACACTATTGTTGATATCAATAGATTTGCACGCAATTTGACCCTTAAAGTTCATTATAATGAGGATAATATTCATGTGTATAATGATTTATCATCTACCAGTGTATCATTGGATAATAATTGTATTCATTTTAGTGAACAGGTCTCCAATCTAAGACAACTAGAGGGGGAGACAGAGCTGGAGCATAGGGTGAATTTAAATGATAGGTTTCAGACTCGTAATCCTATATTTTACCCAGTAAAATCGAGACCTCCTTTCCTTGATTTTTTTCAAGAAACAATTGAAAGTGAGCTGGTGTCTCTTTATAACCAGGTGGAACATCAAGAGGTTAAATTCAATCTGAGTACTTCTGAACATAGGGCAATTAACCCCTTCAGCCCCCGGGCACTTTCCGTTTTTGCGTTTTTGTTTTTTGCTCCCCTTCTTCCGAGAGGCATAACTTTTTTATTTTTCCATCAATCTTGCCATATGAGGGCTTGTTTTTTGCGGGACGAGTTGTACTTTTAAATGAAACCATAAGTTTTACCATATAGTGTACTGGAAAACGGCAAAAAAATTCCAAGTGCGGAAAAATTGCAAAAAAAGTGGGATTGTACAATAGTTTTTGGGATATTTTATTCACCGTGTTCACTATATGGTAAAACTGATGTGTGGGTATGATGCCTCAGGTCGGTGCGAGTTTGTAGACACCAAACATGTATAGGTTTACTTGTATCTAAGGGGTTAAAAAAAATTCACAAGCTTGTCCAAAAAACGTGGCGCACGTTTTGCGCCATTTTCCAAAACCCGTAGCGTTCTCATTTTTCAGGATCTGAGGCTCAGTGATAGCTTATTTTTTGCGTCTCGACCTGACGTTCTTAATGGTACCATTTTTGCGCAGATGCTACGTTTTGATCGCCTGTTATTGCATTTTGCGCAAAATTTGCGGCGTCCAAAAAACGTAATTTTGGCGTTTGGAATTTTTTTGCCGCTACGCCGTTTACTGATCAGATTCATTGATTTTATATTTTGATAGATCGGGCATTTCTGAACGTGGCGATACCAAATATGTGTGTATTTTTTATTTTTTTAACCCTTTAATTTTCAATGGGGTGAAAGGGGGGTGATTTGAACTTTTAGGTTTTTTTATTTTTTTTTTATTTTTTAAAACTTTTTTTTTTACTTTTTTTTTTTATTTTACTAGTCCCCCTAGGGGGCTATTGCGATCAGCAATCCGATCGCTCTGCACTATCTGCAGATCTCAGCTACAGAGCTGAGAACTGCAGATTTGCTGCTTCACTTTCAATGCCGGCTGTATTCCGGCATTTAGAGGAAGTGACTCATGTTAGCTACAGGCGTCATCACATGACCCTGTGCTACCATGGCAACCGCCGAAAGTCACGTGATCATGTCACGTGACTTCCGGTGGGGGCGGGGTAAGTCACTGTCATGGCGGCGCCCATATACATATCGCTGCCAAGACTTTGGCAGCGAAATGTAAGGGGTTAATGGCCGCGGGTGGAAGCGATTCCACCCGCGGCTAGCAGGCACACATATCAGCTGTTGATAACAGCTGATATGTGCGCCGATCGCCGCCGCCTACCGGCGGCAGGGGGCGGGGCTTACCGGCACACGATCCATGACGTATCTAGTACGTCATGGGTCGTTAAGGGGTTAATGAGCTGAGAGCAAACAGCGATCTCCTTATTGTCCAGGCGGACAAGGGGGGCGCTGTTGTAGCTCTCAATGCTGGTAGTGGTCATGAGGTATCAACAAACTTCTTGGACCTAAAATTGACCGCAGATTTGGATAGCAATAAGGTCTTGATATCTCCCTATAAAAAACCTACTGCATGCAATAGTGCATGCAATAGTATTTTAATGGCTTCCTCTAGTCATCCCAAACATGTCATTCAGAATATTCCTGTGGGGGAGCTCATTAGACTAAAAAGGAATACCACATCTAGTGATAGATTGGAGGAAGAAATTGAAATAACTTGTAACAATCTAAAAAAAAAGGGGGTATCCCAATTGGTCTTTGGAGAGAGCCAAGAAAAAAATAGCAGGCATTGATAGGGTTAAGCTGTTGGATTCTACTAAGAAAAAAAGACAGTTTGACTCCAAAAAATCTGGGGTAGTTTTCAGCACCAACTATAGTCCTCAGTTTAATTCTATTGTCAAAATTATCCGAAAATATCTTCCGTTATTATCTCAGAATGATATTTTGAAAAACATTGTGGAAAATAATGATATTGCCTTTGTGGCAAAAAGAACTCCAACCTTAGCTACATTATTATCACCTAGCATGTTCAAAGATCCAGACAAAATCTCCCCTAGCAACTGGTTAAAAACAATAGGATTTTTTAAATGCGGTGCCAATATTTGTAAGTGCTGCGGTTTTGCTAATAAGTCTAAAATATTTACATCTATTTCCAATGAAAAACAGTTTAATGTTCGTTCTTTTATAAACTGTAATACGGAGAATGTAGTTTATTTAATTAATTGCAATATATGCCGCATGCAATATGTAGGCTGCACGATGAACCCCCTTAAAACCAGAATCCGCAAACATCTTTCAGATGCTAGCAATTTGCCAATGGTTGGTGCATCAGTAGTATCCCGACATTTTTCAAAAAAACATAATGGGGATTTACGCGGTTTTTCTTTTATGGGCATAGAGCATGTGAAAAAACCATTGAGAGGGGGAGATTTTCATAAAAAAGTGCTTGCAAGAGAGAGTAGGTGGATATTTGAGCTGGGGACCCGCATGCCACAGGGCTTTAACAATCGTATGGATATCATTATGCACTATTGATACATTGTTGCATTATATGTTGCTGGCTATTACTACTGTGTTAGGCTTTTTGTATCACTTTAAAAATAATTTTATGGTCAGGTTATTGGATTTTCTGATTGTATTTTTCTCCAAAATGTTGAATCCTTTCCTTATAACTCTTATGCATGCTGTATATTGATTAATATGCGGATAGCTTACATGTTTGATTTGCTTTTCTAGCTTATGTTTTTAAATCTCTCACACATGTTTGTAATTACCCTGATGGGAGTGAGATGTATATAAGGTTCTATGTTTGGAAAGCAGATCAGATTCTGGACCGTGAAGAAGGTGGATTTTACCGCTGAAACGCGTAGTCCTATCTGCGCTATTTTCCTGCGATAATGCTGTTCTGAATTTCTTGGACCATTATATTTTAATGAATTTATGAATAAAAAGAAGGAAAAAAAATTTTAACAGCATCCTGGATTGCTCACGTTATTGCTGGACTCTGCCTTGTTGTTGTTCACATTTGTATCGATGGACTCCTACGTCCTGATCCGGGCACAACGGAGTTAACCAGGTCAGCTGAGGATCCAGGTGATTCACAGGAGTGAGCTGGTCTACATTGTTGGACTCATACATTGGATGCTCGCCCTGTCCCCGCCCCCACGCACGCATTCCCCGAACCCACACGGAGACTGCTGCAGCACCGGAAGCCCACACCGCAAGACAAAGTGGAGAAAATCCACTAGCTTACCCCGCCTCCTGACACACGTGTGCCGGAGCCGGCGTAGGCTGGCATCCATAGTACACATCGGGTAACTATAGAAACCGCTTTCCTTAGTTACCCGATGTGTAACATGGTTACTAGCTTAACCCGGCTCCCGGCACACATCAGCACTGTCGCTTACCTTTTCTCCACTTTGTCGGATCCGGCGCGCTCCCGTACACTGTGTACACTACAGTTGCCGCGCGACAAGCTCCGATCACGTGTTGTCATGTGACCAGGAAGTTGCAGCGCAGCCACTGTCCTGTACACAGTGTACGGCTGCCTTCAGACGTCCATGTTACACATAGCACACATGTATGTATATATATACACACACACACACACACATGGATACACCGACGCATACACACATAGCACACATGCATGTATACACACACTGAGCACATATACACACATAGCAGACACACATAGATACACCGAGCGCATACACACATAGCGCACATGCATGTATACACACACACACAGCAGACGCACAAGGATACACCGACTGCATATACACATAGCGCACATACATGTATACACACACACATACTATGCTGTACACTCACCCAGTGATGCGGTCCCCGGCACTGAAGTCCCCAGCGCTGTTCCTGCTTCCAGCTCCTCAGGGCACTGAATATTCAGTGACTATAATGAGTGGCGATAAGGAGCGGGAGGCAGCAGAGCCGGAGACAGCATCTCTGGAGAGAAGTAAATATAGAAAATATTTTTATTAAAAAGACCCATATTTTCTCTGGTATGTTTTACATTGATGTCGCACGGATCACATCAGTGTGCGATCCGTGTGACATCCGTGCTGCCGAAGATACCTGCGTGTGTGCGTGCGGGGTCATGAAAAGTCACACGGTCCGTGTGCAAACATGGACGTGTGAGGCACATCATAGAATAACATGGGTACGTGTGACATCCGTGTTACAAAACGCATGTCACACGTACCTAAAACCGGATGTGTGAAACCACTAGCTTACCCCGGCTCCCGGCACACGTGTGCCTGAGCCGGCGTAGGCTGGTAACCATGGTACACATTGGGTAAATATAGAAACCGCTTTGCTTAGTTACCCAATGTGTACCATGGTTACTAGCTTACCCCGGCTCCCTGCCCATTCAGATCGTTGTTCTCCCACTGTCAAACACGCCGATGCGTGCTGCACAGCAGGAGACCAACGAGCAAAAAATGAACCATCATTATTCAAGACTTGCTGATTATATTATTATTCAATCTGCTAACCTACATACACATCCTAGACTACCCGATACGTTAGAATCGGGCCACCTTCTAGTATATAATATTGTGTACATTGTTGGCTACAATAAAGATTTTTCTTGTTCATTAGGCTTGTACGTAGTTACATGCGAGTTCTGTGCAAAATCCATACTTGAAATTTAAAATTAGTAGGGTTCTTTGTTTTTTAAATTGGGGCATAAAAAAATAGGAATCCGTCATTGTATTTGAAAAAAATTTCATAAACCCAAATAATTTTGCATACCTGTGTTACTATTCTGGGAAACTGAGATTTTCCAACAAAATGGATTGGGCCAAGATACAGTTAATTTACCTTATTTGCTTATCTATATATATAATTGCCTTATTCTGTCTGTCTGTCTGTCTGTCTTGCTCCAAAATTGTGTCATTACAGTGACAACTGTCGGATTGGCCGCTGGGCTTGGCCTGGCCCCGCCACCCCCACGGATTGGCCGCTCGCCTCGGCCTGGCCCCGCCCCCCGCATGGATTGGCCGCTCGCCCCGGCCCTCCGCATACGCTGACGCATCGCCCGCTCGGCCCCGCCCTCGGCACACGTTGGCACGCTCGGCCCCGCCCCCAGCGGACATAACCTTGCGATGCTGGGATCGTGACTGAGCCGGTGTACGCTGATAACCATGATACACATCGGGTAACTATAGGAAGCGCTTCCCTTAGTTACCCGATGTGTATCATGGTTACCAGCGTACATCGGCTCCCGGTACACATGTGCAGGGAGCCGGCATACGATGACGCCTCGCCCGCTCGGCATGTCGGATGGAGCACGATGGGCGGTGTGCAGCATGGGGGATGGAGCACGATGGGGGGTGCGCAGCATGGGAGATGGAGCACGATGGGGGTGTGCAGCATGGGAGATGTAGCACGATGGGGGGTGTGCAGCATAGAGGATGGAGCACGATGGGGGTGTACAGCATGGGGGATGGAGCACGATGGGAGGTTTGCAGCATGGGAGATGGAGCACGATGGGGGGTGCGCAGCATGGGGGATGGACCATGATGGGGGGTGCGCAGCATGGAGGATGGAGCATGATGGGGGTTCTGTAGCATGGAGGATGGAGCACGATGGGGGGTGTGCAGCATGTCGGATGGAACACGATGGGGGGTGTGCAGCATGGGGGATGGAGCACGATGGGGGGTGCGCAGCATGGGGGATGGAGCACGATGGGGGGTGCGCAGCATGGGGGATGAAGCACAATAGGGGGTGCGCAGCATGGGGGATGGAGCTCGATGGGGGGTGCGGAGCATGGGGGATGGAGCACGATGGGGGGTGCGCAGCATGGGGGATGGAGCTCGATGGGGGGTGCGCAGCATGGGGGATGAAGCACAATAGGGGGTGTGCAGCATGGGGGATGGAGCATGATGGGGGGTGCGCAGCATGGGGGATGGAGCAAGATGGGGGGTGCGCAGCATGGGGGATGAAGCACAATAGGGGGTGCGCAGCATGGGGGATGGAGCACGATGGGGGGTGCGCAGCATGGGGGATGAAGCACAATAGGGGGTGCGCAGCATGGGGGATGGAGCTCGATGGGGGGTGCGCAGCATGGGGGATGGAGCACGATGGGGGTGCGCAGCATGGGGGATGGAGCACGATGGGGGTGCACACTTCCCCCCCCAAAACACACACACACCGCCACACGCGCACCGCACAACACACCACACACACACTGGGAACCACAAACACTGCCCTACACAGACACCCATACACACACAGACAATGCCGCACACACACAACACCCAAACACCGCGACATACACAAATATACGCACATACCGCGCAACACACACACATTGCACAAAACATACCTCCCCCCAAAACACACACACGCACCCCACAGCCACACCCACACAAACCGCGCAACACACACAGCACCACACACACACAATGCTGCAGACACACAGCGCTCCACAAACAACGCAACACACACAACGCAACACACAAACAACACCGCTCTCACCCCCTCCACCCAGACAACACCCAGAACATTTACAGTGCCCTACACAAACGCTGGCAACTACACACAACAACATCTATATATATATAACAAAAATCATACATTGACTACACAAATTCTAGAATACCCGATGCGTTAGAATCGGGCCACCTTCTAGTATATTATATGCTTGAATGGGACATACCTGTCACAACTTATCTACAGCCCCAGTTTCGCTGGAACTGTCCCATGAACCAGAGTAAAAAAAAGGTGGTGTTCTGTCATCGTGGGAAAGCCCAACAAAAACTGTTTTTTCTTTTGGAAAGGCAGCCACAGATAGGAGCTTTCATTACTTTCCATATTCCCAGAAGCTGACCCTGGGCCATTACACTGGTGGGACAGTGAACGGCTTCTAATAAATCAAATGCTGGTCACAAATGTCTGTTATGTTTATTTATTATACTGCGATCCCAAAATCCTAATCATAGTAATGTTTCCCTCCATGATGGAAAGAAATGGAAAATATACTAGGAAGGTGAGGATGCTGGCTGATGGCCACTGAGCTGCACATGATATATTTAGCATGTCTGAACACTTTGTTCCGTTTTTAGTGGGTTTCCTCATTTTCTATACACACTTGACTAGTTAGAAAATAACAGTTTTTTTATATACCAAATCAATGGAAAAATTGTGCAAAAAAATGTCTTTGTTTATGGAGTTTTCCAGTAGTTTTTTCTTTTATTCAAATTGGGCCGATGGTGAAAAAATATCATAGAATGACCTAATGGACCAATGTCTCTCACACCACTGCTTGTGTCCCTCACTGGTTTCTACTTTTCCATTTAAAAAAAACAAACAAACCACTTGATTACTGTGTGACGCCTCTGAACTAATCGGGGTGTCACAGGGTACTGCACTCTTTATCTTTTGGTGCAGGACTCAACCCCCGTGGCTCTGGGATCCTAACTTTTGGTATTGCTCCATCAGCATGCAAATCCTAGTCACACCTCACACCAAACCCTGTCAGGCACACCAGTGGGTGGTCTAGCTGGAAAAGGGCCACCCCTTTCATGAACTATTATGTATAACCCTATCTGTGTGGAACTATACTAACTATATCTATCACACTGCTATTTTTTTCAGTCAATGGTCTGATTGTATTGGTCTTTATACAATTTTGTGATACCGCTAATGAGAGACCTCTAATGATGAAATATGGTGCCTTTTTTCTATATACACATACAGTATATTTATAAAACTCTTGTTGGCGCCACTTTTGATCACTATCTGGCCTCTCAGGTAACATTTTTCTTCTAAATCAATTAATTTTTGTCTTTAAAATAATCCTGACACACTGGCACAGCTGCCCTGATTGTGTCTGTGTGTATTGATTTTAACCTTCACTATTGCACTGTGTTCTTGATTCGCATTGTTAATAAAATATTTATATTTTTGTAATTTTTTGGCATTCAGTCTTTATTTAATATTCTACTGTAATTATGAACAGTCAGTTTGTAAAAATTAGTTCAGACTTCCTGTTCCTGTCCTGGCTGAGGTGGCAGCTTAGGGGAGAAGCTCCTGCCACCCCTCACAGAAACCGACTAAAAACAGACCCCCCGGACGAGCCACCAAACAGAGAGCAGCACAGGAGGTTACCTAAAGCAGACAGCTATGGAACGGTACCTCCTGAGAAGCTCTGGGAGCAGTGAATCAGCCTGGAGAAGCTTTGATATGGACAGAGGAGAAGACAAGATAATGGCGCCGAGCCTGATGGGGGAGGAGCCTGAACGCATGGTGAGAGACACAGAAAAGCAAACACAGAGCTGGAAGGGGAGAGATAAGGGAGATATGAGCGAGGAGACAGGAGATAAGGAAGATATGAGCGAGGAGTCACAGGAGGACACAGCAGGAGAGAGGTGGATGCAGGGGACTGATGATGGTGGATCGCAATGGGAGGATGAAGGAGATATGGAGGCAGAGGGGAGAGAAGATGCAGGCAAAGCAGGGCAGCTCAGAGACACAGCAGTGTTGGAGGATGAAACTGACAAACAGTACAGGGAGATTAATCCCACTCAGACTCACAGGAAGTCAAATGCAAGAATTCATAGTACCCCTTCCAAAGGAAACAAAAAGCAGCCTACTACACCAACATCACAAGCCTGCAAGTTATTGGGGGATGGAGGTGGTGGCCCAGTCCAGACAAAGAGAACTAAGAAAACAGCACCACCTGCAGGCCAAGACAAGTACACACAAAAGCTTAATGTGGACTATAAAAAACTGGCTGAAGAAGTGACATCACACTTGTCAAAAGAGGTTAAAGTGGCTATTGAGGCAGCCATACAAACATCATTAGCTAATATGCAAAAACAGATAAATGCCCATGCCTCTAGACTGGCAGAATCAGAGCAGAGAATATCTGACTCCGAGGAGACAATACTGGCTATGCAAGCACAAATAGCAGCTCTAGCAAAATCTAATGAATACTTGAAGGATAAAGCGGACGATTTGGAAAACAGATCGAGACGAAACAACTTACGTATAGTCGGGTTGCCAGAGTCTGTGTCGATTGGACGGTTGGATAATATATGCGAGTTGGAGCTACCGCAGGCCCTGGGCATAAAGGCGAAATTCAGAGTTGAAAGAGCCCACAGAGTGGGTCCACTGAGACACCAGGAGGCGAATAAGGGAGAGGGCCAAAACTCAAACAAGAATACCCCGATAAGAGCCAGGCAGGTGATTGTCAAGTACCTTGATTATAAGCATAAGGAGGAAATATTGAGGGCCTTTAGAGAACGAAAGCGTCCACTACAATATCAAGGCAACAGACTGCTAATTTTTGGGGATTATTCAGCGGAAGTATCCAGAAGGAGAAAAGAATTTACCAAAATTTGCTCATTTCTGTACAACAAAAAAGTAAAGTGCCAGCTATTATACCCTGCTACACTGAAAGTTAGAAACCCCAATGGCTCGTTTGTATACTACAAGGACTACAAAGAAGCAGAAAACATTCTCATGGCAGAGCTCAACAAGACTAGGTCAGAAAGGCAAGAAAAAGGAGCTAGTGGAGAAGGGAATAATAGAAGAGGATCCCCCACAAGCTCAGGAAGAGATGTGGGACGTCTTGGGGGACAAAAGCAAGTCGAGACCAGGGAGGAAAGGAGGCCAAGCCCGGGTCGACAGCATAATTCTCGCCTGGAACACAGGAACCAACCCTTGGAGAGAAACCATGATACCTGAACTGGAACTCGCTCATTGTTTTTCCTTTTTTTGCCTGTTTTTTTTTTTTTTTTTTTTTCTCTCTTCCCAAACAGGGAGAGGCGTTGAGGAGGATGCATTACGGAGAGAGGGTTGGGGAGGTGAGAGGAGGAGGGGGAAGGGAGAAAAGAGAGGAAAACATCCCAAAGTCTGGGTCCTCTTCCCCCCCTCTTTTTTTTTTTTTTTTTTTTTTTTTTTTTTGTTCTTCTCCTTTCTTTCTCCATCTTCTCTCCCCTTGGTCTTTTTTTTTCTTTTTTTCTTTTTCTCCTTTGTCCAGGAACATCATCCAAATTCAAATGAAGTGGGCCTGTTCTGGGCGGACTGATGGCTACCTGGAGTCAGAGATAAGTAGGACTGGAGAATCTTGCTGAGGTTTTGACATACTGTGCTAATTTTTGCATAATTTTCAAAGGCTTATTCAAGTTAGTCCGGGGATAGAACATATATTTTTTGGGGGGTGATTAGGGAGCTACATATTTTGGCTAGGAATAGGGGAGCTCACCAACGTGGCGGGAAACGCCGTGGATTTCTCGGAAGGGAAAATATGTTTTACAGTTACATGCTTTTTGTTGTATTTGTTATATTTGCAAGGTGGGGAAAGGGAGTGTCGATTTTGTGGTACCAACTGTGATTCTAGTGTCGAACATCTCGTCTTCCTTGATGCAGGGGCCCATAGGGGAGGGAGTAGTAAAAGCAGAATACACAGGTTAACATGATACAGATAACTACGTGGAATGTTAAAGGGCTGAGATCACCTAACAAACGAGCAATGATATTGAGACATCTGAAAAGACTAAAGACAGACATTGCCTTATTACAGGAAACCCACTTGGGGGGGGAGGACTTTTTCCGCATGAAGAAACATTGGGTGGGCACCGTTTACGGGGCAGCGGCACAAGGTAGAAAAGCGGGCACTATGATTCTAATAAATAAACAATTCAGTCATGAGGTAGTGGCACATGAGGCAGACGACCATGGAAGGTGGCAGCACTTAACAATCGTTAGTCCAGCGGGTAAACTCAGTATTTATAATGTCTATGGCCCAAATTCACAACAAATCACATTCCATGATGACATAAAGGCCACCATATTAGCAGATGGGGAGGCTAACATTATAGTGGGAGGCGATTTTAACACTGTCCCAGACTCAGCTGAAGATAGGAGGAGGGGCGAGGAGGGGACAGCTAATGTGGGCAGGAGTTTAGACAATAGGGATGTAACATTAGAAGACGTAGGACTGAAAGACATCTGGAGACTAACTCACCCACATGACAGAGAGTATACACACTTCTCTCACCCTCATGATAGCTGGTCACGTATTGATCAGTTCTGGATCTCGCAAGACTTACTGAGTGGAACGCAAGATTGTGTGATAGAGAATATGGTGATCTCTGATCATAGTCCGGTGAGATTGGGCATTAGAGAGAAATTCAGGAGAGGTACAGATATCATATGGAGATTCCCATCGTTCCTTCTCAGGCAAGATAATTTCCACAAGGTGCTACAGGAGTGGTGGGGAGAATTCGCAGAGGACAATAAGGAACATAGAGAGTCCCCAGTGATATTTTGGGAAACGGCAAAAGCGGTCCTAAGGGGCCGTCTGGTGGGGTACGCAGCCATGATCAAACGGAAAACCAATGAGAATTATAATTTCCATAGTGAAGCAGTACGGGTAGCATATACAAATTATGTGACAAATAGATCTCCCATGACAAAAGGCAGATGGTTGGAGGCAAAAGAGGGATTTGACGAATGGGCCAAAAAAAAGGAACAACTATTCTGGTCGCACAAGGAGGTTGACTTACATAGGTTTGGCAACAAGGCGGGAAGGATGTTGGCCAATCTGGCAAGGGGCAGCAGAAAGATGACAGTGATCTCTAAACTGAAAACAAAGGGGGGAGAGGTGACTACGGATCCTAAGGACATTAATAAACTGTTGGGAGATTACTATAGAAAACTATATGGGTCAGGGAATAACGACATGACTGATGAGGCAGAGTGGCTAAGACAAGCCCAAATGCCTAGCTTGACGGAGGAAGATTTGAGTGCCTTAAACGCAGATATCACAGTAGAGGAGGTGACGAGAACAATTGGGGAGCTTAACACCAACAAGGCACCGGGACCTGACGGTTTCAATAGTGAATTCTATAAGGCTCTGAAGGATCTGATCTCGCCGGATCTAACCTCAGTCTTTAATGCTTTCCTGGGAGGGGCGGAAATACCCAAAAATTCCAACATAGCATATATTAAATTACTCCCCAAGGGAACCAAGGACCTGGATGATCCCTCTAGTTATAGACCTATATCGCTCATAAATCAGGATTTAAAAATTATGTCCAAGATCATGGCTAATAGACTGGCCGAGATCTTACCTAGGATCATTACGAATCACCAGGTGGGGTTTATTAAGGGGAGAAATGCCGTTACCAATATCCGAAAGACAATTCTAGTGGTAGACGCGGTTAGACTGGGTCTCACTGAGGGAGGGGCTAGACCTGCCCTAGTTACACTTGACGCAGAAAAAGCGTTTGATAATGTAAATTGGGGGTGGTTAGACAGGGTAATGGAGGCCATAGGGATTGTAGGCAAGATGAGACTTTACATTAGAAACCTTTATGCCAACTCGGGAGCTAGGGTTCACACTCCGGGCTTTCTATCAGACGTGTTCCCTTTGATGAAGGGAACAAGACAGGGCTGCCCATTATCTCCTCTTTTATTCAACCTGGCAATCGAGCCGTTGTCAAGAATACTACAGGGACAAAATAGCTTTAAAGGAATCAAGATAAGGGGTTCAGAAGTAAAGACAGCGCTTTTTGCTGATGACATCATACTTTATATGGGGGACCCCGGTGCGGATTTGCCACAGACTCTTGCCTTGATTGAAAAATTTGGCTCATTCTCCGGTTTCAAACTGAACAAAAAAAAATGCGAGATCATGTTCCTAAAGGGGCATCATGGGACAATGGGGGGACAAATAAGGGATGGCTGTCTATGTGGAATTCCTATAGCACAATCTTCAATTAAATACCTGGGAGTGCATATAGGAAGATCGGTGGAAACAATCTATAACTTGAATTATGGACCGCTAATCAGGAAAATTATAGTTCAATTAAAGGGATGGAAAGGTCTGCCACTTCCATTACTGGCAAGATGTCACCTGATAAAAATGATGAGCTTTCCTAGGCTGCTGTATCCCTTCCAGACAATCCCGCTATTGCTAAAACTAAAGGATGTGAATAAGCTCAACTCCGCGTATACAGAATTTCTGTGGAGGGGAAGGAAACCCAGAATAAAGCTGCGTACGCTGATGAAGTCAGCAGAGGAGGGAGGTCTAAACTTTCCAGATGTCCAAGGGTATAATCTTGTATGTATCATGAGGCATGTAATTGATTGGGTGAGAGGAACGAGTAGGCACTCAGATCATGCGATGGAAACTAAATATGCGTCACCGTGGGATCTGACGTCCATTCTGCACTCCCCACTATCCAGGGTTGAAGGGCACATAAGGAACTCAATTATATTCCGAGACACCATGCTAACATGGAAGTCGGTAAGGAAAAAACTGGGGCTCTCATGGAAAGTGTCCAAGTACTTGAACCCCTGGGCATTCCCAAATTTTCCCCTGGGACGAGAAAACAAGCTATTTACTAGATGGAAAGAGAGGGGAGTCAGGAGAATGATAGATGTTATGAATGTGGAGGACAGGAGGTGGATGACAGGTCGGGAAGTGCTGGATAAGTACAACCTTAATAGCTCACATGTCATCCAGTATGAACAATTGAAACATGGAATAATAGGAGACCTGGGTGTGGTTGGAAGAGAGCTGAACAGAAGTTCGATTGATGAGTTACTGGAATGTGATGTAACAAGTATAAATGTCTCTAAAATTTATCGATCGCTAAGGGGGGTGCTTATCTCTCGGGAGGATAGTCGGACTTTAAAAGCGTGGGGGAAACAATTGGGAAGGGAAGAAGTGGTGGATGATATACTGAGAGGATGGGTACAAGTGCGGAAACACATTACCAATGAGAGATGGAGAGACACTCAATTCAGAATTCTACATAGGGCCATTATAGGTTTCAACATACCAGGTAGGGATAGGTGGTGTCCTAAGTGTCAAAAAGAAAAAACGGATATGCTGCATGGGCTATGGGAATGTGAGACAATCGCTAGGTTCTGGAACCAAGTCAGACTATTTGCCCAGTCAACATGGGGAATTTTCAGCAAACTAGACTTAATGGTGTGGATTTTCCACTCCTTTGAGGGAGGAGTAGGAGGAGGACCGAGCACGCAGGAAAAGAGGAAATACGCAACAACGCATGACATAGCCATGATAGCTAAGCGTTGCATCTTAAAACACTGGATTCAAAGGGAGGGCCCATCCATAAAGGAGGTTGTGGGCGAACTACACAACCTTCTGAAGTGGGAAAAACTAGAAGCGGAGAGGGATAAAGATGGGTTGACAGCCAAGTTTTTTGTGAGATGGAGACATTTTATTGAAAGCCAATTCACACAGGGAGAAATAATTAACCTGATGGCACCTTTTGTTCACTCGGAGTGGTATATCCTGAGCGATATCCAGGACAGCCTGGGTAAACTGAGAATCACCTAGGAGGGGGCTCTGGTGGGAGGGGGAGACGAGACGGTTGGGAATACCAAGACACGCTAGCAAAATTGAAATCATTCAGGGACGACACAGAGATTTAACGAATTGTATTGCATATGTTATATTATATTTCATTACCTATGTTTTGGTTTAATGTTACTGTATACTATCTTAAATCGAACAGCAACATGGAACTCCAAATTGGGGTATCACCCACCTCTATGTCACATTTTGTCAGACGAATGTTCTTCTTTTGCAATGATACTTGTCATGTTTTTACAAATTTGAAAAATCAATAAAAAACGTTTTGGAAAAAAAAAAAAAAAAAAAAAAAAAATTAGTTCATGTTCTGGAGACTTTGGTCAAAGCTAGATGTATATACAATATGGCTCAAGGTATTCTTTTTTGTTTGATATATTTAGTTTTGGGGAACGGTCGGCACTGGAGTACCTAGTAACCAAACCGGTACCGAGCACGGCGGGGTACTGGACTCTAGATCAGGGAGCAGCTTCACGCAACCTGATAATTAACCTGCAGAGGATAGTATCTTAATGAACTTTCCCCAAGAGCTCAGAGATCGAAGGCATCAACACAACGAGGGGGATAGGGCTTTCCAGCTTATGCGGCCCCCTGAGATCCCAAGTGTCAGCCATCGAGAGCACAGCTTCCGTACTTAACAGTGGGGAGCGGGACCCCGACAGCTTCAAGCATAGGGGTCACTCAGAACATTTAAAATACAGTGCATGGAGGCAAGGTACAGATCACTAGCAATACCAAAGGGAGTGGGCTTCCCTGAAGTGGCAGCGGCACCAGAGACTTCGTTTACCCTTTGTGTCAGAGTCTGCTTTTCGGTCGCATCACTACCAACACTGCCTGAGTGAGTATGCTGTCCTCCCCTGCTTTCAATCTGCACCACGCTCCCCCCTGCACTCCACCATTCAGAGTCCCAGGGCCTCCCCTACCCGTGGAGGGAACATCATCTGGCTGCCCCACTCTTTCTCCCCTGGGTACTCCCATCAGCAGCGGCGGTATTCCCTTTACCGCAAACCACGGGTGGCGTCACAAACTCTTATCCCCTATAAATACCCCCTTTGCATTTGAAGTGGCCGCGAGCACCCCGGTCCGGAGACCCTCGAGCCACAGAAATCCCCGGATCCGAGTGGTTTGACTGCTGCAGGGGCGGCACAACTGTACTGGTGGCCAACTGCTAGCGCTCTCAGCAGGTTTACCAACCTACAATTCAATCATTCTGGACAACTGAAATCTATGGTGGTCCCATGAGTCTTTGCTTGGTACCCGATCTTCAGCAGGCAATTATGGCCTGGTCTGCTTCACGGAGGCTGCTTCAGTCACCACTATGACAACCACACCCCAATTTGCCATAATCAAACTCTCACTGAACTGTCAAATCTGGAATGGGGTCATACGTGGGAAAGGGCGTGATTGATCTACCTGTTAGGTTTTTTGTAGCAATGGCTCTTAAGCCACTCCAGATGCGAAAAGAAGGGCTAAACCTTCCAATCAAAGTATAAAACTAGAAAGACAAAAGTCGCAATTGGGTATTATCTGGGGAGATGCAGGGACACAAATAGTAGATTTGCTCACCCGCATGATCGTGACATCACAACTCCTTTTACAGCTTTTTGGAAGAGGCTGCTGCAGATCCATGATGTAAGGAATGTACAGAAGGGGAGAACAAATGTGCTGCCAGTGATCCAATGATGAGCCAGAGATGGGAAATGTAAACATGCGATTTATTGGTCAATACTTTTCCAATTGCACAGACTTCTTCAGCAGGTGGTTTTATCCTAATGCAAAACTCTGTGCACTTTGAAACCCATTGACCAATAGTGGTTTTGTTCTGATGAAGAAGTCTGTGCACTTCGAAACTCTTCAACCAATAAACCCTTTGTCTATATCTCCAGCTCATCACAGGATTACTGGCAGGGCAGAGTTTATCTACTTGTTCTCCACTTCTATACAAACCTTCCAACCAATTACCTTTTCTGCTACCTACAATTATGACATGCACTTCAGACCTTGTTACCGCATCCACCCCCTGTCCTGCGAGACTTACCCTTGTCTCATGCACTACTGTATTCACCTGGATCTGGACTTATATCCTCTTGCCATTTTTTGATTGTGAGGGGGGAACCACTACATGACATGATGAGACACAAGTGGGAGACAGATGTATGACCGATAAGTGATGAGTACTGGGAGCTCACCTTGGAAGCACTTAAACAACTTGCACCTTAACCATACTGAAAGAGCCACACAACTATATATTCTTCACTACTTACGTCACTACACACTGAATGCACAGGATACAACATAGATTAACAGATGAATGCCCCAAAAGTTACAGGGGCCCAGGAATATTTATTTTCACCACCTATTGGATTATGCAAAGATTAGTGAATCCAGGGCCCAACTGGTACCAGTCCTTACATGACCACCTGGGAATCTCCATCACACATGACCCTAAAGGCCCCATTACACACAAGGACATCGCTAACGAGATGTCGCTGGGGCCACGAAATTCGTGACGCACATCTGGCCTCGTTAGCGACGTTGTTGCGTGTGACACTTACAAGCGACTGCTAACGATTCCAAATATTCACCTAAACGTTGATTGTTGACACGTCGTTTATTTTCAAAATATCGTTGCTTGTTTGGGACGCAGGTTGTTCGTCTTTCCTGAGGCAGCACACATCGCTACGTGTGACACCCCGGGAACAACGAACAACAGCGTTCCTGCGTCCTCCAGCAATGAGGTGGGAGTGACATTCATGCCGTGGCTCTCCGCCCCTCCGCTTCTATTGGTGGCCTGCTGTGTGACGTCACTGTGACGCCGCACGAACCGCCCCCTTAAAAAAGAGGTTGTTCGCTGGCCACAGCGACGTCGTTAGGAAGGTACATTCGTGTGACACGTACCGGCGATATTGTTCGCCACGGGCAGCGATTTGCCCGTGACACACGCACGACGGGGCGGGTGCGATCGCTAGTGACATTTCTAGCGATGTCGCAGTGTGTAAAATGGCCTTAAGTCTGGTATACTATTTGTTGACCGTGAACAATTTCAAAGGATTCTAGACAGATCATTCCTGACTGAGGTTCTATCTCTAGCCTGAAAGGGTGTGGCCAGACATTGAATGTCATCAAGAGTGCCAACCGTGTTACAATGGAAAAAAGTTCTTTCGGTCTAATGTAGCGCAAAAAGGACACTTGCTGGTATTATTTGTTGTACTTTAATGAGTATATGCTCCTATTAATATAACGCGTTTCAGCAGATATGCTTTCATCAGGTATTTTAACCGTCTTGCAATGGAAATCAGATTTATACCTCTCCCTCACCCTTAAAAAAAAAAAAAGTATCTATACACGCGAGAAAATTTGAAAAAATTTAGGGTAATTGTACTGAATCCGACATGACAACAAGTGTAGTGCGAATAAGGGTGAGATTGTGACTTTTTCTACATGGCCTAGCTCACCAGATGATGGTGCACAACCAGCAATGACTATTTGAATTAATAAGGGAAAGTTTCTGATTGTTGTTCAGCATTGGGCGGTGCCCACTAACATATAGATTTGTGATTTATTTCCAAATATTCTGTAGCTATTTTCTCCTTTTAATGATGTTACCACTATGAACAGTGTGCGCTTATACTGCATTTTGTAAGTGATATTTTGAATATAATACCTTGTTTGTTTTGCTATATACAACATGCAGGAAATCCTGTTCATCTCCCCAATAAACTTTATTTAGTTTAAAAAAAAAAAAAAAAAAAAAAAACTGATTGAAAACCCCATTAGCTTTAGAGATGTAGCAGTATTCTAGCTGAAACGTTTCTCTGATCTGAAAGGGTGTGGCCAGACATTGAATGTCATCAAGAGTGCCAACCGTCTTGCAATGGAAATCAGATTTAAACCTCTCCCTCACCCTTAAAAAAAAAAAAGTATCTATACACGCGAGAAAATTAGAAAAAATTTAGGGTTAATGTACTGAATCCGACATGACTGATTAACCGGTGTAGTGCGAATAAGGGTAAGATTGTGACTTTTTTTACATGGCCTAGCTCACCAGATGATGGTGCACAACCAGCAATGACTATTTGAATTAATAAGGGAAAGTTTCTGATTGTTGTTCAGCATTGGGCGGTGCCCACTAACATATAGATTTGTGATTTATTTCCAAATATTCTGTAGCTATTTTCTCCTTTTTTTTTTTTTTTTTTTTTCTCTTCAACTTTTCATATTGAAAACATTTTTTCAACATGTTTTACAACAACAGAAACAAAACAAGTATACAAGTATCAGAAACATTTCCCAAGTATGCATTCAAATACAGAGTATAATAGACTTATCAGAAGGCAAATGAAAGGTGAATGGATTCTTATCACACACGAGGCTCAGAAAGGAGAGAATTTAGGGCCAGGCCAAAGGGGACTCGATGGTACATTCACATAACCCCTGAATGTGAAAATCAGAAACACCCGTTGCAGTAGAAGCCTTCACGGCCTCATATCTGGTATGTGTCCCCAAGAGCGTCCCAGAGGGACCAAGTCGCTGTAAACCCATCCATTGTATTATGGAGCTGGGCTGTCAATCTTTCCATATTTCTAACATCTTTTATCCGGGCATACAAATCTGAGGCAGACTGTGGTGCCACCCTCTTCCAGAACAGTGAAATTAGACATTTGGCAGCTGTGAGGATATGAAGTAGGAGCTTTATTTCGGGTGTACTTAGGGACGATGGGAGGGCATTTAGTAAGTACACCACCGGGTCTCTACTCACGCTTTTACCCACCAATCTACCCATCAGGATCTCTACCTCTTCCCAGAATCCACTGATGGCTGGGCATGTCCAAAATATATGGTATAGGGATGCCCCACCAGAACCACATCTCCAACAGAGATCTGGGCAAGCACGATTAAACTTATGTAGGAGCTCCGGAGTGTGGTACCATGTCATAAGGACTTTAACTTGATTCTCCTTGTAAAGAGTGCTAATTGAGGACCGAAATGTCCTCGACCATACCACTGACCAGAGTACTTCCGATAGAGGTCTTCCCACCCAACCCTTCCATCTTTTCATATATGTGTGTTTCGCTGTGTCTGAGGGGTTCCCAGCTGACAGTATGTTATAAATGGCTGAGATTAGTCCCCTAGTCGAAGTCTGACCAGAGCAGAGAGTCTCAAATGCCGAGGGGCGACGCACATCTCTCAGTCCCATACTGTCCGTGAAAAACTGTGCTATCTGTTGATATGAGAAATATAAATGGAAAGGTAATTTGTATTGGTATCGTAAGTCTGAAAATGGCTTTAGTTTTAACGTGGATGGGTTGACTATATCCCGAAAACAATAAAGGCCTGCCTTTGCCCACTGCCTGACTACCTCTGGGCTCATGCCTTTAGTTAAGTGTGGAGTAAACAAGAAAGGGGTCAACAGAGAAGACTGCGATGCCAGCTGGAACTTTATCCTACACTGCCGCCACAGTTCTGTTGTAAATGCCATTGGGCCTAGGAGATCTCTGGAGGGAGTTTCACCAGGATGACCCCAGATTAGAGAGCTTGGATGGAAAGGTGCTATCCATAGCTTCTCTATCTCCATCCATTTGTTGAAAGCTGGCAAGGTCGTCCATGAGGCCAGGCTACGTAAATGTGATGCGTAATAGTAAAGTGTATGACAGACCCCCCTTTGCACGTGGTGCACAGAGGACGAAGTCCGGAATGAGGTGCCTTCCCGAGTGCCAAATAAATTGCAGGAGTGATGACTGGACCTTTTTGAGCACCCCTAAGGGGACTCACACCGGGAGTGTGTCAAACAAATATAGGAATTTAGGGATAACTGACATTTTTATTGTAGCGATTTTACCCAAAAAAGAGATCTGCAGGGAAGACCATTTCTTTAGGCTATTTTCAACATCTGGTATCAAAGGTGGGAAATTTGTCTGATTATATTGTTTTATAGCTGGGGGTTATCTTAACTCCCAGATATCGCAGTAAATCCGAGCACCAGGAATACTTAAAGTTTTGTTTGAGAGACTGTAATTTAGCTTCTGGAATGTTAAGAGGTAATGCCTCAGTTTTGTCAGAATTAAGTTTATATCCCGAAAGCCTAGCGTATTGGGCTATTACTGCATGCAGATTTAGTAGGGAGATAACAGGGTTGGTCAGGGACAGCAGGACATCATCCGCAAATAAGGCTACCTTGAAGGATTTCTCCCGGACTTTGACCCCCATAATATCTGGATTACGTCGGATTTGCGCCGCCAGTGGCTCAATGCTTAGTACGTATAGCAGGGGGGACAATGGGCATCCCTGCCTGGTTCCGTTTCGAACAGGGAGGGGCCCTGAATGTGCATGAGGGAGACGAATTGTCGCCGCAGGAGAAGAGTACAATCCCCTGAGCGCCGAAATAAATGGCCCTGACAGGCCAAAATGGCCCAACACAGAAAACATGAAGGACCAATCCAGCCTGTCAAAGGCCTTCTCCACATCCAGCCCCAGAAGAAGTGCCTCCACTCCCTTCTTATTCACCACATCCACCAGATCCAAGATCCTTCATGTGTTGTCACCCGCCTGACGATAGCAGACAAATCCTACCTGGTCTTTATGGACCAGATGTGGAAGCCAATTATTTAGGCGGTCGGCCAGCAATTTAATGAATATCTTAAGATCAGAATTTAGGAGGCTGATAGGGCGGTAGCTCGCACATTCCATAGGGTCCCTTCCTGCTTTAGGAATGATAGTTATATAAGAGTGTAGGAATGTATTTGGGATGTCGTCACCCTCCATAAAAAGATTGAAAAGGTGTGTCAGATGAGAGGACAGCTCTCCTACAAAGGTCTTATAATATAGTAGGTAAACCCATCGGGGCCCGGGGCTTTGTGGTTTGGCAAGTCCTTAATGACTTGATGGATCTCCTCTGGCACTACTTTCCGATTTAAGATCTTCCAGTGCTTCCTGAGATAGTTTTGGTTGGTGACAATCAGTCAAATAGTCATTCAATATTTTTGTTCTATTTGGTTGAGACATTGGTAATGGCGGAGGGATCGAATACAAAGATGTGTAGTATGTGTGGAAAAGTTGGGCTATTTTTGTGGGGTCATAATGAGGGGTGCCTGTAGTATAGCGCAAGGGGAACTAGTTATCGCGTGGTCTCTAAGCTTTCTAGCTAGCATCGTGTGGGGTTTATTGCCGTATTCGTAGTATTTCTGATGGGAGTAGCGCAGGAGTTTTTCTATGTTTCCATGCGAGATCTCTTTTAGTTTGGTTCTCAGGTCTATCGCCTTTTTCAGGCGAGTTTTAGTGGGGCGAGTACAGAGCTGATCCTCTGCTGTACGGAGATCCGTTTCGTACTGGCGATAAAGCTGCTGTGAGTGCCTTTTAAGCTTGGAAGACAGGGCTATGCACTCCCCTCTAACAACTGCCTTGTGGGCCTCCATTATCATCGGGAAGGATGGAAGGGACTGAGAATTCTCCATAAAGTAGTTCTGTATAACCTTACGAAGAGATTCTATTTTCTCCTTTTAATGATGTTACCACTAGGAACAGTGTGCGCTTATACTGCATTTTGTAAGTGATATTTTGAATATAATACCTTGTTTGTTTTGCTATATACAACATGCATGAAATCCTGTTCATCTTCCCAATAAACTTTATTTAGTTTAAAAAAAAGTAAAAACAACTGATTGAAAACCCCATTAGCTTTAGAGATGTAGCAGTATTCTAGCTGAACCGTTTCTCTGATCTGATTCTGCAGGTGGCTCTTCTGGTTCAGTTCCTGATAGAATATTATGAGATTATCTTTGGACAAGATGCAGAATCACTCTTCAGCAAACACAAAAAGCAAGAATCAGGAAGCACAGACAACTTGTCAGGTAATTTGTTAGAAATGTATTTCTTCTGCTGCATGCTGCTAATAACCTATAGGGACTTACAGAGAATGGCACTTAGGGGTACTTTGCACGTTCGACATCGCTAGCAAATGCTAGCGATGCCGAGCGCGATAGCCCCCGCCCCCGTCGCACATGCGATACGTAGTGCGAGCTGCTGTAGCGAACATTATCGCTACGGCAGCTTCACACGCACATACCTGGTCGGCGACGTCGCTGTGACTGCCGAAGAATCCCTCTTTCAAGGAGGTGGTGCGTTCGGCGTCACAGCGACGTGACCGCGACGTCACTAATCGGCCGTCCAATAGAAGCGGAGGGGTGGAGATGAGCGGGATGTAAACATCCCGCCCACCTTCTCCCTTCCGTATTGCCGATGGACGGCGGGCGCAGATAAGGAGGTGTTTGTCGCTCTTGCGGCTTCACACACAGCGATGTGTGGAGCTGCAGGAACGACAAACCACATCGTACCTGCGGACGCACCGACATTATGAAAATGAACGACGTAACACAGATCTTTGACTGTTTCACGCTCGTTCATCTTCTCTCCTAGGCTTTACACGTTGCGACGTCGTTACCGGCGCCGGATGTGCGTCACTTTCGATTTGACCCAGACGATATCGCAGTAGCGATGTCACAATGTGCAAAGTACCCCTTAGTCTCGTCAAGTTATTCCTAACCTACAGACACAACCCATAAGTAAATAGACTTCCTCATGTTTGAACAATCGGGAGACTTATTAAGACTGGGCAACTTTTTTATGCCCATTTCTAGCAAAATTAAATGTTCCTCATTGTCTTTTAATTCAAAGTATCTAGTTGATACAACAGGGGTATCAATGGCACCAAATGTGTCACGTAATTTATGCTGAGTGTGGCAAGACCACATATGTGGCTGTACATTACTTCTTAGGCTACTTTCACACATCAGCTTTTGACATCAGGCACAATCCGGCGTCTGCCTGATGCAACGGGCCGGCGCAGAATAGGCAAAAACGGATGCGCCGGATCCTTTTTTTTATGGTTTCGGTATACCGGATCCATCAAAAAACGGATCCAGCGCATCCGTTTTTGCATCCGTTTTGTCCGTTTTTTTTTTGCTGGATCAGTTTTTTTACAATAAATTGGAGCATGATGAGTTTCAAAAAACAGATCCGGCGGCCGCATCAGTTTTTGCCGCATTATGCCGGATCCGGCGTCCATAGGCTCCCATTGTAAATCACGCTGTATCGCGCCGTATCCGGCGCAATGCGTTTTTTTGTCAGAGACAAAAAAACGTTACAAGAGACGTTCCATCCGGCAACCGCATTAGCCAATTAGGTCGGATCCGTCAAAATCCGGATGCAACGCAATGCCATCCAGCACAATCCAGCGCTAATACAAATCAATGAGGATCCGGCACTGGATCCGTTTTTTCCGGATTGTGCCTGATGGAAAAAAAAATGATGTGTGAAAGTAGCCTTAGTGAGATTTTTGGGGGAGGTAAGGATGAGCTCTATTTGACCCCTGGAGCACAGATTTTCCTTTAACAGTTTGTGAACTACATATACAGAGCCCCTGTATGCCAGAAGAGCAGAATCTCCCCTCAAGTATTCCCATTTTGAAAATGACACCAGTCTATGAATTTATCCACTATTATTTATCCACCTATGACTATTTTGACTTCATGGGTGTGTTCCACAAATAAGCAGCAATAGATTTTGCAGAGTAAAAATTGCAAAACTACCATTATAGTGCCCATACACTGTAGTGCCCATAGATTGTGCCCAGCTCGTACTTCTGGAGACACATTGTGGGGCTCAGAAAGAAGGGAGACATTTGGATTGGGTGTGCAGATTTTGCTGGATTTTTTTGGGGGTTAAGCCATGGCACTTTTCCACAGCTTTTGTTTTACCTGTAACTTGGAAGACCCCTATATTTCCATTTTAAATTACGGACCTGAGTGAAGGCTTGTTTTTTTTAATTTTATTTGTGGAATGCGTTGAAGCTTACCACAGACCATGTTTCCATCTGCTTCATTATAATGAATGATCCGTTGGGGGTGTTGTTTGAATCATGTATTTTAGCTGAAAACTCCAATGTAAGTACTCCTCATAGAGCACAGGATAAATGTAAGCCAAGCCTTACTGCAATCTTTGGAAGGCAAAGTAAACAAATCAACAGCACGTTAAGAATGTATTTATTTGTTGAGCCATTCACCTTGTGGTATAACTGAGAAGATAGTTTGAGTTGACGTTTTTACAGGTACCATTTTCGGGCACACAACATTTATTAATCTCTTTATATTCCAATTTTGGGAGGTAGAATGAACAAACAACAAATGCAGAAATTGTTTATGATAGTGATAACATTGCTTTATTCCTCGGGTCAGTGATACTACACTTATATGTTTTTTTAATGTCTTGCTTCCTTCACACAATAAAAACAATTTGATAGGAAACAAATTGATTTTGCATTGCTATATTCTGACAACTATAGCTTATTTTATTTTTCTGCTGACTGCGGGCTTGGTTTTTTGCAGGATGAAACAACCTTTTCAGAGATACCATATTTATTTAGATTTGACTTTTTGATCACGTTTTATTACACTTTTTTTTTCTGAACAAGCCTAATTGTTTGCTTCTTTTTTACAGTGTTCACTGAAGGGGTTAGCTAGTGTGACAGATTTAAAGACCGGGTCTTTCCGAACTCGGAGATATCAAATTTGTGTATTTTACTTGTTTATTAATAGTTTTTTTTCTTTTTTCTTTGTTATGAGTTGGGATTTTAAAAAATATTTTTTCTATTTTTTTTCCTTTTTTACTTAGTCCTCCAACGGGACATTAACTTTTATTAATCTGATCATTATCGTAATGCATTGCCATGCACAAGCATGACATGCATTACACCTGTCAGAGTGACACTGACAAAAACGCCTGTTAGACCATGCTCTTGGCGTGGTTTAACAGACCACCGTAGACAGGTAGCCCAGAAGTTGTCATTTTATTACATTTATGACTTACCGTAACTTCCTCTGATAGTGGATGCAGGTAACCATTATGTTATCATTTATATTTATATCTATGTGGGTAATTTGGAAATATACAGTTAGGTCCAGAAATATTTGGACAGTGACACAATTTTCGCGACTTGGGCTCTGCATGCCACCACATTGGATTTGAAATGAAATCTCTACAACAGAATTCAAGTGCAGATTGTAACGTTTAATTTGAAGGTTTGAACAAAAATATCTGATAGAAATTGTAGGAATTGTACACATTTCTTTACAAACACTCCACATTTTAGGAGGTCAAAAGTAATTGGACAAATAAACCAAACCCAAACAAAATATTTTTATTTTCAATATTTTGTTGCAAATCCTTTGGAGGCAATCACTGCCTTAAGTCTGGAACCCATGGACATCACCAAACGCTGGGTTTCCTCCTTCTTAATGCTTTGCCAGGCCTTTACAGCCGCAGCCTTCAGGTCTTGCTTGTTTGTGGGTCTTTCCGTCTTAAGTCTGGATTTGAGCAAGTGAAATGCATGCTCAATTGGGTTAAGATCTGGTGATTGACTTGGCCATTGCAGAATGTTCCACTTTTTTGCACTCATGAACTCCTGGGTAGCTTTGGCTGTATGCTTGGGGTCATTGTCCATCTGTACTATGAAGCGCCGTCCGATCAACTTTGCGGCATTTGGCTGAATCTGGGCTGAAAGTATATCCCGGTACACTTCAGAATTCTTCCGGCTACTCTTGTCTGCTGTTATGTCATCAATAAACACAAGTGACCCAGTGCCATTGAAAGCCATGCATGCCCATGCCATCACGTTGCCTCCACCATGTTTTACAGAGGATGTGGTGTGCCTTGGATCATGTGCCATTCCCTTTCTTCTCCAAACTTTTTTCTTCCCATCATTCTGGTACAGGTTGATCTTTGTCTCATCTGTCCATAGAATACTTTTCCAGAACTGAGCTGGCTTCATGAGGTGTTTTTCAGCAAATTTAACTCTGGCCTGTCTATTTTTGGAATTGATGAATGGTTTGCATCTAGATGTGAACCCTTTGTATTTACTTTCATGGAGTCTTCTCTTTACTGTTGACTTAGAGACAGATACACCTACTTCACTGAGAGTGTTCTGGACTTCAGTTGATGTTGTGAACGGGTTCTTCTTCACCAAAGAAAGTATGCGGCGATCATCCACCACTGTTGTCATCTGTGGACGCCCAGGCCTTTTTGAGTTCCCAAGGTCACCAGTCAATTCCTTTTTTCTCAGAATGTACCCGACTGTTGATTTTGCTACTCCAAGCATGTCTGCTATCTCTCTGATGGATTTTTTCTTTTTTTTCAGCCTCAGGATGTTCTGCTTCACCTCAATTGAGAGTTCCTTAGACCGCATGTTGTCTGGTCACAGCAACAGCTTCCAAATGCAAAACCACACACCTGTAATCAACCCCAGACCTTTTAACTACTTCATTGATTACAGGTTAACGAGGGAGACGCCTTCAGAGTTAATTGCAGCCCTTAGAGTCCCTTGTCCAATTACTTTTGGTCCCTTGAAAAAGAGGAGGCTATGTGCATTACAGAGCTATGATTCCTAAACCCTTTCTCCGATTTGGATGTGAAAACTCTCATATTGCAGCTGGGAGTGTGCACTTTCAGCCCATATTATATATATAATTGTATTTCTGAACATGTTTTTGTAAACAGCTAAAATAACAAAACTTGTGTCACTGTCCAAATATTTCTGGCCCTGACTGTATATGAAATTGTCCATCTGTATAAAGAATTCCTATATTAATGATGTTGAATAATGTACAATTATTTTACATTTTAAATGTACTGACATATTTTTTTTTTCATAATTGTTGCCTTTGTTTTGACATGCAGTCCTTGGTTACAGTCTACCTTTTCCTTAATATTATAGGTATAGATCTTATCCATGGACAAGATTCCTCAGATGAACTTGAATTTGCATCTTCAGACTTGGAGAAGTCCGATACAAATTTATTGAAAGACGAAGATGGTATTTTTGATGAGTCTTTGCTATTAGAGGAGAAAGAAGATTGGGATCTGTTTAGTGAAATAACAGCCTGCTATCAGAGCAAAACAAAGATGGACATCCTGGACAGCTATGATAATGACCGACTTATTGGTTCTGGTTCTACCTGCTTCCTGAGTCCAGCCAGAGACAGATGCTCCTCAGAACCAAGCGTTTGTCTCAGCTCTAGGCATCCTGTTCAAAACCATGAACCAGTTGCTCGCCAGTCTAGCTGCGATGCCACCATGATACACAATCACATTGATTACATAAACCAGTTGAAGCAATTGCAGCTGGAAAGTCAGAAATTAATAAATGAAGAATTTGGCTACACAAAAAAACCTCCACATGCTTTTTGGAGGTCAAGTCAGGCATGTACAATAATGAAGGAAAGAAATTTACAGAAGATAAATAGTTCTAGCAGGTCAAGCTTTTCAAGCCTTTCCTCTACTACCACTTCTCCCTCCGTCTCCTCCTTAAGTTCCTTGGATAGCACTTTCTCTTATTGTTCAGAGTCGCCTGTATTCAGTCCTAGTGATGTCTCCTCTCTTCCTTTTATGTTTGGGACTTCAGCCCGGCTGCACACACTCTCCCCTGAAATAACCAGAAAGAAATTGAGAGAGTGGCACATACCTATGACTACTCTCTTTGGTGGTAACTCTTGTGATCTTGACTCTTGGGAAATGCAGTGGGAAATTGATAGTACAGTAAGAGAAGGTGATGGAGGCAAGACTGATGTCCCAAGTCATAGTGGCCTTCGAAGGTTATGCGAAGATAAGGAGTTGAAACAAAATTTTCACTTCCCAGCACAAGCCAAAGAAATTCTAAAAGAATCAAGATTTAACAGTTTCAGAACTGAAGATAGTCCTGCGGATAATGGTTGCATGCACAAGGAAACCTCTATCAAGCACATTGAAATCAGAAAGCATGAGTTTTCCAATGATGAGGGACTCCAGCATGCAAAAGTGACTTTCTTCATGTCTCCAAACATTATGTCAGTAAAAAGTAGATCTGACCAAAATCTAGATGTTGATTGTAACAGTTCAGTTTCCCAAAGTCCAAAATTCCAGATTCCGCAGACTGTGTTTTATGGTCAAAACACACCACTCATACTGCATTCTGTTTGTAGAAAACAGCACCCAGAAGGGGAGAATTCTTGGGGGTCGACAAAACTCAAACATGTTCTAAACAGGGACCCTACAAATGAATCAACATCTGATAAGACATCCGAGGGCATTTCTACAGTTGCGGTAGGAAATGAGGGCATAAAAAGTGAGCAGAAATTAAAAGAACCCCAAACAGAGGAGACAACCAGAATCAATGCACATACTAAAAGCCAAAATAAGACCATAACCTCCTTTAGTCAGAGTATTCGTATATCATTACCATCCTCTGTTAAGAATACTGTGAGGGACTATTTCAAGCATGCTAATGCCAAGTCTTCAAGTACTTCCCAAGATGTGATTGAGGAAAGTAATCTGGCCCAGAATAAAAAAGAGAACTGTAATGTTCAGGCTACAGAAGACTCCAAGGAGACAAAGGAGCCTAACTGTTTGGTAGAGGAATCGTTTGTGTAAAATTGTTGAGAAATGAAAATATATTTTTGATGTGTAAAGTGGAAAATGTTTCTTCCAAAGAAAAGACTGTACAGAGATGATGTGTACAATTCTGCTATACAAAGCTTTCATGTTATTAATAGGTTTACTGTACATATTTGACTTTTTGGTGTGTCAAGAATGCTCCGGAGCTGATCTACTAAGATATCTGACTTAATTTATGCATACAACTGTCTTTCATGCCTTGAAGCCCATTTACTATGTGTTTTTAATGGCTGAAAAAAGGGTGTGGCTTAAACTATGATCATGTGAGCCAAATTTGTGCTGAAATTTGGAGTAACTTAATTAAACAAAGTAAGCCAACAAATAGAAGTTGTAAACTTACAGTAAAGATGCGCCATATTTGTCATCCAGCATGAGCGACTTTGATAAACTTGGCGTATTTTAAGACTTTCTAGTCTAAGGCCCCAATTCTTCAAGACCAGTGATGTCCATGCCAGTCTTGATGAGGAGGTGTGCTGCAGTTAGGCCATGTGCCCACGGGAGAAAGTAGCTGCGGATTTTGCTGCGGAAAACCCACGGATTTTCTAGCTTTTCCAGATAAATACGTGGGTTTGCGCAAGTACAGACACTCCCCATGTTATCTTATGGGATTTGTGCAGTACTGTATCAATGCTGCGGTATTTGCGGCTGCGGAAAATGCTGTGGATTTCCCGCAGCTGCACATAACTGCATGTCAATTTTTCATGTGGAATTATCTGTGGAATTCCTGCCTTTCTACTATGGAGATACAGGGCGGAAATTCCGCAGGAATTCCGCACTAAATCTGCACGGTTTCCGCAGGTTTACCACAACAATTCTGCAGAAATACCGCAGCAATGGATAGCTGCAGATTCCGGGGAGTTGCTGCGTGAACCTGCGGAAATACCTGCAAAAAAGTCCGCAGGTACGTTCTCCCGTGGGCACATGGCCTTAGATGCTCCCGATTCATTAAGAGGTCCACTCCTCCGAATGAGCCAGGAGTGTCTGACAAGTGGTGGGAGGTTCTGTATGCCTCTCCACAAATCTTGCTCCAGGGGAGATTACTGACATTGAAAACACCACATCTTGTCATGAATTAGACAAGCTGTGCTCCGTCTTGCCCCAATTCCACCCATTTTGGCAGAGCTGGGTGCAATGAGCTTAGAAACCCCGAACGTTGTTAAATTTTGGCACAAAAAAGTATGACCTTTTTAAAGCAATTTATGCCACAATTCTGGCCTTACTGCTTTGATGAATCGGGCCTAAGTTAATACTGTCTAAAATTTAGACCTCTTTAGCAAATCAGTCCCTTTATAATTTACTACAAAGTGATATATTTTCCTACTACCACTGACACTGACTATTACAGGTCATATAAGACATTTTTGATCAATCAATAAAACAATCACACTGGTCTTTGGCTTATCTGAGATGAATCACAACCTTACAGCAGCCAGGGTGAATATTGTTTCAACTAACTTCTCTTGCTCTACAAATATTTGGTTGGTAAAGAATTATAGACAGATAGGTTTGGAAGGCTCCAAAAATTCCAGGAACTTGTGTTCTGTGTGGCGCCACATGTTCGAGTTATTCTCCCCAAGAAGCAAAACTTCCCGTAGAAAAAGAAAATGTTGCCATGTTTTATCATATTCCTATAGAATCTGAAAGCCCTCTAACTGTTTTGAATTCACAGTGACTTAAAAAGAATCAGAATTGTGATGAGTGTTTTACACGTTCCCTTGTCTGTGAAGCAAGTACGGTAGTAATTTGTGAGCATTAGCTTCTACACTATTGACCGTAATACTGTATAAATAGGAAGAATGAATATTGTCAATGGTTTGTGAATGTGAATAGAAAGAATATTTGCTAAAGAGTGATTGTCCTAGAACAGGCTAGCACAACATACAACCTGCAGGCCAGATGAGGCTGCTGAAGGATGTTGTGTTGACTGCAGAGAACTGGGAGATTCCATATCCCACCTCCCCATATTCAACTGTATTCTCGTCTTTCACGCAAATACAGTTAAACACTTGGCTGTGTAGAGAAGGGCAGTACTAGTCAGCCCTCACCCAGATGTGCAGCAGTGTGATGAGGTCATCACGCCACGCTGCTATCACCACTGCGCAGAGGAGGCAAGGACGCACCGGAAAAAGTAAACACTCCAGGAGCAACCGAAGATTTAAACATTCTATTAAAAGAGGAGGAGGGAGGTTGCTGTTACTATGAGGCCATATTATGGAGCAACAGGGGAGAGGATTGTGAAGGAGAGACAGTATGCAGAGGAGCTGTGTGTATGGGGAAATTACTGAGAGGAGTTTTATGGGGGATTACAGAGAAGAGCTGTATGGGGGGAATTACAGAGGGGCACTGAGTGGCAAGGTTACAGAGAGGAGCTCATTGGGGGATTACAGAGAGGAAGTATGTGGGTGGGGACTATGGAGAGGAGCTGTGAAAGGGGGATTATGGAAAGGAGCTGTGGAGGTGATTACGGAGAGGAGCTGTGCGGAGGTGATTACGGAGAGGAGGTGTGTGGAGGTGGTTACGGAGAGGAGGTGTGTGGAGGTGGTTATGGAGAGGAGGTGTGGACGGAATTTCAGAGAGGAGCTGGTTGGGGAGGATTATGGAGGAGATTTGTGGAAGGGTATTATTGAGAGCAGCTGTGTGGAGGATTTACAGAGGGGAGGTGTGTGGAGGGATTATGGAGAGGAGCTGAGTCAGGAGGATTATGAAGAGTTGTGTGGAAGGGTATTATGGAGAGCAGCTGTGTGGAGGGATTATGGAGAGAAGCTATGTGGGGAGGATTATAGAGAGGAGCTGTGTGGGGAGGATTATGGAGAGGAGCTGTGTGGGCAAGATTATGGAGAGGAGCTGTATTGGAGGCAATATATAGAGGAACTGTGTGGGGGATTACGTAGCGGGGCTGGGTGAGGGGAATTTTATGGAGAGGAGCTATGTGGGAGGATTACGGAGAGTAGCAGTGCGGGGGCAATATTATAAAGAAGAGGAGCTGTGTGTGGGGGTAATATTATGGAAAAGAGCTATGTTTGGGGGTAATATTATGGAGAGGAGCTGTGTGGGAAGTAATATTACAGAGAGGAGCTGTGTGGTGGGCATATTACAAAGAGGAGCAACTTTATTTATGGGGAAGTATAATGATACGGAAAATGGTCAAATCCAGTAATCGAGCCAAATTCAATGAGTTGCAAGCAAGCTATCATGGAGTCTGCTTGGGCTGCGCACACCCTACCTACGCAACTGGTTGAGACTACAGGTTGTCTTGTAGCCTATAAAATTAAAAAGTCTTCCATTTTTTAGAACAGAGATGATTTTAATCCAAATCACTAAATGATGTTCTAGTCAGAAAAGCCAGTCTTCAAGACTCAGATGTATACAGGCAATATTTGATGAGCCCTGGCATTGTTTATCTTACTGTAGCAATGTTGGTTAGGAAATATTAGCACAATTTTGTGGTCACGCTGTGAGCCAAGACTGAGTGATATTTGGCTACCAGGCATGGAAGACATGACTAAATGAGCCGTGAAATTAGACAATGCAAATGTATTAAAAAAAGAGGCAAAAGATGAACATGGATAGTATCATCCAAAATTAACTGTATTAAATCAGAATTTCTTTATAAATTGTTGATTTTTTTTTATAACTTAATTTTCTTTTTATATAACACCCATCACCTTATCTTCTACAATTCGCCACGTGTCAGACTTCACATGATGTATAAATATTCTTTTTATGTTGAAACAAAATATAATGTTGCATAGTCTAATTGTTTTCTTGGAAAAAATAAATATGTAAATGCAGAATATGTTTACAAACAATATGTCCGAAATTTCCCACCATGTTCGGGCAGCATCCAGACTAGTCTAGGTGTAAAGTAATACAGGAGAAGATACGGTTGTAGATAATGATGTGTTCAGGGTGTATGTAGGCGCAGTACTCGATCAGACTATTTATGCTTTATGAATATGTACATATCCTTTTTTGTATCACGTGTTTTTATTCCTTTTTCACAGCTGTATCTATTTTAATAAAGTTAAGTAGATTGTTCACGAAAATGTGGCAAGCAACATTATTATACACCAATTATAATCTTAGGATCAAATTAATCTTTGCTATTTAAAGAGAACCTATCACCACTTTTTTGGCGTATAAGCTGCGTCCACCACCACCGGGCTCTTTTATACAGCATTCTAACATGCTGTATATAAGCACCCAGGCCACTGTGAGAACATAAAAAACACTTTATAATACTTACCTAACGGTAGTGCGGTGGGCCATATGGGCGTCTCCGTTCTCCGGTGCCGGCGCCGCCTCTTTCAGCCATCTTTGTCCTCCTTCATCTCTAGCCGCGGTGCATGACGCGTCCAATGTCATCCACACTCACTAGCATTCAGGTCCTGAGCAGGCACACTGTGATCTGCCCTGAGTAGGGCAGATGAAAGTATTGTAGTGCCCCTGCGCAGGATCGGCGAGTGTGTATGACGTAGACGCATCATGCACACAGGCTTCAGAAGAAGGACGAAGATGGCCAAAAGAGGCGGCGCCGGCACCGGAGAACAGAGACGCCCATATGGCCCACCGCACGACTTTTAGGTAAGTATTATAAAGTGTTTTTTATGTTCTCACAGCGGCCTGGGCTCTTATATACAGCATGTTAGAATGCTACATATAAGAGCCCGGTGGTGGTGGCAATAGCTTATACACCAAAAAAGTGGTGACAGGTTTCCTATAAAGAATAGTGAAACTTTAAAGGGGTTTTCTAGAAGTTTAACATGAGATAGTCATCAATGTCTGATCAATGGAAGTATTATATAAGGATAAGGCTGCACATCAAACTTAGATAATGGTATCATGCCTCAAGCATATGGAAAAATATTGGAAAATACAATGAAAAATGCTACTTGCTAACTTGAACATGTGAATAATGAATTGCATACCTGCCATGAATATTAGGAAAAAGGAGATATTTAGCAATCGCATTGATCAATGTAACTGAGCCCCAAAACCTCGTCAAGGTATATCTCTATATTGGGGTCCCTAGCTCTGTCAACATAACTGTGTGTCATCTCATTGCAATTAAAAACTGCTGTGGGTGGAGAGGGGTAACTAAGGACTTTCTTATATAGGAGATGGAAAAAAACATGGCCGAAAGGGGCGGAGCTGTGTTCACATTCAGAAAAAAAAACAAAACTACATAATGATCAATGGAAGTGTGACACCCGGCAATCCAACTGATAGACTGTTGCCGATTCTGCAGCCGGCTGGAACTACTCAGTTGCGGAACTGCACAGCTATGTCGACAGATAGTGGTCGCGGCCACATGCTGTCCTGAAAACCCCTTTAAAGCCTCCATTCCTCAGCTATTCATTACCTTTCGTACACTTCTAGTATATTCAGCTAATTCAGGGCAAGCGATAAAAAATGCATAAGCTGAACGGCAGTGGCTCACCCTGAAATGACTTGGGTTTTTTTCAAACTTGTATTTTTAGACATTTTTCTGCTTGTCTGTGGGCATCAAATTCACATGGGGACTGTCAGGTATTTGTACTAAGGAAGGATTGGCGTCTATCGGAGTGGCGTATGTGTGTTTACACAGTGCAGGCACTTCCAAATACTTGCCATTACTTGGTACTTCTCATGACGCAATGTTTCTGGAATGGGTCTAAGCCGAGTGGCCTACGTCTGCATATGGGATATTTCTTCATTTTGTACCTTGGGAACAGCGAGGGAGTTAAAAAATAGCATGAGAGAGGCTTGGACATTCCAGGCAAAGCAATAAAGGACCCTGTGGTTAGTGTGATATGTGCATCAGTGACACCTCTTCTGCTGAGTACATGATGAAAAGCAAACTGAAGACAGATTCTGTGCATTTTGACCAGAATGGCAGCACTATAGTATGTGCACAGCGTGGATTTAAAGCCTAAAGGGCTTGTCTGGTCTCTTATGAAAGTCTGCATTGCACACTGTCACATTATACGCACAGTATGTGAGGTGATGGGAAATATATCACACCATTTACATTAACAATCACTTTACAGCTGCTGTTATGTTTCCATAGCAATGTTTATGCCCTTATACAGCTTGGATACTGAGAACATTGTTGCCTGCAGTACTAACTACCAGCCACAAGAGGGCACTGTTTTTCTTTTTTACTCCTTTATAAACTCTTGTTTGGAACCTATGTACAGGACATAATTAAATATACTCAAGTCAGTGAGCAGAGACAAAAACAGATTCCTTGTTAACAGAGACTTGTGTCATGGAAATGATCTCTGTTTTGCTCGTTTAGACTGCACTTTGACAGCACCAGACAAAGACCGGCACGGGGGGGGGGGCAGTGGGGGGTGTGACAGCATAATAATTAGGTGTCGGGCTCTGTCAGATGTGTATCTAGGCTTTCCGGCACCCGGGGCAAGAATTCAGTTTGGCGCCCCCCCATGTGACCAATTATTCATAAGTGATTTGCACACTTACAGTCACATGATGACGAGCTGCTCTAAATAATTCACTCGATGTTCAAAGAGAAACGTAGGAAGAAAAGCTAATTGTCACATGCAAGTATGAAAATCACATATGAGTGGAGTGGCCATATGATGACTACTAGAACCAAAAGCAGAGCTGAATCCTTACAGGGAGTGTATTAAGTGCTGCTAGGATTGGATTAAACTGTTTAATTTTTTTAAGTAAAGGGCTTCTCCAGGTTTGAGATAAAAATCTGCAGTCACTCTATGTCACTCTGTGACTACAGATTTCTGAATTCTCACACTGAACACTGTCAGGATTCTCTGGTATGTGATTTACATACATTTGATCACGTGCCAACTAGACATGTATGGCCTCGCTCAATAAAAATGAATTGAGTAAGGCCAGACACGTAAAATCAGAATGTGGCCAGAAATATAAAAATCTCATACTTGCGCTTACATGACCGTCCACTCCCGCCAATGCCACCGGAGAATCCTAAAAATGTGCAGTGCAAGCTGTGAGAATTCAGAAGCCTGCAGTTACCTAGAGAGACTAGAAACTTTCATCTCAAACCTGGACAAGACTTTACTTAGAATTCGGCTATACTGCTTAATTTTATAAGTAAAGGGGTTGTCCAATCTCACAATTTATGTATTGCTACTTGTGTACAGGATCAGAACTAGTAACAGCACCAGAACCACCAGAGGTACAGAAATACATAATTAGAACCCCCATCAATACAGAAACACGGAATCACAACCACCAGCAGTACAGAAATACATAAAAAAAACACCAGTTCAGAAACCACATCAAAACCCTCTTCAGTAGAGAAATACATCATCAGAACCACAAGCATGGTACATCAATTGTAATGTCAGGTCAGACACATATACATTTCTATTGCAGGAATCTACAACTTCTAATACATCCTTAAAGGCAATCTGTCAGAAGGATTTTAACACCTTATCTGAGAGCAGCATAATGTAGGGGTAGAGATCCTGATTCTAGCAGTGTGTCACTCACTGCTGCTTAGTGTAGTTTTGATAAAAATCACTGTTTAATCAGCAGTAGATTATCATTACAGGACTGCTTGGCATGCTGCCAGGTAGACCAGCATATTCATCAGCTCTGTATAACTGCTAGATTTGTAGCAGAGAAAACATTGATTTTATCAAAATGACAGCAAACAACCCAGTAAGTGACACATCGCTGGAATCAGGGTCTCTCTCTACATTATGCTGCTCTCAGATGGGGGCACAAAAACCTGGTGACAGGTTCCTTTTTTTTGATAACTGAATGTTTTATTAAATTTTTTAAACAGATACGTAAAAAGTACATGAATGCATAGATATGTCTCACAAGCATATGAGCAATAACTGTAAACCGAGAATCAGTGTACATATCATACTATCCACAAATACAATAAAAACAGGGAATGTGACAAGACAAACAAAACAATACTAGACAAGGAGATATAAGGATGGGGGGGATGAAGTGGTGAGGGTGGATATATCAGGCTTCCATCAAAACCATACCTTACTATTATTCTTTATTGGCCCAATAGGTGTTCCAAAGTGACCAAACGCTCTCAACATGATCTACCGTGTTATTTGACAGGGCAGATAGATACTCCATCCTTCTCACATCTTGGATCCGAGAATGGAGATCTGTAAGTGAGGGTGGATGGGCCGATCTCCAGTTACGGGCAATCAGACATCTAGCCGCTGTAGTTATATGTAACAATAACCGCTTCACTCTTTTCCCCAGTTGAACAAGTGGTATATTTAATATATAGAATTTAGGATCCAGGGGAACCCGAAGGCCAGTTACTTTATATATAAGGGATTGCACCAACCTCCAGAAGCAATGGATAATGGTGCATACCCAGAATATGTGTGGTATGTCTCCTCCTGTAGCTCCACACCTCCAACAATTGTCAGGTATAGCTGGGTTTAGTTTATGTAGTAGTGATGGGGTGTGATACCAATACATGAGTAATTTATACTGATTTTTCCTTATAGACATAGCATGAGGATGTCTTAGAGGCAGTATCCCAGATCCGTTTCCACATACACAGGGGAATGGTCTCACCAAGGAAATCTTCCCATTTGCTCATATATGTATGATCTGGCTTATCTTCTGGGTAGGGGGTAATTAAAATACGGTATATATCTGAGATGAGGCCTTTAGTAGAGACCCCAGCTCTGCATAATCTCTCAAAAAGTGTAGGGATAGAGGCTTCTAAGGAGGTAAAAAGGGAGTGCATCAGGTGTCTAATTTGTAAATACCAATATTGGGAATTGCCTGGGAGATTAAATTTAGCAGCTATGGTGGCGTAGGGGAGAAGGACTCTAGAGTGTGCGTCTACTATGTCAGCAAAGCAAAAGAGTTTCCTGTCAAACCATGTTTTAGTCGCTGTACCCTGCATACCGTCCGGCATTCTGGGATTAAAAAGAAAAGAAGTCAATGGAGAGTGTTCAGATTTAAGTGGAAACTTTTTGACACAACAGTCCCATATCCTCTTAGTGAAGGCTATAGGGCCCAGGGTATATGGATCAGGCTTATTAGATGAGGAGCCCCAGAGGTAAGAGTTGGGGTGTATTGGGGCGAGCCATAACTTCTCTATTTCCATCCATCTAGAGAAGGCACAGCGATTAGGCCATGCAGGGATGTGGCGTAGATGTACTGCGCAGACTGCCAGGACCCAACTACCACCATTTTCCCCCATGGAAAGACACGACACCGTTCTCTTATAAATTAAAATACTTTTATTTGAATTTTCCATATTTTTGGAGAGAGGCATGGGGAAAAAACCACTCTCATCTTTTGGCATAAAATTTGGTCGCAGCTTTTAACCAGGCATTAACTTGCCAACATCACGGGGTTCAGGTAAATGTACCGCCTTCCGGCCGTCCGGCGCGGGTAATTCACCACCACTTTTCCTACCCCTTCCGCTGCTGCGACTTAAACACCGTAAACTCAATCAAAATGGAAAACAAAGGGGAGGGAGGGTGGGAAACAGGTCCGGGTTCTGCAGCCGAGAGGCCGGAAGCTGGGCAGCACGGTGATATGTATCCAGGAGGCGGGGCTTAGGCCAGTCACACCACAGAAGGCGGGGGCAGCAGGTCAGTGTCTTTCCAGGGGGAGACCTCATTTTAACATGCATAGGGGCCAGCAGTCAGGGGGCAGCATCTCAAGTTTCTGGCTGCAGTGCCCCTCAGACTGCCAGGACCCAACTACCACCATTTTCCCCCATGGAAAGACACGACACCGTTCTCTTATAAATTAAAATACTTTTATTTGAATTTTCCATATTTTTGGAGAGAGGCATGGGGAAAAAACCACTCTCATCTTTTGGCATAAAATTTGGTCGCAGCTTTTAACCAGGCATTAACTTGCCAACATCACGGGGTTCAGGTAAATGTACCGCCTTCCGGCCGTCCGGCGCAGGTAATTCACCACCACTTTTCCTACCCCTTCCGCCAAGGAGCAGCACAGCGCCAGCAAGCTGCGACCCCCCCCAAAAACTAAAAAATACCTGAGCCGTCCCAGGCATTTCCGCAACCACCATATCCATAACATCATCATTTGGGATGTACCCATCCAAGCTTAAGGACAGCCAAATATTGCCTTCCAGCTGGCGGTGCCAGACCAACAACTTTTTTTTTTTTTTTTTTTAATAACACTTTATTAACAGCACAACCTGGGTAGGCCTCTCCAATTACATCTACTGTAAAGGGAACAAAGGACCGACCACCAAGGCGAAGATCCGCTCTCCTCGCAGCCAACATATATGGAAGTAACCTCGGACCCAGTCACTAGGCCGACTTGGATCTGAAAGGAAAAACACTGTCAGAACAGAGAATTCTCGTAACCATCAAACACCTCTTCTCTCCAGGGTGGTACTGGCAAAACCCACAACTTTTTTTTTTTTTTTTTTTTTTATAAATAAACAAAATCACATCATGTCATTTTACATTAGCCCTGTACGCTGTTCTGAATCTTCTTACGTGTCTAAGAAAAACCTGATTTCGAAAAACCAACTCAGTCCTGACGTCCCTCATAATGCATTTCCATTGCAGTCACCTAAACCCCTGAAACTGTGCTCATGTATGCTGGCGCCTGAAGCCTTGGGACACCCCAACTCTGGGAGAGTACGTACCACGGCTGGCAAACACCAAAATAACGAGGAACCGTCGCATTACAAACCAAACCAGCCCACAAAAAGGAGGACTAACTCCGTGCTAAAATGAAGGGCCGTCGTCGTGGGTAAAAACTGGTCCCATCACACCCGCTCGCCTAATAGACATAACCGACACCGTCGGGACACCCGCCGAGTGAGGGAAAAAAGATCCAAAATATCAATGTATAAATTTGCAATGGGGCAAACAATCCAAACCCCCCCCTTTTTTTTTTTTTTAAAACAATCTACGGCTAGAAAATAATAGGCCTGCTATGATCCACTCGCTTACCATAATCATCCAACCCTTCAATGCCTTACACACCACAAGACCCTCATCGCTTCGGTACCGTTCCACAATTCAAAAATGGGAAGACCGACCTCGTAACAGGTTGCTTGCAACCGAAAATGGTGCACGTTCTCAGAATACTGCAGGGTGTGTATTACTAGAGGGTGGCTTGGAAAATCGTCACGCACATCAACACCGGAGCAACACCCGCTGCATAACGTACCATAGAACCGTCAGGTCAATGCAAGATGGGGGCCCGGATCATAAGCCTAACTTCACCGAGCACCCCACCATCTAGCTGAGCACTCTAAGCCTTGATCCTACTGGTGGGTGGAGTTACCAAAATACCTGAGATTGGGATTGCAATAGGGTGAGCGATACCGACCCGGAAACCAGATGCCTGTTTTGCCTTCAACCCTGCGTTGACCCCTAGGCATTCCAAGCCACAAAAAACCTAATCAGCCTGATTACTTATTTGAAGAAGGGGCTGTAGTTGGTTAAGGCTTTTACCCACCGGCATCGTCGAACCACCGATCATCCTACTATTTCCCAGTCCACCCCCCCTTTTGTTTAGCTGGAACCTAAATAGGGGGAAAGGCGCAATCAAAGTTAGGTTACTGGACCATGCCCCCCGGGCCCAGCATAAGGAGCATTTTTTTTTTTTTTTTTTTTATATATATAATTATATAAACACTTTGTATTGCAAATAATCCCAAACAGCTGGCCCTGCGACGCCGGAAATACTCATCTAAAAATCTGTCTGTTCCTGCTCATGAAACTATTATGGCATGGCACGGTGGCTCAGTGGCTAGCTGCAGTCCTGTAGCACTGGGGTCTTGGGACCAAATCCCGCCAAGGACACCCTCCGCAAGGAGCCTGCACGTTCTCCCCGTGTCTGCGTGGGTCTCCTACAGGCACTCTGGCCTCCTCCCACACCCCAATAAACATACAGGTAGGGGATCCATACCGTAAGCCCCAATGGGGACAGCGTCCCCAATCCATGCAAAGCACACAAAAACTAAAAGTGAGTTTATACTTTTTGGAATATTCATGTGGAAGTAATTGTCCAGAAAATATTAGTGGGCATAATTATTATGCGAATAGCTAACATTGCTGGTTTCCCCATCTCACTTGTTTATTTTCGGTTCCTACGGTAAGGAAAACCAATTAAACATACGTAATTAACCAAATAGGGAAGAATCTAGTAAAAAAGGCTGAAAATTACTTCTCTAAAAAAGAGAAGCAATTTAGAAAAAACAATCAAGCCATGCAACTGTACAGAAATATACTTCTCACATTTCGATAAAACTATCTGTGACCAATATAGATCCCTTCTTTCAATTACAGCATTAAATTAGGGTGTATAACCGGGGGGTTAGATCTCGTGATGCCATCGTATTGTCACTAATCTATAAATCACTTGAAGGGTCAGTTAACAGGTGGCAACAAGATTATTACCAGGAATGGAGGCCGCCTGTATTAAAATAAGGTTGAAAAAGTTAGATATGTTTAATTTAGGAAAGACGTCTCAGAGGAGACCTCATTTGTACCTCTTCCGACAAGCCTACAAGCTGCCGTAACCCTCAGTCTGATACAGCGCCGCACAATCGGCTCTGCCCTCATCTACTGTATCCTCACCTATCCCCTGTAGACTGTGAGCCCTCGCGGGCAGGGACCTCTCTCCTCCTGTACCAGTCTGTGCCTTGTATTGTTTATGATTATTATACTGGTACCTATTATGTAAACCCCTTTCACATGTACAGAGCCATGAATTATATGGCGCTATAATAAATAATAAAAATTTGTATAAATACCCGTGTGGTCAATATAAATAAACTGGCACAGGCTTAATCCTCCGAAATAGGGAAGGCTTCTTTACAGTTAGAGCAGGTAGATTGTGGAATGCTGTCTACAAGGGGTAGAAATGCTAGATACCATCACAGCTTTTACCAGAAAAAAGAGGGAGGGCGATTCCCTCAGCACCAATAACATTGTTATAAATAACTTAGTGACAACATGTAGAGCTGGGCGGGAAGCCTGTTACCTGTGACATCACGTTATCCTCCCTAGGGGCACTTATCCCACCCCGCACTCCCCATCAGGGTACTCACCTGGTTATTCAGGAAATGGCATGCCAACTGCAACCCCGCTGTCCGGACCAAAGCACACTCAGATGCTCCTCATCCCCCCAATGGGACCTCACCAGAGCTTAGTCTGAAGAAGAAGGGGGGAGGGGGAGGGAGGGGGGGGGGGGGGTTGGAGGGGGCACCAATGTGACGACCACCCCCCCTAGACGACTGGATCTAGCTCTACCCACTTAACGCCTGCTACGACGACGCTCCCACCGATCCAAGGGTGAAGATGACAGACTCCGGGCATGATGGCTACCCGTGCCATAGCTTGCTACCGTGGCCCCTGCACATGACTGTATATCGCGATGATCGGCACCGCACCCACCGCCGACATAACATGCTGAAACCCACTGTGTGACAACGGGGAGGGGCTGTTAACAGTCACCATTGTATAATGTCAAATGGGGTGTGTTTTGGCCTGGGAGGGGGCTTGGTGTAGGTGGGGTATCAGCCGGAGGGAAACATGCCACCTGCCGACTGTTGCTTCTTCCACATGTTCACTACCCGCCCCCCTCAATTTAAACATTGAAGTCCTAACAGTATCCCTTAAACCGCCCGCTCACTGGGAGACCCACATGGTCCAAGGTTCATTCCCAGGCTAGCCCCCTTGGCATTCTGGGGCATACAAACGGAGGGGAGGGGAAGTTCAGTGTGTGTGGGATGGGGCGTTTTGAACTCTTGCAGGTTAGTGCCTGCATACTATATTCCCCACTACAGTGCCTCCAACCTGCGCTGTGACAGGGACTGCACTGAGTCTGCACTTCAATTAGGCTGTGTGCGTAATTCATGCGTCCTGCGTCCCCTGCACAGTCTATGGAGACTGTGCAGAGGCCGTGCGCACGTGGCATATTAGAACGCAGCGATTCGGCTGTTGCCCGAATCGCTGTGTTCTAAGAAGTGACATGTCACTTCCGTGCGCTTTGCCGGCAGCTCCTGCTCTGTCTATGGCAGGAGCTGCAGGCAGAGCGCGCGTTCTCTGCCGGCACCATTTTAGGTGCCGTGCAGAGCGCACACAGCCCTACCCTGCTCCTCCTCGGCACTGGCGGCGGTGGCTGGGCGGCGGGGTGGGCGGGGCCAAAGACAAAGAGCGCGAAGCGCTCTTTTTCAAACTTAATGGCGGCTCAAGCTGACCGGCGGGCGGGCAGTTCCCTCAGAATGCCGCTCGCCGGCGCACGTAGATTGAGCCTCAGCAGGGAGGGAGCCGCTCACAGCAAAAAGCGCCGTGAGAAGAACGCTTTCCTCCATGCTGATTTTAGGGGAGGAGGGGGGGGGGGGATAGGAGAGGAGAGGGGGGTGGGGGGGTTGGGGGTGGGGGGGGGTGGTGTGTTAAATAATGGCGAGCACAAGCGGACCAGCGGGCGGGTAGTTCCCTTAGAACGCCGCGCTCACCGGCACACATCGCTTGTGCCTCAGCAGAGAGGGAGCCGCTCACAGCTAACAGCGCTGTGAGCTGAAATGCTTACCTCCCTGCTGATAGCTCTCTTACCGCCTCCAGGAGCGGGTCCCTGTGTCCGGCTGCCCAAACAGGTCCGGGTTCTGCAGCCGAGAGGCCGGAAGCTGGGCAGCACGGTGATATGTATCCAGGAGAAAGAAACAACAAAGAGCCAGCACCAATGTGCACTAAGGCATCAAACATTCCAAACTGCATTATAAAAATTTTTTTGAGATTTTTGGCAAAAAATTGCAATTTCTTGAGCTGCTTCGCCACGTCACGGCAAATCTCATTTGAAGCAGTCCTACACTAAAATATTTTTATAAAATGTGCCATGCGGCCTCACATATAAATAGCAGAACTGCTCTCAGCAGCACTCACCTGGTCTATTGCAGTCCCGTACCCATGACTGAGTCATGGCTGTGGGCGGGACAGGTCCAAGCAAATGCTGCATGAAGTATATATATAGCCTGTGGACAAAGCCTGATGACCCAATGTGAACAGTCACCAAACGCCAAAATCTATACAGATGGAATACATCCCAAATTGGGGTGCATAGCAAGGTGGAGGTCAACCACCGACCAATTCAACAAAGAAACAACAAAGAGCCAGCACCAATGTGCACTAAGGCATCAAACATTCCAAACTGCATTATAAAAATTTTTTTGAGATTTTTGGCAAAAAATTGCAATTTCTTGAGCTGCTTCGCCACGTCACGGCAAATCTCATTTGAAGCAGTCCTACACTAAAATATTTTTATAAAATGTGCCATGCGGCCTCACATATAAATAGCAGAACTGCTCTCAGCAGCACTCACCTGGTCTATTGCAGTCCCGTACCCATGACTGAGTCATGGCTGTGGGCGGGACAGGTCCAAGCAAATGCTGCATGAAGTATATATATAGCCTGTGGACAAAGCCTGATGACCCAATGTGAACAGTCACCAAACGCCAAAATCTATACAGATGGAATACATCCCAAATTTGGGTGCATAGCAAGGTGGAGGTCAACCACCGACCAATTCAACAAAGAAACAACAAAGAGCCAGCACCAATGTGCACTAAGGCATCAAACATTCCAAACTGCATTATAAAAATTTTTTTGAGATTTTTGGCAAAAAATTGCAATTTCTTGAGCTGCTTCGCCACGTCACGGCAAATCTCATTTGAAGCAGTCCTACACTAAAATATTTTTATAAAATGTGCCATGCGGCCTCACATATAAATAGCAGAACTGCTCTCAGCAGCACTCACCTGGTCTATTGCAGTCCCGTACCCATGACTGAGTCATGGCTGTGGGCGGGACAGGTCCAAGCAAATGCTGCATGAAGTATATATATAGCCTGTGGACAAAGCCTGATGACCCAATGTGAACAGTCACCAAACGCCAAAATCTATACAGATGGAATACATCCCAAATTGGGGTGCATAGCAAGGTGGAGGTCAACCACCGACCAATTCAACAAAGAAACAACAAAGAGCCAGCACCAATGTGCACTAAGGCATCAAACATTCCAAACTGCATTATAAAAATTTTTTTGAGATTTTTGGCAAAAAATTGCAATTTCTTGAGCTGCTTCGCCACGTCACGGCAAATCTCATTTGAAGCAGTCCTACACTAAAATATTTTTATAAAATGTGCCATGCGGCCTCACATATAAATAGCAGAACTGCTCTCAGCAGCACTCACCTGGTCTATTGCAGTCCCGTACCCATGACTGAGTCATGGCTGTGGGCGGGACAGGTCCAAGCAAATGCTGCATGAAGTATATATATAGCCTGTGGACAAAGCCTGATGACCCAATGTGAACAGTCACCAAACGCCAAAATCTATACAGATGGAATACATCCCAAATTGGGGTGCATAGCAAGGTGGAGGTCAACCACCGACCAATTCAACAAAGAAACAACAAAGAGCCAGCACCAATGTGCACTAAGGCATCAAACATTCCAAACTGCATTATAAAAATTTTTTTGAGATTTTTGGCAAAAAATTGCAATTTCTTGAGCTGCTTCGCCACGTCACGGCAAATCTCATTTGAAGCAGTCCTACACTAAAATATTTTTATAAAATGTGCCATGCGGCCTCACATATAAATAGCAGAACTGCTCTCAGCAGCACTCACCTGGTCTATTGCAGTCCCGTACCCATGACTGAGTCATGGCTGTGGGCGGGACAGGTCCAAGCAAATGCTGCATGAAGTATATATATAGCCTGTGGACAAAGCCTGATGACCCAATGTGAACAGTCACCAAACGCCAAAATCTATACAGATGGAATACATCCCAAATTGGGGTGCATAGCAAGGTGGAGGTCAACCACCGACCAATTCAACAAAGAAACAACAAAGAGCCAGCACCAATGTGCACTAAGGCATCAAACATTCCAAACTGCATTATAAAAATTTTTTTGAGATTTTTGGCAAAAAATTGCAATTTCTTGAGCTGCTTCGCCACGTCACGGCAAATCTCATTTGAAGCAGTCCTACACTAAAATATTTTTATAAAATGTGCCATGCGGCCTCACATATAAATAGCAGAACTGCTCTCAGCAGCACTCACCTGGTCTATTGCAGTCCCGTACCCATGACTGAGTCATGGCTGTGGGCGGGACAGGTCCAAGCAAATGCTGCATGAAGTATATATATAGCCTGTGGACAAAGCCTGATGACCCAATGTGAACAGTCACCAAACGCCAAAATCTATACAGATGGAATACATCCCAAATTGGGGTGCATAGCAAGGTGGAGGTCAACCACCGACTAATTCAACAAAGAAACAACAAAGAGCCAGCACCAATGTGCACTAAGGCATGAAACATTCCAAACTGCATTATAAAAAATTTTTTGAGATTTTTGGCAAAAAATTGCAATTTCTTGAGCTGCTTCGCCACGTCTCGGCAAATCTCATTTGAAGCAGTCCTACACTAAAATATTTTTATAAAATGTGCCATGCGGCCTCACATATAAATAGCAGAACTGCTCTCAGCAGCACTCACCTGGTCTATTGCAGTCCCGTACCCATGACTGAGTCATGGCTGTGGGCGGGACAGGTCCAAGCAAATGCTGCATGAAGTATATATATAGCCTGTGGACAAAGCCTGATGACCCAATGTGAACAGTCACCAAACGCCAAAATCTATACAGATGGAATACATCCCAAATTGGGGTGCATAGCAAGGTGGAGGTCAACCACCGACCAATTCAACAAAGAAACAACAAAGAGCCAGCACCAATGTGCACTAAGGCATCAAACATTCCAAACTGCATTATAAAAAATTTTTTGAGATTTTTGGCAAAAAATTGCAATTTCTTGAGCTGCTTCGCCACGTCACGGCAAATCTCATTTGAAGCAGTCCTACACTAAAATATTTTTATAAAATGTGCCATGCGGCCTCACATATAAATAGCAGAACTGCTCTCAGCAGCACTCACCTGGTCTATTGCAGTCCCGTACCCATGACTGAGTCATGGCTGTGGGCGGGACAGGTCCAAGCAAATGCTGCATGAAGTATATATATAGCCTGTGGACAAAGCCTGATGACCCAATGTGAACAGTCACCAAACGCCAAAATCTATACAGATGGAATACATCCCAAATTGGGGTGCATAGCAAGGTGGAGGTCAACCACCGACCAATTCAACAAAGAAACAACAAAGAGCCAGCACCAATGTGCACTAAGGCATCAAACATTCCAAACTGCATTATAAAAATTTTTTTGAGATTTTTGGCAAAAAATTGCAATTTCTTGAGCTGCTTCGCCACGTCACGGCAAATCTCATTTGAAGCAGTCCTACACTAAAATATTTTTATAAAATGTGCCATGCGGCCTCACATATAAATAGCAGAACTGCTCTCAGCAGCACTCACCTGGTCTATTGCAGTCCCGTACCCATGACTGAGTCATGGCTGTGGGCGGGACAGGTCCAAGCAAATGCTGCATGAAGTATATATATAGCCTGTGGACAAAGCCTGATGACCCAATGTGAACAGTCACCAAACGCCAAAATCTATACAGATGGAATACATCCCAAATTGGGGTGCATAGCAAGGTGGAGGTCAACCACCGACCAATTCAACAAAGAAACAACAAAGAGCCAGCACCAATGTGCACTAAGGCATCAAACATTCCAAACTGCATTATAAAAATTTTTTTGAGATTTTTGGCAAAAAATTGCCAAAGCAGTTCTGCTATTTATATGTGAGGCCGCATGGCACATTTTATAAAAATATTTTAGTGTAGGACTGCTTCAAATGAGATTTGCCGTGACGTGGCGAAGCAGCTCAAGAAATTGCAATTTTTTGCCAAAAATCTCAAAAAAATTTTTATAATGCAGTTTGGAATATTTGATGCCTTAGTGCACATTGGTGCTGGCTCTTTGTTGTTTCTTTGTTGAATTGGTCGGTGGTTGACCTCCACCTTGCTATGCACCCCAATTTGGGATGTATTCCATCTGTATAGATTTTGGCGTTTGGTGACTGTTCACATTGGGTCATCAGGCTTTGTCCACAGGCTATATATATACTTCATGCAGCATTTGCTTGGACCTGTCCCGCCCACAGCCATGACTCAGTCATGGGTACGGGACTGCAATAGACCAGGTGAGTGCTGCTGAGAGCAGTTCTGCTATTTATATGTGAGGCCGCATGGCACATTTTATAAAAATATTTTAGTGTAGGACTGCTTCAAATGAGATTTGCCGTGACGTGGCGAAGCAGCTCAATAAATTGCAATTTTTTGCCAAAAATCTCAAAAAAATTTTTATAATGCAGTTTGGAATATTTGATGCCTTAGTGCACATTGGTGCTGGCTCTTTGTTGTTTCTTTGTTGAATTGGTCGGTGGTTGACCTCCACCTTGCTATGCACCCCAATTTGGGATGTATTCCATCTGTATAGATTTTGGCGTTTGGTGACTGTTCACATTGGGTCATCAGGCTTTGTCCACAGGCTATATATATACTTCATGCAGCATTTGCTTGGACCTGTCCCGCCCACAGCCATGACTCAGTCATGGGTACGGGACTGCAATAGACCAGGTGAGTGCTGCTGAGAGCAGTTCTGCTATTTATATGTGAGGCCGCATGGCACATTTTATAAAAATATTTTAGTGTAGGACTGCTTCAAATGAGATTTGCCGTGACGTGGCGAAGCAGCTCAAGAAATTGCAATTTTTTGCCAAAAATCTCAAAAAAATTTTTATAATGCAGTTTGGAATATTTGATGCCTTAGTGCACATTGGTGCTGGCTCTTTGTTGTTTCTTTGTTGAATTGGTCGGTGGTTGACCTCCACCTTGCTATGCACCCCAATTTGGGATGTATTCCATCTGTATAGATTTTGGCGTTTGGTGACTGTTCACATTGGGTCATCAGGCTTTGTCCACAGGCTATATATATACTTCATGCAGCATTTGCTTGGACCTGTCCCGCCCACAGCCATGACTCAGTCATGGGTACGGGACTGCAATAGACCAGGTGAGTGCTGCTGAGAGCAGTTCTGCTATTTATATGTGAGGCCGCATGGCACATTTTATAAAAATATTTTAGTGTAGGACTGCTTCAAATGAGATTTGCCGTGACGTGGCGAAGCAGCTCAAGAAATTGCAATTTTTTGCCAAAAATCTCAAAAAAAATTTTTATAATGCAGTTTGGAATATTTGATGCCTTAGTGCACATTGGTGCTGGCTCTTTGTTGTTTCTTTGTTGAATTGGTCGGTGGTTGACCTCCACCTTGCTATGCACCCCAATTTGGGATGTATTCCATCTGTATAGATTTTGGCGTTTGGTGACTGTTCACATTGGGTCATCAGGCTTTGTCCACAGGCTATATATATACTTCATGCAGCATTTGCTTGGACCTGTCCCGCCCACAGCCATGACTCAGTCATGGGTACGGGACTGCAATAGACCAGGTGAGTGCTGCTGAGAGCAGTTCTGCTATTTATATGTGAGGCCGCATGGCACATTTTATAAAAATATTTTAGTGTAGGACTGCTTCAAATGAGATTTGCCGTGACGTGGCGAAGCAGCTCAAGAAATTGCAATTTTTTGCCAAAAATCTCAAAAAAATTTTTATAATGCAGTTTGGAATATTTGATGCCTTAGTGCACATTGGTGCTGGCTCTTTGTTGTTTCTTTGTTGAATTGGTCGGTGGTTGACCTCCACCTTGCTATGCACCCCAATTTGGGATGTATTCCATCTGTATAGATTTTGGCGTTTGGTGACTGTTCACATTGGGTCATCAGGCTTTGTCCACAGGCTATATATATACTTCATGCAGCATTTGCTTGGACCTGTCCCGCCCACAGCCATGACTCAGTCATGGGTACGGGACTGCAATAGACCAGGTGAGTGCTGCTGAGAGCAGTTCTGCTATTTATATGTGAGGCCGCATGGCACATTTTATAAAAATATTTTAGTGTAGGACTGCTTCAAATGAGATTTGCCGTGACGTGGCGAAGCAGCTCAAGAAATTGCAATTTTTTGCCAAAAATCTCAAAAAAATTTTTATAATGCAGTTTGGAATATTTGATGCCTTAGTGCACATTGGTGCTGGCTCTTTGTTGTTTCTTTGTTGAATTGGTCGGTGGTTGACCTCCACCTTGCTATGCACCCCAATTTGGGATGTATTCCATCTGTATAGATTTTGGCGTTTGGTGACTGTTCACATTGGGTCATCAGGCTTTGTCCACAGGCTATATATATACTTCATGCAGCATTTGCTTGGACCTGTCCCGCCCACAGCCATGACTCAGTCATGGGTACGGGACTGCAATAGACCAGGTGAGTGCTGCTGAGAGCAGTTCTGCTATTTATATGTGAGGCCGCATGGCACATTTTATAAAAATATTTTAGTGTAGGACTGCTTCAAATGAGATTTGCCGTGACGTGGCGAAGCAGCTCAAGAAATTGCAATTTTTTGCCAAAAATCTCAAAAAAATTTTTATAATGCAGTTTGGAATATTTGATGCCTTAGTGCACATTGGTGCTGGCTCTTTGTTGTTTCTTTGTTGAATTGGTCGGTGGTTGACCTCCACCTTGCTATGCACCCCAATTTGGGATGTATTCCATCTGTATAGATTTTGGCGTTTGGTGACTGTTCACATTGGGTCATCAGGCTTTGTCCACAGGCTATATATATACTTCATGCAGCATTTGCTTGGACCTGTCCCGCCCACAGCCATGACTCAGTCATGGGTACGGGACTGCAATAGACCAGGTGAGTGCTGCTGAGAGCAGTTCTGCTATTTATATGTGAGGCCGCATGGCACATTTTATAAAAATATTTTAGTGTAGGACTGCTTCAAATGAGATTTGCCGTGACGTGGCGAAGCAGCTCAAGAAATTGCAATTTTTTGCCAAAAATCTCAAAAAAATTTTTATAATGCAGTTTGGAATATTTGATGCCTTAGTGCACATTGGTGCTGGCTCTTTGTTGTTTCTTTGTTGAATTGGTCGGTGGTTGACCTCCACCTTGCTATGCACCCCAATTTGGGATGTATTCCATCTGTATAGATTTTGGCGTTTGGTGACTGTTCACATTGGGTCATCAGGCTTTGTCCACAGGCTATATATATACTTCATGCAGCATTTGCTTGGACCTGTCCCGCCCACAGCCATGACTCAGTCATGGGTACGGGACTGCAATAGACCAGGTGAGTGCTGCTGAGAGCAGTTCTGCTATTTATATGTGAGGCCGCATGGCACATTTTATAAAAATATTTTAGTGTAGGACTGCTTCAAATGAGATTTGCCGTGACGTGGCGAAGCAGCTCAAGAAATTGCAATTTTTTGCCAAAAATCTCAAAAAAATTTTTATAATGCAGTTTGGAATATTTGATGCCTTAGTGCACATTGGTGCTGGCTCTTTGTTGTTTCTTTGTTGAATTGGTCGGTGGTTGACCTCCACCTTGCTATGCACCCCAATTTGGGATGTATTCCATCTGTATAGATTTTGGCGTTTGGTGACTGTTCACATTGGGTCATCAGGCTTTGTCCACAGGCTATATATATACTTCATGCAGCATTTGCTTGGACCTGTCCCGCCCACAGCCATGACTCAGTCATGGGTACGGGACTGCAATAGACCAGGTGAGTGCTGCTGAGAGCAGTTCTGCTATTTATATGTGAGGCCGCATGGCACATTTTATAAAAATATTTTAGTGTAGGACTGCTTCAAATGAGATTTGCCGTGACGTGGCGAAGCAGCTCAAGAAATTGCAATTTTTTGCCAAAAATCTCAAAAAAATTTTTATAATGCAGTTTGGAATATTTGATGCCTTAGTGCACATTGGTGCTGGCTCTTTGTTGTTTCTATGTATCCAGGAGGCGGGGCTTAGGCCAGTCACACCACAGAAGGCGGGGGCAGCAGGTCAGTGTCTTTCCAGGGGGAGACCGCATTTTAACATGCATACATGCATAGGGGCCAGCAGTCAGGGGGCAGCATCTCAAGTTTCTGGCTGCAGTGCCCCTCAATAGTACCTAGTAATATCAGGGACTCCTAGGCCTCCTCTCAGTTTACTGACAAACAAAGTTGTTTTCTTAATTCTATGTCTCTTGTGGGCCCAAACAAATTGAAGTATAATAGACTGAATGCTGCGCAACTCTTTGTATAGTACACACACTGGAAGGGTCTCAAATAGGTAAAGTAGCTTCGGCAGGACAGACATTTTGACTGCAGAGATTCTTCCAAACAGAGACAATGGGAGCTTGTTCCAATTGAGCAGGAGCCTTTTTATCTCAGTAAATAAACTAGGATAGTTCTGCTGGTATAATAGCTTATACTTAGATGTTAGTTGTATCCCCAGGTATGTCAAGGATATATTTTTCCATTTATAATTGTAGTTTTCCTGCAAGGAGGAAACTCGCCCCTGTGGAACATTAATAGGCAGGGCTTCCGTTTTGCTCTGGTTGACCCTATACCCTGACAGCCTTCCAAATTGTAGTTGTGGCGCCCTGGACAAGCCAGGGGCCACAGAGCACAACACCCACACACCCCACACTCCCAGCAGGCACACCAAAGCCAGGACACAAAACCCTTGTTGCCTTCCTCCAGGAGCTGATGTCCACACCAGGGGGTGGGCCAGGCGGTTGGTCCCGCCCACCGAGGAGTTCACAGTCCTGGAGGCGGGAAAATCAGGCAGATAGAGTTTGGAGAGGAGTGAGGACAGTTGAAAAGTGTTCAGAGGAGAAAAGTGACAGCTGAGCAGCCTGAAGTTGGTCCGGGTGTGTGGCCAGACCAACAGACAGATCAGCAAGGTTGGCAGACGGTGGTGACAAGTCTGCAGGAGTGGCCGATTGGAGTCTACCGTAAGGACCGTGGACGGGCGGTGGCCTGGCGGTACCGGACCGGTACACAAAGAGAAGCCAGCACCAACTGGCAGGGGCTTTTCGGACCCCGGCAAGGCTAGGAGTCACCGTGAATTGCCAAATCCGTTTGTTTGGAAACCCAGGAGGTCCCCTTCACTGTCAAGTCCCGACAGAAGGCAACAGTCCAACCGAGTGAGAGAGACACTGCCACCGCCAAGGCAACCGTTTCTCAGGGCCAGCGCCTGCGGGCAAAAGGGGCTCCTCCGGCCCATATCCAAGCCGGGGAGTGGGTTACCGGTGGGAACCCATTGGAACCATACAGACATCTTAGGTGCAGGGAAAGGCAGTTGCCACCAACCTGCCGGAAGCAACAACACCGCAGCCGTCTGTGGGACCCGTCCATCCAGCCGTGTGTTTTACCGAGAACTGTGTCTTCATCATTGGGCTGAGTGAGTACCACCGTGCCGTGCGGCACAGCGCTGCCCCCGCGACCCTGCACCTCCCCAGGCCCCGTAACCTGCCTGCCATCCATCCCTACCCCATCACCGGGCCCCGGGACAACCAAACCCCCTACCCACGTGTAATAACCTGCAGGTAACGGGATACGCAAGGACTGCACGGAACCACGGGGGTTAATCAATGCAAATTTAATAACATATTGCACAACACAGGTGGAGGAATAGTGCGGGAAAGGAGGGGAAGAAAAGCAGGAAGGTGCACAGCAGTAGATATAATGTAATATACATACAACCACTTTGAATAGCTTGTCAAGGGTGGGAAGCCTCAGATTGTACTCCCAAAAGCAAAACACAAAAATCCTTATTAAGCAAAAAAAAACGCAGGGTCCTTGTTACCTTACTTATATAACACAGCGCAGAGTCTTTTCCTATCTGTCCCTAACTAAAAGTAGTGTGCACACTTAACTGCAGGTTTCAGCGTGGCGTACCTCGTCACCGTTGGGGCCCGTATTCTGCCGCAGACACCTCTAAAGTTCAGTCTTTGTCCCGGATCTGTAATTTGCCCATGCTGTCCGGCACCTCGCTCCACATCCAGCCTTTCTTGGATCTGTGTCTTGGGGAGATGTCACGCAACACTCAGGTACTTGGACCTTGTTCAGCAGGGCAGAATGCGGCCTTGCCTTCTTCAGCACGTCCGAACACACACCTCTCTGCATAAACAGCTACCAAACAAAAAACTAGCTCCTCTTCACATCCTGTTCAGGACTGTACCAAGTAAATCAAGCAGCAGGGGGTTTGTGCCCGCTGTTCTTTGTTTTGACAGGAGGTGGCAGCATAACAAGGAAAAGTCCACAGTCTTCTAACCTATATATGTAAATGTTAACAGGTCTTACATTCCCCCCCCTCTTTAACCTCGGCCGTCCCGGCCGATACTCTCCTGAGGCGCTCTGCACAGGGGCACACGGTGGCAACTCCTGCCCTGCTTCACAACCTGTTGCTTGGGAGCCAATGTCTTAAAACAGGATCCAGTGACAGAACACACAAATTCATCTGCCAAGTACCGATCAGGGGGAATACCAGCATTAGCCAGCTCAGTCCGGCGTGGCACTACGGCTAAGTCACCAGACGTCGGCGCCGTATCAGGGAGTACAGTATTCTCGTCCCCATCTCTGACGATTGGTGACTCCTGCTCTGCAGGGGTGGCACCTGTGTCTTGAACGGATGGGGGCGTGGATCTCTCCCAGTCTGCTGGGTTGGCCGGGGCCCGCCACCATTCTTCATCGTCAGAGCCCTCTTCGAGGGTAACAGGAACGGGCACGGGCACCGTCTCCGAGGTACTTTGTCTGGTCCTGTCTTCTGAATAGCAGGGCCTCAGCATATTGCGATGCAGGATGCGGGTGCTGCCTCTTTGCTCGCCTCTCACTTCGTATACTGATCCGTGGGGCGAGATCTTCTGATCACAATGTAAGGCTCTGTTTTCCAGCGCTCGCTCAACTTGTATCTCGGGTGCTTCTCTGCAACTAGTACTCGGTCCCCTGGCAAGAACGGGATTTCACACACAGGTTTCCGCTGTGGATGTGTCTTTTCTTGCAGCCGCTTGGTGACAATTCGATGGATAGTCTCCAGCCGTCGACGGTGACAGTCAACCCAGGAACCCACACTCTGACCTTCACTGATCTCGGGGGGAGCCAGGTTTAGCTCTTCAATGCCACTTCCAGCTCTTCCAAACAGTAGCACGTACGGGGTGTACCCAGTGGTGGAGTGGACACGATTATTGTACGCCCACACGAGTTCTGCGAGATAGCCGGGCCAGTGATTCTTATGATCATTCTCTAACGTGCGTAGCATTTGTAGGAGGGTCCGTTTTAATCTCTCGCAGGCTCCGTTGCCCTGTGGATGATAAGGCGTAGTCCTTAACTTCTGCATTCCGTAAATCCTTTGCAGCTCTCTCATGACACCGCCCTGAAAGCAAGCCGGAATGTACTCTTTTGGGGCAGCCGTACACCCGGATAAAGTCATCACTGATGGCTCGAGCAGCTGATTCAGCCATCTGATCTCTGGTGGGCGTCACCACCGCAAATTTGGAGAAGTGATCTGTCATCACAAGGCAGAACTGATAGCCCCGGTGGGAGTGACCAATCTGCAGATAATCGATCATGAGTACTTCCAATGGCTCTTTGGTTGCAATAGTCTGTACTGGTGCTCGCTGTGGGGGAGCTTTACTTAACTCACAGGAACGGCACAGTTTACAGGCCTTCTCTACTGCCCGAAGCATCCGAGGACAGTATACTATTCTTTGCAACCACTGCTAAGTCTTGTCCGGTCCGCAATGGGCTCCCTTCTCATGCGCCTCTCGGGCCAATGGTACTGCCATCTTCTGGGGTATCACTACTTGCCACCGCACTTCCAACTCTGTAGCTAGGTGCACCTTCCGATACAGCATCCCTTCTTGCACCGACAGTTTATCCCACTGGCTGAGAATCTGGAGGGCCACGTGCGACAGCGGGGCCCGTATTTCCTTTCTTGGCTTGCGCTGCTGGATCATCCACTCTTTCACTTGAAGCAGTTCTGGGTCAGATGACTGGATTTTCACCCATTCCTCTCTGGTTTGGCCAAGCAGGCGTGATGTCGTGCCCGACGTAATTTCCAGCATACGAGCCTCTACCAATTGAGCGGTGAATTTACTGAAGTCCGGAATTTCGTCTTCCTCCAACTGTTCATCTCTCTCCCCCACTGGGGCTTCGGTGGTAACACGAGAAAGGGCATCCGCATTCTGATTTTCATGCTTGGAGTGGTACTGCACATGATAATTGTATCTGGAGAGTCGTGCCAGCCACCTCTGTTCCATTGCTCCCAGTTTGGCGGTGGAGATGTGAGCCAGGGGATTATTATCCGTATAGACTTCAATTTGGGCTCCCGTGAGATATTCCGAGAACCTTTCGGTTATTGCCCATACTAGTGCCGGTAACTCCAGCCGAAAAGAACTGTAATTCTCGGGGTTGCGCTCGGCTTCCCGTAACGTCCGACTTCCATATACAATCACCCGTTCAGTACCATTCTGTACCTGGGCCAGTATTGCACCCAGGCCGTAGAGGCTTGCGTCTGTATGCAACCGAAGAGGGAGGTTATAGTCTGCATAGGCAAGCACAGGGGCACTAACCAAGGCCTCTTTTAATCGGTGTAAGGCTTCTGCTTGTCTTGGTCCCCAGCAAATTTTCTGTGCTTTTGGTCCTTTCGCAGTCCCTCGGAGCAATTCGTGCAAAGGTTCTGCCTCCTTTGCGAAATCTTTGATAAAGCAACGGTAATATCCGGCTAGCCCCAGGAAAGCTCGAACCTCCCGCACTGTGCTGGGTGTGGGCCATTGTAGCACTGCTCTCACTTTCCCATCGGAGGGCTGTACGCCAGCTTCCGACACCTTGTGTCCGAGATATTCAATCTCTTCCTGAAAGATCCGGCATTTTTTTGGTTTCAGTTTAAGCCCATGGGCCCGTAACCGCTGAAACACTTGACACAGGTATTCTAGATGTTTTTCGAAGGTTGCAGAATACACTACTATGTCATCCAGGTAAATCAACGTGGCCTTGAAGTTCATGTCTCCAAGGCAACTTTCTATGAGGCGCTGAAAAGTTCCTGGGGCATTATTTAGTCCAAACGGCATGCGATTGAACTCGAAGAGTCCCATGGGTACAATAAATGCGGTCTTGGCCTTGTCTTTCTCTGCCACAGGGACCTGCCAATATCCGCTGGCCAGATCAAGGGAGGAGAAGTATCGTGCCTTTCCCAGCGCCGACAGGGACTCCTCTATCCGGGGCAGAGTGTAGGAATCACGAACCGTGCATCCATTAAGCTTGCGGTAGTCAACACAGAAGCGGGTAGACCCATCCTTTTTCTTGACCAGCACGATTGGGGCAGCCCATGGACTCTGACTTTCTCTTACCACCCCGCTCTTCAGTATCTGCGCCAAGAGCTCTTTCACCTCTTGGTAGTACTTTGGGGGTATTTGTCTGTACCTTTCCCTGGTCGGTGGGGCATCTCCCGTGGGTATTTCGTGCTGAATCTTGTCAGTACAGCCAAAATCTTCTGCGTGACGGGAGAACGTGGCTTGATTCTCCCAAATAAAGTCTTCTATGGCTTGGGCTTGCTCCGAAACGAAGGGGCTCAGGTCCACTCCCATCTGCCCTAAGATGATGCGACTGTTCCACTGATCAGTGGGTTTCTCTTTTCTTTCCATAGAAACAGCCCAAGTCCAGGCTTCCCCTGCCATGGGCTGCAATTCAAACGATTCTGCGGTCGCCACCTCTTCAGGCGCCAGGTAGACATGGGCCAGAACAACTCCCGAGGTCAAGGTGTAGGCCTGTTCACCGGTGTTCACGCAACGGAAAGGGACTCTTCCATTTCTTACTGTTGCTAAAGTGCGAGCCACCAACGGTTCATCTCCATTCTCTTCACCACGGTAAGGCTCCACCAACACCTCCATCCCCTCGAGTGTACGGTGGGCTCCGACTGGAAAGGTGAGGACTGTCTCACGATTTGGAGGTAGAGTAATTGTTGTCTGTCTTGGGACTCGAACCCTCCCCACCGGGTAGCGGCTCCCACCATTCCTCCACAGTCCTCGGGCACGGATAAGATTTTGGAAGACCTTTTGGGCGGGCCTGTTAGCAACTGTCGTCTTCCAGTAATCACAGCCCCCCTTGTTGAAGAGCAACTGGTCTAATTCTTTCAGGACATTCATACCCACGATAGCCGGCACCTCTCTGTCGTACCGGCCCTCCGTTAACACAATCCCTTTTTTGCCTAAGTTCTGGCCACATGCACGTATGTTCATCCACACGACCCCTACAACCGGAATGGGAAGATTGTTTGCAGCCCTCAGTTTGATATGTGCCCCTTTGTCAATGGATACAGTTTGTCCAAAATGTTGCTAGAAGAACTGTTCTGGCATGGTGGTCACTTGGGACCCAGTATCCATCAAGCATCTTACTTCTTTCCCTTCAAATTTGGCCATGATTGTCGGCGTGCTGGCTGCTATATCTTCAGGGCGTTGGTTTTCGCTAAGCTCAGTTGGTCTCCCCGCCATGTGCCCATCCATGGAGGGAGGCACTAGTTTAACGGCGGTCTTTCTTGAGACGTCTTCCTCTCCGGACAGTGTCGGAATAAATGGTTCTGATTTCCACAGTTCCAACACTGGTACTCTCCAGCGGGTCTCGATCATCTCTGCTCGATCTGTCCCCTCTCTTCTTGATAGGTATGCGTGCGGGTATTTGGCCGCGGTGCTGTCGTTCTTACTTCTGACGCCGGGGCTTGCATATTCTTCAGCAACTCTTGTAAAGCAGTAACCGTCTCTTGTAACTGATCCACTTTAGCCTCAAGTTGGCTCGGTTCTTGGTTTTTCTCACCCGGGACTATCTTATGCATACAAACTTCTCCCCAGGCGTTCTGCGGGTCGCAATTTTCAGTTTGTGCGCGGGAGACTGCTTCTTCCAATATTTCCTGGAAAGTTAGTTTTTTTTCTACCCTGAGCCATTCACAGAGGGCACCTTTGATCTTGGGGTTATGTAACCCACGGAGGAATTGATCTCGTAGGGTACGGTCAGCATAACCGGGGGTTTGTGCTAGCTCTGGCTCTGCTGTAAGCATTTGTCTCATTATTCTCTGGAGTGCATTTGCATATTGTGGCAGACCTTCTTCTTCACCCTGCATACTGTAGAATAGTTGCGCCTGTAAATCTCCTGCTTCTGGTTTCCCGCCATACACTCTCTCAAGAATCTTCACCACCTGCTCTAACGTCTTTCGTTCACTCTCAGGGCGCAATAAAATAGTTTCTTGAGCATGGCCTTCAAGGGCAATCAACAATATCTCCCCTTGATTTTCTGCAGTCACTCCTGCTACTCTCAACATGCCCCTCACTCTCTGTGCCCAGTCATGGAGAGGTACATTGTTGCCAGTAAATTTTGGTATATGGGTCAGCATAGCCCCCAGGGACAGCTGCCTTGCTGGTATTCCCCATCAGGTTGTATTAGAACACCTCCATCAGCGACACCCCCCTGTCCGTCCATTGTTCCGTACCAGCCTGCGTATCCTGCCGACTACACCAAATGTAATAAACTGCAGGTAATGGGATACGCAAGGACTGCACGGAACCACGGGGGTTAATCAATGCAAATTTAATAACATATTGCACAACATAGGTGGAGGAATAGTGCGGGAAAGGAGGGGAAGAAAAGCGGGAAGGTGCACAGCAGTAGATATAATGTAATATACATACAACCACTTTGAATAGCTTGTCAAGGGTGGGAAGCCTCAGATTGTACTCCCAAAAGCAAAACACAAAAATCCTTATTAAGCAAAAAGAACCGCAGGGTCCTTCTTACCTTACTTGTATAACACAGTGCAGAGTCTTTTCCTATCTGTCCCTAACTAAAAGTAGTGTGTACACTTAACTGCAGGTTTCAGCGTGGGGTACCTCGTCACCATTGGGGCCCGAATTCCGCCGCAGACACCTCTAAAGTTTAGTCTTTGTCCCGGATCTGTAATTTGCCCGTGCTGTCCGGCACCTCGCTCCATATCCAGCCTTTCTTGGATCTGTGTCTTGGGGAGATGTCACGCAACACTCAGGTACTTGGACCTTGTTCAGCAGGGCAGAATGCGGCCTTGTCTTCTTCAGCCGTCCGAACACACACCTCTCTGCATAAACAGCTACCAAACAAAAAACTAGCTCCTCTTCACATCCTGTTCAGGACTGTACCAAGTAAATCAAGCAGCAGGGGGTTTGTGCCCGCTGTTCTTTGTTTTGACAGCAGGTGGCAGCATAACAAGGAAAAGTCCACAGTCTTCTAACCTATATATGTAAATGTTAACAGGTCTTACACACGGAGGGGAGAACGAACAACAAAGCTGCTCCCAGTCACCGCTCCCGGGATCCTCGTCTAGAGCAGCGGTGGTGTCACCAAAATCACCACAACCGTGGGTGGTGTCACGGACAATATCCATAATCAACACCCTCACAACCAATCACCCCCTTTTCACTCACGGGCGAGGAGCGCCGCTCGAGTCCCCAGGATCCGGCCCACCGCTCGAGCCACCACCGAGCAGCAGCCGCAGCAGCAGCGGCAGCTGGACCCGAGCAGTGGGAGAGCGCAGCGTCCCCTCCTCCGCCCGCGACAACTTGGCGTCACGAACAGGATCCTACCGTTCTACCGATTGGTGGAAGTGCGCCTTGTGTGACCGCCGGAGGTGTCCGGCCGGAAAATTTGAAAAGCCGCCATCTTGGGCGCGAAGAGTTCCCGCTCGAGCGTCTCCTCGAGTAGTAGAGGCACGAAGGCCTAAACCCCGCCCCGATAGAGGAGGAGCCGGAAAGAGGCTAAGGGGGACGGAAACAAGATGTCTGCGCCCGACGAAGCCGCTGGAGGAGCGGCGGACGCAGTCACGGAAGCACCCGTAAATGGAAATGGGCCTGCCCAGGTCCTGGCCGCGCTGGCCCGATGGCGCCACGGCCCCAGCTCTCGCTCAGGTGATGCCGTTCTCTTTGCCCTATGTGCCCGGAGATGCCTGGCTACCGCAGTACGATGGGAAACCTGATGCCTTGCAGGTTTTCCGGAAAAAACTTAGTCCACTGCTAGAATTGTACCCCCTGACTGATAAGCAACGTGCAGCGCTAGTGCTGGGGCAGCTAACCGGCGCGGCTCAGCAAGAGGCGGAGACCTGGGCTGAGAGGGACCGGTCCTCTGTAGCCACCATCTTTGAAAAGCTGCAGACTGCATTTGAGACCCGTACCGAGGCAGAGTTGCGGATGCAGTTCTATCAATGCCGACAACGGCCCGCAGATAGCATCTGGGACTATGCTCTGCACCTGCAAACCGCACTCCGCACACTGAAGCGGGTGGACACCATCAGCAGTGTGGACAGTAACAAGATGTTGAGTGAGCAGTTTGTGCAGGGGATGAGGTCCTCCGAAGACCGTAAGCAGCTTCGGCTGTGGGCCCTAGAACACCCTGACGTGCACTTTGTCGTATTAAAGGAACGAGCCATCAAAGCTCTGCAACCCCCCGCATTGGAAGCTCCTGAGCCAACCCTGTGGCCAGTTGAGACTGCTCCTGTTGTGGTGGCTCCTACCATACCGGCACCTCCAGTGCCTGCAGCCCCAAGCGGGGCGATGGAAGAGCTCGCTGCTCGAGTTCGCCGCATGGATAGGGACCTTGCTAAGATTCTCGCTGCATCTCGGTGGAGATGCAGCTCGCCGACAGCCTGGAGGACGTCCCCTGGATGCAGCGGAGAAGGGCCAATGGCTCATGGAATGGGCCCCCAATCTGTTACAGGTGCAGCAAACCCGGCCACTATGCCCGACGGTGTCCGTTAAACGAGCAACCCCTGGGGCCACGGGCCAATCCTCAGGAGTAGAACCCCATAGCCCCCCAAACTGGCGGGACCGGTACATCGGGGCCTGGCCTATCATCCCTGTGGCTGTGGACGGCATACCGGTGATGGCTCTCCTGGACACTGGATCACAGGTAACCACTATACCATACACACTGTATCAACGGTATTGGGGAAAAGACGAGCTGGCTCCCCCAGATGCCAGCATAATACTGATTGCTGCTGATGGACTCCCATTGACTCAAGTGGGGTACAAGCAAGTGGCCATGACTGTGGGACGAGCTGAACTGCAACACCAGGGTATGATTGTGATAATGAATGAACCTAGTGATCATAACCCGAAGATAGTGCTAGGAACTAATGTGATGGAGCACTGTATGAGTGATGTGCTGACCCTATTGCAGCAGCTGGCTGCCACGGCGGCGGGGAGCCGACAGAGAGCTGTGCAGCGTGAGATCCGAGCCTTGATGTACCGCCAGCATGTGAACTCGACGGGAGGAGAGATTGGTGGGGTGAGAGTGATGGATGTTGCCCCGTTGATTGTGCCCCTAGGAGTGAGATGATGATTTGGTGTAGGGCAGCAGTAGGGCCTCAGGGGCGTGACTACCTTGCCATGATAGAGCCCATGCCCTCCAAGCACTGGCCACCAGTAATGGCCGCCCGAGGGGTGGTAGATGTAAAGAAGGGGAGAGTGCCTGTGAGGGTGCTGAACTGTGGGGAGGAAGAAGTCAGGCTTCCCCGGTATGCTACACTTGCCAAGTTGCTCACTCTGGATCCCCACACCATCCGCGAGGCAGCTCCCCCAATCTCACCACCGACTGCCAGCACTCACCCGCCCCAAGGGGAGTCAGATGAGTGGCACCGACAGTTACACGTAGGCACTGACGATACCCCTACACATCACAAAGAAGGGGTATACCGGGTGGTACGGGAGTATGAGCAAGTTTTTAGAAAACATCCCCCAGACTTTGGGCAGATCAAAGGGGTCCAACACCATATCCCCACCGGTGAACACCCCCCTATCAAAGAGAGGTACAGGCCTATTCCCCCTGCACACTACCAATGTGCCAAGGACATGTTGAAGAACATGAGGGAGGCAGGGGTTATCAGGGACAGCTGTAGTCCCTGGGCCGCCCCGTTGTTACTGGTTAAGAAGAAGGACGGTACCATGCGGATGTGTGTGGATTACCGGAAGATTAACCAGATAACGCATAAAGATGCTTACCCACTGCCCCGTATTGAAGAGTCCTTGGCCGCACTGAGAACCGCAAACTACTTCTCTACCCTTGACCTCACCAGCGGGTACTGGCAAGTGGCTGTGGCACCCGAGGACCAGGAGAAAACTGCCTTCACCACCCCAATGGGGCTCTGTGAATTCAATAGTATGCCGTTCGTGCTGTGCAACGCCCCTGGAACCTTCCAACGGCTGATGGAATGCTGTCTGGGGCATCTAAATTTCGAGACCGTCCTGTTATACTTGGATGATGTGATTGTGTACTCCCAGACGTATGAAGCCCACCTGGAGCACCTGGCCGAGGTGTTCACGTCCCTTGCCAAATACGGGATGAAGTTGAAGCCCTCCAAGTGTCACCTGCTGAAACCCAGAGTGCAGTACCTGGGGCATGTGGTGGGTGCAGAAGGTGTCGCCCCCGACCCCGAGAAGATCACTGCCACCCAAGACTGGCCGAGGCCAACCACAGTGAGGGAAGTAAGGCAGTTTCTGGGTCTGGTGGGGTACTACCGTCGCTTCATCAAGGGGTACACGAAGATGGCTGCCCCCATGCAAGACCTCCTCATGGGACAGACCAAAGGTGGTAGACCCCTCAGAGCCCCACTGGTGTGGGAAGAGAGGCATGAGGGATCCTTCCGCCAGCTGAAAGCGGCCTTGACCGGAGAGGAGATCCTAGCGTATCCCGATTACAGCCACCCGTTCATCCTCTAGACCGATGCCAGCAATGTGGGCTTGGGGGCAGTCTTATCCCAGGTCCAAGACGGGAAAGAAAAAGTGATTGCTTATGCTAGCCAAAAACTCCGACCGACTGAAAGGAATCCTGAGAACTACAGCTCTTTCAAGCTCGAGCTTCTGGCGCTGGTGTGGGCTATCACCGAGCTGTTTCGCCATTACCTAGCCGCAGCAAAGTTCACCGCTTTCACGGATAACAATCCGTTGACCCACCTGGACACGGCCAAGTTGGGCGCGTTGGAACAGCGGTGGGTGGCCAGGCTAGCCAACTACGATTTCACCATCAAATACAGGGCCGGTCGTGCCAACGTTAATGCTGATGCACTCTCTCGGATGCCCCACCTGTCGGAAGAAGGGTGCGAGGATGACGACCTCGAAGAGATCGAGTTGCCTGCATTTCACCAGCCACCAGCTGAGAAGGTGCATGTCTACCAACAACGGGCGAACCTGGACCCGCTGCCCAGTCAGGAGTGGCAGGAAGCTCAAAACCAGGCGCCTGCTGTCCGCCTAGTCAAGATCCTGGTGGAGCAAGGTGCTACTGGAATAGACCCTGCCGCCCCAGCTGAGGCCCAACGCCTGTGGCGAGAACGGACCCAGTTGTATCTACACCAGGGGAAGTTGTACCATGAGCTGATTAACCTGAAGACTCATGAGAAAATCCGCCAGTTGGTGATTCCCCAAGCTAATGTGCCCACTGTTCTACAAGCGTACCATGATGGTGCCGGACACTTCGGATGGAAGAAGCTGGAAATGCTGTTGAGAGAGCGGTTCTATTGGAGCGGGATGCGGGAGTCTGTAGAGGCCTGGTGCCGAGAATGTGGCCCTTGCACGCTGAGAAGTAAGGACGAGGCCAGCCAGAAGGCGCCCCTACACCCGATCGTTACTCATCAACCGCTGGAGCTGGTCGCCCTGGACCATGTAAAGCTCACCCCCAGCCGAAGTGGGTTCATGGTGGTTGTCCCAGTCAAAGACCTAACTGGTCGTACCGCCGCTAGAGCGTTCCAGGCTTATTTCTGTCGACCACATGGATACCCTGAGAAGGTGCTTACTGACCAAGGCCCGGCCTTTGAAGCGGAGGTGTTCCATGAGTTCTGTCAGTTGTACGGCTGCAAGAAGATCCGGACCACGCCTTACCTTGCCCAAACCAACGGCATGTGTGACAAGATGAATCACTTGGTCCTGGGCCTCCTCAAGACTTTACCGCTAGAAGAGCGGAACCTGTGGCCGGAGAAGCTACCTGACTTGGTCGATATGTACAATAATATTCCTTCCAGCTCGACGAAGTGTACCCCAGCCGGCTACCGGTGGATCTGGACATGGGATTGGAAGCCCCAGAGGCACTCCCTTCAACAGCTGAATGGGAAACTCGACGGAGGGTGCAATACCGACAGATTCAGGAATATGTTGAGAAGAACTTGAGTCGAAGTCGGGAACAGCAGGAGCAGCGCTTCAACCAGAGGGCGACTGCTGCCCCTTTCCAGCCTGGAGATGTAGTGCTGAAGCGGAAAAGGAGGACCCACAAGCTGGATGATCAATGGGAACAAACCCCATACGTCATACAGCCCACAGGGTGGGAAGATGGGAAGGCCTACCAGATCAGTCGTGACCAAGGGGGCACCTTGGCCACGGTTTCCCGGGACCATCTAAAGAAGTGCCCACCAGCATTGAGAGCAGCGGCTGAAGATCCGGTTCCTCCACCAGCGGAGAAGGCAAAAGAGGTAATCCACACAGTGATGGGTGACTTCCCAGCGGACTGGCCTACACAGAACGGCGCGGTGATTCTTCCAGTGATACTGTTCCCACAACCCGTGGATGAAGAAGTGATGGAGGCAGTCAACCGTGAGCCAGTGTCAGTGCCCAGGGATGAACCTGTGCCCAACTCCCCTATGCCTCCGCCTGCCCCACACGATAGCAGGGAGGAGGAACTGATTGTTCCCTCTGCCCCACTGCCTATCCCCACTGACACTGGACCCCGGAGGTCCACTCGTCCCAACCTAGGTAGACCCCCACTTAGGTACAGGGAGACTACTCTTTAAAGGGGAGAGATTATATGTGTGTGTTTTAAAGTTTGAAAGTTTGAAAATGATAAGTGAATGATTTACCGAAGAGTCATCTGATTTGCTGCTTGATTGGAACCGGTCGTAGCCAGCAGCTGGTCCCCGTTGGGACCCCCTTCACCACTTTACATAAGAAACTACTTATGAACAGGCCTGAGAACTTGCAAGGCAACCACAAACTAGTGGCATGTAAATAAAAATGTTTGTTACAGCTTCTACCGTTACCGCCTCCGGAGAGGCAGATTGGAGGAAGGGCCCGCAGTGGAGTAGGCTGGGGCCCAGCCACCACCGGAACCGGTGGCAATCCTCTGGGGGTTTCAGGGGTTCCCCATGGACGTGGGTCCCCTGAAAAGGACAGAACCCGCTCGGGTAACTTGTGCAGGACTGGGGTCAAGGGGTGCTGCCTGTTTGCTTAGGGGCAGCATCAGGGCCAGGTTGCTTGGGTGGGAGAGAGCGGAAGCCGTAACCGTTTGCAACCGTTAGTAACGTTTAAGTAAGAGTACCTCCCGATGTGGGAAGATGTTATTATACTTGTATGTCTGTTACCGTTTTTTATATTTTTCAGTTGGTGAAAATAAAACCGGTGATGGACGGGCAGCCCGCGGACGGTCTGCATTTAACTAAGGGGGAATGTGGCGCCCTGGACAAGCCAGGGGCCACAGAACACAACACCCACACACCCCACACTCCCAGCAGGCACGCCAAAGCCAGGACACAAAACCCTTGTTGCCTTCCTCCAGGGGCTGATGTCCACACCAGGGGGTGGGCCAGGTGGTTGGTCCCGCCCACCGAGGAGTTCACAGTCTTGGAGGCGGGAAAACCAGGCAGATAGAGTTTGGAGAGGAGTGAGGACAGTTGAAAAGTATTGAGAGAGGAGAAAAGTGACAGCTGAGCAGCCTGAAATTGGTCCGGGTGTGTGGCCCGGACAGATCAGCAAGGTTGGCAGACGGTGGTGACCGTCTGCAGGAGTGGCCGAATGGAGTCTACCGTAAAGACCATGGACGGGCGGTGGCCCGGCGGTACCGGACCGGTACACAAAGAGAAGCCAGCACCAACTGGCAGGGGCTTTTCGGACCCCGGCAAGGCTAGGAGTCGCCGTGAATTTGCCAAATCCGTTAGTGAAGGGGACCTCCTGGGTTTCCAAACAGTCAAGTCCCGACAGAAGGCAACAGTCCACCCGAGTGAGAGAGACACCACCACCGCCAAGGCAACCGTTTCTCAGGGCCAGCGCCTGCGGGCAAAAGGGGCTCCTCCGGCCCATATCCAAGCCGGGGAGCGGGTTACCGGTGGGAACCCATTGGAACCGTACAGACATCTTAGGTGAAGGGAAAGGCAGTTGCCACCAACCTGCCGGGAGCAACAACACCGCAGCCGTCTGTGGGACCCGTCCATCCAGCCGTGTGTTTTACCGAGAACTGTGTCTTCATCATTGGGCTGAGTGAGTACCACCGTGCCGTGCGGCACAGCGCTGCCCCCGCGACCCTGCACCTCCCCAGGCCCCGTAACCTGACTGCCATCCATCCCTACCCCATCACCGGGCCCCGGGACAACCAAACCCCCTACCCACAGAGGGGAGAACTAACAACAAAGCTGCTCCCAGTCACCGCTCCCGGGATCCCCGTCTAGAGCAGCGGTGGTGTCACCAAAATCACCACAACCGTGGGTAGCGTCACGGACAATATCCATAATCAAAACCCCCACAACCAATCACCCCCTTTTCACTCACGGGCGAGGAGCGCCGCTCGAGTCTCCGGGATCCGGCCCACCGCTCGAGCCACCACCGAGCAGCAGCAGCAGCCGCAGCAGCATCGGCAGCCGGACCCGAGCAGTGGGAGAGCGCAGCGTCCCCTCCTCCGCCCGCGACATAGTAATAGAGAATGCAAATTCGGGAGGGTGGTATGTGGTTGGGACAAAATCAATAGGACATCATCCGCATATAAGGATAGCTTAAACTCCTTGTCTCTCACCATTACTCCACGTATATTAGGGTCAATGCGAATAGCAGCAGCCAATGGCTCAATGCACATAACAAAGAGCAGAGGGGACAAAGGGCATCCCTGACGAGTGCCATTGTGTATCTGAAAGGGTTGAGATGCGGCATAAGGAAGTTTGACCGATGCTGAGGGGCATGAATATAAACTTTTCAGGGCAGTGATAAATGCACCTGAGATTCCAAAATGATGCAATGTTTCAAACATGAATGGCCACCCCAGACGGTCAAACACCTTCTCCGCATCCAAACTAAGAAGGAGTGCTTCACTCTCTGTCTTATTAACAACTTCTGCTAAGTCAATAATCTTCCTGGTGTTGTCCCCCCCTTGCCTACATGGGACAAAACCCACCTGGTCTTTGTGTATTAGGTGTGGGAGCAGGACCGAAAGACGTAGAGCCAGTAGTTTAGTAAAGATTTTCAAATCAGCATTAAGGAGTGCTATGGGCCTATAATTGGCACATTCCATAGCATCCTTCCCCGGTTTGGGTATGAGCGTAATATAAGAATGTAACATACTTGTGGGTATAGGGGAGCCCGTGAGGAAGCTATTAAATAATTTAACTAAATAGGGGGTGAGTCGATCCGCAAATGCCTTGTAGTAAAAATGTCAGACCATCTGGACCCGGTGATTTTCCATTAGGAAGTAATTTATGCACCTCTTCTACCTCTTCACACGTGATTTCTTTATTCAGTGTATTTACAGCATTCTGAGTAAGAGTAGGCAGCTTACACTGCTCAAGAAAGGAGTGGATTAGCTCCCTCTGTCTTCCTGGGTCTGCAGGAAAAGAGCTAGGCAAAGAATACAGTCTTGACAGATAATCCTGAAAGATCTTTGCAACTTTAGTGTGGTCATAGAAAATATTCCCCTCCTGAATCTCTCAAGGCATAAACGGATGAGTTCCCCCTATCCTCTCTAAGTTGGCAAGCCAAAAGGGAGTGAGATTTATTTCCTTTGTCATAGTATTTATGCCTGCTATAAAGTAGTAATTTTTCTGTTATATTGACCTCTAGGTCCTTCAGTTGGGCACGAGTCTTTACTATACCTCTAAGGGTACGTATTGATGGGTTAAGGGTCATCCTATTTTCTAAATCTCTGAGACTTCTGAGGAGCTGATCTCTCTGATAAAGTCTATCTTTTTTGATACAGGAGCTTAATGCTATGCATTGCCCTCTAAAGACGGCCTTATGGGCTTTCCAAACCGTAGAAAAATTAGGCACTGACCCCTCGTTGTTCTTGAAGTATTCTATCAGTCCTGCTTCCAGTTTGTCTCTGTAGGGAGTTCTCTTGAGGAGGGAATCATTGAGCCTCCAGTGGCAGACTCTTGTGCGTGGTGTTGTCTGATCTAGGGTGAGAGTCATTGTCGCGTGGTCTGACCACGTTATTGCACCAATATCCACATTGCTCGTCAATCTAAGGGCTTGAATGTTGCCAATGAAGAAGTCGATCCTGGTGTGTGTACAATGAGGGGGAGAGTAGAAGGTAAAGGTTTTTTCTGAGGGATGTTTAACTCGCCTCAAATCAAATAAGGCAAACCTGCGGATCAGTCTTCGAAAGGCAGCTGTCAATTTACGCTGAGACGGGCTCGACAATTGATTGTTAATGGTCAACCTGTCTAAAGAGTCAGAGAAAATAGTGTTAAAATCTCCACCCACAATATACGTTGAGGAGGGAAGGCGTGTGAGTTTGAGGAATACCCGTTTCAAAAAGAGGATCTGGGAGGTATTAGGGGCATAAATATTACACAAAATGATCGGAAGATCCTTATATGTCCCTTGTAGGATAAGGTACCTACCCTGTGGGTCTGCCAAGGAGGTCGTAACTTGAATGGGACAGGTCCTTGATATCAAAATAGCCACACCGGCTTTTTTCCTTTCCTGGGAAGCTAAAAAAATTGTGGGGTAAAGATGTTTAGCAAAGTTGCAGTTCCCATTGAGGTTCAAGTGCGTTTCTTGCAAGAAAACCACATCAGCTCGCTGGGTCCGCATCTCACCAATCGCCATATGCCTCTTAATGTTTGAGTTTAAACCCTTAACATTTAACGTTAAAATGTTAACCATATTTTAAGTTGTGGTAGTATAATGCAAAATTAGTATTACATACGAAGGCTAACTGGGTATTGCCCATCTCACAACTGCCTAAAGGCCCATGCTGGATGGCTCTCAATGGGGTACAGAGGATTCCCTCACCACAGACACATAAGGAATGGGAAAAGACAATGACAAAACACATAACATTTACATGTCACAAATGTTACCGGAGAGGAGTGAAGCCATGGGCAAAAGCCTTTACCTCCGCCACCGTCCTCTCCGGCCAGGGTCAAAGAAGAAAAAATTGGCATAACATAAAAAACTTTACCAATATCTAAACCCTAACCTCCTTTACCATCTCTTCCGTAGGAGGAACCAGGGTAACTCTAACCCTTGAAGGGGGTTTGTAGCTATGGACACTCTGCTATCGCAGTCAGTATCGGAAGCTAGATTCAAAACATCTACAAGAGGGGAGTATTCAATTCTCACCGCCCTAGTAGCAAACCAATGCAAATTTTATGAGGAGTCATAACCAGATATATTAATATCAAAAAAGAGAAGAAAAAAAAAAAGTGAACAGCTACTTATGAAAGAAAGGATCAATGAAAGTCCCTGTAATAAACAAAAAAGGGCATGAAGCCACCCCCCACCCCCATTACCCCCAAAAGGTGGTGCAGCTTGCAACCAGAGATTCAAACAAGGGGTTCCAGTTCCCAGAAGAGAAAAAAAATAAATAAAAATTGTCATCTCAGGTTGGAGCTGGTCGTGCCTTAGTCCGTGATGAGGGAGATCCCCCCCTAGAGTCCACTTGCTGCCAGACTGGACGGGGTGGATTGGATGGCATCTCTAATTCCCAGTCTACCAGGGTGGGTGGAGGGATTCCCAGGTCAGTGCAGAAGGCTGGGAGGTCCTGAGTTGAGCGTAGCACAGCCGTATGACCATCTTTTGAGGCTATGAGGGCAAATGGGAACCCCCAGCGATATCGGATGCCCTTATCTTTTAAGGATGCAAGTAGTGGCTGCAGGTGTCTCCTTTTCTGTAGGGTGATCCAAGATAGATCAGGAAATAATTGGATCCGAGTCCCTTGATATTCAATTCTCTCTGAGGTACGGGCTTTAGCCATAATGGACTCTTTTAGTTGGAAGTCGTGGACGCAGCAGATAATGTTACGAGATTGATTTTGAGGCCCCCTGGGGCGTAATGCTCTATGTGCTCTGTCCAATTTTATCCTTTGAGTTGTAGGGCGCTCCAGCACAGTGTTAAATATGGTTTCAAGTATGGCATGGACATCCTCATTACCCGTGGTCTCAGGGACACCTCTCACTCGGATATTATTATGGTGTCCTCTGTTATCCAGGTCTTCCAGATGTTTGTTAGTTTCACTCAGAGCCTGAGCATAGGAAGTCACGTTTTTCTGTAATTTGATAATGTACTGTCTAGTGGCATCGTGTTCCCTTTCCACTGAGTCCAGTCTATCTGCCAGTAGCCCAACATCTTGACGGATTGAGTTAATTTCTGACTTACAGGTTTTTTTCATCTCTGAGATCAGGGATTTGAAGTCTTCCTTGGTAGGAAGGAGATCCAGATACTTTTTAAATATTCTATGGCCAAAATGGTGTTCCATATCTCCCAACTCAGTCTCTGATGGGGAGTCACGTGACCCTCCCCCGTCCTCCTGCTGAGACACCAGAGCAGACAGTGAAGGCGTAGTGTCTAGGTCCATGTCCAATGGATCCGACCATGCACTTTTATTTTTCACCTGACTGCCTTTAAGGGTTGATTGTCTTTGTGCCTTAGGTGGCATAGGATCTCTCACAGCACAGTTTTTCATAGTAAGAAACTTGTCCAATGGAGTCACAAACGGCTGTCCCCTTCTTAATCTGATTGACCACCCTGGTCCTCTTCTCCTTCTCAGCCCAGCCAGATCGTTACTCAGTCAGTGCAGTGTATTATGTCTCTTTTCAGTATTCCTTATGTATATGAGACTATTAAAGTTGTTTCTGTCCACTTATATCCTCTATTCGGGCGGTAAAATGAGCCTCCCCTCTACTCAGACATTATACAGGGTTACATTACTCCTTCATAGCTCCCTCATGCGGTGTTTTCTTTGCAGCAAATCAGTGTCACAGTGACCACCAGGTGGCGATAGGGTAATGTGCATGGAGCCAAGGAATTTCCACTAGGTGTCAGTGCAGACCTTTTTTCAGCCGAGCACTTAGAGAAAAGCTTTATCCAGCAGGTGGCAGTGCAGAGTGATGTAAAAGCTTTCCTGTTTTTTTAGGCAACTGCAGCCCAGTTTCCCACCCTCTTCTTCTTCAGCTCTCAAAGCCTGCAAAATGGCGTCACCCACATGGTGCCCCGGTGTCCCGTGGGGGGCGCAATCACAGCTGCTGCACCTCTGGGGTACAACCACTCTGTCACTTGGAAATGCCTCCTTCTCCTCAGGGACACTATCTCTCCTGTGTCTGAACTGGAAAAGCACTGAAGGTGAGACTCAGGGCTGCACTCTGACTATGTGGAGGTGCTATAGCATTTCAGGGAGGGGGGGGCAGGGGTCTCCTTCTCTGGGGGAGAAGGCCTTACCTCCACTGTGTCTCGGTGTGTGCTAGGAGCTGTCCCACGGGTATAGTTCCGATCTCAGTGTTCTGCTTGGAGCCCTCCTTGAGTTGTGCTCCCAGCCTAGGTCTGTGTCCAGTGCTTGGGGTGATAGCTGGAGATCCTGGCTTGCACCTTGCTGGCTGCTTAGGGGTGCTGAATCCTACAGGTATCTTCCAGGGTAGCAGGGGACCCAAGTTAGGGTGTTTTGCAGCAGATTGTAAAGTTTAAAGAGGAAGTTTTGTGTTCTAAAAGCAGGAGCCCAAGTGAAGTGCTTATTCCCTGTTAGGTGCCTAGGCCACGGCCCCCGTGAGAGGTTCCTTTTAACAATGGTAAGTAGATACTTGGAAGTTAACAGTCATCATCAGACTGTTGATCATACAGGAATTACTGTAAGGCCTCAGTTCCACTTGCGTTTTGCACGGACGAGTGCAATCTGATAAAACTTCGAGTGTCCATTTGCAATTGATTTTGCATGATATATTGGCATGAGAAAAGAATTGCAGCATGCTGCAAGTGTCAAAGATTCTCAGCTCACACACCCATACAAGTCTACGGGAGCGTGTGAAACATCGCACTGCACTTGAATGTAATCAGAGTGCAGTACAATGTACGCAGAGAGGCCGTGGAGAAGGGGGAAATTACTCCCTCCCTTCGTCTTGTCCGCAGCTGTGATCCGATCGCGAGATCAGATCACAGTTGCATGACACTCGGCTCAAGCTCGCAGCAGAGCCTGAGCCAGGAGTCATTAGCATATTGCATCTGATGATCTTGAATGGGAAGCAATGCGCAAGTGGGACTGAGGCCTAATGATGAAAATTAGTCAGTATCACAAATAAACATTTACATTCAGGTACCTTATAGATGATGTTGTCTCTGATCAGAGTCATCTTGTCCAGACACCATGATGACTTTTCACATCCAGAGCTCATCTCTGCAGACTTCTATCTTCTTCGCTCTTCTGCAGAACATCCTGGCATGATACCATTAATAATAGCAGAATGATTATAATACTCCTATATATAAATATTGCCTTACGCTGTGCCCCTGAATAAATAATAGCCCCTCACTGTATTCTTTGCTAGAGATGAGCGAACCGGTCGCGGTTCGGCTCGAGGTCGGTTCGCCGAACGGACGTCCCGTTCGAGTTCGGCTCGTCGAACGTTCGACGAACCGAACTCGAACTGCATAGGAAACAATGGCAGGCAATCACAAACACATAAAAACACCTAGAAAACACCCTCAAAGGTGTCCAAAAGGTGACAAACAACTCACAAAACAACACAAACACATGGGAAAGTGACAAGGACATATACTCATGCGAAAACAAAAGAGCTGGACAAGGAAAAAGAGGAGGACACACAGATATAGGCATGGCACGCCCTTCTAAAATCATGTAAAACACCGCAAGGTGACTCCAAGCGGAGTCTCCCTTTTTTTCCAAAAATTGGGCCCCACACACACCCACCCATTCAGTGGCAGCACTTGTGCCCTAGTTGTACACTTCACAGCTAGATTTGCATCAAGCACATTCAAAAATACGCTATTCTTAACCGTCCCCAGGATGACACCGGGGTTGGTAGCAAAGTCTTTCCTGATCCCAGCTCTGTTCATCTTGGATCATTTTTAAAAAACACAGCAAGCAAGGGTTACTCCAAGCGGAGTCTCCCTTTTTTTCCAAAAATTGGGCCCCACACACACCCACCCATTCAGTGGCAGCAGTTGTGCCCCAGTTGTACAATTCACAGCTAGATTTGCATCAAGCACATTCAAAAATACGCTATTCTTAACCGTCCCCAGGATGACACCGGGGTAGGTAGCAAAGTCTTTCCTGATCCCAGCTCTGTTCATCTTGGCTTCTTTTAAAAACAATGTAAGCAAGGGTTACTCCAAGCGGAGCCTCCCTTTTTTCCAAAAATTGTGCCCCACACACACCCACCCCTTCAGTGGCAGCAGTTGTGCCCCAGTTGTACAATTCACAGCTAGATTTGCATCAAGCACATTCAAAAATACGCTATTCTTAACCGTCCCCAGGATGACACCGGGGTAGGTAGCAAAGTCTTTCCTGATCCCAGCTCTGTTCATCTTGGCTTCTTTTAAAAACAATGTAAGCAAGGGTTACTCCAAGCGGAGTCTTCCTTTTTTCCAAAAATTGAGCCCCACACACACCCACCCCTTCAGTGGCAGCAGTTGTGCCCCAGTTGTACAATTCACAGCTAGATTTGCATCAAGCACATTCAAAAATACGCTATTCTTAACCGTCCCCAGGATGACACCGGGGTAGGTAGCAAAGTCTTTGCTGAACCATGACTTGTTCATCTTGGCTTCTTTTAAAAACAATGTAAGCAAGGGTTACTCCAAGCGGAGCCTCCCTTTTTTCCAAAAATTGTGCCCCACACACACCCACCCCTTCAGTGGCAGCAGTTGTGCCCCAGTTGTACAATTCCCAGCTAGATTTGCATCAAGCACATTCAAAAATACGCTATTCTTAACCGTCCCCAGGATGACACCGGGGTTGGTAGCAAAGTCTTTCCTGATCCCAGCTCTGTTCATCTTGGATCACTTTTAAAAAACACAGCAAGCAAGGGTTACTCCAAGCGGAGTCTCCCTTTTTTTCCAAAAATTGGGCCCCACACAGACACCTTATCAGTGGCAGCACTTGTGCCCTAGTTGCAAACAGGATGTTTTGATTTGCATCAAGCACATTCCAAATCCACAAGCATTTACTCTCCCCAGGATGACACAGGGGTAGTTAATTCCTTCTGGATCCATGACTTGTTCATTTTGATGGACCTCAGTCTGTCCACATTGTCACTGGACAGACGCGTGCACTTATCTGTCAGCACACACCCAGCAGCACTGAAGACACGTTCAGAGACAACGCTGGCAGCTGGACACGACAAAATCTCCAAGGCGTAACTGGAGAGCTCTGGCCATTTTTCTAGATTTGAAGCCCAAAAGGAGCAAGGCTCCATTTGCAAAGTCATGGCATCGATGTTCATTTGGAGATACTCCTGTATCATCCTCTCCAGCCGTTGACTATGTGCCAGACTTGTTGTCTCTGGTGGCCTTGCAAAGGAGGGTCTAAAAAAATTATGAAAAGATTCCATAAAATTGCTGTTACCAGCACCAGATACGGTCCTACTGGTACGGGTAGACTGTTGAAGATGACGAGACCGTCCCATGTTTGTCAAGTTACAACTGGGAGAATCACTCCCTGCACCTGCACGGTTGTTTGGTGGAAAAGCCGAGCTAAGATCGAGTAACAGCTTCTGCTGATACTCCTGCATACGTGCGTCCCTTTCTATGGCTGGAATTATGTCACAAAATTTGGACTTGTACCGGGGATCTAATAGTGTGGCAATCCAGTAGTCATCATCACTTCTAATTTTGACAATACGAGGGTCATGTGGGAGGTAGTGCAACAAGAAGACACTCATGTGTCTTGCGCAGCCATGCGGACCAAGTCCACGCTGTGTTTGTGGCATAGAGGTGCTAACCGTTCTTTCTTCCTCTGACATCTCCCCCCAACCTCTTTCAACAGAAATTTGACCAAGGTCTCCCTCATCCGCTGAGTCTTCCATGTCCATGGACAGTTCGTCCTCCATTTCTTCATGTTCTCCTGCACCTTCCTCAACATTTAGCCTGCTACCATGCGCCCTTGTTGATCCCTGTCCCCCATGGTCCCATGCCTGCCGCGTTGGTGATGATGAACGTCTGGACCTTGGTGATGTTGTTGTGTCTTGCGCATATGAATCCTCCTGTAGTTCCTCCCCTTCCTGTTGTCCCACCCCCTGACTCCGAATAGTGTTTAGCGTGTGCTCCAGCATGTAAATGACTGGAATTGTCATGCTGATAATGGCATTGTCAGCGCTAAACATATTCGTCGCCATGTCGAAACTGTGCAGAAGGGTGCATAGGTCCTTGATCTGAGACCACTCCATCAGGGTGATCTGCCCCACCTCTGCATCTCGTTGGCCCAGGCTATACGTCATGACGTATTGCACCAGGGCTCGGCGGTGCTGCCACAGTCGCTGTAACATGTGGAGAGTTGAATTCCAGCGTGTCGCCACATCGCATTTCAGGCGATGAACCGGCAGGCCGAAAGACTTCTGGAGCGATGCAAGTCGCTCAGCTGTGGCGCTTGAACGGCAGAAGTGAGCAGACAGTTTTCATGCCCTGTTCAGAAGGCCATCTAGGCCGGGATAGTGTGTTAAAAATTGCTGGACGACAAGGTTCAACACGTGAGCCATACAAGGTACGTGTGTCACCTTGCCCAGGCAAAGGGCCGCACCCAGGTTTGCAGCATTGTCGCACACGGCCTTACCAGGCTGCAGGTTGAGTGGAGACAACCATTTATTAAACTTGGACCGCAGAGCTGACCACAACTCCTCAGCTGTGTGACTCTTATTCCCAAGACATGTCAAGCTAAAGACCGCCTGATGCCGTTGCGCTCTGCTGCCAGCATAGTAATGAGGGGTGCGTGATTCCTTCTGCGCAGTGAGAACGCTGGTGGCCTGATCAGGCAGGCTTGGGGCAGAGGTGGAGGACCCAGATGAGGTGGAGGAGGCAGAAGCAGTGGCGCAACTTGGACAGACAGAGAATTGACACACAAGTCGTGGGGACGGCAAGACTTGTGCAGCAGACCCTTCACCATCTATCACCATAGTTACCCAGTGCCCAGTCAGCGAAATGTAACGTCCCTGTCCATGCTTACTGGTCCAAGTATCGGTGGTGAAATGCACCCGTTGACACACAGAGTTTCTCAAGGAAGCGGTGATGTTGTGTGCAACATGCTGGTGTAGCGCGGGCACACCTTTCTTAGAGAAGTAGTGGCGACTAGGCATCTGGTACTGGGGCACAGCGACAGACATAGGGTCTCTAAAATCCTGTGTGTCCACTAGGCGGAAAGGCAGCATTTCGGTAGCCAAGAGCTTACAGAGGGATAGAGTCAACCTCTTAGCTTTGTCATGGGTCGCAGGAAATTTCCTTTTATTTGACCACATCTGAGGGACAGAGATCTGGCTGCTGTGTGTAGACGGTGTTGAGTAGGGTGTCCCTGGAAAAATGCAGGTTTGTGAGGAAAGTGCAGGCGGAGACATGATGTTGCCTTCATCCAACGTTGGTGCTATCGATGTCTGAGAGAGCTGTACACACTCACTTGTTTCCCCTTCCAAACCAACTGACGACCTACCAAGCAAACTGCCTGTTGCGGTTACAGTGGTGGAAGTTGTGCGTGGAAAAACAGGTGTGACAGCTGTCCCCACAGTCCTAGAAGATGAGGAGCGTGCGGATGCACTGGAAGGGGCAGGCGGTGGATGGTTCGCTCCGCTAGGCCGCATTGCAGCACGGTGAGCTTCCCACCGGGACATATGATATTTATTCATGTGACGATTCATGGAAGAAGTTGTCAAACTGCTGAGGTTTTGACCTCTACTAAGAGAACCATGACAAATTTTACAGATCACATAATTTGGGCGATCTTTTGCTATGTCAAAAAAGGACCAGGCCAGGCAAGGCTTAGAGGGCATGCGACCTGTTGATCCACCCCGACTAGTGCTCAGAGGCAGAGTGGTGGCTGAGGATGCAGTTGTAGACGTGCTACCAGTACTCCGACTCTGTCCAGGAAGGCGCAAGGTAACTTCGTCATCAGTTGCATCCTCCTCCACCACCTCTGTTGACCTCCTCGAGTGCCTGACTGTGGGTTGACAGTAGGTGGGATCTAGAACTTCATCATCAATTGTTGTGTTTGCACTCCCCTCCCCCTCAGACCGAGCCTCTTCTTGCCCTGACCGAATATTTAAGTTGTCATCCCAATCGGGTATCTGCGTCTCATCTTTATCAGTATGTTCCTCATTGTCTATAACCACAGGTGTTACAGTTTGTGACAAAGGGTCAACATTATGTTCAGAAACTTGGTCCTCACGGCCTGAATCAGAGTCACAAAGGTTCTGGGCATCACTGCAGACCATTTCCTGTTCTGTACTCACTGTAGCTTGGGAGCAGACCTCTGATTCCCAGGCTATAGTGTGACTGAACAGCTCTGCAGACTCAGCCATCTCAGTTCCACCATACTGTGCAGGGCTGATGGAGACTTCAGAGCTGGGAGAAAGCAAGTTTGATTGGGATGACAACTCAGAGGACTGGTGTTTTTTGGATGCGGTACTTGAAGTGGCTGAGAGGGCACTTGTTGGACCACTTGAGATCCATTCAAGCATTTTCCTTTTTTGGCCATCATCTACCTTTGTTCCTGTTGTTCATGTCCGTAAAAAAGGGAGCACATCGGATTGTCCACGGTAAGTAGTAGACATCTTACTTTTGCTGGTAGATGGTCTATCTTCAGCAGATGATAATGGAGCTTTGCCACCTTCCCCATGGACAAACCCTTTTTTTCCATTTCCACCACGCCTCTTCCCCTTTCCACCAGCATCTGTCATTTTGCCACTCATGTTGATTGCGACAAGATTGTGCACTAAAAATGTGGTAGTAAAAATTGAGAGGTGGTGTAGATTGCAGCGGTGGTCTAGCTTTATTAACAGCAGAATAATAAAGAATAAATATCCCTGACAATGCAACTACGGCCCTTAAACTGGCAGCATAAATTGCTAGTATAATGGCTTAGTAACTATCAGTTTGAGTGTGCAATGCAGGCAGACGTGCTGCAAATATCTGTGCACTACTGGGACTATACAGAAGTCCAACAGCCACGTTTAGGATGACACTAAGTTCAATCAGTGTTTGCTAGTATAATGGCTTAGTAACTATCAGTTTGAGTGTGCCATGCAGGCAAACGTGCTACAAATATCTGTGCACTACTGGGACTATATAGAAGTCCAACAGCCACGTTTAGGATGACACTAAGTTCACTCAGTGTTTGCTAGTATAATGGCTTAGTAACTATCAGTTTGAGTGTGCAATGCAGGCAGACGTGCTGCAAATATCTGTGCACTACTGGGACTATACAGAAGTCCAACAGCCACGTTTAGGATGACACTAAGTTCACTCAGTGTTTTCTAGTATAATGGCTTAGTTATAATGAGTTGGAGTGTGCAATGCAGGCAGACGTGCTGCAAATATCTGTGCACTACTGGGACTATACAGAAGTCCAACAGCCACGTTTAGGATGACACTAAGTTCACTCAGTGTTTGCTAGTATAATGGCTTAGTAACTATCAGTTTGAGTGTGCAATGCAGGCAGACGTGCTGCAAATATCTGTGCACTACTGGGACTATACAGAAGTCCAACAGCCACGTTTAGGATGACACTAAGTTCACTCAGTGTTTGCTAGTATAATGGCTTAGTAACTATCAGTTTGAGTGTGCAATGCAGGCAGACGTGCTGCAAATATCTGTGCACTACTGGGACTATACAGAAGTCCAATAGCCACGTTTAGGATGCCACTAGGTACACTCAGTGTTTGCTAGTATAATGGCTTAGTTATAATGAGTTGGAGTGTGCAGAGGACAGGAGGGTACAGTGCCAGGATTGTGGGGCTCTGGGTAGAGGAAAGGAAGCCTGCCTTTCTATTCCCTCCTAATGGGGAAATGCAGCGAGGAAATCCCTGACCTTAGCTACACAGACGTTGTCTCTGTTTTCAGGACCTGTCACCTATGGCTCTGACCCTGCCGGTACGAGCCCTTAAAAGGACTGATAGAAAGTGCTATCCCTAAGCTGTCCAGCGCTGTGTATGGAGCGCATACAGCAGTATCGGCGATAGGACAAAGGACAGAGCTGCGCCAGTGATGTCTGACACCAAGGACGCAGAAAAGATAATGGCGTCCGGACGGGCAGATACTCGTTTTTATAATGCAGGGACATGTGACATGGACATCCTATCACACATGCCGTTGCTTCTCTGGCTAAAAGTCCACTTAGCTGTGTGTGTGTCTGGGATTGGCTGACATAATGGCCCTCCCCACTACACGTGCGCGCTTAGGGAAGGAAGACAAGGAGAAAAAAAAAATGGCGATCGCCATTATACAAACAGCAGTGATCTGAAGGCGCTGTTCCCGCACACTATACACTGAAATTTCATAATAGTGTGAGTCACAGAGTGACTTACACTATTACAGCGGAAAGCCAGCTAGGAATTAGCTGTTTTTTTTGCTGCTAGAACCGTTCTCGAACGTTTCGAGAACTATCGAGCTTTTGCAAAAAGCTCGAGTTCTAGTTCGATCTAGAACAGGCCCCAAAATCACTCGAGCCTAGAACTGGAGAACCTCGAACCGCGCTCAACTCTATTCTTTGCACAAAACATGACGCACACACAGTCCCTCTTATGGTACATGCCCTCCACAGTGCCCTCTACTTTACATACTGTCTCTTCACACTGTCCTCTACACAATGTCCCCTTATATTGCCCAGTCTTTATACAGTGCCCCTCATCACACTCCCCCTCCTTGCTATGGCTTCACACTATCCTCTCATGCTATCCCCTTTCCTTGACAGCCATACTCAGAGAATAACCGGCTCCCACTAAGGGGGCGGCAAAATGCAGCTGCAGGCAGGGCCAGCTCCAGGTTTTTGTGGGCCATGGGTGAAAGAGTTTCAATGGGTCCCATCCTCACATAAACACGCACATACACAAATATGTACACATACAAGCATACATACATATACATATTTAAAGACAAATTCACAAACATACATATAAACAGAGATAGGTCTATACACAGTCATATACGATGACATACACAGACACACATCATACATGCACACAGACATATTACAGATATTAAAATATAAAACCTAAAATATGTAGCCCCAAAAATACCAATAAATTGTATAAAAGGGGGGATACAGAGAGAAAGGACCACAAATAGTCAAGGTGAAATACAAAATTTATTAAATATAAGAAAGGTGATACAGGGTGCACAGTAGTTGCAGGCTGGATGGAAAAAAGCCTGCCAGAAACAACCCACAGCAATACCAGGACAAACCACCAGATGGCAATAACCTGACGAAGCCTTTGGTGAAACGCGCGTCGAGGCCCCGCCCCCATGACTGGACATATCCACCATTCCTGCTCTGACATGACGCAAGGTAACACTTCCTAATCGTTTATGCCCTTTAGTTATTGGGACCTATGTGAGATTCTACAGATCTCCTCTGTATACAATTAACTTTACACTGTTCCCAATTGATCTTTTTACAGGCTATTTCACCTTGTTTAACCTTTATTACATTGCTGCCTGTCATCAGGTTATTGCCATCTGGTGGTTTGTCCTGGTATTGCTGTGGGTTGTTTCTGGCAGGCTTTTTTCCTTCCAGCCTGCAACTACTGTGCACCCTGTATCACCTTTCTTATAATAAATTTTGTATTTCACCTTGACTATTTGTGGTCCTTTCTCTCTGTATCCCCCCTTGTATACAATTTAGGCCCCTTTCACACGTCAGTGATTCTGGTACGTTTGTGCTTTTTTTTAAACGTACCAGAATCACGGACATACGCAGACCCATTATAATGAATGGGTCTGCTCACACGTCAGTGATTTGTCACTGCACGTGTCTCCGTGCAGCGTACCCGCGTGTGCGTGATTGCTGCACGGAAACATGTCCATTTTTTTCTGGTATCACTGATGTTCCACGGACCACGCAGTGGTGTGGTCCATGAAACACGTGCCAGAAAAAAACGTACTTTTAAAATAAAAAACATTTTAACTCACCCGGCGTCCAGCGATGTCCTCTGCAGCCCGTGCAGCTTGCTCCTTCTGTGCCGGCTGATTACTGTCGCGCATATTCATTATGCGCGACACAGCCGACCTGGAAGCAGCTGCTGCATGGGTCACCGCCGGCCGGATGCTGCGTCGCGGGAGCGATCAGCACCATGGACAGCGGGAGCGGGCGCAGGTGAGTGAATCTCTAAGTGCAATCACGGGCCACGGAGAACGGAGCCCGGATTGCACTTAGACAACCCACGTGTGCCGTGATTTTCGGCACACGCAGGGACATGTGCGTGTTTTACACGCCAGTGAAAAACGTCACTGTTTTTCACTGACGTGTGAAACGGGCCTTATTGGTATTTTTGGGGCTACATATTTTAGGTTTTATATTCTTGTGGACCCTTTCCGGTCATAGGAAAGTTTGTTTAGGTTATATTACAGATATTATTAATATGGGGAAGCCGGCAGCAGCCTCACTCACCTCCCCCGCTTGTCTCCCATCCAGCTCCACCTGGGCATGTTGCTGTGCCGCGCTGATTGGTGGCCATGACTAAAAGACATAGCCACACACAGAGCACACTGACACTGCTGTATATACATCACAGGGAAGGCTGGGGACATACTGCAATGAGGGGGGACATACCGCTCCAGAGGGGGCATACAGCTCTAGAGGGGGGCATTCAGATCTGAAGAAGTATATAGCTCTGGGGGGGTATACAACACTGGAGTGGGGGGACAAACAACTCTGGGAGTATACAGCACTGGGTTGGAGAGAGATACAGCTTTCGGGGTATACAGCTCTTGGGTGGTATACTGCACTGGAGTGGGCGACATACAGCACTGGGGTGGGAGACAAACAGCTCTGGGAGGTATACAGCACTGGAGTGGGAGACAAACAGCTCTGGGAGGTATACAGCACTGGGGTGGAGGACAAACAGCTCTGGGAGGTATACAGCACTGGGGTAGAGGACAAACAGCTCTGAGGGTATACAGCACTGGAGTGGGGGACAAACAGCTCTGGGGTATACAGCACTGGGGTGGGGGGAACAGACAGTTCTGGGGTGCTATTCCGCACTGGGGTCAGGGGACAGACAATTATGGGGGATATACAGCACTGGGGTCAGGGGACAGACAATTATGGGGGATATACAGCACTGGGGTCAGGGGACAGACAGTTCTGGGGTGATATACAGCACTGGGATCAGGGACAGACAGTTCTGGGGTGATATACAGCACTGGGGTCAGGGGACAAACAGTTCTGGGGGGTATACAGCACTGGGGTCAGGAGACAGACAGTTCTGGGGGTATATAGCACTGGGGTGAGGGGATATTATAGGCAGTTCTGCGGGGTATACAGCACTGGGGGGTTATAGACAGTTCTGGGGGTATATAGCACTGGGGTGGGGGATATTATAGGCAGTACTGCGGAGTATACAGCACTGGGGGGTTATAGACAGTTCTGGAGGTATATAGCACTGCAGTGGTGGGGATATTATAGGCATTATAGGCAGGACATACAGCTCAGCGGCTCCTTTCTTCCTCTGTGCGTTGAGCCTAGAATGTGTGGGCAACTTTCAGGTAATGGGTGTGACCAGCTTCATGACAAATTAAGTCATACCTGGACGGAGCCCATACATTCTATCATCTACCTTCATCTGTGGGATGGCAGGGCAGTGCACGATGCGTGCTAGCTCCGCCCACAGACAAACTTAACCCCTGCACAGCGGTGAAGGCTGCATTCAGGTGTGGATCTAAGAGCTTGCAGCTCCCGGCAGGAGCTCTGCGGGCCCCGGAACTCGGCCGCGGGGCTGCAGCATACATCACCGCCCTTGCTTTTTTTATTTAATCGTATGAACATATATCTTACCATCATATAAAAATAAACACCAGACAATAGACAGTGATTGAAAAATATCAAAAGGATAAAAATCAAATTTGAATATCAAGATTTTCTACATATGCAATAGCGTTATCATTTACAATATAGAAATCCTTCTTGTCACCATGGTAGGATCTCAGGGGGCACTCCTCAACAATGTGCTGGATAGTTTGACGATCTGCTCCACAGTCACAGGTCGGAGAGTCATATATTCCCCACTTATACATAAAATCTGCACAGACGCCAAAGTTTATTCTGATACGATTTAGAGTAACCCATGTTTTCCTTGGTAGATTGAAGCCTGGTGGAGGGTTTTGTAAATTAGATTAGGGAACATTTGGGGATCACCGTCTACTACATTGACCCAAAGTTCTCGCCATTTCTCCTCTAAATTGAAGTCTTGTTCATGCAAGGTGATTGCAGTTCGGATGGGTGGGTGTTTTGATTTCAATCGTTGTATTGTAACATCTCTGATATTTTGGTGTATTGGAAGTTTTTCATTATTTCCTACTTTAGTGTATTCTTTAAGTAGGAGCTTTTGTCTTCTTAGATTTGCGGGTGCGATATGACTCAGCACAGGTAACCAGTGAACAGGTGTAGGTCTAATAGCACCAGATATTATACGCAAAGAGTTGTTCAGCTGAGTGTCAATTAAGTTTACATGACAGCTATTTAACCATGCTGGAGCACAGTATTCTGCAGCACCCTTGCTGAAAGGTGCTGATGCCGGTCCCGGGTGCTGGGGAGACGCAGAGTGCTCCATCAGGCAGCCCGACAGCGCCCCCCCCTGGCACTGTGCCTGGGGCACGTGCCCCGCCAGCCCCCCCCTTTAGATACGCCTCTGGGCTATGTTCACACTGCAGAGCCTCACAGGTGACCTTATGTCTCCTAGTTGTTTAGCCAGAGCTGGGCTGTTTCATGCGCTCTGTACCTCAGTCCTGCAGGAGTTAATTCCTTCTGACCTGGCAAACTCTGCTAAAAGCTCAGGTTACTATTTAGTAATTACCTTTCACAGCAGTCTTTTTCCTATGTAGGTTACTAGGTCCTGCTACTCAGTGCGGATAATATCTCCAGCTTGTGCAGTGATTCCGGTCTATTGTGGTGATTCAATATTGGTGATTTGTGGTGTGCTTATTGTGCGATGTGGAAGTTTCCCGGTTGTCTGTTTACTTCCTCCCTTTTATATTATTTTCCCCCTTGCATGTATTGTTGCTCCTTTATGTTTGATTGCCACATGTATGAGTGTTGTGTTTTCCCCTGTCCGTGTTCAGTTGTGGGGTTTGTGACTACAGTCCCAGCTCACCCCTTGATGGGTGGTAGAGGGGGAGGGGAGTTATACCAGGGCTTGGACAGAAGTTAGGGTCACGCTGGCAACTCAGACCTCTCTACCATCAAGCGTACCTCTGAACTAAGGGACAGCGCAGGGTCCCCAGTCTGAGGGCAACCTAGGTGTCCCTCTCCAGTCATTCCATCCCTACGACAGTAAGTGTCTGATATATAATTTGTGTGCAGCCATCTGTGAGAGCTTTGAGACAAGACGAGTGGGATCTTGATGTAGCGCCATTTATGGGGGCAGTGTGTCCTGGTGAGACAAAAACCATTCCAGTTAACAGAGGATACCAATTTGGTTTCACCAGCAAGGGAGATGGTTGCTTCGGTGACAGGAGGAACAGGAGTCGAAATCCCCAGGAGCCGATATCAGTGATGCATTTTGAGCTAACAGTATTTGAAAGGTACTATAGTTGTAGAAAAGTGAGCACACAAGGTAATGACTACATCTGGGCCTACTGAGTTGTGTTAAAGTTCCAGCTTTGCGCTTATGTTATTCCAGCTGCTCCTGGGAAGCATCAGGAATATAAGAGCAAAAACTGGCCACTTTTGACCTGGTGACAGGCCCTTTTTAATATTACTAATATTATATTACTAATTATAATACCTGCACCATTTTAATACTGCTTTCTTCTTATCTTATTACATTGTTAGCTGACTTTTTACAGCTTCCATAAAGTATCAATCTTCTTGGATGTCTCGTGACTTCTATCCAGACATACGTCACCCACGATTACCCAGCCTAGATCGAGTCTTTAGGCATATGGAGCATCATCTGGGCCATTGCATTGTTGGCGCACTTTGTGGACCTTCAGAATGTCCCTCCCGAGTAAGATTAGGATTTCAGCATTCATGTCCAAAGGAGGAATTTCCTTAGTTAGGTGCCTCAAGTGGCGATGATGAAGGGCGGCTTCCGGAGTGGGAATCTCCTCCCTGTTATCAGGTATCTGGTCACATTCAATTAGGGTTGGCAAGGGTATATGCACGTTTCCTTTGACTGAAGAGACTATGTATCCAGAGGCTTTCCTTCCAGAAGTCTCGACACGACCAGAGCAAGTGTTGAGGGTATATGGGGTTGTTTGCCCCTTTATGTTGAAGATCTCAAAGAGTTTGGGCCTTGATAGAGACCAGTTACTTTGTTCATCTATTATGGAATACATTTTGGAGGCCTTGTCTGGCTGTCCTTCTGGATAGACCTTGACTGGGTCTATCCAGACACACCTTGGCACAGCATTTAGGCCCAGTCCCTTTTCCACAAACCTCAATGCATGAGGAGGTGACGGCGGTTGCAGTTGGGTTAGGAAACTGTGGCTCCCCACTATGCCTTTGAGCAGAATTGGATGCCGAAGGTTGGGAGTTGTGTGGAGCTGATGTGGGATGCATAGATGTAACGTGTTCGTCACTACTGCATTCTGTGCACTTAATGACGGCCTTGCAGTCCCTTGCGAGGTGGTCTGAAGAGGCGCAACATTTATAACAAATTCCGAGCTCCTTGAGGGTATTTCTACGCTCTTGCAAGGTTCTTGCTCTGAATCCACGGCATTCCTTTAGTGGGTGAGGCCTTTTGTGGACAGGGCACATACGGTTATTGTTCTTAACTGCAGGAGTAACATAATTTGTTTTAGTGAAGGCTGGTTCAATAGGTGGAACATCGGTCTCTCTCACATACACTGTATTCCTTGACTCTCTGTGATTGGCGATGTTGTCATACCTTGTAAAAGATGATGATGCTGGTGGAGTGGATTCAGTGAAGTCGAAGCTTGGATCGTTCTTCTTCCGAGCTTGGTCACTGATGAACCTGGAAAAATGCAAAAAGAGGGGAAAGGACACATTATACTGCCTTTTGTATCGTGAGCCATGGTCTGCCCATTTATCTTAAACAAGAAAGGAAAGAAAACGACCAAAAAACCCAAATGCAATAAGTGAATCTTTATTGAGGTATTGGTGAGCGGCGTACGTAGCAAGAGGAACGCTGACAACAGGGTTTCCAAGAAAAAAGTGACAATTCACTGATATTATGAACAAGAGTATAGCATATACACAGTATAAAAGATGGTAATTCGCTATTCCTATAAGGATGGATAAGGATATACACAGTATACAGAGGTTCAACTATATCCAAAAGAGACTGAATAGTCATTAATCATCCAATAGGAAATAAGAGCCAGGGAGATCATACATATAATCCTAAAACCAAAGGAGTACTGTGTTATAAGGACAAATGGTGGCTGATGTATGCGATACCCCTAATACAATAAGTCTGGTGAAGTCCAGGGGGCAAATGCCCATCAAGAGGCATACATACCACAAACTCCGGGAAACCGAGTAGCAGCGTCCACCCGACGGCCGTTTCGGCGGAAGAGCCTTCGTCAGGGGGAGTGCTGGGAGTGCTGATGCTGGTGGAGTGGATTCAGTGAAGTCGAAGCTTGGATCGTTCTTCTTCCGAGCTTGGTCACTGATGAACCTGGAAAAATGCAAAAAGAGGGGAAAGGACACATTATACTGCCTTTTGTATCGTGAGCCATGGTCTGCCCATTTATCTTGCATGCCGTATGGTAATTTGGACACTATTGGATTAACGCCATGAGCAGTATCTAGGTAGCTCAGTCCTGAAAGTCGTGGGTCTAATTTTGCCAATTCTATTTCCTTTAGCAAATCGCTCAGATATTGAAGTTTTCTATTGTCCTTGTTCGTTATCTTTGGGAAGGTTTGCAGTCTCTTAAATAAGGCACATTCTATGGCTTCTGAGCTGCCGTAGTTTTCTTCCAGCCTCTCCCAGGCTGCGATAAGGCCTGCATCTGAATAGTCCACATGAACTGCCCTTATTGTCTTGATGCGCTCTGCTGATTCAGGGCCTAACCAATTAACAAGCAAATCCAGTTGTTCCTTGCCGGTGAGGTTAAGATCTTGGATCACTGCTTGAAAGGTCGATTTCCATGCTCTATAATTCTCGGCACGGTCGTCAAACTTTGAGAGACTGATATTTATTAACTCTCGGCGAATCATGTATCTGGCGAAGTCAGACATGTCCGATCTCCCGGCCATTGCTGCAGGATGAACTTGTGATATCCGTGGGGAATGTAAGTTCTCTGGTTTATATGACTGTGACAAATCAGGATGAAATGATGCAACATAAGTGTTAAGCTGCGGTTTGGTCTCTAATGGGTCCGCTGGCTGCAGCCTAAATTGTGAGTTAGTGCTGGAAGTTACCTTGTCAACAGTAGGTGGCGACATCTTTTGGCCTGCCGATGCATCCGTGTTAAGAAACTGAGGTGGTGCTGGTGTAGTTGTTAAATGTCTTAGCACATAGTCAGTAGTGCGTTCAACTGAGTCCTCCATTTCTCCTGGAATAAGACAATCCGAATTATGATCTTGTCCCAGTGCTTGTTCAAGGATCTTCAGTTTAGCAAGGGCTGTTGCTTCTTCCTTTTCTGCTTGGAGAATTTTTAATTTCTTTTGAGTTTCCATCTTGTTTCTCTGAGCTTCCATCTCATGTCTTTGAGCTTTTATTTGGGCTTCTGCTTCCACTTCAGCCTCCTTCTTAGCAAAGGAGCTTTTTACTCTAGCTTCCTCTGCAGCCGCACGGATCTCCAGTAGCTTGTCGGACAATGTCAACTTCCTGGAGTGAGATGATCTGGAAGACCGAGACGTGACTTTGGTCGACGTTGTATGACATGACCTGGCATCTTGGAGGTGGGCAATGCGGAACTCTGCCTTATTCTGTACGTCTCGCACTAATGAGGCCCTTTCTTGGAGAAGAGCTTCCCTTTTGTCTATTTCTGCTGGGACATTTTCCATGTCATAAGTACTCAAGAATGTGATGTACCTTGCCGAAAATCTCTGATAGCGGTCATAGGCGGCAGATAAACGATTCAATGTGGCTATTAACTCTGCGGCGTCACTGTTGGAGCATGGAAGAGCTGCTAGATAGTGATCAACTTTGCCCCATAGATGATCTAGGTTATCATGGAACTCGTCTCTAGTAGTCTCAAGATTCTCTCTGACCTTTTGTGTTGGCTTAGATACACGTTTGGGTCGTACGTTCTGATCTGCAGTAAGTGCGGACTCTGCTCCTGCAGCATCTTCGGTGTCAGGAACATGATGCATTTCACTTGCAGATGGGTTCATGGTGCTTTTTGTGGACATTCTTTAGGTAAGATGGTGCACGGTAAAGACTTGCTAGCAGACGATGTATATGCATACGAACACTTTAGGCATAGGTCTCTTGTTACTATTCTGCCACCGATATATGTGGATGAGATGTGTCTGAGAGATGTGGTCACGGATCTCTATATACGCAAAACAAAAAAAAACTCAATTTCAATTTAAACTTTTATTGATATATTTTAAAATTTAGACACCCATTAATAGTGAACACACAAAGGGCATAGATGATGAAGGGGAGGAGCTAAATATATGGGGTCCCTATAGCACCCTATGGGACCTTGCTCCTACCTACCAACGGAGGGTATGACGCCGTAACTGTTTTGGGCGCCCCCGTTCCACGTCGGCTCACCCTCTAGTTGCCCTGGATAGTTAGTGAATTAAAATAGTAATTACACTACGGATGGCCATACAATAGTACTAGAATGTATTAAGTACAAAGTGCTCATATAATCACACTGTCTGATAAATAACAGCTTCCTATCAGGAGAACCAGGACAAAAAAAATCAAATATTAAGCCCCAATATAGGTAGGCTTCTGCAGAAAAATTAGTCCATAGTACATGATCCAGTACAAATTAGTACATAGTACATAATACACAATCTACATTAACATAATGGAGGAACACATTAACATAATGGAAAATTCAGTTCCATCTGTCAGTTTTTCCTCCCCTGTCCCAGTGTGATATAGTATGCTATGGCAATCACACATGGATAAACCTTTACACAATCATAATTGCACAGATTTGCACTGCATAAACCGATGCTGATACATGTAATGCAATGCCTCAGGGCAATCATGCAGATGATTCTTATAGAGCAGAAAAAAAGGGGTATAGATAACCCCACAGGGAAGAAAAGAATGGTTACTTCCCTTTTAGCAGCATGCTCTGTATTGCCTCAACACGTTTCCCCTTTCCATGATATAAGGATCTTCAGGAGGCTGGAGGATTGCAGTTATCAGATGAGAATGTAGGAGTAATTCATGGCATCTGCATGATTGCCCTGAGGCATTGCATTACATGTATCAGCATCGGTTTATGCAGTGCAAATCTGTGCAATTATGATTGTGTAAAAGTTTAGGTGATTGCCATACCATACTATATCACACTGGGACAGGGGAGGAAAAACTGACAGATGGAACTGAATTTTCCATTATGTTAATGTGTTCCTCCATTATGTTAATGTAGATTGTGTATTATGTACTATGTACTAATTTGTACTGGATCATGTACTATGGACTAATTTTTCTGCAGAAGCCTACCTATATTGGGGCTTAATATCTGATTTTTTTTGTCCTGGTTTTTTCTGATAGGAAGCTGTTATCTATCAGACAGTGTGATTATATGAGCACTTTGTACTTAATACATTCTAGTACTATTGTATGGCCATCCGTAGTGTAATTACTATTTTAATTCACTAACTATCCAGTGCAACTAGAGGGTGAGCCGACGTGGAGCGGGGGCGCCCAAAACAGTTACGGCGTCATACCCTCCGTTGGTAGGTAGGGGCAAGGTCCCATAGGGTGCTATAGGGACCCCATATATTTAGCTCCTCCCATTCATCATCTATGCCCTTTGTGTGTTCACTATTAATGGGTGTCTAAATTTTAAAATATATCAATAAAAGTTTAAATTTTAATTGAAATTGAGGTTTTTTTTGTTTTGCATATACAGTGGAACCTTGCTTAACGAGTAACTCTCTTAACGAGAATTTCGCTTAACAAGCAAAGCTTTCTGTAAATTTGTAACCCGCTTTACGAGAAAGCTTTGCTGTACGAGTGAAATTCTCACCGCGCACACACTTCCGGTTCTGTCCATCCACCGCGCTCTGACCTGCACTTGCACTGTCCACACAAAGGGTGGAAACACATCTATGCAAGTAAAATTGGTCCGACTGGGCTGAAAAATACTCGGCTGATTTTAGTTCACGTTAGGTGCGAGTGCAACGCAAGTGCGATGCTTTTTACTCGTGTGTGTGTCACGTTTGCGATGCTAGTTTCATGCAACATCTTAATTATATAAAAGCTATTACACATGTGTCATTTAATTTACCTTTGGGAATGTGATGTCACATTCATCTGTTGAATATTTAATGAGCGAAGTTACTGCCACACTCGCAAATGTGAACGCTGGTGCGCGTGTGTGATCCTACTTTTAATCCCCTTCCATAGGAAATCATTGGCACAAATGGTGCGAGAAACTCGCAAAAAAGCAGCATGCTGCGATTTTTTTTCTCAGTCCGATTTGGACTGAGAAAAAAATCGCAGATAAGAGCTGAATCATTCATTAACATGTGTCCGATTCCAATGCGAGTTTTTCTCGCATTGCTCTACTGCGAGAAACTTGCAAGTGAGAAGCAGCCCAAACACACATGTACGCACAAACACACACAAACACACACGCACACACACACACACACACACACACACACACACACACACACATACAGTACTGTATTATGCTCACCTTACCTTCCGTTCCACCGCCGGCCTCATGGTTCTTGTAGTTCCCGGGTACATCGCCGCGAACTATAAGTACCATGAGGCCAGCGGTGGAACGGAAGGTAAGGTGAGCATACCTATATCTGTACCTTCCGTTTCATCGCCGGCCTCCTGTGTCCTGTATTGCGCCGCGCCGCTCTGCTCCGCTCCAGGCATCGGCATCCATAGCAACAAAGCAGGAACTTCCTGGTTCCTGTCACCGCTTGTCAAAGGCAGCGTGCTGGCCAATCAGAGGCAAGCGGCTCTGCCTTTGACGGCAGCGCTCTGGCAGGAAGTTCCGCCCTCGTTGTTATGGTCACCTGATACACGGCCCGCACCGGAGAACAGCAAGTCCCAGGAGACCAGCGATGGAACGGAAGGTAAGGTGAGCATATAATATGTGCGTGTGCATGTGTGTTTGTGTGTGTTTGTATGAGTTTGTACATGTTTGTGTGTGTGTTTGTGCATGTGTTGAATGACAGAATAGGGGACCAGGATGGGACATTTAACACATTGTGGAACGAATTGTCAGCATTGCAATGATTTCCTATGGGAAACCTTGCTCTGCTGAACAAGTACCTTGATTAACAAGCACACTCCCAGAACGGATTGTTCTCGTTAAGCAAGGTTCCACTGTATTGAACTCAATTGGTCCTATTGTACACGGATCTCTATATAAACAATGGCGGATAGCGTTACTCACTAATCGGTGCTCCTAGGCCTCAACGACTGCGCATGGTGGTAGGAAGGATGAAGCAGTGATAAGTCAACAGTCTTTATTTACAATACCTTGAAGAAGTGAGATTTCAGAGATGATGAAAGGATGAAGATGAGGTGGGAGTTAGCACTGAAGATTAAGGCTGTTATAGGCACACCAGATTAAAGGTAACAATTGAATCCTTTCTCCAGTCCTGAAGCATGAAGTTCCAACAAGGCAAAGAAAACCCCACAACAGGAAGCCAGGCCAGAAAAGAGGAGGGCTTACCACCCAAAGGTATGATGAGAAAATACAATAACATGAAATTACAGTGTAATACAAACAATGACCAGAAGATGGCAGCAAAGGATAGCAGATGCAAATGATGATACGAGTAATATATAACATTACAAATGTCCATGTATGACTAAAAATCAATAGATAGGCGGAAGCAGCACACTGTGATTTTTATCAAAACTGCAAAAATCAGACCTGTAAGGCCCGTTTCACATATCCGGCATTTCGCCTGATTGCTGGATCCGGCACACTCCAGTACAGTGTTAATACTGTACAATGGCATCGCGGCAAGCTCCGGTCACATGCTCCGATCACATGGCAGTATGTGATCGGAGCTTGCCACAATGCCATTTTACTGTTTTACACTGTACTGGAATGTGCCGGATCCGGCAATCCGGTAAAATGCTGGATATGTGAAACGGGCCTTAGTGACATATCGCTGAAATCAGAGTCTTTATATTATGATGCTCTTCGATGAGGTAGCAAAAATTTGATGACAAATTTCCTTTAAATTTCGTCTCCCTAAATAAAATGCTGATTGCCTTGCAGTGTCCACTAGGTGGAGGTTTTTGGTTAGGGATTTGTCTCACTAATAAATCCATATGCAAAGGGATCCCCCTGGTGGCAACTAAAAGAATATTAGCAAACTACATCAGGGAATAGTCCAATATTCGATAAATTCCTGGATATTTCGTAAAGTTATCCTCATTATTAGACACTTTTAATTGTCAGAATTCAGGGAACACTCAGAAAGATGTTATTTAGTCCAGACAAACCTGATAGTTATTTGGGTCCATCACTGATCTTGGCTCACACTACACATTATGTACATTACATGCAGATTATGGTGTAGATTCCCCGGCTGCACCAGCTGTGATAGACACATAGTCTATAATTTGCAGCATTTCCATAACAGACTGAAAATTCACATGTGAATAAGAATCATAAATCCTTTACAGGAGTCTGTCACCCTTAAAATGTGATTTAGGCCCCTTTACATGTCAATTTAAAAAAACGCATGAGTGGCACATTCCGTTTTAACCATCCATGTGACACGTACATGTTTTAAAGATATGCATGGATAGATAGATAGATAGATAGATAGACAAACAGACAGGATAGACAGACAGACAAACAGACTGATGTCAATATGTTCAATGAAGGTCATATCCACAGTATGAAGCACCAGGAAGTCCATAGGAGGAAAAACTGGGCACTTGTTCAAACTAACTAAAGAACCACTTTTTCTGCACCATAAGTAGTGAGTTCCCAATGCAGACACTTTAATTCAGCATAGTAGACACGAAAACCTATTGATACTCCATGGTGCATGTCACAACATGGACTCTGTCAGTGCCTAGCATGGGTTAAATTTCTTAAAATTCAGCCAGACACGAAGGTAGTTTGTTTATAGATGGAGGATAAGCCCCTCATTGTTTCTACCAAACACTTAAGGCCACGTCTCACTAAGCGACATCGCTAGCGACATCGCTGCTGAGTCACGGTTTTTGTGACGCAACAGCAATCTTTCTAGCGATGTCGCTGTGTGTGACATCCAGCAACGACCTGGCCCCTGCTGTGAGGTCGCCGGTCGTTGCTGAATGTCCTGGACCATTTTTTGGTTGTTGCTCTCCTGCTGTGAAGCACACATCGCTGTGTTTGACAGCGAGAGAGCAACGATCTGAATGTGCAGGGAGCCGGCTTCTGCGGACGCTGGTAACCAAGGTATACATCGGGTAACCAAGCAAAGGCTTTGCTTGGCTACCCGATATTTACATTCGTTACCAGCATCCGCAGCTTCTAGAAGCCGGCTCCCTGCACACGTCACCAAGGTACACATTGGGTAACTATAAGCAAAGCGCTTTGCCTAGTAACCCAATGTGTACCATGGTTACGAAGCACAGCGTCATTACACGGGTCGCTGGTGGCTGATCTCTGATCGGTGTGGAGATCTGCCTAATTGACAGCTCACCAGCAACCATGTAGCGACGCTCCAGCGATCTCTGCCAGGTCAGATCGCTGGTGGTATCGCTGGAGCGTCGCTAAGTGTGACGGTACCTTTAGGAGTCTAGTGTAAAGGCCACGTCTCACTAAGCAACATCGCTAGCAACATCGCTGCTGAGGCACGACTTTTGTGACGTAACAGCGATGTTGCTAGCGATGTTGCTGTGTGTGACATCCAGCAACAACCTGGCCCCTGCTGGGAGGTCGCTGGTTGTTGCTGAATTTCCTGGACCATTTTTTAGTTGTTGCTCTCCCGCTGTGACGCACATATCGCTGTGTGTGACAGCGAGAGAGCAACAACTGAATGTGAAGTGAGCAGGGAGCCGGCTTCTGCGGACGCTGGTAACCAATGTAAATATCGGGTAACCAAGAAGCCCTTTCCTTGGTTACCCGATATTTACCTTCATTACCAGCGTCCGCCGCTCTCACGCTGTCAGTGCCGGCTCCCTGCACACATAGCCAGACTACACATCAGTTAATTAACCTGATGTGTACTCTGGCTAGGAGTGCAGGGAGCCAGCGCTAAGCGGTGTGCGCTGGTAACCAAGGTAAATATTGGGTTGGTTACCCAATATTTACCTTAGTTACCAAGCGCAGCATCGCTTCCACACGTCGCTGGGGGCTGGTCGCTGGTTGCTGGTGAGATCTGCCTGTTTGACAGCTCACCAGCAACCCGTGTAGCGACGCTCCAGCGATCCCTGCCAGATCAGGTTGCTGGTGGGATCGCTGGAGCGTCGCTTAGTGTGACAGTACCTTTACAGTTCTTGTTGACTCATGTAATTGCCTTGGCTAATTGGTACTGTTAGGACCACGTGGACGGGCAGACCCAGGAGGTGGATCCACTGGGCCGAACTCCTTGATGATGGTAAGGAGTCCGGTAGCTGGAGCACTACAGGTAGCAGGACAGTCCGTGCACAAGAGTATAATGGAGAAGTCCCTGGGACCACGGAGTCACTGATGGTAGTCCGGGTGACGGAGCTCAGGTTCGGAAGCCGAGATGATGTCAGGCGGAGTCCGGAACCGTTGGAGCGAGATGACGGGTCACCACAGGGATCAGAGATGGTACGGACTGTCAGGATGGCAGATAGGCAGCGTTCGGGGTGCGGGATTCGGCAGGACCGGATGGCAAGGCAGGATCGGCTCTAGAAGAGAGAGAGGTGAGTATCTCACAGGAACACAAGGAGACCTGTCTCCTAGCTTGGGAAACACAAAGAACAGGCCCCGCCCACTTGGACACTAAACCCCTTTATACCCTGTACCTGTGTGCATCATTTCCTGTCAGTGGACGCTGGCCCTTTAAGAAAGGGTCAATGACCGCGCGCGCGCCCTAATGCGCATGCGCGCGGCCCGGGTGCCAGAAGCCAGAGCAGGAAGCTGTGAGGAGGAAGCAGCAGAGCCGGGCTGGGGCTGAGAAGCCGACGGGCGCCGGGAGCGGGGACCAGGACGCCTGGAAAGCGCAGGCAATGGAGGCTGGAGAGCGGGGAGCGGCGGAGACCGGACCGAAGAACCGGGGAGCGAGGCAGGGGAGCCGAGGAGCGTGGCAGGTGAGCCGGAGAGCAGGGCAGGGGACCCGGGGAGCGTGACAGTACCCCCCCCCCCCACGCCCCCCTCCCCGCAACCGGGACAGGAAGGCACGGATCAGAGGAGTGCCCACGTTCTCTCGAGGCTCCCAGGACCTATCCTCAGGACCATACCCTGCCCAGTCCACCAGGAAGAACTGTCGACCCCGTACAGTCTTCATGGCCACGATATCCCTTACCGCATAGATGTCGTCATCGGCAATAGGAGGAGGAGCCGAACTGGCAGCAGCGGAGAAGGGACCAAGGACAACCGGCTTGAGCAGGGAGACGTGGAAGGAGTTGGGTATCCTCATCGTGGCCGGGAGCTGTAGCTTGTAGGAGACCTCATTGATCTTGCTGAGGACTTTAAACGGCCCGATGTAGCGAGGACCCAGCTTGTAAGATGATATCTTCAATCGAACATACTTGGAGGCAAGCCAGACGAGATCTCCTGGAGAGAAACATGGGGGATCCAGACGCCTCTTGTCTGCGTGTCTCTTCATCCGAAGGGAAGCATGTCCAAGGGACGTCTTGACAGAGTTCCAAATTGTTGCAAAGTCACGTGCTACAGCATCAGCAGCAGGGACATCCGAGGAAGAGGATACAGGCAATGGGACGGAAGGCTGAAGCCCGTAAACAACATGGAAGGGAGAGCTGGAGGAGGACTCACTGACGTGGTGGTTATGGGAGAATTCAGCCCAAGGAAGAAGCGTGGACCTGTCGTCGTGATGGGCGTTGACGTAGTGACGTAAGAAGGAGGTCAAGATCTGATTGACTCGTTCCACTTGGCCATTCGACTGAGGATGGTAGGCTGAAGAAAAGTCCAGAGTCACTCCCAGATGTTTGCAGAGAGCCCTCCAGAAGCGGGAGGTGAACTGAGTTCCTCTGTCAGACACAATGTGTGATGGAAAGCCATGCAAGCGGAAGATGTGAAGTATATAGGCGTCCGCGAGTTCTTGGGCAGAGGGCAGTCCAGTCATAGGGACGAAATGAGCCATTTTAGAGAATCGATCCACCACGACCCATATGACTGTGTGTCCGGAGGACAATGGCAAGTCCGTAATAAAGTCCATCGAAATGTGTAGCCACGGAACTGAGGGTATAGGCAGAGGCAGAAGACGGCCATATGGCAGGTGTTTGGGCGTCTTGTTCCTGGCACAAGAGGAGCAGGCAGAGACAAAAGAAGCGACGTCCGTGTGAAGGGATGGCCACCAGTAATGGCGTACAATCGCACTCCATGTTCTCTTCTGACCAGCATGACCGGCTGTTTTCGAGGCATGGCCCCAGTGTAACACTTTTTGCCTGTCAGTCTCAGAGACATAGGTCTTCCCGGGCGGTATCTGGGCCAGGGTGACAGGAGCCACCGGAATGATTTTACTTGGACAGATGATGGGTTGAGATGTCTCCTCCTCCTGCTCCATGGGCATGAAAGACCTGGACAAGGCATCAGCGCGTACATTCTTGTCCGCGGGTTGGAAATGGAGCTGGAAATCGAATCTGGCAAAGAACAAGGACCACCTGGCTTGCCGTGGGTTCAGTCGCTGAGCAGACCGCAGGTATTCCAGGTTCTTGTGGTCCGTGTAAATAATAACGGGGTACACTGCTCCTTCCAGAAGGTAGCGCCATTCCTCCAGAGCCAGTTTGACTGCCAATAGTTCTCGGTCACCGATGGTGTAGTTGCGTTCAGGCGCTGAGAAGCTCTTGGAGAAAAAACCGCAAGTCACCATCTTCCCGGAGGAGGACTTCTGCATGAGCACTGCTCCGGCTCCCGAGGAGGAGGCATCCACCTCCAAGGTGAACTGGAGGTTTAACTCCGGACGGTGGAGTACAGGAGAGGAGGCAAATGCCCGCTTCAGAGAGCCAAACGCGGCGTCGGCCGCAGGTGACCAGTCCTTTGGATTAGCCCCCTTCTTGGTCAAGGCGGAGAGAGGAGCAGTCAGAGCAGAGAAGTGAGGGATGAACTGGCGGTAGTAGTTGGCGAATCCCAGAAAGCGTTGGATTGCCTTCAGTCCAGAAGGAGGAGGCCAGTTGAGAATGGAGGAGACCTTCTTTGGATCCATCTGCAGTCCGGTATCGGAGATGATGTAACCCAAGAAGGGGAGAGAAGACTGCTCAAAGACACACTTCTCGTACTTGGCGTACAGACGATTCTCTCTCAGTCTTTGTAGAACCAGCTGCACGTTCTCTCTGTGGGTCTGGAGGTCCGGAGAGAAGACAAGGATATCATCCAGATACACCACCACACAGACGTAGAGAAGGTCCCGGAAAACGTCGTTCACCAATTCTTCAAAGACTGCTGGTGCGTTACACAGGCCGAAGGGCATCACGCAGTATTCATAGTGCCCATCGCGAGTATTGAACGCGGTCTTCCATTCGTCCCCAGAGCGGATGCGGACCAGGTTGTAGGCACCCCGAAGATCCAACTTGGTGAACACACGAGCTCCTCTAAGCCGATCAAACAATTCGGGGATGAGCGGCAGGGGATACTTGTTTTTCACGGTGATTAGATTCAATCCCCGGTAGTCTATGCATGGGTGTAAGTCGCCTTCTTTCTTCTTAACGAAGAAGAAGCCTGCTCCAGCAGGAGAGGCGGATCTCCGAATGAATCCCCTTGCCAGGCTCTCTGTGATGTAGGTAGACATGGCCCTTGTCTTGGCTGGAGACAGCGGATATATCCGTCCTCGAGGAGGTGTAGTTCCCGGGAGCAGGTCGATGGCACAATCGTATGGACGATGTGGTGGAAGTACCTCTGATTCTTTTTTATCGAAGACATCCGCGAAGGACCAATAGGCCGAGGGCAGTCCCGGTAGGGACTCTGGAACCGGAGGTCGTCGGATGGGTTGTATGGTCTTCAGACAGTTTTCATGGCAAGAAGAGCCCCATCGGGTGATTTCACCAGTGCCCCAGCTGACTGATGGCTCGTGTGTCCGTAACCAGGGAAGTCCCAGCAGGATTTGATGGGACATGTGTGGAAGGACGTAGAGAGCGATGGTCTCGGTGTGCAGGGCACCGATACACAGTTCGACCGGCTTGGTGATCCATGAGATGGTGTCAGAGAGGGGTCTCCCATCCACAGAGGCAATCACGAGGGGTTTGTCGAGTGGAGTAACAGGCACCTGGTACTTGTCCACCGTGGCTTGCTGGATGAAATTGCCTGCTGCCCCAGAATCGAGGTACGCCTCAGCCGTGAACCGCGTCTCTCCCGTTGTCACTTGTACAGTCCACATAACCGGGTCTGAGAGAGTCCCAGCACCTAGGGTGGCCTCTCCTACCAACCCTAGGCTTTGGAGTTTCCCGGCCTTTCTGGACAGGAGCGTAGCAGGTGTGTGCCCTCTCCGCAGTAGAAGCAGAGGCCCTTGGCGAGCCGCTCTGCTCGGCGTTGTTCAGACTGCCGCACACGGTCGATCTGCATGGGCTCGTGGACGGAGACACCAGATGCTGTGGACTAAAGTACGGCGGGCTTCTGCGGAGGAGAGGAATGCCGTACCGGACGTCTCTCACGGGACACTTCTTTGGATCGCTCCTGAAAGCGAATGTCCACTCGAGTCGCTAGGGTAATCAGGGCATCCAGGGTGGACGGTACGTCACGGCCAGCCAGCTCATCTTTAATTCGACCCGAGAGTCCTTCCCAGAAGGCGGCGGTTAGAGCCTCGTTGTTCCACCCGAGTTCCGAAGCCAAGGTGCGAAAACGGATGGCGTATTGACCCACCGTCAGAGTCCCCTGACGTAACCGGAGAAGAGATGAGGCAGACGCGGAGGCGCGTCCGGGCTCGTCAAAGGTGCCACGAAATGCCTGCAGGAACTCCTGGATGTTTGTGGTCACAGGATCCTCCTTTTCCCACAAGGGGTTCATCCACGCCAGTGCCTCACCCTCTAGATGGGACATGATGAACGCGACCTTGGCTTGGTCGGAGGCAAACAAATGCGGCAGCTGCGTGAAATGGAGGGAGCATTGGTTTATGAAACCCCTGCAAGTCTTGGGATCTCCGGCGTACCGGGGTGGTGAGGCCAAACGAAGTCTGGAAGCATCCGAAGAGGCTGCCACGGGGGCTGGAGCCGAGGATTGGCTAGTGGAAGCCCGAGATGCTGAAGATGTAATTGACGCTTGTAGCGTGTTCAGGCGGGCGTCCACCGAAGTCATGAAGTTCAGCATGCGGGTCTGGGTCTCACGCTGGCGTTGGAGTTCCTCCTGCAAGGCCGCTAGTGCTTCAGCGGGATCCATGGCCTGTTCTTACTGTTACTGTTAGGACCAGGTGGACGGGCAGACCCAGGAGGTGGATCCACTGGGCCGAACTCCTTGATGATGGTAAGGGGTCCGGTAGCTGGAGCACTACAGGTAGCAGGACAGTCCGTGCACAAGAGTATAATGGAGAAGTCCCTGGGACCACGGAGTCACTGATGGTAGTCCGGGTGACGGAGCTCAGGTTCGGAAGCCGAGATGATGTCAGGCGGAGTCCGGAACCGTTGGAGCGAGATGACGGGTCACCACAGGGATCAGAGATGGTACGGACTGTCAGGATGGCAGATAGGTAGCGTTCGGGGTGCGGGATTCGGCAGGACCGGATGGCAAGGCAGGATCGGCTCTAGAAGAGAGAGAGGTGAGTATCTCACAGGAACACAAGGAGACCTGACTCCTAGCTTGGGAAACACGAAGAACAGGCCCCGCCCACTTGGACACTAAACCCCTTTATACCCTGTACCTGTGTGCATCATTTCCTGTCAGTGGACGCTGGCCCTTTAAGAAAGGGTCAATGACCGCGCGCGCGCCCTAATGCGCATGCGCGCGGCCCGGGTGCCAGAAGCCAGAGCAGGAAGCTGTGAGGAGGAAGCAGCAGAGCCGGGCTGGGGCTGAGAAGCCGACGGGCGCCGGGAGCGGGGACCAGGACGCCTGGAAAGCGCAGGCAATGGAGCTGGAGAGCGGGGAGCGGCGGAGACCGGACCGAAGAACCGAGGAGCGAGGCAGGGGAGCCGAGGAGCGTGGCAGGTGAGCCGGGGAGCAGGGCAGGGGACCCGGGGAGCGTGACACTAATGAAGGTCAGATACCCAGACAAATCAATTATGCGAACCTCCCATTGTATTGCAATGTAACTTAGCTGTTTCTCCCTCTTGTCTGCCAGAGATCATTACTACTAGGGATATGTGACGCCCTGGTAGACCAAACGGCTGGATGGACGGGTCCCACAGCCGGCTGCTGTAGTCTCTCCCGGACGGTTAGTGGTGGCTGCCTTTCCCTGCACCTTTGTGTATGTTCGGTCCCGATGGATTCCCACCGGAAACCCGCTCCCCAGCGTATATATGTGCCAGAGGAGCCCTTTTGCCTGCAGGCTCTGGCCCTGGGAACTCTAGCTGTGGCGGTAGCTGTATTTCCTTTTGCTGTTCGGACGGTTGCCTTCAATCGGGTCTTGGCTGTTAGGAAACCCATGGGGTTCTGGTCACTGACGGATTTGACCTCTAATGGCGACTCCAAGCCTGGTCGGGGTCCGCAGGCCCTGCCTGAGTGTGCTGGCTTCACTTCGCTCCCTGGTTCGGTACCGGCGGCCCACCGCCCGTCCCCGGTCCTACGGTTCTGCGTTGATCTGCCTCTCCTGCAGATGGCCACCACCGTCTGCCAACCTTGCTCTTGGTGCCCGGGCCACACACCCGGACACGGTCAGTTTACTCCTTCTCACTCCTCACTTCACTCCTCTCACTTGCACTTCCCTAACTCCACCCCTTCCTTTCCCGCCTCCAGGACTGTGAACTCCTCAGTGGGTGGGGCCAACCACCTGGCTCTACCCCACCTGGTGTGGACATCAGCCCCTGGAGGGAGGCAACAAGGATTTTGTGTCTGGCTGATGTGCCTTTCTCAGGGTGGGGGTGTGTGTTGTAGTACCTGTGATGACCTGGCTAGTCCAGGGCGCCACATTCCCCCTTGGTTAAATGCAGACCATCCGCGGGCTGCCCGTCCATCACCGGTTTTATTTTTATTTTTAACTGTAAAAATATAAAACAAACATCAACAGGTTATGCAGTTTAAATCTTTCCTTACGGGAGGCAGGTCACTTGAACGTTACAAAACACAGATATTTACATTTTTAATAACAACGGACGGACGGCTTCCGCTCTCCCACCCAAGCAACCTAGCCCTGATGCTGCCCCTAAGAAGTGGGCAGCACCCCTTGACCCCAGTCCAGATCCAGGCTGCCCGAGCGGGAACGGGTACAGTGCCTCGCACCCGGCTGTCACTTCAGGGGACCCCACGTCCATGGGGGACGCCTGACCCCGGAGGATCGCCACCGCTTGCGGTAGTGGCGGGCCTGGGCCATCTCTTTCCTCCAGGCCCATCCTCCAAATCAGCCTCTCCGGAGGCGGCAACGGAAACATGCCCCAACATATTTACAATCCCACAAGTTCGTGGGTCCCTGCAAGTTCTCAGGCATGTCCATGAAGGGTTCCTCATGCAACAGTAGCAAAGGGTCCCTACGGGGACTACTTGCCGGCAACGGCCGGGTCAATCACGGTGCCAATCAGGTTAAACTTCGGTTTGATTCATTTATTTACTCATTTACTTAACAGGTTACGGTACTGGTGGTCCCAACGGGGACAACGGTGCAACGGAGGAACCGCTGCCTTCACTGCTCACTTTTGTACTCCTCACCTGGTCCCAGGTGAAGAAACACGGTTTCAGCCCCTCCAGCACATGGCAGGTGCGACAGGGAAGGGCCGCCAGATATCTATTATTTCCGCTCCGTGGGATGTAAGTGGCCTCCATGTCATACAAGCCGACGATTCCCTCCTCCTCTGAGACAGGCTCTGTGTTAGGCCCGGAATCATCACTCCTAACCCCCTCACGGTCAGGTGCTCCCTCTAGGGCCAGGCAGACTTCCGGGGCCTTCTTCTCCTCTGCGCCAGGTGGATCGTTATCAGTCGCAACGGCATCCGAGCCTGCAGCCTCCTTCAGCTCCCCGACCTCCGGGCCCTCAGCACTCAGCATCTCAGGCCCCACCGCCGTAGCACGGGGCAGCAGGTCAGGCAGGTTAGTGCTGGGGAGCCCCATGGGTAGTGGCAGGGACGGTACAAGGGTCAGGATCGGACCGGGTCTCCCAGCCACAGCGGCCGGTCCCTGTGGGACATGGAGGCGTGGGTCACTCACCAGCTCCGTCACGTCGGCTCCCATCTCGTGCATCTGGGCAATCGCAGCCAGCGCTTCCACCTCGGTGGTCCACTGCTCCGCCAGGAGACGTATCTGATTTCGATGACGTTGGTTAGACTGAGTTACTTGGGCCCTCATCCATGCCACGGTCCCGGGCGTGGGTTGCTGGGCCTCGAGCGGTGCAGGCGGAGTTGACATGGTATCGCGGCTTTAGGGTTCCAGGAACCGGGTTGTTGACAGAGTCCTGGCGTCCCTGCTTTTATGGCCTCGGCTCACATGCGACCGGACGCCATCCGTCCCCCTTGGTCTTTTCTCAGCACCTCTTCTTCAGGGGCGGGGCTTCGGCTTTGGCGCTTCCACTGCTCGAGAAGATGCTCGAGCGGGAAAATCTTTGTGCCCAAGATGGCGGATTCTGAAATTTTTCGGCCGGACACCGCCGGCGGGGCACAAGGCACACTTCTACCAGCCGGCAGAACGGTAAGATCCTGTTCGTGACGCCAAGTTGTCGCGGGCGGGTAAGGACGCCACTGCGCTGCGCTCGCTAACGCTCGGGTTTGGCGCTGCTGCGATGGCGGCTCGGTGGCTCGAGCGGTGGGCCGGATCCGGGGACTTGAGCGGCGCTCCTCGCCCGTGAGTGAAAGGGGGTAGTTTGGTTTGGGGATTTGGTCCGTGACGCCACCCACGGGTTGTGGTGAGGTTGGGCACCACCGCTGCTGGTGACGGGGATCCCGGGAGCGATGGCAGGGAGCAGCTGGGATGTTGTTTTCCCCCTCCATGGGTAGGGGTTGGTGGTCCCGGGGCCCGGTGAGATGACGGGGAGGCAGGGTTGGATGGGTGCAGGGTCGCCTGGACTGCGCAGCGCGGTGCCGGATGGCACGGTTGTACTCACTCAGCCACAAAGGTACGCAAAGTCTCTGGTAAACCAAACGGCTGGATGGACGGGTCCCGCAGCCGGCTGCTGTAGTCTCTCCCGGACGGTTAGTGGTGGCTGCCTTTCCCTGCACCTTTGTGTATGTTCGGTCCCGATTGATTCCCACCGGTAACCCGCTCCCCAGCGTATATATGTGCCGAAGGAGCCCTTTTGCCCGCAGACTCTGGCCCTTGGAACTCTAGCTGTGGCGGTAGCTGTATTTCCTTTTGCTGGTCGGACGGTTGCCTTCAATCGGGTCTTGGCTGTTAGGAAACCCCTGGGGTTCCGGTCACTGACGGATTTGACCTCTAATGGCGACTCCAAGCCTGGTCGGGGTCCGCAGGCCCTGCCTGAGTGTGCTGGCTTCACTTCGCTCCCCGGTTCGGCACCGGGGGCCACCGCCCGTCCCCGGTCCTACGGTTCCGCGTTGATCTGCCTCTCCTGCAGACATGTCATGATGGCATTAATGGTAAATCAGACTGGGAAACCCATCTCCAATACATTGGAGGCGATCCGACAGTTAGGGGATTTGGGAGAATGGGGTCCCAAGAGAGGTCAGCTTAATTTTGAAGAACAGTGTGACAACGTCAAAAGTAGTAAAAATCGTAGATCTCGTGTTACCAGGAGAGATATGTTTATGGCCCTGATAAAGGATGGTGTTCCCTGGGATAAAATAGACGGGATTAGTACAGACGAGATGTGGAAATTGTATCAAAAGAGAAAATTGTATCAAAGGAGAAGTCTCAATAAAAAGTCAGGGGTTTCACATAATAAAAAGGTTGCAGCAAAAGATTCTGAATCTCTACAGCAAGGGCACAGCAGGACACGGGGAGAAAGAGGGCCCACTTTCTCATCGTCACCAGCACAGCCCACAGCACCGGGGTTTGAGGATCTTTATGCTGAAGTCAGATGTTTGGTGCAGGAAACCAAATCAAAGCCCAACAGAAAGGGCTATCAAAATCTTCCACCAATGGAAGATAGATGGGGGGAAATTGATAAGGGTAATATTGAGACCACAGAGGAGATTGCCACCAATGCAGAATCTACAGAGATATGTAAAGAGATAAGTAATATAAAAGCCATTCCTGCTCATAAACAATACAGAGCCATCCAAATTTTCACAAAGGAGAGACTGGAAACCAGCAGGATCCCTGTGTTCAGTCTATTGGAAGGACAATTATTTTTGCTATTGTTTGGTTGGTCATATATTTACATACCCATGCTGATAATTAATACAGCACAATATACCAATATGGTTGGGTAAATAGTGAGCTTTTTTGGCTGCCAAGTTAGATGTGAATCTTTTAGCATATGGATAATGGACTGGATAAAATTGTGTTTTGTGTATTATTTGAGCCAACGTTTCGGCCTTCACAAGGCCTTTATCAAGGACTTGCCTGTAAAGAAATAATAAAGATTATATACACACCAATGAGTGAACATAATGTATATATTTACATATTTACAAGGAGTATATATACACACATACGTGTATCAAGAAGTGACGGGTATAGACGGATTAGACGTCAAATGGGTAAACCACAGGTAGGGCGTTCTGCTCTCAAAGCACAACTTGCTGGATGGAGAGAGGGATACAACAACAATAAGCACCATGGGAAAAATGGCAAGCAGAACGTACAGTAACGGCAAGTACGCGCTGGTACATAACTCGATCAAATGATGATGCCAGCAGGCAGTGAAATCATAAGATGAACCCAATCCGTTCAGAACCATCGGAGATGGGTGACATAGTAGACAATGCAGGACATACAGTATTAGCAATACAGATATATGTATAGCACTTGTTACCGGACGGGCAGAACCAGGAGGAGGCAGTAGATTAAACAGTGCAACTGCTATATTAGTGGTCAGGCACCTAAGAGTAAAACTAAATGTAGCATGTATAAACAACGCTAGCCATTGTATGTAGATAAACAATATACAGTATAACAGCGCGGTAGACAGTATGAGGTTAAAAAACCTACCCAGAGTCAAGGAGGCATGAAAGGTGAGTGGGTGGATGGAGGAAGTGACTATGGAAAGACAGGATACATTAGTACACATAACTATGCATGTGTCACGGCCAGGTGGACGGGCAGACCCAGGAGGTGGATCCACTGGGCCGAACTCCTAGATGGTAGTAAAGAGTCCGGTAGCTGGAACACTATAAACAGCAGAACAGTCCGTGCACACGAGTATAGCGGAGAAGTCCCTGGGACCACGGAGTCACGGGTGGTAGTCCGGGTGACGCAGCTCAGGTTCGGAAGCCGAGATGATGTCAGGCGGGGTCCAGAACCTTGGGAGCGAGATGACGAGTCACCGCAGGGATCCGGGATGGTGCGGACTGTCAGGATGGCAGATGGACAGCGTTCGGGGTTCAGGATATGGCAGGACTGGATGGCGAGGCAGGCACGGCTCTACAAGAGAGATAGGTGAGTATATGCACAGAGACACCAGGAGACCTGACTCCTAGCTTAGGAAACACGAAGATCAGGCCCCGCCCCCTTGGACAATAAACCCCTTTATACCCTGTACCTGATTAGCCTCATTTCCTGTTAATGGACGCTGGCCCTTTAAGAAAGGGTCAGTGACCGCGCGCGCGCCCTAATGCGCATGCGCGCGGCCCGGGTGCCAGAAGCCAGGGAAGGAAGCTGAGAGGAGGACGCAGGGGAGCCGGCCAGGGCCTGGGAAGCCGTCGGGCGCCGGGATCGGAGACCAGGGGGCCTGGGAAGGACGGGCACCGGAGGCTGGAGAGCGGGGAGCGTGGCAGGTGAGCCGGGGAGCGGGGCTTAGGACCCGGGGAGCGGAACAGAGGACCCGGGGAGCGGAACAGAGGACCCGGGAAGGGGAGCCGAGGACCCGGGGAGCGTGACAGTACCCCCCCCCCACGCCCCCCTCCCCGCAACCGGGACATGAAGGCACGGATCAGAGGAGTGCCCACGTTCTCCCTGGGCTCCCAGGACCTATCCTCAGGACCATACCCTTCCCAGTCCACCAGGAAGAACTGTCGACCTCGTACGGTCTTCATGGCCACGATATCCCTTACCGCATAGATGTCGTCATCGGCAATAGGTGGAGGAGCCGGACTGGCAGCAGTGGAGAAGGGACCAAGGACAACCGGCTTGAGCAGGGAGACGTGGAATGAGTTGGGTATCCTCATCGTGGCCGGGAGCTGTAGCTTGTAGGAGACCTCATTGATCTTGTTGAGGACTTTAAACGGCCCAATGTAGCGAGGACCCAGCTTGTATGATGGTATCTTCAGGCGGACGTACTGGGAAGCAAGCCAGACGAGATCTCCAGGAGAGAAACACGGAGGGTCCAGACGTTTCTTGTCTGCGTGTCTTTTCATCCGCAGGGAAGCACGCCCAAGGGACGCTTTGACAGAGTCCCAAATGGTTGCAAAGTCACGGGCTACTGTATCTGCAGCAGGGACATCCGAAGAAGGAGATACAGGCAATGGGATGGAAGGCTGAAGTCCGTAAACGACATGGAAGGGAGAGCTGGAGGACGACTCACTGATGTGGTGGTTGTGGGAGAATTCAGCCCAAGGAAGAAGAGCGGACCAGTCGTCGTGATGGGCGTTAACATAGTGACGTAAGAAAGAGGTCAAGATTTGATTGACCCTCTCTACCTGGCCATTAGACTGAGGATGGTATGCAGATGAAAAGTCCAGAGTCACTCCCAGATGTTTACAGAGAGCCCTCCAGAAGCCGGAGGTGAACTGAGTTCCTCTGTCGGATACGATGTGTAATGGAAAGCCATGCAAGCGGAAGATGTGTTGTATATAGGCGTCCGCGAGTTCCTGAGCAGAGGGCAGTCCAGCCATAGGGACGAAATGGGCCATTTTAGAGAACCGGTCCACCACGACCCATATGACTGTGTGTCCGGAGGACAATGGCAAGTCCGTAATAAAGTCCATTGCTATGTGTTGCCACGGAACTGAGGGTATCGGCAGAGGCAGAAGACGGCCATATGGGAGGTGTTTGGGCGTCTTGTTCCTGGCACAAGAGGAACAGGCGGATACAAAAGCAGCGACGTCCGTGTGAAGGGATGGCCACCAATAATGACGTACAATCGCACCCCATGTCTTTTTCTGACCAGCATGACCGGCTGTTTTCGAGGCATGACCCCAGTGTAACACTTTTTTCCTGTCTACCTCGGAGACATAGGTCTTCCCGGGCGGTATCTGGGCCAGGGTGACAGGGGCCACCGGAATGATTTTACTAGGACAAATGATGGGTTGGGTAGTCTCTTCCTCCTGCTCCATGGGCATGAAAGACCTGGACAAGGCATCAGCGCGTACATTCTTGTCCGCGGGTCGGAAGTGAAGCTGGAAATCAAACCTGGCAAAGAATAGGGACCACCTGGCTTGCCGTGGGTTCAGACGCTGAGCGGACCGTAGGTATTCCAAGTTCTTGTGGTCCGTGTAAATAATCACGGGGTACACTGCCCCTTCCAGGAGGTAGCGCCATTCCTCCAAAGCCAGTTTGACTGCCAAGAGCTCTCGGTCACCGATGGTGTAGTTGCGTTCAGGCGCTGAGAAGCCCTTGGAGAAGAATCCGCAAGTCACCATCTTCCCGGAGGAGGACTTTTGCATGAGCACTGCTCCGGCTCCTGAGGAGGAGGCATCCACCTCCAAGGTGAACTGGCGGTTTAACTCCGGACGGTGGAGTACAGGAGAGGAAGCAAAAGCCCGCTTCAGAGAGCCAAACGCGGCGTCAGCCGCAGGTGACCAGTCCTTTGGATTAGCCTCCTTCTTAGTCAAAGCGGAGAGAGGAGCAGTCAAGGCAGAGAAGTGAGGGATAAACTGGCGGTAGTAGTTGGCGAATCCCAGGAAGCGTTGGATTGCCTTCAGTCCAGAAGGAGGAGGCCAGTTGAGAATGGCGGAGACCTTCTTGGGATCCATCTGCAGTCCAGTATCAGAGATGATGTACCCCAGAAAGGGGAGAGAAGACTGCTCAAAGACACACTTCTCATACTTTGCGTACAGACGATTCTCTCTCAGTCTTTGTAGAACCAGCTGTACGTTTTCTCTGTGGGTTTGGAGGTCCGGAGAGAAGACAAGGATGTCATCTAGATACACTACCACACAGATGTAGAGAAGGTCCCGGAACACGTCGTTCACCAGTTCTTGAAAGACGGCAGGAGCGTTACACAGGCCGAAGGGCATCACGCAGTATTCATAATGTCCATCGCGCGTATTGAACGCGGTTTTCCATTCGTCACCTGAGCGGATGCGTACCAGATTGTAAGCACCCCGAAGATCCAGCTTGGTGAACACACGAGCTCCTCTAAGCCGGTCAAACAATTCGGGAATGAGCGGCAGAGGGTACTTGTTTTTTACGGTGATTTGATTCAAACCCCGGTAGTCTATGCATGGGCGTAAGTCGCCCTCTTTCTTCTTGACAAAGAAGAAACCTGCTCCAGCAGGAGAGGAGGATCTCCGAATGAACCCCCTTGCCAGGCTCTCTGAGATGTAAGCAGACATGGCCCTTGTTTCGGCTGGAGATAAAGGATATATCCGTCCTCGTGGTGGTGTTGTTCCTGGGAGCAGGTCGATGGCACAATCGTATGGACGATGTGGCGGCAGTACCTCGGATTCCTTTTTATCAAAGACATCTGCAAAGGACCAATAGGCCGAGGGCAGCCCCGGTAGGTTCTCTGGAACCGGAGGTCGTCGGATGGGTTGTATGGACTTTAGGCACCTCTCATGACACGAAGAGCCCCATCGGGTGATTTCGCCAGTGCCCCAAGTAACTGATGGTTCGTGTGTCCGCAACCATGGAAGTCCCAGCAGGATCTGGTGGGACATGTGTGGGAGGACGTAGAAAGCGATGTTCTCGGTGTGAAGGGCACCGATACGCAGTTCGACCGGCCTGGTGATCCAGGAGATGGTGTCAGAGAGGGGTCTCCCATCCACCGAGGCAATCACTAGGGGCTTGTCGAGTGGAATAACAGGCACCCGGTACTTGTCCACCGTGGCCTGCTGGATGAAATTGCCTGCTGCCCCGGAATCGAGGTAGGCATCAGCCGTGAACCGCGTCTCTCCCGTTGTCACTTGCACTGTCCATGTAACCGGGTCAGAGAGAGTCCCAGCACCTAGGGTGGCCTCTCCTACCAACCCTAGGCTTTGGAGTTTCCCGGCCTCTCTGGACAGGAGCGTAGCAGGTGTGTGCCCTCACCGCAGTAAAGGCAGAGACCCTTGGCGAGCCGCTCTGCTCGACGTTGTTCAGACTGACGCACTCGGTCGATCTGCATGGGCTCGTGGACGGGAGCCCCAGCTGTCGATGACTGAAGTACGGAGGGTTTCTGCGGAGGAGAGGAATGCCGTACCGGACGTCTCTCACGGGACACTTCCTTGGATCGCTCCTGAAAGCGAATGTCCACTCGAGTCGCTAGGGCAATCAGGGCATCCAGGGTGGTCGGTACGTCACGACCCGCCAGCTCGTCTTTAATTCGCCCTGAGAGTCCTTCCCAGAAGGCGGCGGTTAGGGCCTCGTTGTTCCACCCGAGTTCTGAGGCCAGGGTGCGAAACCGGATCGCGTATTGACCCACCGTCAGAGTCCCCTGACGTAACCGGAGAAGAGACGAAGCAGACGCGGAGGCGCGTCCGGGCTCATCAAAGGTACCACGGAATGCCTGCAGGAAGTCCTGGATGTTCGTGGTCACAGGATCCCCCTTCTCCCACAAGGGGTTCATCCACGCCAGTGCCTCACCCTCTAGATGGGACATGATGAAGGCGACCTTGGCTTGGTCGGAGGCAAACAAATGCGGCAGCTGCGTGAAATGGAGGGAGCATTGGTTTAAGAATCCCCTGCAGGTCTTGGGGTCTCCGGCGTACCGGGGTGGTGAAGCCAACCGAAGTCTGGTGGTATCTGAAGAAGTCGCCACAGGAGCTGGATCCGTGGATTGACTAGTGGAAGCCCGGGATGTTGAAGTCGTAACTGCCGCTTGTAGCGTGTTCAGGCGAGCGTCCACAGAAGACATGAATTGCAGCATGCGGGTCTGGACTTCACGCTGGCGTTGGAGTTCCTCCTGTACGGCTGCTAGTGCTGCAGCGGGATCCATGGCCTGATCTTACTGTCACGGCCAGGTGGACGGGCAGACCCAGGAGGTGGATCCACTGGGCCGAACTCCTAGATGGTAGTAAAGAGTCCGGTAGCTGGAACACTATAAACAGCAGAACAGTCCGTGCACACGAGTATAGCGGAGAAGTCCCTGGGACCACGGAGTCACGGGTGGTAGTCCGGGTGACGCAGCTCAGGTTCGGAAGCCGAGATGATGTCAGGCGGGGTCCGGAACCTTGGGAGCGAGATGACGAGTCACCGCAGGGATCCGGGATGGTGCGGACTGTCAGGATGGCAGATGGACAGCGTTCGGGGTTCAGGATACGGCAGGACTGGATGGCGAGGCAGGCACGGCTCTACAAGAGAGATAGGTGAGTATATGCACAGAGACACCAGGAGACCTGACTCCTAGCTTAGGAAACACGAAGATCAGGCCCCGCCCCCTTGGACAATAAACCCCTTTATACCCTGTACCTGATTAGCCTCATTTCCTGTTAATGGACACTGGCCCTTTAAGAAAGGGTCAGTGACCGCACGCGCGCCCTAATGCGCATGCGCGCGGCCCGGGTGCCAGAAGCCAGGGAAGGAAGCTGAGAGGAGGACGCAGGGGAGCCGGCCAGGGCCTGGGAAGCCGTCGGGCGCCGGGATCGGAGACCAGGGGGCCTGGGAAGGACGGGCACCGGAGGCTGGAGAGCGGGGAGCGTGGCAGGTGAGCCGGGGAGCGGGGCTGAGGACCCGGGGAGCGGAACAGAGGACCCGGGAAGGGGAGCCGAGGACCCGGGGAGCGTGACAGCATGTGGGGACCAGGCAAGTAGAGGTGCGCATTATAGATAGTGTGTTTACCTTACAGGGCACAAAGGCAGGGGGACAGGGTCCCAGGGGTGCTGGCAGCAGGCGTATGGCAGTGGGGGTCTGTGAAACGGCAGCTATTTGTAGCCAGGGCATTACTTCCTGGTGTGAATCATGGGGGCAGGAGCGCAGGCGCCCGTGACGTCAGTGATGACGTGGGCTTACTACTGCGCATGCGTCCGACGTCAGTGGGGAGCAGGAGAGGTGCTGTTTGCAAGCACCTTAGTGCGCATGCGCGCAGGACGTCACGGAGGGGGCGGTTACCAGGGACAGGATCCCTGCCAGTGTGGGTCACTAGACTCGGCACGCTTGTGTGCGTCGCGTCACAGGGGGGGCGGGGTAAGGGGAGTAACAGGCTGTGAACGGGGATATGGGTGTTTATAATGTCACATAGGGGGCCGGATGTGATAGAGAGGTTAAAGTCCCTGTATGTGGTTATAGTGCTGGTATGTACCGGCTAAGATTCATGGAACCAGGATATGTGTGGTGGGGAAACACATTATGGATGACTGTGTATACAATGTATGTGTGGTCTGTAGGTGTGGAGTCAGTATATAGAATGTAAAAGGGAGGATTGTATATGATTATAGAGGGCGACTGGAAACATGGATGGGACGAGTATACAGCTATATATTACTGATATGAAGCTGTTAGTGTATAGCTGATATAGATTGGCGAATACTGCTGGTATATAGCTGAAATGGACAATAAGTTGGGATGTGGCTGATATGTGGTGCTGATATATAAATGGTATAGGCAGAAAGTACTGTGGTAGAAGTGTATATATGAGGGATGATGAAGCCAAGGTTAAAAGAAATGTAATGGTTTGCTTGGATGTAGAGAAGATAAGTAGTATATGTATGGTAATGTTGTGTGTTGGAAGAGCACGTGTGCCCCAGTGTGTACCGTGTGGGGGGGGGAAGAAATTGTTGGAAAGGGAGGGAATAGTGATGGGGTAAGGATGCTACCTGGTGAGGAGGAGGTGCCAGTAGTGGAGAAGGTGCATGGGTGGGATCCGATCGGTGGAGCAGGTGATCAGTATCTCTAAAAGAAAAAAGAGATAGGTTAAGAAAACGGTTATATAGGCATCAAATACATACATAAGACATAATGCATGGCAATGGTCTACACAGGTACACAGGCAAGGTTAATAATTCGTTTCATACTCTCTATTCATACCCCACGGCTCAAGGGTTTGTAAGGTATGTATCCAGTATGCCTCACGGTCTCGGAGAATTTGTACCCTATTGCCACCCCTTCTGGGTAGTGGGACGTGTTCTATTATCTGAAACCTTAATTGGGAGACTGAGTGACCTCTGGTCGCAAAGTGAGCCGGAATGGGGAGTACAGTCAGGCCGCACCTTATGGTCGATTTATGTTTGCTAATGCGGTCTCGGATATGTTGGGTGGTTTCTCCAACATATCCGAGACCGCAGGGACATTTGATTAGGTAAACAACAAAATTCGTGTCACATGTATAGAAACCTCGGATGGGATATCGTTTACCGGTTCTGGGGTGTGTAACGAACTCTCCTCTGGTGACGTTCGAGCACTGTAAACAGTGGAGGCACGGGAATGTGCCCTTCCGTGGCGTGGCCAAAAAACTCTGTCTGTCCCGGTTTAGGGATGAACCTATGTCTGCCCGGACCAAAGTGTCTCTGATGTTGCGAGGACGTTTATGACAGATCAAAGGTGGAGATTGAAATTCCTCAATGTCCGGGTATGCACTGCCGAGAATAGGCCAATGTTTTTTAATAACCTGGCTAAATGAAGGGGAGAAAGGGTGATATGTATTCACGAATGGTATGCGTTGTTTTTTATTGGGTTCTGGACTGTGTCTGGGGGAGGTACTGGATGCAATATGATGTGGATAGTCCCTGGCTTGAAATTTCCTGCTCATTTCTTGATGTCTAAGTGTGCGCATTGTGGGATTGGAGACGATCCTTTCAACTCTACAATGTTGGGAGATGGGCAGAGAATTCTTGGTATGTTTTGGGTGACAACTACTGTAGAGAAGAAGACTGTTTTTATCCGTGGGTTTTGAGTATATGTCGGTGGCTAGTTTACTGTTGGGGTCCCGGATGACAAGGGTGTCGAGGAAGTTGATGGAATCGTGATCGTAGTGGAGGGTAAAAGAGATATTGGGAGAGATGGTATTGATGTCATTGAAGAAACTAGTGAGTGTTTCTTCACCACCGGTCAAGATGAAGAATATGTCATCTATATAGCGTTTCCAAATGGGGATATTGATGGGAAAGAAGGGGTGTGGATAAATAAAATCTTCCTCAAATTTGGCCATATATATGTTTGCATATGGAGGTGCTACGTTCGAACCCATTGCGGTCCCTTTCCGCTGCATGTAGAACGTATCTTCAAATAGGAAGAAGTTATTTTCCAAGACCACCCTGAGGGTGTCCAGGCAAAATTGCTTTTTCAGATGGTCAAAGTCGGTATGTGTATTAAGAAACCACTCAACCGCCAGGAGACCTCCTTGATGGTCGATGCTGGTGTACAAGCTGGTCACGTCCATGGTGACCAGGAGATCGTTGTTGGTGATTTGGTTGATACTAGATATGGTTTCCAGAAAGTGAGTGGTGTCCTTGAGGTAAGAGGGGGTTTTTGGGATAAGGGGTGTGAGTATCTTTTCTAGGGTACGGGCAAGTGGAGACAAAATGGAATCAGTGGAGGCAACGATTGGGCGGCCGGGGGGGGAGGTGATATTTTTATGTATTTTGGGGAGGGTGTAAAATACGGGTGTGATGGGATGGTTGTTGATGAGGAAACTGGAGAGTTTGCTATCTATCGTGGCGTTGCTGGTGTAGAGATCGACCAAATTTTTGATGGTAGAGCGGATGGTTGCAGTGGGGTCCCGTGGAATAGGGGTATAGGTTGTGAGGTCACTGAGTTGGCTCTTAATTTCAGACACGTAGTAAGATTTATCAAGGACCACGATGGCACCACATTTGTCAGCAGGTTTAATAACCAGCTGAGGATTGTTTTTAAGTGCGAGGAGGGCCTTAGATTCCTCGTTTGTCATGTTATGACGGAGGTGTAGCTGTCCATGTCCTATGTTGATTTTAATCTTATCAATGTCACGTGTGACTAGTGATATGTACGTCTCTACTGGATGGTAGCGCCTAGGTGGTTGAAAGGTGCTTGGATTAGAGAGGCCTAATTCACGTAATGACAGAGAGGTTGTCGGACAAGAGTCCAATATGGGAACTACGGGGTTAGAGTCTGGAGAATCCTGAGGGGTGGCGAAATGGGCCTTTAGCCGAAGATTCCTGAAGAATCTATTCAGTTCTTGCTCCAAGGTGAAGGTGTTGAGTGGGGGCGTGGGGCAAAAGCTGAGGCCCTTTTGTAGGACCCGGGTTTCTGTGGGTGTAAGGGTGAGCGAGGAGATATTATACACGATATTCTCCCTACCTGGGACCGTGTGTTGATCCTGTGCGGGGGAGCCCTGTTTCTTGCCCCTCCTGGTTTGCCTCTTGTCTGGGGACCGGTACCTAAAAAAGAAGAGGGGTTGGGACCGGAGAAGCTCTGGTCGCTGTCCGAGCTGTACGTGCTTGTGTAATTCCCTCGATGGGAGGGCCTTCGTTCTGATGGAAATGAGGAGGTGCGCCATTTGTAGACTCGATTTCTCAAGTAGTCGTCTTGATCACGAATGAATTTCGAACATTTTCGGGTTTGCAGGGTCTGTTGGAACTCCGTGATGGACTCTTGGTTCTTAGTTTTCAGGGAGGAGAAGTCGGCAGCAGGGAGAGTCTGGGACAGCTGTTCCTCGATGGTCTTGATGCTAGCATCAACAGTGGCAATCTCTTTCTGCAGGTAATGAAGTGTTAATATGATAATATCGAGAGAACACTTATTGAGGATACCCTCGAATTGATCGCAGTATGCGGGATTATCAGCAAAGAGAGTTGGCCTTAGCGGGACTCTAAGTCCTCTGGGGATGCGTTGAGCCCGGTGATACTCCGCGAGGGTCACTGCGTGGAGTTCAAGCGACGTGTGTCGCTTCAACTCTTTGAGGTAATCCCTGGTGCGGAGCTCCTCCGTGGGTACAGTGAGAAAACGATTAGTTGCGGATATCCCAGCCAGGACAGTCGCCGCTTGATCGTTACTGTACGAAAGTGTTGGGAGAGACATTAAGGGTGCTGTGCAGGAGCACCAGCATAAAATAGTAAGCTAAGTTCAGAGTAGAGCTGGGCTCAACTGCGGGTATGGGGGAGGTGCTTTAAGGGAAAGTAGTTACAACAGTTAAATTAATCCCAAGCACACAATCAATTGCAACAGGGTAATGCAAAAAGTGATTTTTATTATAATTATGCAAGCAGAAAGAGAATGCCACTACCGAAAAAGCAAAGACAAAGTCAAGCCAACGTTTCGGCCTTCACAAGGCCTTTATCAAGGACTTGCCTGTAAAGAAATAATAAAGATTATATACACACCAATGAGTGAACATAATGTACATATTTACATATTTACAAGGAGTATATATACACACATACGTGTATCAAGAAGTGACGGGTATAGACGGATTAGACGTCAAATGGGTAAACCACAGGTAGGGCGTTCTGCTCTCAAAGCACAACTTGCTGGATGGAGAGAGGGATACAACAACAATAAGCACCATGGGAAAAATGGCAAGCAGAACGTACAGTAACGGCAAGTACGCGCTGGTACATAACTCGATCAAATGATGATGCCAGCAGGCAGTGAAATCATAAGATGAACCCAATCCGTTCAGAACCATCGGAGATGGGTGACATAGTAGACAATGCAGGACATACAGTATTAGCAATACAGATATATGTATAGCACTTGTTACCGGACGGGCAGAACCAGGAGGAGGCAGTAGATTAAACAGTGCAACTGCTATATTAGTGGTCAGGCGCCTAAGAGTAAAACTAAATGTAGCATGTATAAACAACGCTAGCCATTGTATGTAGATAAACAATATACAGTATAACAGCGCGGTAGACAGTATGAGGTTAAAAAACCTACCCAGAGTCAAGGAGGCATGAAAGGTGAGTGGGTGGATGGAGGAAGTGCCTATGGAAAGACAGGATACATTAGTACACATAACTATGCATGTGGGGACCAGGCAAGTAGAGGTGCGCATTATAGATAGTGTGTTTACCTTACAGGGCACAAAGGCAGGGGGACAGGGTCCCAGGGGTGCTGGCAGCAGGCGTATGGCAGTGGGGGTCTGTGAAACGGCAGCTATTTGTAGCCAGGGCATTACTTCCTGGTGTGAATCATGGGGGCAGGAGCGCAGGCGACCGTGACGTCAGTGATGACGTGGGCTTACTACTGCGCATGCGTCCGACGTCAGTGGGGAGCAGGAGAGGTGCTGTTTGCAAGCACCTTAGTGCGCATGCGCGCAGGACGTCACGGAGGGGGCGGTTACCAGGGACAGGATCCCTGCCAGTGTGGGTCACTAGACTCGGCACGCTTGTGTGCGTCGCGTCACAGGGGGGGCGGGGTAAGGGGAGTAACAGGCTGTGAACGGGGATATGGGTGTTTATAATGTCACATAGGGGGCCGGATGTGATAGAGAGGTTAAAGTCCCTGAATGTGGTTATAGTGCTGGTATGTACCGGCTAAGATTCATGGAACCAGGATATGTGTGGTGGGGAAACACATTATGGATGACTGTGTATACAATGTATGTGTGGTCTGTAGGTGTGGAGTCAGTATATAGAATGTAAAAGGGAGGATTGTATATGATTATAGAGGGCGACTGGAAACATGGATGGGACGAGTATACAGCTATATATTACTGATATGAAGCTGTTAGTGTATAGCTGATATAGATTGGCGAATACTGCTGGTATATAGCTGAAATGGACAATAAGTTGGGATGTGGCTGATATGTGGTGCTGATATATAAATGGTATAGGCAGAAAGTACTGTGGTAGAAGTGTATATATGAGGGATGATGAAGCCAAGGTTAAAAGAAATGTAATGGTTTGCTTGGATGTAGAGAAGATAAGTAGTATATGTATGGTAATGTTGTGTGTTGGAAGAGCACGTGTGCCCCAGTGTGTACCGTGTGGGGGGGGGGAAGAAATTGTTGGAAAGGGAGGGAATAGTGATGGGGTAAGGATGCTACCTGGTGAGGAGGAGGTGCCAGTAGTGGAGAAGGTGCATGGGTGGGATCCGATCGGTGGAGCAGGTGATCAGTATCTCTAAAAGAAAAAAGAGATAGGTTAAGAAAACGGTTATATAGGCATCAAATACATACATAAGACATAATGCATGGCAATGGTCTACACAGGTACACAGGCAAGGTTAATAATTCGTTTCATACTCTCTATTCATACCCCACGGCTCAAGGGTTTGTAAGGTATGTATCCAGTATGCCTCACGGTCTCGGAGAATTTGTACCCTATTGCCACCCCTTCTGGGTAGTGGGACGTGTTCTATTATCTGAAACCTTAATTGGGAGACTGAGTGACCTCTGGTCGCAAAGTGAGCCGGAATGGGGAGTACAGTCAGGCCGCACCTTATGGTCGATTTATGTTTGCTAATGCGGTCTCGGATATGTTGGGTGGTTTCTCCAACATATCCGAGACCGCAGGGACATTTGATTAGGTAAACAACAAAATTCGTGTCACATGTATAGAAACCTCGGATGGGATATCGTTTACCGGTTCTGGGGTGTGTAACGAACTCTCCTCTGGTGACGTTCGAGCACTGTACACAGTGGAGGCACGGGAATGTGCCCTTCCGTGGCGTGGCCAAAAAACTCTGTCTGTCCCGGTTTAGGGATGAACCTATATTAAGGAATAACGTTTGGAACTCCATTCTATGTCTGAACTGGGTGCAAAAAACCTAAAAAACATCACTATGGGGAGATAAGGTATGCACACCAGTGACTATGGAAGGGGAATACATGTAATAGCAGAAACTGCTGTGTGAATACTGACATGAAAAATTCAATAGCTATTTGTAAGAATGAAATGTGAAAAATGGAACCTGCATTACTGCCATGAATATATGAATAAAGAGAAATTTAGCTACTGAATTGATCAATGCAATAGAGCCCCAACACTACGCCAAAGTATTTCTCTACGTTGGGGTCCCTAGCTTGTATGTGTCCTCTCATGCAGTTAAAAAACTTACCGTGTATGGGAAGCGGAGACCCAGGCTATATATACGATGTGGATTGGCAATAGGTGTGTATGGGGAGGGTTCACAAACGAAAAACTACTAACATTAAGGAATAACGTTTGGAACTCCATTCTATGTCTGAACTGGGTGCAAAAAACCTAAAAAACATCACTATGGGGAGATAAGGTATGCACACCAGTGACTATGGAAGGGGAATACATGTAATAGCAGAAACTGCTGTGTGAATACTGACATGAAAAATTCAATAGCTATTTGTAAGAATGAAATGTGAAAAATGGAACCTGCATTACTGCCATGAATATATGAATAAAGAGAAATTTAGCTACTGAATTGATCAATGTGTAAGACCTGTTAACATTTACATATATAGGTTAGAAGACTGTGGACTTTTCCTTGTTATGCTGCCACCTGCTGTCAAAACAAAGAACAGCGGGCACAAAACCCCTGTTGCTTGATTTACTTGGTACAGTCCTGAACAGGATGTGCGGAGGAGCTGGTTTTGGTTTTGGGAGCTGTTTTATGCAGAGAAGTGTGTGTTCGCACGTGCTGAAGAAGGCAAGGCTGCATTCTGCTTTGCTGAACAAGGTCCAAGTACCTGAGTGCTGCGTGACATCTCCCCAAGACACAGATCCAAGAAAGGCTGGATGTGGAGCGAGGAGCCATACAGCCCGTGCAAATTACAGAGACGGGACAAAGACTGAACTTTAGAGGTGTCTGCCGGCGGAATACGGGCCCCAACGGTGACGAGGTACCCCACGCTGAAACCTGCAGTTAAGTGTGCACACTACTTTTAGTTAGGGACAGATAGGAAAAGACTCTGCACTGTGTTATACGAGTAAGGTAACAAGGACTCTGCGTTTTTTTTTGCTTAATAAGGATTTTTGTGTTTTGCTTTTGGGAGTACAATCTGAGGCTTCCCACCCTTGACAAGTTATTCAAAGTGGTTGTATGTATATTACATTATATCTACTGCTGTGCACATTCCCGCTTTTCTTCCCCCTCCTTTCCCGCACTATTCCTCCACCTGTGTTGTGCAATATGTTATTAAATTTGCATTGATTAACCCCCGTGGTTCCGTGCAGTCCTTGCGTATCCCGTTACCTGCAGGTTATTACATTTGGCGTAGTCGGCAGGATACGCAGGCTGGTACGGAACAATGGACGGACAGGGGGGTGTCGCTGATGGAGGTGTTCTAATACAACCTGATGGGGGAATACCAGCAAGGCAGCTGTCCCTGGGGGCTATGCTGACCCATATACCAAAATTTACTGGCAACAATGTACCTCTCCATGACTGGGCGCAGAGAGTAAGGGGCATGTTGAGAGTAGCAGGAGTGACTGTAGAAAATCAAGGGGAGATACTGTTGATTGCCCTTGAAGGCCATGCTCAAGAGACTATTTTATTGCGCCCTGAGAGTGAACGAAAGACGTTAGAGCAGGTGGTGAAGATTCTTGAGAGAGTGTATGGCGGGAAACCAGAAGCAGGAGATTTACAGGCGCAACTGTTCTACAGGCTGCAGGGTGAAGAAGAAGGTCTGCCACAGTATGCAAATGCACTCCAGAGAATAATGAGACAAATGCTTACAGCAGAGCCAGAGCTAGCACAAACCCCCGGTTATGCTGACCGCACCCTACGAGATCAATTCCTCCGTGGGTTACATAACCCCAAGATCAAAGGTGCCCTCCGTGAACGGCTCAGGGTAGAAAAAAAACTAACTTTCCAGGAGATATTGGAAGAAGCAGTCTCCCGCACACAAACTGAAAATTGCGACCCGCAGAACGCCTGGGGAGAAGTTTGTATGCATAAGATAGTCCCGGGTGAGAAAAACCGAGAACCGAGCCAACTTGAGGCTAAAGTGGATCAGTTACAAGAGACGGTTACTGCTCTACAAGAGTTGCTGAAGAATATGCAAGCCCCGGCGTCAGAAGTAAGAACGACAGCACCGCGGCCAAATACCCGCACGCATACCTATCAAGAAGAGAGGGGACAGATCGAGCAGAGACGATCGAGACCCGCTGGAGAGTACCAGTGTTGGAACTGTGGAAATCAGAACCATTTATTCCGACACTGTCCGGAGAGGAAGACTTCTCAAGAAAGACCGCCGTTAAACTAGTGCCTCCCTCCATGGATGGGCACATGGCGGGGAGACCAACTGAGCTTAGAGAAAACCAACGCCCTGAAGATATAGCAGCCAGCACGCCAACGATCATGGCCGAATTTGAAGGGAAAGAAGTAAGATGCTTGATGGATACTGGGTCCCAAGTGACCACCATGCCAGAACAGTTCTTCTACCAACATTTTGGACAAACTGTATCCATTGACAAAGGGGCACATATCAAACTGAGGGCTGCAAACAATCTTCCCATTCCGGTTGTAGGAGTCGTGTGGATGAACATACGTGCATGTGGCCAGAACTTAGGCAAAAAAGGGATTGTGTTAACGGAGGGCCGGTACGACAGAGAGGTGCCGGCTATCGTGGGTATGAACGTCCTGAAAGAATTAGACCAGTTGCTCTTCAACAAGGGGGGCTGTGATTACTGGAAAACGACAGTTGCTAACAGGCCCGCCCAAAAGGTCTTCCAACACCTTATCCGTGCCCGAGGACTGTGGAGGAATGGTGGGAGCCGCTACCCGGTGGGGAGGGTTCGAGTCCCAAGACAGACAACAATTACTCTACCTCCAAATCGTGAGACAGTCCTCACCTTGCCAGTCGGAGCCCACCGTACACTCGAGGGGATGGAGGTGTTGGTGGAGCCTTACCGTGGTGAAGAGAACGGAGATGAACCGTTGGTGGCTCGCACTTTAGCAACAGTAAGAAATGGAAGAGTCCCTTTCCGTTGCGTGAACACCGGTGAACAGGCCTACACCTTGACCTCGGGAGTTGTTCTGGCCCATGTCTACCTGGCGCCTGAAGAGGTGGCGACCGCAGATTCGATTGAATTGCACCCCATGGCAGGGGAAGCCTGGACTTGGGCTGTTTCTACGGAAAGAAAAGAGAAACCCACTGATCAGTGGAACAGTCGCGTCATCTTAGGGCAGATGGGAGTGGACCTGAGCCCCTTCGCTTCGGAGCAAGCCCAAGCCATAGAAGACTTTATTTGGGAGAATCAAGCCACGTTCTCCCGTCACGCAGAAGATTTTGGCTGTACTGACAAGATCCAGCATGAAATACCCACGGGAGATGCCCCACCGATCAGGGAAAGGTACAGACAAATACCCCCAAAGTACTACCCAGAGGTGAAAGAGCTCTTGGCGCAGATGCTGAAGAGCGGGGTGGTAAGAGAAAGTCAGAGTCCATGGGCTGCCCCAATCGTGCTGGTCAAGAAAAAGGATGGGTCTACCCGCTTCTGTGTTGACTACCGCAAGCTTAATGGATGCACGGTTCGTGATTCCTACCCTCTGCCCCGGATAGAGGAGTCCCTGTCGGCGCTGGGAAAGGCACGTTACTTCTCCTCCCTCGATCTGGCCAGCGGATATTGGCAGGTCCCTGTGGCAGAGAAAGACAAGGCCAAGACCGCATTTATTGTACCCATGGGACTCTTCGAGTTCAATCGCATGCCGTTTGGACTAAATAATGCCCCAGGAACTTTTCAGCGCCTCATGGAAAGTTGCCTTGGAGACATGAACTTCGAGGCCACGTTGATTTACCTGGATGACATAGTAGTGTATTCTGCAACCTTCGAAAAACATCTAGAAAACCTGGGTCAAGTGTTTCAGCGGTTACGGGCCCATGGGCTTAAACTGAAACCAAAAAAATGCCGGATCTTTCAGGAAGAGATTGAATATCTCGGACACAAGGTGTCGGAAGCCGGCGTACAGCCCTCCGATGGGAAAGTGAGAGCAGTGCTACAATGGCCCACACCCAGCACAGTGCGGGAGGTTCGAGCTTTCCTGGGGCTAGCCGGATATTACCGTCGCTTTATCAAAGATTTCGCGAAGGAGGCAGAACCTTTGCACGAATTGCTCCGAGGGACTACGAAAGGACCAAAAGCACAGAAAATTTGCTGGGGACCAAGACAAGCAGAAGCCTTACACCGATTGAAAGAGGCCTTGGTTAGCGCCCCTGTGCTTGCCTATGCAGACTATAACCTCCCTTTTCGGTTGTATACAGACGCAAGCCTCTACGGCCTGGGTGCAGTACTGGCCCAGGTACAGAATGGTACTGAACGGGTGATTGCATATGGAAGTCGGACGTTACGGGAAGCCGAGCGCAACCCCGAGAATTACAGTTCCTTTCGGCTGGAGTTACTGGCACTAGTATGGGCAATAACCGAAAGGTTCTCGGAATATCTCACGGGAGCCCAAATTGAAGTCTATACAGATAATAATCCCCTGGCTCACATCTCCACCGCCAAACTGGGAGCAATGGAACAGAGGTGGCTGGCACGACTCTCCAGATACAATTATCATGTGCAGTACCGCTCCAAGCATGAAAATCAGAATGCGGATGCCCTTTCTCGTGTTACCACCGAAGCCCCAGTGGGGGAGAGAGATGAACAGTTGGAGGAAGACGAAATTCCGGACTTCAGTAAATTCACCGCTCAATTGGTAGAGGCTCGTATGCTGGAAATTACGTCGGGCACGACATCACGCCTGCTTGGCCAAACCAGAGAGGAATGGGTGAAAATCCAGTCATCTGACCCAGAACTGCTTCAAGTAAAAGAGTGGGTGATCCAGCAGCGCAAGCCTAGAAAGGAAATACGGGCCACGCTGTCGCACGTGGCCCTCCAGATTCTCAGCCAGTGGGATAAGCTGTCGGTGCAAGAAGGGATGCTGTATCGGAAGGTGCACCTAGCTACAGAGTTGGAAGTGCAGTGGCAAGTAGTGATACCCCAGAAGATGGCATTACCATTGGCCCGAGAGGCGCATGAGAAGGGAGCCCATTTCGGACCGGACAAGACTTACCAGTGGTTGCAAAGAATAGTATACTGTCCTCAGATGCTTCGGGCAGTAGAGAAGGCCTGTAAACTGTGCCGTTCCTGTGAGTTAAGTAAAGCTCCCCCACAGCGAGCACCAGTACAGACTATTGCAACCAAAGAGCCATTGGAAGTACTCATGATCGATTATCTGAAGATTGGTCACTCCCACCGGGGCTATCAGTTCTGCCTTGTGATGACAGATCACTTCTCCAAATTTGCGGTGGTGACGCCCACCAGAGATCAGACGGCTGAATCAGCTGCTCAAGCCATCAGTGATGACTTTATCCGGGTGTACGGCTGCCCCAAAAGGATACATTCCGATCAAGGGGCTTGCTTTCAGGGCGGTGTCATGAGAGAGCTGCAAAGGATTTACGGAATGCAGAAGTCAAGGACTACGCCTTATCATCCACAGGGAAACGGAGCCTGCGAGAGATTTAACCGGACCCTCCTACAAATGCTACGCACGTTAGAGGATGATCGTAAGAATCACTGGCCCGGCTATCTCGCAGAACTCGTGTGGGCGTACAATAATCGTGTCCACTCCACCACTGGGTACACCCCGTACGTACTACTGTTTGGAAGAGCCGGAAGAGGCATAGAAGAGCTCAACCTGGCTCCCCCCGAGATCAGTGAAGGTCAGAGTGTGGGTTCCTGGGTTGACTGTCACCGTCGACGGCTGGAGACTATCCATCGAATTGTCACCAAGCGACTGCAAGAAAAGACACATCCACAGCGGAAACCTGTGTGTGAAACCCCGTTCTTGCCAGGAGACCGAGTGCTAGTTGCAGAGAAGCACCCGAGAAACAAGTTGAGCGAGCGCTGGAAAACAGAGCCGTACATTGTGATCAGAAGAATCTCGCCCCACGGATCAGTATACGAAGTGAGAGGTGAGCGAAGAGGCGACACCCTCATCCTGAATCGTAATATGCTGAGGCCCTGCTATTCAGAAGACAGGACCAGACAAAGTACCTCGGAGACGATGCCCATGCCCGTTCCTGTTACCCTCGAAGAGGGCTCTGACGATGAAGAATGGTGGCGGGCCCCGGCCAACCCAGCAGACTGGGAGAGATCCACGCCCCCATCCATTCAAGACACAGGTGCCACCCCTGCAGAGCAGGAGTCACTAATCGCCAGAGATGGGGGCGAGAATACTGTACTCCCTGATACGGCGCCGACGTCTGGTGACATAGCCGTAGTACCACGCCGGACTGAGCGGGCTAATGCTGGTATTCCCCCTGATCGATACTTGGCAGATGAATTTGTGTGTTCTGCCACTAGATCCTGTTTTAAGACATTGGCTCCCAAGCAACAGGTTGTGAAGCAGGGCAGGAGTTGCCACCGTGTGCCCCTGTGCAGAGCGCCTCAGGAGAGTATCGACCGGGACGGCCGAGGTTAAAGAGGGGGGGAAATGTAAGACCTGTTAACATTTACATATATAGGTTAGAAGACTGTGGACTTTTCCTAGTTATGCTGCCACCTGCTGTCAAAACAAAGAACAGCGGGCACAAACCCCCTGTTGCTTGATTTACTTGGTACAGTCCTGAACAGGATGTGAGGAGGAGCTGGTTTTGGTTTTGGGAGCTGTTTTATGCAGAGAAGTGTGTGTTCGCACGTGCTGAAGAAGGCAAGGCTGCATTCTGCTTTGCTGAACAAGGTCCAAGTACCTGAGTGCTGCGTGACATCACCCCAAGACACAGATCCAAGAAAGGCTGGATGTGGAGCGAGGAGCCATACAGCCTGTGCAAATTACAGAGACGGGACAAAGACTGAACTTTAGAGGTAGAAAACCTATAATCAGGAGGATATTCATCCCAGATATACCTTAAGAAAGGTCACGTTCAGGAATATAACCAAACACAGAGCACTCCAAAATTATTCCATGAATAATGATTTATGAAAAATATAAATTTTATTATTAAAACTAAACACATAGTTAAAAACAGACAGACATAGACCACATAGTGGCGAGGAGGGCACAAAGTAAATGGCCAAGGGAGCCAAAATCCTAATGCTGTTATACCATCAAATCATCATCAACTTCATATAATGGTGTTTACATACATGATAGAATCAAATTAGACAATTATTCAGATGAATTGAGATACACGTCATAACTGGCAAAATATATACGTCAGTATTTAGTATATGCAGTATTAATCTCATAATATATATACAAATTCACTACAGCAAGAAATGACACAAGTTTGTTTGTGTGTGTATCTTCATATCTGAGGTCACATACAATGCATAGATGTCAATAAATTATTCATAAAGTAATGGCAGATAGTGCCCCTTAGTATAACCTGCAACAGTGGCAGAATGAAGGAGCCACTACCTTATATAGAGTATAGCATTGTTGTCCTCTATTGGGATCCCCAAAATAGGTAGAGAATTAAAGAGTCACTATCCAACAACAGCAAAACTGCACTAGAATAAAAGTGCAGAGCCAACACCATAGCTATAATGTTATAAACAATCATCTAACAGCATCAGTTTCATTCAGTATATGGTATAAATACCAAAGCTCAACCAAGGCCAGAAAGAGTTAATAGCCCACCCTTACCAAACACTCCAACGATCGTTTCGCAACCGCTTCGTCAGGGAGTGAGGTGGGTAGGCTCGTGGGCATCTTAAATACCTGTATGGCAGCTGTGTTTAATGAAAATCCGGAAGACACCATGATTATCGGGCGGCGCGATCCGCGCATGCGCAGAGCCGCAACTCCGTGCCCGGACATCCGCCTACGTCCACCAAGGGCGACAAGGTCGCCGTTGATGACGCAAGCAAGACATCCACGCACGGATCGCGGCCCGCGCATGCGCGTCACGCCGCACAGTGTCGACCGCCGCCATCTTAGTAGAGGTATGCCAGGCAAATCGCAGCCAAACATACCAGGAGGAGGGGAGATAAAACCGTAATAACCAAGATGATATTTGTTGTTGGTACATCCATCACATATTTCCCCTACTCCAATAGTTGGTGTTGCAAAGTGGCCAGACAAGTATACAGATCATGATCGTGCGTATACAAATATTATACTTGGACTCATATTTAAAATTACATCATTAGTAGCGTCAAATGTCCACATCATCTCAAAAATCAGAAATCAGAAATAGCGATGACCACATATAAAAGTCCATAACCATGTGTATGATGATAGATGTATATACACAACTTTTTATTTGAACACCGCATAAGATCAACAGCCTGTTAGAACCACCTATATAGTATATGTGGTAACCATCAAAAACACATAATATCAGAATTGCTTTTCCGGACCACCTCACAATATGCAAAACCCACAAGCCTTACCAACCTCAAAAAATGAAAAGATCTATGGAGGTGGAATCGAAAAAGACCATATCAATAAAATACCACAATTAAGAGATGGCGAAAGCAGCGAGACCCAGAGAGACAAACCTTCAAACAAATATGAATGTGGATGGACAGAGCATTTTCATAAAAAGCTTGAGAAACCCCACTGATCATTAAGACCCCTTGGTTTCATGCACTTCAGAAGTGTAATCCACCTACATTCTAACTGACTGAGTTTTTTTAAAAGATCTCCTCTCCTGTTCCCTGGATACATCCGATCTATCCCACTGAATCTTAATAAATGTGACTGTCCTAAATGGAAGTCCCTAAAGTGTCGAGCAAGGGGTTTGAGTTTTGAAATCGCAAAAACCTGGTCTGCTGGAACCTTCTCTGCTGCCCTTATATCTCTAATGTGTTCCTGTATGCGAACCCGAAGTTCTCTTGTAGTCATACCTACATACTGTAGGTTACATGGACATTTTGCCACATATATAACCATTGATGTTCTGCAATTGATAAAATGCAATATTTTGTATTCACGTTCTTTATTTGAATCTGAAAATGTACTAGTCTTAGAGATATAATGACAAGCAGTACAGCTCCCACAGGGCCAGCAACCCCATTTCGGGCCTTTAGACCCAAATAGAAAATTGGTAGGTGAGGACGGTACATGATGGCTATGGACTAACAAGTCCCTAAGGGTTTTTCCCCGTTTAGCAACAAAGAAAGGTTTCTCTGTAACAAATTCAGATAGCGATGGATCTTCTCTTAAAATAGGCCATGACTTAGTTATTGCACCCGTAAGCTCTCGCCACCTGGATTGATAATTGGAAATAAACCGAGTAATGTCCTTTGATTCTTTTTGCTTCTTGGAGTATAGTAGTGAATGTCTTCCAATACTTTTTGACACTTGATATGCACTATCAATATTATCCCTCCGGTAGCCACGTTGTGAGAATCTCTTTCTAAGCTCTTCTGCTTGGAGTTCAAAATCTTCATCTCTATCACAGATCCGCCTGGCGCGGATAAATTGTCCCTTAGGGATAGCTCGAATGACATGCGAAGGGTGGGCAGATCGTGCATGTAAAAGAGAATTCACACTAGTGTCTTTGCGAAACACGGTGGTATGAAGATGACCCTCCACGTCGGTTGTAATATGTAGATCTAGAAAATCGATAGCTGTTTGACTGACGTGATGTGATAACTTGATGTTCCAAGAATTCGTATTCAGATGGTGAAGGAATTGGTCCAGGAGAGATCTCGTACCCTGCCAAATAAATAGCACGTCGTCAATGTAACGAATATATAGTACCACCGACGCACAAAAATCATCATTGTTTTGGATGAACTCTCTTTCCCATAATCCTAGAAAGAGATTGGCGTAGCATGGGGCACAGGCCGCCCCCATTGCCACGCCCCTCTTCTGTAAGTAGAACCTATCCTTAAACACAAAATAATTGTGTGATAAAACAAAATTCATCAAGGATAGAAGAAATTCCACCATTTTAGAGTCTAAATCCCGACCATGGAGAAAGAACTCCAAAGCTGACAAACCTAGGTTGTGATTGATACAGGTATATAGAGATTCTACGTCACAAGTGACTAGAAACATATCAGGGGTCATATGTATTCCCTCCAATCTATGAAGAACTTCTGTGGAATCCCGCACATACGAGGGTAATTCCATAACGATTGGTTTTAGGAAGTAATCTAATAATTTAGAAATGGGTTCCAAAAGGCCCCCATTTCCAGACACAATTGGTCTCCCCGGAGGGTTGTGCAAATCTTTATGAACTTTGGGTAAAAGATATAGAGTTGGTACTGCGGGGCTCTTGATCTTTAAACCCTCCCATGTTTTTTTGGGTAGGATGCCATCCTCATATGCTTCATCCAATATCTTCCCCAAATCTGTTTGAAATGTCAGGGTCGGATCTTTTTGTAATTTTTGATAACATAGGGGGTCTCCCAACTGCCTAAACACTTCCTTTTCATATAGTTCATCTGGCCATACCACGATATTACCCCCCTTATCTGCTGGCTTGAAGGTTACCCCCTTCATCTTCCTAAGTTCCCCTAGGGCTTGTCTCTGCTCCTTAGTCAGATTATCATATGGCCTATGACCAGGGATTTTAAAAATCTCCCCCACGACCATCTTCACAAAGACCTCGATAGAGGAACTCATGGAGAGGGGTGGAAAAAAGTTACTTTTCTTATTTAAACAATCCGGGAATTTACCTGGCTGTATCTCCATTTGTTCCAATAAGAGCTCCTCTAGAATCTGTAGGGCCTCCAATTCTTTCTCTGTTGAAAAAGAGTGGTGAGAAGATTTATTCTGATGGTATTTTTTCAATAATAGTTTTCTAGCGAACAAAAAAGTGTCTTTGATCGCTGTAAAGTGGTCAAAGGTTGCCATAGGACTAAAACCCAGACTCAAAGAGAGAACGGAAATTTGAGCTGAGGAGAGGGTAATATCAGATAGGTTAATCACCTTAAGAGATCCTCCATCAGCAAGTTCAGTCTCTCGATTTGGTAGTTTCTTATCTCTTTTCTTGGCCTTAGTCCGAGTATAATATCTTGATGTCTGAGCCGTGATGTCATATGTCCTACTACTATCAGATTCATAGGAAGTGTCGCTCGTTGCTGTTGATAGCGATGTTGCTCTATCAGCGTAAGATCGACTTTTCCATTTGTATACTTGATTCTGTTGATAGTCACGTGTATCTCTTAAGAATTTGTTTGTCTTGCTAGACTGGATATCGCCCTCGAATTTAGAGAGGGCTGTATCCAGATCCTGCTGGAACACTCGCATTTGTTCCTCAGTCAGTTTGTTCTTAATTTTTGTCTGAAGGGTCTGAATTTTTTCCTCCACTGAAGTTAAGTTTTTCTTATCCACTTCAATAAGTATATCTAGGAACGTGAATGAGCACATATCACATGCTTCTTCCCACTTCTTGGTCAATGGAGCTTCCTCCATAGGAAATGAGGGGAAGGTTTGTATGCGTAAACCCCTAGGTATATACCTACGTAATACATATTGTTCAAGTGTGGTTTTGTTCCACCATATTTTAGTGCGTTTCATGATCAGCTCTTTTAAGCTCTGTTTGTCTCTCAGAATCTCATCACCATCGCCATCACCATTGACAACGCCACCATCCTTAAAAACCGTGGATAGTTTAGATAGCCAATTGCTATCCCGAATCCTAAAGTCCATTACGGGGTTTCTCCTAGAAAACACAACCAGAAAACCTATAATCAGGAGGATATTCATCCCAGATATACCTTAAGAAAGGTCACGTTCAGGAATATAACCAAACACAGAGCACTCCAAAATTATTCCATGAACAATGATTTATGAAAAATATAAATTTTATTATTAAAACTAAACACATAGTTAAAAACAGACAGACATAGACCACATAGTGGCGAGGAGGGCACAAAGTAAATGGCCAAGGGAGCCAAAATCCTAATGCTGTTATACCATCAAATCATCATCAACTTCATATAATGGTGTTTACATACATGATAGAATCAAATTAGACAATTATTCAGATGAATTGAGATACACGTCATAACTGACAAAATATATACGTCAGTATTTAGTATATGCAGTATTAATCTCATAATATATATACAAATTCACTACAGCAAGAAATGACACAAGTTTGTTTGTGTGTGTATCTTCATATCTGAGGTCACATACAATGCATAGATGTCAATAAATTATTCATAAAGTAATGGCAGATAGTGCCCCTTAGTATAACCTGCAACAGTGGCAGAATGAAGGAGCCACTACCTTATATAGAGTATAGCATTGTTGTCCTCTATTGGGATCCCCAAAATAGGTAGAGAATTAAAGAGTCACTATCCAACAACAGCAAAACTGCACTAGAATAAAAGTGCAGAGCCAACACCATAGCTATAATGTTATAAACAATCATCTAACAGCATCAGTTTCATTCAGTATATGGTATAAATACCAAAGCTCAACCAAGGCCAGAAAGAGTTAATAGCCCACCCTTACCAAACACTCCAACGATCGTTTCGCAACCGCTTCGTCAGGGAGTGAGGTGGGTAGGCTCGTGGGCATCTTAAATACCTGTATGGCAGCTGTGTTTAATGAAAATCCGGAAGACACCATGATTATCGGGCGGCGCGATCCGCGCATGCGCAGAGCCGCAACTCCGTGCCCGGACATCCGCCTACGTCCACCAAGGGCGACAAGGTCGCCGTTGATGACGCAAGCAAGACATCCACGCACGGATCGCGGCCCGCGCATGCGCGTCACGCCGCACAGTGTCGACCGCCGCCATCTTAGTAGAGGTATGCCAGGCAAATCGCAGCCAAACATACCAGGAGGAGGGGAGATAAAACCGTAATAACCAAGATGATATTTGTTGTTGGTACATCCATCACATATTTCCCCTACTCCAATAGTTGGTATTGCAAAGTGGCCAGACAAGTATACAGATCATGATCGTGCGTATACAAATATTATACTTGGACTCATATTTAAAATTACATCATTAGTAGCGTCAAATGTCCACATGATCTCAAAAATCAGAAATCAGAAATAGCGATGACCACATATAAAAGTCCATAACCATGTGTATGATGATAGATGTATATACACAACTTTTTATTTGAACACCGCATAAGATCAACAGCCTGTTAGAACCACCTATATAGTATATGTGGTAACCATCAAAAACACATAATATCAGAATTGCTTTTCCGGACCACCTCACAATATGCAAAACCCATAAGCCTTACCAACCTCAAAAAATGAAAAGATCTATGGAGGTGGAATCGAAAAAGACCATATCAATAAAATACCACAATTAAGAGATGGCGAAAGCAGCGAGACCCAGAGAGACAAACCTTCAAACAAATATGAATGTGGATGGACAGAGCATTTTCATAAAAAGCTTGAGAAACCCCACTGATCATTAAGACCCCTTGGTTTCATGCACTTCAGAAGTGTAATCCACCTACATTCTAACTGACTGAGTTTTTTGAAAAGATCTCCTCTCCTGTTCCCTGGATACATCCGATCTATCCCACGGAATCTTAATAAATGTGACTGTCCTAAATGGAAGTCCCTAAAGTGTCGAGCAAGGGGTTTGAGTTTTGAAATCGCAAAAACCTGGTCTGCTGGAACCTTCTCTGCTGCCCTTATATCTCTAATGTGTTCCTGTATGCGAACCCGAAGTTCTCTTGTAGTCATACCTACATACTGTAGGTTACATGGACATTTTGCCACATATATAACCATTGATGTTCTGCAATTGATAAAATGCAATATTTTGTATTCACGTTCTTTATTTGAATCTGAAAATGTACTAGTCTTAGAGATATAATGACAAGCAGTACAGCTCCCACAGGGCCAGCAACCCCATTTCGGGCCTTTAGACCCAAATAGAAAATTGGTAGGTGAGGACGGTACATGATGGCTATGGACTAACAAGTCCCTAAGGGTTTTTCCCCGTTTAGCAACAAAGAAAGGTTTCTCTGTAACAAATTCAGATAGCGATGGATCTTCTCTTAAAATAGGCCATGACTTAGTTATTGCACCCGTAAGCTCTCGCCACCTGGATTGATAATTGGAAATAAACCGAGTAATGTCCTTTACAGCGATCAAAGACACTTTTTTGTTCGCTAGAAAACTATTATTGAAAAAATACCATCAGAATAAATCTTCTCACCACTCTTTTTCAACAGAGAAAGAATTGGAGGCTCTACAGATTCTAGAGGAGCTCTTATTGGAACAAATGGAGATACAGCCAGGTAAATTCCCGGATTGTTTAAATAAGAAAAGTAACTTTTTTCCACCCCTCTCCATGAGTTCCTCTATCGAGGTCTTTGTGAAGATGGTCGTGGGGGAGATTTTTAAAATCCCTGGTCATAGGCCATATGATAATCTGACTAAGGAGCAGAGACAAGCCCTAGGGGAACTTAGGAAGATGAAGGGGGTAACCTTCAAGCCAGCAGATAAGGGGGGTAATATCGTGGTATGGCCAGATGAACTATATGAAAAGGAAGTGTTTAGGCAGTTGGGAGACCCCCTATGTTATCAAAAATTACAAAAAGATCCGACCCTGACATTTCAAACAGATTTGGGGAAGATATTGGATGAAGCATATGAGGATGGCATCCTACCCAAAAAAACATGGGAGGGTTTAAAGATCAAGAGCCCCGCAGCACCAACTCTATATCTTTTACCCAAAGTTCATAAAGATTTGCACAACCCTCCGGGGAGACCAATTGTGTCTGGAAATGGGGGCCTTTTGGAACCCATTTCTAAATTATTAGATTACTTCCTAAAACCAATCGTTATGGAATTACCCTCGTATGTGCGGGATTCCACAGAAGTTCTTCATAGATTGGAGGGAATACATATGACCCCTGATATGTTTCTAGTCACTTGTGACGTAGAATCTCTATATACCTGTATCAATCACAACCTAGGTTTGTCAGCTTTGGAGTTCTTTCTCCATGGTCGGGATTTAGACTCTAAAATGGTGGAATTTCTTCTATCCTTGATGAATTTTGTTTTATCACACAATTATTTTGTGTTTAAGGATAGGTTCTACTTACAGAAGAGGGGCGTGGCAATGGGGGCGGCCTGTGCCCCATGCTACGCCAATCTCTTTCTAGGATTATGGGAAAGAGAGTTCATCCAAAACAATGATGATTTTTGTGCGTCGGTGGTACTATATATTCGTTACATTGACGACGTGCTATTTATTTGGCAGGGTACGAGATCTCTCCTGGACCAATTCCTTCACCATCTGAATACGAATTCTTGGAACATCAAGTTATCACATCACGTCAGTCAAACAGCTATCGATTTTCTAGATCTACATATTACAACCGACGTGGAGGGTCATCTTCATACCACCGTGTTTCGCAAAGACACTAGTGTGAATTCTCTTTTACATGCACGATCTGCCCACCCTTCGCATGTCATTCGAGCTATCCCTAAGGGACAATTTATCCGCGCCAGGCGGATCTGTGATAGAGATGAAGATTTTGAACTCCAAGCAGAAGAGCTTAGAAAGAGATTCTCACAACGTGGCTACCGGAGGGATAATATTGATAGTGCATATCAAGTGTCAAAAAGTATTGGAAGACATTCACTACTATACTCCAAGAAGCAAAAAGAATCAAAGGACATTACTCGGTTTATTTCCAATTATCAATCCAGGTGGCGAGAGCTTACGGGTGCAATAACTAAGTCATGGCCTATTTTAAGAGAAGATCCATCGCTATCTGAATTTGTTACAGAGAAACCTTTCTTTGTTGCTAAACGGGGAAAAACCCTTAGGGACTTGTTAGTCCATAGCCATCATGTACCGTCCTCACCTACCAATTTTCTATTTGGGTCTAAAGGCCCGAAATGGGGTTGCTGGCCCTGTGGGAGCTGTACTGCTTGTCATTATATCTCTAAGACTAGTACATTTTCAGATTCAAATAAAGAACGTGAATACAAAATATTGCATTTTATCAATTGCAGAACATCAATGGTTATATATGTGGCAAAATGTCCATGTAACCTACAGTATGTAGGTATGACTACAAGAGAACTTCGGGTTCGCATACAGGAACACATTAGAGATATAAGGGCAGCAGAGAAGGTTCCAGCAGACCAGGTTTTTGCGATTTCAAAACTCAAACCCCTTGCTCGACACTTTAGGGACTTCCATTTAGGACAGTCACATTTATTAAGATTCAGTGGGATAGATCGGATGTATCCAGGGAACAGGAGAGGAGATCTTTTAAAAAAACTCAGTCAGTTAGAATGTAGGTGGATTACACTTCTGAAGTGCATGAAACCAAGGGGTCTTAATGATCAGTGGGGTTTCTCAAGCTTTTTATGAAAATGCTCTGTCCATCCACATTCATATTTGTTTGAAGGTTTGTCTCTCTGGGTCTCGCTGCTTTCGCCATCTCTTAATTGTGGTATTTTATTGATATGGTCTTTTTCGATTCCACCTCCATAGATCTTTTCATTTTTTGAGGTTGGTAAGGCTTGTGGGTTTTGCATATTGTGAGGTGGTCCGGAAAAGCAATTCTGATATTATGTGTTTTTGATGGTTACCACATATACTATATAGGTGGTTCTAACAGGCTGTTGATCTTATGCGGTGTTCAAATAAAAAGTTGTGTATATACATCTATCATCATACACATGGTTATGGACTTTTATATGTGGTCATCGCTATTTCTGATTTCTGATTTTTGAGATGATGTGGACATTTGACGCTACTAATGATGTAATTTTAAATATGAGTCCAAGTATAATATTTGTATACGCACGATCATGATCTGTATACTTGTCTGGCCACTTTGCAACACCAACTATTGGAGTAGGGGAAATATGTGATGGATGTACCAACAACAAATATCATCTTGGTTATTACGGTTTTATCTCCCCTCCTCCTGGTATGTTTGGCTGCGATTTGCCTGGCATACCTCTACTAAGATGGCGGCGGTCGACACTGTGCGGCGTGACGCGCATGCGCGGGCCGCGATCCGTGCGTGGATGTCTTGCTTGCGTCATCAACGGCGACCTTGTCGCCCTTGGTGGACGTAGGCGGATGTCCGGGCACGGAGTTGCGGCTCTGCGCATGCGCGGATCGCGCCGCCCGATAATCATGGTGTCTTCCGGATTTTCATTAAACACAGCTGCCATACAGGTATTTAAGATGCCCACGAGCCTACCCACCTCACTCCCTGACGAAGCGGTTGCGAAACGATCGTTGGAGTGTTTGGTAAGGGTGGGCTATTAACTCTTTCTGGCCTTGGTTGAGCTTTGGTATTTATACCATATACTGAATGAAACTGATGCTGTTAGATGATTGTTTATAACATTATAGCTATGGTGTTGGCTCTGCACTTTTATTCTAGTGCAGTTTTGCTGTTGTTGGATAGTGACTCTTTAATTCTCTACCTATTTTGGGGATCCCAATAGAGGACAACAATGCTATACTCTATATAAGGTAGTGGCTCCTTCATTCTGCCACTGTTGCAGGTTATACTAAGGGGCACTATCTGCCATTACTTTATGAATAATTTATTGACATCTATGCATTGTATGTGACCTCAGATATGAAGATACACACACAAACAAACTTGTGTCATTTCTTGCTGTAGTGAATTTGTATATATATTATGAGATTAATACTGCATATACTAAATACTGACGTATATATTTTGCCAGTTATGACGTGTATCTCAATTCATCTGAATAATTGTCTAATTTGATTCTATCATGTATGTAAACACCATTATATGAAGTTGATGATGATTTGATGGTATAACAGCATTAGGATTTTGGCTCCCTTGGCCATTTACTTTGTGCCCTCCTCGCCACTATGTGGTCTATGTCTGTCTGTTTTTAACTATGTGTTTAGTTTTAATAATAAAATTTATATTTTTCATAAATCATTGTTCATGGAATAATTTTGGAGTGCTCTGTGTTTGGTTATATTCCTGAACGTGACCTTTCTTAAGGTATATCTGGGATGAATATCCTCCTGATTATAGGTTTTCTGGTTGTGTTTTCTAGGAGAAACCCCGTAATGGACTTTAGGATTCGGGATAGCAATTGGCTATCTAAACTATCCACGGTTTTTAAGGATGGTGGCGTTGTCAATGGTGATGGCGATGGTGATGAGATTCTGAGAGACAAACAGAGCTTAAAAGAGCTGATCATGAAACGCACTAAAATATGGTGGAACAAAACCACACTTGAACAATATGTATTACGTAGGTATATACCTAGGGGTTTACGCATACAAACCTTCCCCTCATTTCCTATGGAGGAAGCTCCATTGACCAAGAAGTGGGAAGAAGCATGTGATATGTGCTCATTCACGTTCCTAGATATACTTATTGAAGTGGATAAGAAAAACTTAACTTCAGTGGAGGAAAAAATTCAGACCCTTCAGACAAAAATTAAGAACAAACTGACTGAGGAACAAATGCGAGTGTTCCAGCAGGATCTGGATACAGCCCTCTCTAAATTCGAGGGCGATATCCAGTCTAGCAAGACAAACAAATTCTTAAGAGATACACGTGACTATCAACAGAATCAAGTATACAAATGGAAAAGTCGATCTTACGCTGATAGAGCAACATCGCTATCAACAGCAACGAGCGACACTTCCTATGAATCTGATAGTAGTAGGACATATGACATCACGGCTCAGACATCAAGATATTATACTCGGACTAAGGCCAAGAAAAGAGATAAGAAACTACCAAATCGAGAGACTGAACTTGCTGATGGAGGATCTCTTAAGGTGATTAACCTATCTGATATTACCCTCTCCTCAGCTCAAATTTCCGTTCTCTCTTTGGGTCTGGGTTTTAGTCCTATGGCAACCTTTGACCACTTTACAGCGATCAAAGACACTTTTTTGTTCGCTAGAAAACTATTATTGAAAAAATACCATCAGAATAAATCTTCTCACCACTCTTTTTCAACAGAGAAAGAATTGGAGGCCCTACAGATTCTAGAGGAGCTCTTATTGGAACAAATGGAGATACAGCCAGGTAAATTCCCGGATTGTTTAAATAAGAAAAGTAACTTTTTTCCACCCCTCTCCATGAGTTCCTCTATCGAGGTCTTTGTGAAGATGGTCGTGGGGGAGATTTTTAAAATCCCTGGTCATAGGCCATATGATAATCTGACTAAGGAGCAGAGACAAGCCCTAGGGGAACTTAGGAAGATGAAGGGGGTAACCTTCAAGCCAGCAGATAAGGGGGGTAATATCGTGGTATGGCCAGATGAACTATATGAAAAGGAAGTGTTTAGGCAGTTGGGAGACCCCCTATGTTATCAAAAATTACAAAAAGATCCGACCCTGACATTTCAAACAGATTTGGGGAAGATATTGGATGAAGCATATGAGGATGGCATCCTACCCAAAAAAACATGGGAGGGTTTAAAGATCAAGAGCCCCGCAGCACCAACTCTATATCTTTTACCCAAAGTTCATAAAGATTTGCACAACCCTCCGGGGAGACCAATTGTGTCTGGAAATGGGGGCCTTTTGGAACCCATTTCTAAATTATTAGATTACTTCCTAAAACCAATCGTTATGGAATTACCCTCGTATGTGCGGGATTCCACAGAAGTTCTTCATAGATTGGAGGGAATACATATGACCCCTGATATGTTTCTAGTCACTTGTGACGTAGAATCTCTATATACCTGTATCAATCACAACCTAGGTTTGTCAGCTTTGGAGTTCTTTCTCCATGGTCGGGATTTAGACTCTAAAATGGTGGAATTTCTTCTATCCTTGATGAATTTTGTTTTATCACACAATTATTTTGTGTTTAAGGATAGGTTCTACTTACAGAAGAGGGGCGTGGCAATGGGGGCGGCCTGTGCCCCATGCTACGCCAATCTCTTTCTAGGATTATGGGAAAGAGAGTTCATCCAAAACAATGATGATTTTTGTGCGTCGGTGGTACTATATATTCGTTACATTGACGACGTGCTATTTATTTGGCAGGGTACGAGATCTCTCCTGGACCAATTCCTTCACCATCTGAATACGAATTCTTGGAACATCAAGTTATCACATCACGTCAGTCAAACAGCTATCGATTTTCTAGATCTACATATTACAACCGACGTGGAGGGTCATCTTCATACCACCGTGTTTCGCAAAGACACTAGTGTGAATTCTCTTTTACATGCACGATCTGCCCACCCTTCGCATGTCATTCGAGCTATCCCTAAGGGACAATTTATCCGCGCCAGGCGGATCTGTGATAGAGATGAAGATTTTGAACTCCAAGCAGAAGAGCTTAGAAAGAGATTCTCACAACGTGGCTACCGGAGGGATAATATTGATAGTGCATATCAAGTGTCAAAAAGTATTGGAAGACATTCACTACTATACTCCAAGAAGCAAAAAGAATCAAAGGACATTACTCGGTTTATTTCCAATTATCAATCCAGGTGGCGAGAGCTTACGGGTGCAATAACTAAGTCATGGCCTATTTTAAGAGAAGATCCATCGCTATCTGAATTTGTTACAGAGAAACCTTTCTTTGTTGCTAAACGGGGAAAAACCCTTAGGGACTTGTTAGTCCATAGCCATCATGTACCGTCCTCACCTACCAATTTTCTATTTGGGTCTAAAGGCCCGAAATGGGGTTGCTGGCCCTGTGGGAGCTGTACTGCTTGTCATTATATCTCTAAGACTAGTACATTTTCAGATTCAAATAAAGAACGTGAATACAAAATATTGCATTTTATCAATTGCAGAACATCAATGGTTATATATGTGGCAAAATGTCCATGTAACCTACAGTATGTAGGTATGACTACAAGAGAACTTCGGGTTCGCATACAGGAACACATTAGAGATATAAGGGCAGCAGAGAAGGTTCCAGCAGACCAGGTTTTTGCGATTTCAAAACTCAAACCCCTTGCTCGACACTTTAGGGACTTCCATTTAGGACAGTCACATTTATTAAGATTCAGTGGGATAGATCGGATGTATCCAGGGAACAGGAGAGGAGATCTTTTCAAAAAACTCAGTCAGTTAGAATGTAGGTGGATTACACTTCTGAAGTGCATGAAACCAAGGGGTCTTAATGATCAGTGGGGTTTCTCAAGCTTTTTATGAAAATGCTCTGTCCATCCACATTCATATTTGTTTGAAGGTTTGTCTCTCTGGGTCTCGCTGCTTTCGCCATCTCTTAATTGTGGTATTTTATTGATATGGTCTTTTTCGATTCCACCTCCATAGATCTTTTCATTTTTTGAGGTTGGTAAGGCTTGTGGGTTTTGCATATTGTGAGGTGGTCCGGAAAAGCAATTCTGATATTATGTGTTTTTGATGGTTACCACATATACTATATAGGTGGTTCTAACAGGCTGTTGATCTTATGCGGTGTTCAAATAAAAAGTTGTGTATATACATCTATCATCATACACATGGTTATGGACTTTTATATGTGGTCATCGCTATTTCTGATTTCTGATTTTTGAGATGATGTGGACATTTGACGCTACTAATGATGTAATTTTAAATATGAGTCCAAGTATAATATTTGTATACGCACGATCATGATCTGTATACTTGTCTGGCCACTTTGCAATACCAACTATTGGAGTAGGGGAAATATGTGATGGATGTACCAACAACAAATATCATCTTGGTTATTACGGTTTTATCTCCCCTCCTCCTAGTATGTTTGGCTGCGATTTGCCTGGCATACCTCTACTAAGATGGCGGCGGTCGACACTGTGCGGCGTGACGCGCATGCGCGGGCCGCGATCCGTGCGTGGATGTCTTGCTTGCGTCATCAACGGCGACCTTGTCGCCCTTGGTGGACGTAGGCGGATGTCCGGGCACGGAGTTGCGGCTCTGCGCATGCGCGGATCGCGCCGCCCGATAATCATGGTGTCTTCCGGATTTTCATTAAACACAGCTGCCATACAGGTATTTAAGATGCCCACGAGCCTACCCACCTCACTCCCTGACGAAGCGGTTGCGAAACGATCGTTGGAGTGTTTGGTAAGGGTGGGCTATTAACTCTTTCTGGCCTTGGTTGAGCTTTGGTATTTATACCATATACTGAATGAAACTGATGCTGTTAGATGATTGTTTATAACATTATAGCTATGGTGTTGGCTCTGCACTTTTATTCTAGTGCAGTTTTGCTGTTGTTGGATAGTGACTCTTTAATTCTCTACCTATTTTGGGGATCCCAATAGAGGACAACAATGCTATACTCTATATAAGGTAGTGGCTCCTTCATTCTGCCACTGTTGCAGGTTATACTAAGGGGCACTATCTGCCATTACTTTATGAATAATTTATTGACATCTATGCATTGTATGTGACCTCAGATATGAAGATACACACACAAACAAACTTGTGTCATTTCTTGCTGTAGTGAATTTGTATATATATTATGAGATTAATACTGCATATACTAAATACTGACGTATATATTTTGCCAGTTATGACGTGTATCTCAATTCATCTGAATAATTGTCTAATTTGATTCTATCATGTATGTAAACACCATTATATGAAGTTGATGATGATTTGATGGTATAACAGCATTAGGATTTTGGCTCCCTTGGCCATTTACTTTGTGCCCTCCTCGCCACTATGTGGTCTATATCTGTCTGTTTTTAACTATGTGTTTAGTTTTAATAATAAAATTTATATTTTTCATAAATCATTGTTCATGGAATAATTTTGGAGTGCTCTGAACTTTAGAGGTGTCTGCCGGCGGAATACGGGCCCCAACGGTGACGAGGTACCCCACGCTGAAACCTGCAGTTAAGTGTGCACACTACTTTTAGTTAGGGACAGATAGGAAAAGACTCTGCACTGTGTTATACGAGTAAGGTAACAAGGACTCTGCGTTTTTTTTTGCTTAATAAGGATTTTTGTGTTTTGCTTTTGGGAGTACAATCTGAGGCTTCCCACCCTTGACAAGTTATTCAAAGTGGTTGTATGTATATTACATTATATCTACTGCTGTGCACATTCCCGCTTTTCTTCCCCCTCCTTTCCCGCACTATTCCTCCACCTGTGTTGTGCAATATGTTATTAAATTTGCATTGATTAACCCCCGTGGTTCCGTGCAGTCCTTGCGTATCCCGTTACCTGCAGGTTATTACAAATGCAATAGAGCCCCAACACTACGCCAAAGTATTTCTCTACGTTGGGGTCCCTAGCTTGTATGTGTCCTCTCATGCAGTTAAAAAACTTACCGTGTATGGGAAGCGGAGACCCAGGCTATATATACGATGTGGATTGGCAATAGGTGTGTATGGGGAGGGTTCACAAACGAAAAACTACTAACATTAAGGAATAACGTTTGGAACTCCATTCTATGTCTGAACTGGGTGCAAAAAACCTAAAAAACATCACTATGGGGAGATAAGGTATGCACACCAGTGACTATGGAAGGGGAATACATGTAATAGCAGAAACTGCTGTGTGAATGCTGACATGAAAAATTCAATAGCTATTTGTAAGAATGAAATGTGAAAAATGGAACCTGCATTACTGCCATGAATATATGAATAAAGAGAAATTTAGCTACTGAATTGATCAATGCAATAGAGCCCCAACACTACGCCAAAGTATTTCTCTACGTTGGGGTCCCTAGCTTGTATGTGTCCTCTCATGCAGTTAAAAAACTTACCGTGTATGGGAAGCGGAGACCCAGGCTATATATACGATGTGGATTGGCAATAGGTGTGTATGGGGAGGGTTCACAAACGAAAAACTACTAACATTAAGGAATAACGTTTGGAACTCCATTCTATGTCTGAACTGGGTGCAAAAAACCTAAAAAACATCCCTATGGGGAGATAAGGTATGCACACCAGTGACTATGGAAGGGGAATACATGTAATAGCAGAAACTGCTGTGTGAATACTGACATGAAAAATTCAATAGCTATTTGTAAGAATGAAATGTGAAAAATGGAACCTGCATTACTGCCATGAATATATGAATAAAGAGAAATTTAGCTACTGAATTGATCAATGCAATAGAGCCCCAACACTACGCCAAAGTATTTCTCTACGTTGGGGTCCCTAGCTTGTATGTGTCCTCTCATGCAGTTAAAAAACTTACCGTGTATGGGAAGCGGAGACCCAGGCTATATATACGATGTGGATTGGCAATAGGTGTGTATGGGGAGGGTTCACAAACGAAAAACTACTAACATTAAGGAATAACGTTTGGAACTCCATTCTATGTCTGAACTGGGTACAAAAAACCTAAAAAACATCACTATGGGGAGATAAGGTATGCACACCAGTGACTATGGAAGGGGAATACATGTAATAGCAGAAACTGCTGTGTGAATACTGACATGAAAAATTCAATAGCTATTTGTAAGAATGAAATGTGAAAAATGGAACCTGCATTACTGCCATGAATATATGAATAAAGAGAAATTTAGCTACTGAATTGATCAATGCAATAGAGCCCCAACACTACGCCAAAGTATTTCTCTACGTTGGGGTCCCTAGCTTGTATGTGTCCTCTCATGCAGTTAAAAAACTTACCGTGTATGGGAAGCGGAGACCCAGGCTATATATACGATGTGGATTGGCAATAGGTGTGTATGGGGAGGGTTCACAAACGAAAAACTACTAACATTAAGGAATAACGTTTGGAACTCCATTCTATGTCTGAACTGGGTGCAAAAAACCTAAAAAACATCACTATGGGGAGATAAGGTATGCACACCAGTGACTATGGAAGGGGAATACATGTAATAGCAGAAACTGCTGTGTGAATACTGACATGAAAAATTCAATAGCTATTTGTAAGAATGAAATGTGAAAAATGGAACCTGCATTACTGCCATGAATATATGAATAAAGAGAAATTTAGCTACTGAATTGATCAATGCAATAGAGCCCCAACACTACGCCAAAGTATTTCTCTACGTTGGGGTCCCTAGCTTGTATGTGTCCTTTCATGCAGTTAAAAAACTTACCGTGTATGGGAAGCGGAGACCCAGGCTATATATACGATGTGGATTGGCAATAGGTGTGTATGGGGAGGGTTCACAAACGAAAAACTACTAACATTAAGGAATAACGTTTGGAACTCCATTCTATGTCTGAACTGGGTGCAAAAAACCTAAAAAACATCCCTATGGGGAGATAAGGTATGCACACCAGTGACTATGGAAGGGGAATACATGTAATAGCAGAAACTGCTGTGTGAATACTGACATGAAAAATTCAATAGCTATTTGTAAGAATGAAATGTGAAAAATGGAACCTGCATTACTGCCATGAATATATGAATAAAGAGAAATTTAGCTACTGAATTGATCAATGCAATAGAGCCCCAACACTACGCCAAAGTATTTCTCTACGTTGGGGTCCCTAGCTTGTATGTGTCCTCTCATGCAGTTAAAAAACTTACCGTGTATGGGAAGCGGAGACCCAGGCTATATATACGATGTGGATTGGCAATAGGTGTGTATGGGGAGGGTTCACAAACGAAAAACTACTAACATTAAGGAATACCGTTTGGAACTCCATTCTATGTCTGAACTGGGTGCAAAAAACCTAAAAAACATCACTATGGGGAGATAAGGTATGCACACCAGTGACTATGGAAGGGGAATACATGTAATAGCAGAAACTGCTGTGTGAATACTGACATGAAAAATTCAATAGCTATTTGTAAGAATGAAATGTGAAAAATGGAACCTGCATTACTGCCATGAATATATGAATAAAGAGAAATTTAGCTACTGAATTGATCAATGCAATAGAGCCCCAACACTACGCCAAAGTATTTCTCTACGTTGGGGTCCCTAGCTTGTATGTGTCCTCTCATGCAGTTAAAAAACTTACCGTGTATGGGAAGCGGAGACCCAGGCTATATATACGATGTGGATTGGCAATAGGTGTGTATGGGGAGGGTTCACAAACGAAAAACTACTAACATTAAGGAATAACGTTTGGAACTCCATTCTATGTCTGAACTGGGTGCAAAAAACCTAAAAAACATCACTATGGGGAGATAAGGTATGCACACCAGTGACTATGGAAGGGGAATACATGTAATAGCAGAAACTGCTGTGTGAATACTGACATGAAAAATTCAATAGCTATTTGTAAGAATGAAATGTGAAAAATGGAACCTGCATTACTGCCATGAATATATGAATAAAGAGAAATTTAGCTACTGAATTGATCAATGCAATAGAGCCCCAACACTACGCCAAAGTATTTCTCTACGTTGGGGTCCCTAGCTTGTATGTGTCCTCTCATGCAGTTAAAAAACTTACCGTGTATGGGAAGCGGAGACCCAGGCTATATATACGATGTGGATTGGCAATAGGTGTGTATGGGGAGGGTTCACAAACGAAAAACTACTAACATTAAGGAATAACGTTTGGAACTCCATTCTATGTCTGAACTGGGTGCAAAAAACCTAAAAAACATCACTATGGGGAGATAAGGTATGCACACCAGTGACTATGGAAGGGGAATACATGTAATAGCAGAAACTGCTGTGTGAATACTGACATGAAAAATTCAATAGCTATTTGTAAGAATGAAATGTGAAAAATGGAACCTGCATTACTGCCATGAATATATGAATAAAGAGAAATTTAGCTACTGAATTGATCAATGCAATAGAGCCCCAACACTACGCCAAAGTATTTCTCTACGTTGGGGTCCCTAGCTTGTATGTGTCCTCTCATGCAGTTAAAAAACTTACCGTGTATGGGAAGCGGAGACCCAGTCTATATATACGATGTGGATTGGCAATAGGTGTGTATGGGGAGGGTTCACAAACGAAAAACTACTAACATTAAGGAATAACGTTTGGAACTCCATTCTATGTCTGAACTGGGTGCAAAAAACCTAAAAAACATCACTATGGGGAGATAAGGTATGCACACCAGTGACTATGGAAGGGGAATACATGTAATAGCAGAAACTGCTGTGTGAATACTGACATGAAAAATTCAATAGCTATTTGTAAGAATGAAATGTGAAAAATGGAACCTGCATTACTGCCATGAATATATGAATAAAGAGAAATTTAGCTACTGAATTGATCAATGCAATAGAGCCCCAACACTACGCCAAAGTATTTCTCTACGTTGGGGTCCCTAGCTTGTATGTGTCCTCTCATGCAGTTAAAAAACTTACCGTGTATGGGAAGCGGAGACCCAGGCTATATATACGATGTGGATTGGCAATAGGTGTGTATGGGGAGGGTTCACAAACGAAAAACTACTAACATTAAGGAATAACGTTTGGAACTCCATTCTATGTCTGAACTGGGTGCAAAAAACCTAAAAAACATCACTATGGGGAGATAAGGTATGCACACCAGTGACTATGGAAGGGGAATACATGTAATAGCAGAAACTGCTGTGTGAATACTGACATGAAAAATTCAATAGCTATTTGTAAGAATGAAATGTGAAAAATGGAACCTGCATTACTGCCATGAATATATGAATAAAGAGAAATTTAGCTACTGCATTGATCAATGCAATAGAGCCCCAACACTACAATTCAGTAGCTAAATTTCTCTTTCCATGGTGACCAGGAGATCGTTGTTGGTGATTTGGTTGATACTAGATATGGTTTCCAGAAAGTGAGTGGTGTCCTTGAGGTAAGAGGGGGGCGCACACTTAGACATCAAGAAATGAGCAGGAAATTTCAAGCCAGGGACTATCCACATCATATTGCATCCAGTACCTCCCCCAGACACAGTCCAGAACCCAATAAAAAACAACGCATACCATTCGTGAATACATATCACCCTTTCTCCCCTTCATTTAGCCAGGTTATTAAAAAACATTGGCCTATTCTCGGCAGTGCATACCCGGACATTGAGGAATTTCAATCTCCACCTTTGATCTGTCATAAACGTCCTCGCAACATCAGAGACACTTTGGTCCGGGCAGACATAGGTTCATCCCTAAACCGGGACAGAGTTTTTTGGCCACGCCACGGAAGGGCACATTCCCGTGCCTCCACTGTGTACAGTGCTCGAACGTCACCAGAGGAGAGTTCGTTACACACCCCAGAACCGGTAAACGATATCCCATCCGAGGTTTCTATACATGTGACACGAATTTTGTTGTTTACCTAATCAAATGTCCCTGCGGTCTCGGATATGTTGGAGAAACCACCCAACATATCCGAGACCGCATTAGCAAACATAAATCGACCATAAGGTGCGGCCTGACTGTACTCCCCATTCCGGCTCACTTTGCGACCAGAGGTCACTCAGTCTCCCAATTAAGGTTTCAGATAATAGAACACGTCCCACTACCCAGAAGGGGTGGCAATAGGGTACAAATTCTCCGAGACCGTGAGGCATACTGGATACATACCTTACAAACCCTTGAGCCGTGGGGTATGAATAGAGAGTATGAAACGAATTATTAACCTTGCCTGTGTACCTGTGTAGACCATTGCCATGCATTATGTCTTATGTATGTATTTGATGCCTATATAACCGTTTTCTTAACCTATCTCTTTTTTCTTTTAGAGATACTGATCACCTGCTCCACCGATCGGATCCCACCCATGCACCTTCTCCACTACTGGCACCTCCTCCTCACCAGGTAGCATCCTTACCCCATCACTATTCCCTCCCTTTCCAACAATTTCTTCCCCCCCCCCACACGGTACACACTGGGGCACACGTGCTCTTCCAACACACAACATTACCATACATATACTACTTATCTTCTCTACATCCAAGCAAACCATTACATTTCTTTTAACCTTGGCTTCATCATCCCTCATATATACACTTCTACCACAGTACTTTCTGCCTATACCATTTATATATCAGCACCACATATCAGCCACATCCCAACTTATTGTCCATTTCAGCTATATACCAGCAGTATTCGCCAATCTATATCAGCTATACACTAACAGCTTCATATCAGTAATATATAGCTGTATACTCGTCCCATCCATGTTTCCAGTCGCCCTCTATAATCATATACAATCCTCCCTTTTACATTCTATATACTGACTCCACACCTACAGACCACACATACATTGTATACACAGTCATCCATAATGTGTTTCCCCACCACACATATCCTGGTTCCATGAATCTTAGCCGGTACATACCAGCACTATAACCACATTCAGGGACTTTAACCTCTCTATCACATCCGGCCCCCTATGTGACATTATAAACACCCATATCCCCGTTCACAGCCTGTTACTCCCCTTACCCCGCCCCCCCTGTGACGCGACGCACACAAGCGTGCCGAGTCTAGTGACCCACACTGGCAGGGATCCTGTCCCTGGTAACCGCCCCCTCCGTGACATCCTGCGCGCATGCGCACTAAGGTGCTTGCAAACAGCACCTCTCCTGCTCCCCACTGACGTCGGACGCATGCGCAGTAGTAAGCCCACGTCATCACTGACGTCACGGGCGCCTGCGCTCCTGCCCCCATGATTCACACCAGGAAGTAATGCCCTGGCTACAAATAGCTGCCGTTTCACAGACCCCCACTGCCATACGCCTGCTGCCAGCACCCCTGGGACCCTGTCCCCCTGCCTTTGTGCCCTGTAAGGTAAACACACTATCTATAATGCGCACCTCTACTTGCCTGGTCCCCACATGCATAGTTATGTGTACTAATGTATCCTGTCTTTCCATAGGCACTTCCTCCATCCACCCACTCACCTTTCATGCCTCCTTGACTCTGGGTAGGTTTTTTAACCTCATACTGTCTACCGCGCTGTTATACTGTATATTGTTTATCTACATACAATGGCTAGCGTTGTTTATACATGCTACATTTAGTTTTACTCTTAGGCGCCTGACCACTAAGATAGCAGTTGCACTGTTTAATCTACTGCCTCCTCCTGGTTCTGCCCGTCCGGTAACAAGTGCTATACATATATCTGTATTGCTAATACTGTATGTCCTGCATTGTCTACTATGTCACCCATCTCCGATGGTTCTGAACGGATTGGGTTCATCTTATGATTTCACTGCCTGCTGGCATCATCATTTGATCGAGTTATGTACCAGCGCGTACTTGCCGTTACTGTACGTTCTGCTTGCCATTTTTCCCATGGTGCTTATTGTTGTTGTATCCCTCTCTCCATCCAGCAAGTTGTGCTTTGAGAGCAGAACGCCCTACCTGTGGTTTACCCATTTGACGTCTAATCCGTCTATACCCGTCACTTCTTGATACACGTATGTGTGTATATATACTCCTTGTAAATATGTAAATATGTACATTATGTTCACTCATTGGTGTGTATATAATCTTTATTATTTCTTTACAGGCAAGTCCTTGATAAAGGCCTTGTGAAGGCCGAAACGTTGGCTTGACTTTGTCTTTGCTTTTTCGGTAGTGGCATTCTCTTTCTGCTTGCATAATTATAATAAAAATCACTTTTTGCATTACCCTGTTGCAATTGATTGTGTGCTTGGGATTAATTTAACTGTTGTAACTACTTTCCCTTAAAGCACCTCCCCCATACCCGCAGTTGAGCCCAGCTCTACTCTGAACTTTGTGTATTATTTGAGCTTGTATTCTAATCATGTTTGTGCTTTCTTTTTAGACTGGAGACCAGAGTTTTACATGTTATTAGAGCAAACAGGCTAAAACAATGAAACAAGTAATCATCCCATTGTGATGAATGGGTATTGTATTTACCTAATGGTTGTTGTTTGTTTTATGTGTATGTTCAATCAGGACCACAATAGGCTTGTAAATGCCATCTCAGTATGATGGTCTCATAGTCCAAAGGTCAGATTTGGCCTTAGGGGTGCGTCACACAGCGAGATCGCTACCGAAATCGCTGCTACGTCACGGTTTTTGTGACGCAGCAGTGACCTCATTAGCGATCTCGCTGTGTGTTACACTGAGCAGCGATCTGGCCCCTGCTGTGAGATCGCTGCTCGTTACACACAGCCCTGGTTCGTTTTTTTTATTGTTGCTCTCCCGCTGTGACGCACAGATCGCTGTGTGTGACAGCGAGAAAGCGACAAAATGAAGCGAGCAGAGAGCAGGAGCTAGCGTCTGGCAGCTGCGGTAAGCTGTAACCAGGGTAAACATCGAGTAACCAAGGTGATCACCCGATATTTACCTTCGTTAGCAGCCTCCGCCGCTCTCACGCTGCCAGTGCCAGCTCCCTGCTCTCTGCACATGTAGCTGCAGTACACATCGAGTTAATTAACCCGATGTGTACTGTAGCTAGGAGAGCAGGAAGCCAGCGCTAAGCAGTGTGCGCGGCTCCCTGCTCTCTGCACATGTAGCGACGTTATGATCGCTGCTGCTGTGTTTGACAGCTAAGCAGCGATCATAACAGCGACTTACAAGGTCGCTGCTACGTCACAGAAAATGGTGACGTAACAGCAACGTTGTTGTCACTGTCGCTATGTGTGAACCCAGCCTTAAACTGAACTCAGGTAATGAGAGAAGGGATAGATCAGGATTATTAATTAAGGTAATTCTAATGAATAGTGGAGACAGTGACATGTTAATACAGAAGTGAGATAGAATAGCTCAGTTGCTAGTAGTGTCTATTTCTAAAATGTAGATAGTCAGAGGGAGGGCTCCTTCAGTTCTGCAGAGAAGATAAATGATTTGGATCTTCACATGTTATCAATAATTGTGCAAAAATTTGGGTGAAACAATTGAGTGACAAAGGTATTCCAGAACCTGCTGAAGTCATTGCTCAAGGAGCAGGCAATGAGCTGACAGTTATGAAACAAGACAAGTAGGAATACAGCCCAACTGACAGATGAGTAATATGTGTATTTTTGTCCCTTTAGATCAAAATCTGGAAATGTTGCATCATTGGCGCCACCATGTGCATGGTTCTACTTCCGTCAGAAGCCAAGCAACCTTCAGACCGAAAACAGAGAGACCAACCATGGAAAATGTGGCCTTATTGAAAACCAAACAGAATCTATGGCTTTACCTGGCTCAGCTGATGAATACGAGCCATTTTTGTATAACAAATGGCTGACTGGACATCTCACATTACTTTATAACCCCGCCCCCTGTACTATATCCCCACACCAAATGGCTGACTGGACCTCTCACATTACTATATAACTCCGCCCCCTGTACTATATCCTTGCACCAAATGGCTGACTGGACCTCTCACAATACTGTGACCCCGCCCCTGTAATATGTCTCCGCCCTAAATTGTTGACAGGATCTATCAGTACTTTATGGTCCCGGCCCTGTAATATTGTCCAAGCCCCAAATGGCAGGCGGGGGCTCTCCCAATACTTAAGCAGAGTTCGCAGCAGACTCTTTGGCTCTAGCACGGCCAGAAAACTCCACTACACTTCGCATTACTCCTGTGTAGCCATGCCCCCTTCCTTAGCGGTGTCCGCAGGGTTACGTCTAGTTCAGAGTTGATTTTTTGTGGTCCTCAAAAAATCAACTCTGATCTAGCTGCTTCAGCAGTGAGCCGGCTATATCGGAGTTGTTTTTTGGAGACCTCATTTTATCCACTCTGATCTAGTCGGCTCACTACTGAAGTGTCTAGATCAGAGTCGGTTTTTTGTGGTCCTCATTTTTTCAACTCTATCTAGACGGTTCAGTGCTGAGGTGACTACATCAGAGTTGATTTCTTGAGGCCTTGCTGTAGTCACATGTTTTTGTTCACCTCATTTTATCCACTCCGTTCTAGCTGATTCACCAGTGAGGTGGCTAGATCAGAGTGGATTTTTTGATGATCTCTCTGATCTTTTCTCCATACAACACAGTTCAGTTTCTACAGCAGGGGATGGAATCAGATTTATAATTGTAATGATTTCATGTTTTTATTTATTAGATACTCAAACTGTTATATTTATTATTTTTTTCCAAAGGGAAAATTTTCATTTTCATTATTATTAAAACTTACATTTTATTATTGCTTTTTGCAATATAAATAATGACACACACCGCTGATTATTCAGTTTTGCTAGAATTTTAATTTTACTGTATGTCCACGAGTCGTGGCCGCAGGACTGACATTGAAAGAGTGGGCGGAGCCTCACAAGGAAAAACGGAACCGCGCAGCTGACAGTCTTCATAACTTACCATATTGGATCAGAGTGGATTTTTTGATGATCTCTCTGATCTTTTCTCCATACAACACAGTTCAGTTTCTACAGCAGGGGATGGAATCAGATTTATAATTGTAATGATTTCATGTTTTTATTTATTAGATACTCAAACTGTTATATTTATTATTTTTTTCCAAAGGGAAAATTTTCATTTTCATTATTATTAAAACTTACATTTTATTATTGCTTTTTGCAATATAAATAATGACACACACCGCTGATTATTCAGTTTTGCTAGAATTTTAATTTTACTGTATGTCCACGAGTCGTGGCCACAGCACTAACATTGAAAGAGTGGGCGGAGCCTCACAAGGAAAACCGTAAAAGCGCAGCTGACAGTCTTCATAACTTACAATGTTGGATCAGAGTGGATTTTTTGAGGATCTCCCTGTAGCCTTCATTCTGTACAGTTTCTTACTGAGATGACTGGAGTTTAGTTTTTCGAAGAGTGGGAGGAGCCTCACGGCGAAAAATGTAAAAGAGCGCAGCCGAAAGTCCTCATAATATCCACATTGTATCGGAGTGGATATTTTGAGGACCTCAATTTAGCAACTACATTATGTACAGTTTGGTACTGAGGTGATTATTTCGAAGAGTGGGAGGACCCTCAAAGCAAAAAACGTAACAGAGCGCAACCGAAAGTCCTCATAATATACACATTGTATCGGAGTGGATATTTTGAGGACCTCATTTTAGCTACTCCGTTCTAGCTGCTTCAGTAGTGAGCCGTCTAGATCAGAGTGGATTTTTTGAGGACCTCATTTTAGCAACTACATTATGTACAGTTTGGTACTGAGGTGACTGGAATGAATTTTTTCGAAGAGTGGGAGGAGCCTCAAAGCAAAAAACGTAACAGAGCGCAGCCGAAAGTCCTCATAATATACACATTGTATCGGAGTGGATATTTTGAGGACCTCATTTTAGCCACTCCGTTCTAGCTGATTCAGTAGTGAGCCGTCTACATCAGAGTGGATTTTTTGAGGACCTCATTTTAGCCACTCCGTTCTAGCTGCTTCAGTAGTGAGCCGTCTAGATCAGAGTGGATTTTTTGAGGACCTCATTTTAGCAACTACATCATGTACAGTTTGGTACTGAGGTGACTGGAATGGATTTTTTCGAAGAGTGGGAGGAGCCTCAGAGCAAAAAAACGTAACAGAGCGCAGCCGAAAGTCCTCATAATATACACATTGTTTCGGAGTGGATATTTTGAGGACCTCATTTTAGCCACTCCGTTCTAGCTGATTCAGTAGTGAGCCGTCTACATCAGAGTGGATTTTTTGAGGACCTCATTTTAGCCACTCTGTTCTAGCTGCTTCAGTAGTGAGCCGTGTAGATCAGAGTGGATTTTTTGAGGACCTCATTTTAGCAACTACATAATGTACAGTTTGGTACTGAGGTGACTGGAATGAATTTTTTCGAAGAGTGGGAGGAGCCTCAAAGCAAAAAACGTAACAGAGCGCAGCCGAAAGTCCTCATAATATACACATTGTATCGGAGTGGATATTTTGAGGACCTCATTTTAGCCACTCCGTTCTAGCTGATTTAGTAGTGAGCCGTCTAGATCAGAGTGGATTTTTTGAGGACCTCATTTTAGCAACTACATTATGTACAGTTTGGTACTGAGGTGACTGGAATGGATTTTTTCGAAGAGTGGGAGGAGCCTCAAAGCAAAACATGTAACACAGCGCAGCCGAAAATGCTCATAATATACACATTGTATCGGAGTGGATTTTTTGAGGACGTCATCATAGCCTCCACTATGGACAGGTCGGAGCTGAGGTGACTAGAATGGATGGTTTTCTGAAGATTGTGCGGAGCCTCACAGGGAGAAGCGTAACAAAGCGCAGCAGAGTCGTCACAATCTACAATATTGGATTGTAGTTGCTTTTTGAGAACCTCATTTTAGCAACTCCATTCTAGATGATTCACTAGTGAGCTGTCTAGATTGGAGTGGATTTTTTGATGATCTCCCTGTAGCCTCCACCAGGGGCATACCACCAATAGAGGCAGGCCACTTCACCGCTATAAGGCCCGTGAGTCACTGGGGCCCGATGCCAGCGCTGGCATCGACCCCACCCTCCCGCGGGCCCCCTGCCGAGGATCACACTTTCATTTATATCGGCATCACAGATGCCAATATAATTGAAAGGAATGATGAGAGAAGGAGCAGAACAGTCCCTTTCTCATCATTCTCCCGCTGTGTATCTGTGATACTCTGATGTGTCAGCACTAGAGATGAGCGATGTTTGAGGTTCGCCAATTTCATATTCGAGTGATTTTGGGGGATGTTCGAGTCGTTCGACGAACTCGAACGATTTGCTAAAAGTTCGGTAGTTCGAGTTACATTCGAGAACGGTTCGATCACCAAAAACGTGGCTTTTCACAGTAAGGCAATGTGCGCACGTTGCTATCTGCATGCGTCCTGCGTCCCCAGTACAATGCCTCTCTCTTTCCTACTCACCGATCACGGGCACCTCGCTGCACGGCTTTCACAAATCTCCAGCGACATTTCCTCATTTGAAAATGGCTACCGCTTCATTATTCAATTAGTTATTCCGTGCGTTCCCCGCCCACCGGCGCCCATGATTGGTTGCAGTCGGACACGACCCCACGATGAGTGACAGCTGTCTCACTGCAACCAATCACATCATGCAGTAAAATAAATAAGTAAATAATGAAAAAAAAAAAAAAAATGCGGCCCCCCCCATATTTGATACCAGCCTGGATAAAGCCACACGGCTGGAGGCTGGTATTGTCAGGATGGAGAGTGCCACATTATGGGGAGCCCACCACCCTACCAATATCACACAGCAGCCGCCCGGAATTGCTGCATCCGTTAGATGCGGCAGTCCCGGGACTCTACCCAGCTCATCCCGAATTGCCCTGGTGCGGTGGCAATTGGGGTGATAATGAGTTAATCATGGCAGGCGTCTCCCCAAGACACCTTCCATGATTAACCTGTAAGTGAAAGTAAAGAAACACACACAACGAAAAATCCTTTATTTGGAATAAAAGACAAAAAAACACCTAATTTACCTCTTTATTAATCCCCAACCAACAATCCAGGTCCGAAGTAATCCACACGACACTGTCAGCTCTGCTACATGAAGATCACAGGGAGCACCGTAGAACACGATCGCTGTGAATCACGCTGTCACCGGAGGCTTCAGTCTGCAATGCAGACATCAAGATTACCAAATCTGCCTGTGTTTCTCATTAGAGCCAGTGGCTCAATGGTTAGAGCGCTCGCCTAAGAAGCATTAGTTTATGAGTTCAAGTCCAAGCTGTCCCGGTAAAAAATTTAATTTATTTTAAATAATTATTATTTATTTATAATTATAATTTAATTTAATTATGCCTTGAATGGAGGTTGATGGGGGTTGTAGTGCCTACGTTGATGATGGTGGTGGTGGTAGTGCCTGCGGTGATGAGTGCGGTACTGCTGGTGTTTGCCCGCCCATCAGCCCATCTGTCCGCCCATCCATCCATCCATCTATCAATCCATCCACCCGCCCATACATCCATCCGCCCGCCCATTCATCCATCCGCCCGCCCATTCATCCATCCGCCTGCCCATCCATCCGCCCGCCCATCCATCCATCCATCCTTGCAGCTGAACAATCTGCTTCTAGATTCTATACTGCAGTATAGAGCTAAAGATTACCAAATCTGCCCATGTTTCTTATTAGAGCCAGTGGCTCGATGGTTAGAGCTCTCGCCTGAGAAGCATTAGTTCACAATTTCAAATCCCGGCCGTCCCGGTAAAGAATTTAATTATAATTATTATTTATTTATAATTATAATTTAATTTAATTATGCACTGAGGGGAAGAGCCGGACATCAGCTGTGAGCCGCGGGACACACCTCTAAAATTGGAGCAGTTCACGGAATGAGGCTGCATTGCTCTCTTCTCTCTCTCCCTCTCTTTCTTTCTCTCTCTCTCCCTCTCTTTCTTTCTCTCTCCTCTCTTTTTCTCTCTCTCTTTTTATCTCTCTCTTTTTCTCTCTTTCTCTCTCTCTCTTTTTCTCAGTCTTTTTTTTTCTCTTTTTCCCTCTCTCTCTCTCTTTCTCTCTCCTCTCTCTTTTTCTCTCTTTCTCGCTCTCTTTCTCTCTCTTTCTTTTTCTCTCTCTTTTTCTCAGTCTTTTTTTTCTCTTTTTCCCTCTCTCTCTCTCTTTTTCTGTCTCTCTATTTCTCTCTTTATTTTTCTCTCTCCTCCCTCTCTCTCCTGTCTCTTTTTCTCTCTTTCTCTCTCTTTTTCTCTCTCTCTTTTTCTCAGTCTCTCTTTTTCCCTCTCTATCTCCTCTCTCTTTTTCTCAGTCTCTCTTTTTCTCTTTTTCCCTCTCTCTCTCTCCACTCAAATTCAAATATGCTTTATCGGCAGGACCAAAATACAATTAGTGTTGCCAAAGCAAGAGAAATACAGTAAGTAGGGTGAGAGGGGATCAGGGTTATGGGGAGTTGGGGGCACAATTTGGGCTCTGAAAGTCCATTTAGGGGCCTTATGTTCCCCTCAGCTTATGACATGTGGTGACATATTGGGCGGCGATCTCCACCATTGATTCCTCTTTCCCCAGTAGGATGCAGAGTTTCATCTCCTCGTCCATGGATGGAAAGTCCGGGGTATGAGTGGTAAGTTTCTGGAAGTGGGAGGCCCTCACTGCTGAGTATTTGTCGCAGTGCAGCAGGAAGTGTGTCTCGTCCTCCAGAGCCCCCTGCTGACAGTGCTGGCACAGTCTGTTCTCCCGCGGCTTGTATGTCTGTCGGTGGCGCCCTGTTCCACCTCTAGGCTGTGGGCACTCAGTCTGTACAAGCTCAGGGTCTGCCTGTCTTTGGGGTGGCGTAAACTTTCCAGATATGGGGCCAGAGTGTAGTCCCTCTGCAGTGACCGGTAGATGGTGAGTTTCTGGGAGTTCTCTAATTCACTCTTCCAGTCCTCTATGTATTGCATCTTGCGGTTGTCTGAGATCTCTTTTATTTGGGCTTTTGTCAGGGTGTGTTGCTGACTTTGGTTGTACTGGCTGCCGGGGTGCCTGGCTTGCTCTGGGCTCTGGCTCAGCAGGGCTTTATGATGGTAGGAGCTGGGGTTGCTGTTCTGTATGTGCACCTGGTGCGATAGCGCCCTCTTGTGTATACTGAGCCATAAGGGGAATCGGCCCAGCTCTGCCCTACAGGCTATGTTTGAGGTGCTGCGATTGACTTGGATGCGATATTTACAGAACTCCATGTGGAAGACTTCGGTTGGGCTGGAATCCCACTTTGTGTGGTCTGGGTAGGTCACTGGGCCCCATACCTCGCTGCCATACAGCAGTATAGGGGTGATGACGCTGTCAAATATCTTGAGCCAGACTCTCACAGGTGGTTCGAGGTGGTTGTCTTCTGATGGCGTAGAAGGTTCTGCTGCTTGCTTGAGGTTCCCGTTATTGCTTAGCTCCAGACCGAGGTAGGTATAGCTGCTGGTTTTCTCCAGTGTGGAGCCATTTAATGTGAAGGAGGGAGTGTTTATTTTTATTCTGGTTCCTGTTCTGAAACACCATGACTTTGGTCTTCTTTTGGTTGATGGGAAGCGCCCATGTGGTGCTGAAGGTTTTCAGTACTGCCAGGTTATCTTGGAGGCCTCTTTCAGTTCGGGAGAGTAGCAGGAGGTCATCTGCGTACAGCAGAATCTTCACCTCTCGGTCATGCAGACTGACACCTGGAGTGGGGGAGGACTCTAGAGATGCTGCTAGTCCATTTATATAGATGTTGAATATGGGTGTGCTCAGGCCGCAGCCCTGTCTGACCCCACGGCCCTGTCGGAAGAAGGCCGTCCTCTTCCTGTTCACCTTCACGCTGCACCGGTTCTCAGTGTATGAGCTCTTGATCACGTCGTAAGTTCTGCCACCTATTCCGCTCTCCAGAAGTTTCAGGAACAGGCCTGGATGCCACACTGAGTCAAATGCCTTTTTGAAGTCCACGAAACATGCAAATATTTTCCCCTGTTTTTAGCCATGGACGTGGGTCTTGACGAGGCTTTGCAGGGTGTAGATGTGATCGGTGGTGTGGTGGTTTGGCATGAACCCAGGTTGGCTTCTGCTGAGGATGTCACCCTGGGTGAGGAAGGCGATAATCCTTTTTATTAAGGATGCTGTTAAACAGTTTTCCCAGAATGCTGTTGACACAGATCCCTCTGTAGTTTGCTGGATCATATCGTTCTCCATTCTTGTAGATGGGCGTTATCAGACCTTGATTCCAGCTTTGAGGGAAGTATCCGGCACTCAGGACGTGGGTGAATAGTTTTGCCAGTGCTGCATGAATGTCTGGGGAACTGTATTTGATCATCTCAGGCAGGATGCCGTCACTGCCCGCGGTCCTCTTACATTTTAGTAGTTTGATTCTGTCTTTTATTTCCAGCACATTGATTGGTATGTCCAGAGGATTTTGAAAGTCCTTGATTGTCTCCTCCATGTCCCTCAATTTAGTCATAAGATGCTCTTGTTCTGGAGTTAGGTCTTCTTCTGGGATATTCTTGTAGAGGCCCTTGAAGTAGCTGTGCCAGATGTTGCCATTTTGAATGCGGAGGTTGCTTTGCTTGGGATTTGTACCGATATGGCTCCATGTCTCCCAGAATGAGTTGTCCAGGAGGGAGTCTTCGAGCTGCTGCAGTTTGTGGGAGATGTGCTTTTGTTTTTTCTCCTTGAGGGTTCGCTTGTATTGCCTCTGTAGGGTGTCATGGACCGCTCTTAGCTCCTTGTTGTCGGGGTCTCTGTGTTTTTGATTTGAGGCTACCCTTAGGGAGTTGCGTAGTGCCTTGCATTCTTTGTCAAACCATTTTTGGCCTTGTTTATTTGTAGGTCTCTTGGAGTTGGTCCTTCTGAAGTCTGCTAGCTCTGCCATGGTATATAGGCCTTCTCTCTCTCTCCTCTCTCTCTTCTCTCTCTCCCCCTCTTTCTTCTCTCTCTCCCTCTCTTCTCTTTTTTCTCTCTATTTTTTTCTCTTTTCTCTCTCTTCTTTCTCTCTCTCAGACCTGGCGATGATCAGCTGATGCGGTCACCTGACGGAATCAGCTGACACTATAAGTCGAGCAGTGAGGCTGGCTTTTTACCGCCCGGCCGGCTAAACTATCAGCTGATGCTGTCGGAAAGGAGTCTGCACTGAAGTGTGTAGTTTTTAGGTTTTTTTTTGCACTGATGCATCAGCTGATTGTATAAAAGCCGTTTATACAATAAGCTGCTATGTCATGTGATTCAGGCCCTTGAACCTGACACATCATCTGATCGCTTTGCCTTCCAGCAAACCAATCAGACGATATTGGATCCAGATTGGACGGCGCGGGACCCTTGACCCAGGATTACTGCGGAGGGGGGTTCTTTTTTTCAATAAAGATGGAGTCACTAATTGTGTTGTGTTTTATTTCTAATAAAAATATTTTTCTGTGTGTTGTTTTTTTTTTATCTGTACTAGAAATTCATGGTGGCCATATCTAATATTGTCATGATACCATGAATTTCGGGCTTAGGGCCAGTTGATAATATAAAGCTAGCACTAACCTCATTATTACCCAGCGAGCCACCCATCACCAGGGCAGCTGGAAGAGTTGGATACAGCGCCAGAAGATGGCGCTTCTATGAAAGCCCCATTTTCTGGGGCGGCTGCGGACTACAATTCTCAGCAGGGGTGCCCAGAAAGCTTTGGCACCCTGAGCTGCGGATTCCAATCACCAGCTGCCTAGCTGTACCTGGCTGGACACAAAAATTGGGCGAAGCCCACGTCATTTTATTTTTAATTATTTCATGAAATTCATGAAATAATTAATAAAAAAAAAAAGGGCTTCCCAATATTTTTGGTTCCCAGCCGGGTACAAATAGGCAGCTGGGAGTTGGGGCAGCCCGTAGCTGCCTGCTGTACCTGGCTAGCATACAAAAACATGGCGAAGCCCACGTAATTTTTTTGGTGGGCAAGAAACTCCTGCATACAGTCCTGGATGGAGTATGCTGAGCCTTGTAGTTCTGCAGCTGCTGTCTGCTGCCTGTCTGTATGGAGGGGAGAAAATAGCAGCTGCAGAACTACAAGACTCAGCATGCTCCATTCTCTAGTGTATACAGGAGAGCAGACAGCAGCTGCAGAACTACAAGGCTCAGCATACTCCATCCAGGATTGTATGCAGGAGTTTTTTGCCCACCAAAAAATTGACATGGTCTTCGCCATATTTTTGTATGCTAGCCAGGTACGGCTGCCCCCAACCCCCAGCTGCCTATTTGTACCCGGTTGGGAACTAAAAAAATAGGCAAGCCCTTTTTTTAATTATTTCATGAATTTCATGAAATAATTAAAAAAAATCGACATAAGCTTCGCCCCATTTTTATGTCCAGCCAGGTACAACTAGGCAGCTGGGGATTGATATCCGCAGTACAGGATGGCCCGAGCTTTCTGGGCCCTTCTGCTGCGAATTGCAGTCGGCAGCCGCCCCAGAAAATGGAGCTTTCATAGAAGCGCCATCATCTGGCGCTGTATCCAGCTCTTCCAGCAGCCCTGAAGCTGGGTGGCTTGCTGGGTAATAATGGGTTAATACTACCTTTGTTTTACTAGCTAGTATTAAGCCAGAGATTCTCAATGTCAGGCAAGTTTGACCCGGCCATTAAGAATCTCCAATAAAGGGTTAAAAAAAAGACACCACACAGAGTAAAAATACTTTAATAGAAATAAATACACAGACACACTTAGAGACTCCATGTTTATTACTCCCTCTCACCCCTCCACGATCCTGCTCTTCTGTCTTCTTTCTCCTTCAACCCATGCAGCTCTGCTACATCAGACAGCACAGCATGGGAGGAAGACGCTGCTGCTCTCCCGTGCAGTCTATTCACTCAGTGAGTGAGCAGAAGCTGCGTGCTGTAAGCGGTGACGTCACCGCTGACAGGCGGGTTGCTATAGCAACGGTGATCTCCGTTATTCACCGGCTGTGGCACCCAGTACTTGAATGTGGGCTGACTCTGTAAAGAGCGCCCACATGCAGGAACGGGGAATCCAACCATGTGCCAGAGCATTTCGCCGGTACACGGAGATGCTGGAATGATCACTTCGTACCGGAGAGATGCACTGACAGGACCTAGCATGACGTCTAGGCATGTGACCAGTCTGTAGCCAATGAGATAATGGACACGTGACTGGTCACATGCTTTTTTTGATGTCACGGAAGGTCCTATCATCAGTGCTGGTTACCGGGAGGACGCAGCGATTATCGGAAGGAAAAGCGGTGGGAGACAGAGTGCAGTATAATATGGAGATAACGTATGCACACCAGTGACTATGCAAGGGGAATACATGTAATAGCAGAAACTGCTGTGTGAATACTGACATGAAAAATTTAATAGCTATATGTAAAATTGAAATGCAAAAATTGGAACCTGCATTACTGCCATGAATATATGAATAAAGAGAAATTTAGCTACTAAATTGATCAATGCAATAGAGCCACAACACTACGCCAAAGTATTTCTCTACGTTGGGGTCCCTAGCTTGTGTGTGTCCTCTCATGCAGTTAAAAAACTTACCGTGTATGGGAAGCTGAGACCCAGGCTATTTATGCGTATGATATGGATTGGCAATAGGTGTGGTTGGGGAGGGTTCACAAACGAAAAACTACTAACAAATAAGGAATAACGTTTGGAACTCCATTCTATGTCTGAACTGGGTGCAAAAACCTAAAAAAAATCACTATATGGAGATAAGGTATGCACACCAGTGACTATGCAAGGGGAATACATGAAATAGCAGAAACTGCTGTGTGAATACTGACTTGAAAAATCCAATAGCTATATGTAAGAGTGAAAATGTGAAAAAATGGAATCTGCATTACTGCCATGAACATATGAATCAAGAGAAATTTAGCTACTGAATTGATCAATGCAATAGAGCCCCAACACTACGCCAAAGTATTTCGCTACGTTGGGGTCCCTAGCTTGTGTGTGTCCTCTCATGCAGTTAAAAAACTTACCGTGTATGGGAAGCTGAGACCCAGGCTATATATACGTATCATGTGGATTGGCAAAAGGTGTGAGTGGGGTGGGTTCACAAACGAAAAACTACTAACAAATAAGGAATAACGTTTGGAACTCCATTCTATGTCTGAACTGGGTGCAAAAACCTAAAAAAAATCACTATATGGAGATAAGGTATGCACACCAGTGACTATGCAAGGGGAATACATGTAATAGCAGAAACTGCTGTGTGAATACTGACATGAAAAATTCAATAGCTATATGTAAAATTGAAATGCGAAAATAGGAACCTGCATTACTGCCATGAATATATGAATAAAGAGATATAGCCTGGATCTCAGCTTCCCATACACGGTAAGTTTTTTAACTGCATGAGAGGACACACACAAGCTAGGCACCTCAACGTAGAGAAATACTTTGGCGTAGTGTTGGGGCTCTATTGCATTGATCAATTCAGTAGCTAAATTTCTCTTTATTGATATATTCATGGCAGTAATGCAGGTTCCAATTTTCGCATTTCAATTTTACATATAGCTATTGAATTTTTCATGTCAGTATTCACACAGCAGTTTCTGCTATTACATGTATTCCCCTTGCATAGTCACTGGTGTGCATACCTTATCTCCATATAGTGATGTTTTGTATGTATACATAAATACATATATATGTATGTATACATGTATAATGTGTTTTTATGTGTTTGTGGTTGCCTGCCATTATTTTCAATGGGGTTCGAGAGGGTCGTCGAACAGTTCGTCGAACGGAGCCTCCGTTCGACGAACCGAACCGAACTCGAGCCTTAAGAGATTCGCTCATCTCTAGTCAGCACAGAGCAGTGCGGTGACGTCACTACTGCGTGCCACTTTGCTAAAATGTCGGAGTGGCAGAACAGTGGACACACGCTGAGGAGACTGGGGCAGTGAAGGAATAAAGAGAAGTGAGTATATTTGTGTATTTAAAAAGGACGGCCTGAGGACTATGGGGAAGCATACTACTATATGGGGGTTGCAAAATAGTATATGGGGGCTGCTTATAACTATATGTTGGCGCACAATATTATATTGGGGCACCCAATATGGTGGTGCACTTTATGGGGGCTGCATACTAGTATATGGCGGAATATAAAGGGTGCATACTGTTATATGGAGGAATATAAGGGGTGTATACTACTATATGGAGGAATATAAGGGGTGTATTATACTATATGGAGGAATATTAGGGGTGCATAATACTATATGGAGGAATATAAGGGGTACATAATACTATATGAAGGATCCCTTTTACATGGACTATAGGGGTGCATTATAAATGGAGGACTATGGGGCTGCATAATCCAATATGAAGGACTATGGGGTGCATTATAATACATATAGGACTATGGGGGTAGCATTATATGGATGACTAATGGAGTTACCTTATACATGGACTATAGGGGTGCATTATATATAGAGGATTATGGGGCTGCAAAATACAATATGAAGGACACCTTATACATGGAATGCGAGGGTGCATTATACATGGAGAACTATGGGGCTGCATAATACAATATGAAGAACTATGAGGCTGCGTTATCTAATATATAAAGCTGAATGTGTGTGTGTATGTGTGTGTGTGTGTGTGTATGTCCGGGATTGACATCCGCACCGTCGCAGCTACAGCCTCAAAATTTTGCACACACACACACTTCTGGACCCCGAGAGCGTCATAGGCTATGCTTTGAGGGGAAATTTTAACCCCGCTCTTTACAGTTATTCACCAAAAAACCTGCCTCCATTAAAGCGAATGGAGCTGGGAGCCACAGTGCAGCCAGAACTTCAGAAGAATGCGCAGCCACGCCCTTGTATGGAATGTTGGCGTGTCACAATGCAGCCAGAGAAAGAGGCAGACACAGACAGGGAAAGAGGCAGACAGGGTAAGAGGTAGACAGGGTAAGAGGCAGAGACAGACACAGACAAAGAGACAGGCTGACAGGGAAAGAGACAGACAAAGACAGGCTGACAGGGAAAGAGACAGACAGGGAAAGAGAGAGACGGGTTAAGAGACAGACACAGACAGGTAAAGAGACAGACACAGACAAAGAGACAGAGAGACACAGGGAAACAGACAGACAGGGAGAGAGAGGTAAAGAGACAGACAGGGTAAGAGACAAACAAAGAGAGGTAACGAGACAGACAAAGAGACAGACACAGTGAAAGACAGAGGGAAAGAGACAGGGAAAGAGACAGACAGGGAAAGAGAGGGAAAGAGACAGACAGGGAAAGAGAGGGAAAGAGACAGACAGGGAAAGAGACAAACAGGGAAAGTGACAGAGATAGATAGACAGACAGGGAAAGAGATTGAGACAGATGGAGAAAGAGACAGTCAGAGACGGACGGGAAAAGAGACAGACAGACAAAGAGATAGAGACAGAGATATATACAGAGGAGACAGACATAATTACATTTCTATCTATTTGTTTTGTGGTTTTGTGTGCAGAATACATTATTGTTAACACATTCTATTTTGTTAACAGCAGTTATTAACCCGGACGAAGCCGGGTAGTACAGCTAGTAATACATATAGGACTATGGGGGCTGCAGTATATGAGGACTAATGGCGTTACCTTATACATGGACCATAGGGCTGCATTAGAATACATGAAAGACTATGGGGTGAATAATACAATATGAAGGACTATGGGGACTGAATTATAATACATATAGGACTATGGAGGTGCAGTATATTATACAGAGGACTATGGTGTACAGTATAATACAAGGACGACTATGCGGTGCAGTATAATATACGGAGGACTATGGGGTGCAGTCTAATACATGGAGGACTATGGGGTGCAGTATAATATACGGAGGACTATGGGGTACAGTATAATACATGGAGGACTATTGGGTGCAGTATAATATATAGAGTATTATGGGGTGAATTATACATAGATGACTATGGGGTGCAGTATATACAGGACTATGGGGTTCAGTATAATATACGGAGGACTTTGGAGGCTACATTATAATACATGGAGTACTATGGGAGTTCATTATATAGTAAAACATGGACTACTATGGGGGCTGAATTATAATATATGCAGGATTATGGGGGCTGCATTGTTATACATGGAGGCCTATGGGGTCTGCATTACAATACATGGTGAGCTGTGGGGTGCATTATAATACATGCATGACTATGGGGGCTGCATTACAATATACTGTATGAAGGCCTATTAGGGCTACCTTATCCATGGACTACGGGGGTGCATTATAAAACATGACGGACTATGGCGGTGCATTATAATACATGCAGGACTATGGTGGCTGCATTATAATATATGGAGGACTATGTGGTGCAGTATAATATATGGAGAACTATGGGAGTTTTATTATAATAATTGGAGGGCTATGAGAGCTACCTTATACATGGAGGAACTATGGGGGTGCATTATAATATATGGAGGACTATGGGAGTTGTATTATAATAATTGGAGGGCTATTAGAACTACCTTATACATGGAGGAACTATCGGAAATGCATTATAATACATGGAGGACTATGGGAGTTGTATTATAATAATTGGAGGGCTATGAGAGCTACCTTATACATGGAGGACTATGGGAGTTGTATTCTAATAATTGGAGGGCTATGAGAGCTACCTTATACATGGAGGAACTATGGGAAATGCATTATAATACAATGGGGACTATGGGGCACATTCTAGTAAAATGAAGGGTTACGTGGGACCCAATATACTATATGGAAGGCTTTGTGGGAGTCATTATAGTATTTGGAGAACTATATATACGAGGGGCAAAAAGACACAAGCTTGGGATGGGAAAGTTTTGTGATGATGGAAAGAGGCTTTTTCCTGCAGCACCCAGCTTTCCGATCCTCTGATATGGGAAAGCTGGGTGCTGAGGGAAAGATGAATATCAGAGCATAGGGAAGCTGGGTGCTGAGGACAAGATGGATATTAGAACATCGTAAAGCTGGGTGATGATATAAAGAAGGATTTCAGATCATGGGAAACCTGGGTGCTGAGGGAAAGAGCCAAGTGTTAACGTCTTTATCCCATACTCCGAGTGTCGGTGCATTATTCCGTACCCCGTGTGTCTGCGTTGGGGGAGGCAGGTCCAAACTTTGCACTGGGGCCCATCAAACTTTAGTTACACCACTGCTCAGTACAGAGATTACTAGATCACAGTTGTTGCACTGAGGTTCATGATTTCTGGGCACTGTACTGTCTATAAGGCCAGTCACACTGGCGTATGACTCGACAAAATCTCGCATTGCACTCGGCTTCATGTTAGACAATGGTGCAGCTCAGATTTGCGATCTTTTCTTTAGTCCCAATCGGACTGAGGAAAAATGGCAGCATATTGCGATTGCAGGGAGTCTGGACTCACTTGCACTCATACAAGTCTATGGGTGCGTGTGAAACATCGCACTGCCCTCGGATGACATCTGGATACACGCAGAGACAACTAATAGAGAAGATGGAGATTAATCCCTCCCTCTCCCCTACACCTGTGATCCGATCACTAGATAGGATCACAGCATAATGACACTCGACTCACACTCACAGCAGAACCTGATCCGAGTGCCATTAGCATACCTTATCCGATGCCTTATGCTAGTGTGACTCTGGCCTAAGGAAAATCCTCTGAACAGTAACTCCATTCTATCTCACTACAGAGATGACTAGATCGGAGTTGCTGCACTGAAGTTCATGATTTCTGAGCTCACAGCACTGTCTATAAGGACAGCCTCACCCAGTCCATGCATTGTGTTCCGAGATTGTACTGACGTTCATAGATGTTTGAATAAGCACTTATACAGATTACATGAAGGCTCCCATACACAGGGCTAAAGTCGCCAGGATCAGACAACAATCTGTGTATGGGGGCTTCCCGACTTACCTCAAGAATGGATGTCAAGGGAGGGAAGGAACTGAAGTGTTGGAATTCCACTTGTTGATCCTTTTGATCTCTTGAAAGATAATCCACCACCAGAGAAGGCAACATCTGCTCTCTGATAGAGAACACAAGAACATTTGGCCGAGCACCTCTGTATGTGATAGGAGAGAGCTGTCAGCCAAATGATTGTAGGGATTGTTTAGTGAAAACAAGTTATCACCTATCCATGGGCCAGGTGATAACCTGCTGATCAGTGTCCGATCACTGGAACCCGCACTGATTGGGAAAACAGGGAATTTGTATCCATACGTTTCAGGTATGTGTGACATCCATTTTTAACATGGATGCCACACGTACTCATGTTATTCTATGGCGTTCCTCATGTCGCGGGCGGAGGAGGGGACGCTGCGCTCACCCACTGCTTGGGTCCGGCTGCTCTGCGGCTCGAGCGGTGGGCCGGATCGGGCTGTACCGTCCGGGCCACACACCGTCAGACTGATCCTCTACCACTTCACTTCCTCCAACTTCTTCTCTCTCCACTGAACTGCTCCCTTTTCCCGCCTCCAGGACTGTGAACTCCTCGGTGGGCGGAACAAACCGCCTGGCCCACCCCCTGGTGTGAACATCAGCCCCTGGAGGAAGGCAACAAGGATTTTGTGTTTGACTTCGGTGTGCCTAGCCGGGGTGTGGGGTGTGTTGGTGTAGTACCTGTGACGACCTGGCTTGTCCAGGGCGCCACACTCACACATGCATGTTTTTACATGGGCCGTGTGGCCCCATATTTCCCTGCACGTAGACATGTCCGGTTTTTCTCCAGCAGCACGGGTGTCACACACTGATGTGATCCGTATGACATGTACGGGAGAAAATACGTGTCTATGAAATAAATTTATTTTTTTTATGCTCCCTTGTCTCCAGCCCTGCTGTCACTTGCTTCTGATCCCCGCTCATTATACTCAATGAATATGCACTGCACAGAGGACCTGGAAGCAGCACCACCAGAGACACTAGTGCCAGGGACAGCATCGCTGGGGACATGTGAGTATCCAAGGAACTCTGATGATATCCTGACGACACCCACGCTACTGCGGGTGTAGTGACAGTGACTTCACGGGTTCATCAAAGTTCATTGGGTACTCAGATGAACCCATGATGTTACTGCCGCGACACCCACAATACCGCGGACGTCACAGGGGTATCATCAGGATGTCATTCGAGTTCATTGTGAACTAAAATTAACCCGTGACATCACTGCCACACCCGCCCACATACTGCTGAGGTCGTCCCTGCGGTGACCTGAGCTCCCCTTATGAGATGCAGGTCACCGAACGGAAGCATACACAGCAGTGTGTGTGCACTCCCATAAGCAATAAGGAACGATTGGTTCTCCATTGAATGTGACAGCAGTATAGGATCAACATGGCCGCCCCAATTGGATTTCAAAAGACCAGGATTAGGGCTTTGCTAGAGAAATAAATTGGAAAAGCGGGTGTCTCGTCTTTATTTATTGAATGATTCTTTTTATGTCTTTTGAGGTTTGCTTTTGGGGAATGTCATGGGAACTCACCATGGATTACGGCGGAATTTTTATTTATAAAAATCAAATAAATTGGTGAATGAGAGCCGAGTCGGAGTTTTTTTGTTCAAATAAGCTTTGTTATTCTTATTTCAACTACTGGATTAGTAATGGCAGTGTCTGCTAGACGCCACCCATTACTAATACCAAGGCTTGATACCAGCTGGAGCTGGCATCAACCCTACATATATTACCCCATTTGCCATCACACCAGCGCAACGGGAAGAGCCGTGTCCAGCACCAGAATTGGCGCCTCTAATGGATGTTCCACTTTTCAGGCGTCTGTGGGCTGCTATTGTTAGGGTTCATGCGCACATAACTGCTGAATATTCTGCAGCGATTTGACAGCACGTGTGCTTCAAATCGCTGCAGAAACACTGCATAATGTACGCCATTTTTTTTGTTAAAAAAAGCCGATTTCATGCACACGGGGATGCTGCCCCCACTATAGACAGAGTGGGAGCTGAATCCATAGCGCACGGAATAATTGACATGCTGCTTTTATGAACGCACGGATTTGGGTCAAAATTTTAGCAACCTAATTGCGGCGTTCCAAAAAGCAACGTGCGCACGCCTCATGCACAATCTACATAGATTGTGCAGGGGACGCTGGACGCATGCATTTACGCAGCAGTGCAGTATGCAGCGTAAATGCATGTAAGTACGCAACGCGCGCATGAGCCCTTAGGCTGGAAAGGGCCAAATAACCAAGGCCCTTTCCACCCTAATAATATCATCCCCCAGTTGTCTGCTGTACCATGGGCTGGTTAATAAAATGGAGGGGACCCCACAAACTTTAAAATCTAAAAATTTGAAAAATAAGCATGGGATCCCCTCTATTTTTCATAACCAGCCAAGGTACAGCAGAGAGCTGAGGGTTTCAGCCTGCAGCTGTTCCTGTGCTAGACATGAAAATTGGGGTACCCCGCATCATTTTTTTTTTTTAATTAAAAAATAAAAATGGTGTAAAACAGTTGGTCAAGCTAACTATCTCTATATCACTATTCTATATTATTTATAATTTTTCAGGCTTTACACATTAAAAAACCAAAACAAAAACACAATTTCAGTATCTTACTTTTTTTACCGATACCACACGGACGATCATACCGGCACGTGTGACTTGCAACTGTTTAAACACGGACATCTGAAAGGGGCCTTATGGATACCCATCTACTGTATGTACTATCGTTTTGAGTTGCTGCAAATTATGATGTTCTAAAAATACTTCTCAAACTTTCTAAGGAGTATTGTTACCCCTTTGTAAAATATGTAGTGTGACCTCTGCCAGAGTCTATCCTATAGAACAGTGGTGTCAACAGCTTCAGACCCTCAGCGACTTACATCCTTTTAAATAAAAAAATAAAAAAAAAAAAAAAAGGTTTCGCCCCAAACGACCTGAATCAGGCGGTGAGAGCCTCATGGAGTTATGTTGCCACAAAAAGAGGGAAACACCGAGAAACAGGACTAGGGTCTTATTTATGTGGGGCATAAGAGGATCAGGGGCTGCTAAAGACAGAAAATAAACTGTCAGCGACATCTGAACAATTTATTGTGGGTCTACATGTGAGGACTGGAAGTTACCTACAACAATGTGTGAACACAGCCCGATACAGAGCCAACCGGCAGTGACTGATCACCTATGTCACACTGAGGTTTATCATTATAGAAATGAACATTCAGCCCATACGTCTAGAACAGTTTTATTAAAACAAGCATACCAATAATTCTAACAAAAAGGAGAAATATTTATACAGTTTTATTTTTATAGAGAACCACTGATCCATGCTGTACATGGGAACGGGTAACACAAAATACAGATATAAATTACAGTGAATAAACCAGTCCTGACAGACTGGTACAGAGGGGAGCGGACCCTGCCATCGGGGGCTTACAGTCTACAGGGTAATGGGGAGGAGACAGTAGTACAAATATATACTGTAAGGCTATGTGCACACGTTGCTTTTTTTTCAGCGCGGAAAAAAACGCACCCTCTGGCAGAGGGGAGAATTGTAAACAATGCTTTTTGAGAAAAACGCATCGAAAACGTTTTTTTAGGTGCGTTTTTTAAGACTTGTCAGTGTTAATAAAGTTGGTTGAACACAGACCTTTGGAAAAAACCTGTGATGTCATTTCCTTCTCCACATTCTGTTTGGATAAATGGGAGGGCTTGGAATGGAAGGAGCACCGTTTGAATTTTGGAAAAGTTGAAATAAACTTCGCGCACCATGTCACATTAGCAGGGCCCCTTGGGTACCTATACGTCAGAAAACCCCCACAAGTGACCCCATTTTGGAATCTGCACCCCTCAAGGATTTTATTCAGGAGTATATTAAGCATTTGGAATCATCAGCTACTTCACCCAAAATGTTGCTGTAGCAACAATATTCTCACTTTTAGGCTATGTAGCCGTGATCCAGCGACACGGCGTCTAGTACACAGTATCAGCCTTCCTGCAGAGATGTTCGTGTTGTCCACGGGAGAACGCAGCTGGCCATGCCCACGATTTGGGTTCAGGCTGCTGTGGACTTTAGCTCTATTCTACCTGCAGAGAGCACTCTCGTCTCCACAGCATAAATTGACATGCTGAGGCTCAGGAAGCCACGCCACTGGTCAGTTTATGCTGCGGAGAAAAGAAGCACAGTGGGCATGGGATCTCCAAAAATCCTTCCACTGTGCTTCTACGTCACAACGCAGCGTTATGGACGCAGGGAAAACACTCAGCGCCCAAAACGCTGCAAAACCCGATTGTGGGCACACAGCCAAAAAAGCGTCAATGGATGAATGGATGTCAAATATATGTAACGTCCCACCCCCCTGCATATTCTAAGCTGGCACCTTTAGTACCTTTCATGTGGCACTAAAGGGTGCCTAGCTTAGTATTTATCAAAAAAAAAAAACAAAAAAAAAAAATGGCGTGGGGTCCCCCCTATTTTTGATAGCCAGTCAGGGTAAAGCAGACAGCTGTAGCCTGCAAACCACAGCTGGCAGCTTCATCTTGTCTGGTGATCAATTTGGAGGGCTCCCCAGGCTTTTTTTTTTTATTTATAATAAAGAATTAAAAAAAAAATAACGTGGGGTCCCCCCAAATTAGATCACCAGCCAAGGTGAAGCTGACAGATGGGGTCTGGTATTCTCAGGGTGGGAAGAGACATGGTTATTGGACTCTTCCCAGCCTAAAAATAGCAGGCCACAGCCGCCCCAGAAGTGGCGCATCCATTAGATGCGCCAATCCTGGCGCTTCGCCCCAACTCATCCCGCGCCCTGGTGCGTTGGCAAACGGGGTAATAAATGGGGTTGATACCAGATGTGTAATGTCACCTGGCATCAAGCCCAGCAATTAGTGATGTCACGGCGTCTATCAGATACCAGACATAACTAATTGACAGTAAACAAAAGCAAAAAAAATGACAAAAACATTTTTATTAGAAAAAAACACTCCCCAAATCATTCCCTTGTTCTCCAATTTAATCAAAAAAATTTTAAAAAAATGGGTCCGCAGAAATCCATTTGGACGTCCCACTTCGGCTCTGGACCTTCTAGAATATGGGGGCACGTTCAGGGAACATATCCCCCATTTTCTAGGAGGGAGACCCTCCATTTGAGGAGAGTGGGTGCAAAAAATCTGCACCCACTCTCCCCGGGTCACAGCTGCAGAGTGCGAGCAGCCAGCACAGCTCTCTGAACACAGTGCTGGCTGTCAGCTGCTCTGCACATGTGACCCCACTGACAAGCGTCTGCTGTGAAGGAGGAGGGGGCCGCGGGGGATCAGCGCTGCGACCGGACAGGTAAGGGGGAATACCGGGGGGAATAGGGGGTGACCTGGCAGGGCCTGGGGGGCATTTTTCTGTCGCATGTCTCAAGGCACATGCAAAAGAAATCATAGGAGCAGGGCGGCCGGTGCGCTACTGTGCGCGCGGCCATGTTGGATTTTCGGGAGGAGGGGGGGGGGGGGGGTCGGGGCGGGCACTTTGGCGACACCGGCTTTCCAGGACTTTGCCAGGAAGTGAGGTCAACAGGAAACCTGTTGACCTCACTTCCAGGTAAATGCCTGCGTTTTGGCATGCCGACAAAGCCCGCGGACCGCAACAAAAAAGCAGCTCACTGCGGTGTAGCTGCGTTCTGACCCACATCAATGATTCAATGGGGGAGAGAACGCAGCCACACCGCACAAAAGAAGTGACATGCTGCTTTTCTTTCCGCACCAATTTTTGGCATCCAAAACGCTGCGTTTAGAAACGCAGCGTGTGCACTGATTTTTCGGCTTTCTCATACACTTTGCTGGGAAAGCTGAACGCATGCAATTTGCCACTGAAACGCTGCGGTTCTAAACGCAGCGTTTCCGCGGTAAAATACGCAACGTGTGCACACAGCCTAACAATCAATTTTACAAATCAATACGTAGAATTAAGCCATGTTGGACATCGGCGACAATGAAAGAAAAAAAAATCTTTTGTATCCGAGTCCCGTGCGTTTTAGGTGTAAAAATTATATTTCACCATTTACCATAAAAATCCTCTTGTTGAAAACATTGGAGGACACAGGAGGTGTGATGTGGATTACACCACACTGTTCTCTCGGTCTCTAAGGTGGGACGACGGGGGTAAATTACACCCAGATGCCAGTAGTCACAAGCTGTATATGAAGAACAAAGGGAAAAGATTAATAACACACAGAGTTCCCTGTGCGAGCCCCCCCAAAATGCAACACGGCCCCATGCTCAGCACGCCCTGCGAGCCCCCCCCCCCCCCCAGACATGCAGTCTCACGCCCTGCGAGCCCCCCCCCCAGACGTGCAGTCTCACGCCCTGCGAGCCCCCCCCCCCCAGACGTGCAGTCTCACGCCCTGCGAGCCCCCCCCAGACGTGCAGTCTCACGCCCTGCGAGCCCCCCCCAGACGTGCAGTCTCACGCCCTGCGAGCCCCCCCCCAGACGTGCAGTCTCACGCCCTGCGAGCCCCCCCCCAGACGTGCAGTCTCTCTCCCCTGCGAGCCCCCCCCCAGACGTGCAGTCTCTCTCCCTGCGAGCCCCCCCCCCCCAGACGTGCAGTCTCTCTCCCTGCGAGCCCCCCCCCAGACGTGCAGTCTCTCTCCCTGCGAGCCCCCCCCCCCCAGACGTGCAGTCTCACGCCCTGCGAGCCCCCCCCCAGACGTGCAGTCTCTCTCCCTGCGAGTCCCCCCCCCAGACGTGCAGTCTCTCTCCCTGCGAGTCCCCCCCCCAGACGTGCAGTCTCTCTCCCTGCGAGTCCCCCCCCCCAGACGTGCAGTCTCTCTCCCTGCGAGTCCCCCCCCCCAGACGTGCAGTCTCTCTCCCTGCGAGTCCCCCCCCCAGACGTGCAGTCTCTCTCCCTGCGAGTCCCCCCCCCCAGACGTGCAGTCTCTCTCCCTGCGAGTCCCCCCCCGACGTGCAGTCTCTCTCCCTGCGAGTCCCCCCCCCCGACGTGCAGTCTCTCTCCCTGCGAGTCCCCCCCCCGACGTGCAGTCTCTCTCCCTGCGAGCCCCCCCCGACGTGCAGTCTCTCTCCCTGCGAGCCCCCCCCGACGTGCAGTCTCTCTCCCTGCGAGCCCCCCCCGACGTGCAGTCTCTCTCCCTGCGAGCCCCCCCCCGACGTGCAGTCTCTCTCCCTGCGAGCCCCCCCCGACTTGCAGTCTCTCTCCCTGCGAGCCCCCCCCGACGTGCAGTCTCTCTCCCTGCGAGCCCCCCCGACGTGCAGTCTCTCTCCCTGCGAGCCCCCCCGACGTGCAGTCTCTCTCCCTGCGAGCCCCCCCGACGTGCAGTCTCTCTCCCTGCGAGCCCCCCCGACGTGCAGTCTCTCTCCCTGCGAGCCCCCCCGACGTGCAGTCTCTTTCCCTGCGAGCCCCCCCGACGTGCAGTCTCTCTCCCTGCGAGCCCCCCCGACGTGCAACACAGCCCCCTGCCCAGCACGAGCCCTCTCCCCCAACGTGCAACACGACCCCTGCCCAGCACGAGCCCCCCTCAACGTGCAACATAGCCCCCTGCCCAGCACGAGCCCCCCTCAACGTGCAACATAGCCCCCTGCCCAGCACGAGCCCCCCTCAACGTGCAACACAGCCCCCTGCCCAGCACGAGCCCCCCTCAACGTGCAACACAGCCCCCTGCCCAGCACGAGCCCCCCCAACGTGCAACACAACCCCTGCCCAGCACGAGCCCCCCCTCAACGTGCAACACAGCCCCCTGCCCAGCACGAGCCCCCCGTCAACGTGCAACACAGCCCCCTGCCCAGCACGAGCCCCCCCTCAACGTGCAACACAGCCCCCTGCCCAGCACGAGCCCCCCCTCAACGTGCAACGTTGCCCCCTGCCCAGCACGAGCCCCCCCCCTCAACGTGCAACACAGCCCCCTGACCAGCACGAGCCCCCCCCTCAACGTGCAACGTTGCCCCCTGCCCAGCACGAGCCCCCCCCTCAACGTGCAACGTTGCCCCCTGCCCAGCACGAGCCCCCCCCTCAACGTGCAACGTTGCCCCCTGCCCAGCACGAGCCCCCCCCTCAACGTGCAACGTTGCCCCCTGCCCAGCACGAGCCCCCCCTTAACGTGCAACGTTGCCCCCTACCTAGTGCACCCTGCAAGGCCCCCCCAAAGTGCCACACAGCCCTCTGCAAGCCACCAAAAGTTCGGCGTCACACCCAGCTAGTGCGAGCCCCACTAAAATGTGCATCCTCTCCCTGCAAGCCCCACCAAACATGGAGCTTCACCCCCTGCCCAGTGCGAGCCCACCCCACAACGTACAGCGTCGCCCCCTGCTCAGAGCGAGCCTCCCAAACGTGCATCGCCCCCTACAAGCCCCCCCAAATGTGCAGCCCCCTGTCCAGTGCGAACCTCCCAAACGCGCTGCCCCACGAGCCCCCCCCCCACGCGCCGCCCCCAGCTGCCCAGCGAGCTTCACCCGCCCTCGAGAGCCCCCGCATCGCCCCCCGCTGCCCAGCGAGAGCCCCCGGGGCGGAGCGTTGGGGGGGTTCGCACTGGACAGGGGGCTATACTGCACATTTGGGGGGGCTTGCAGGGGGCGATGCACGTTTGGGAGGCTCGAACTGGGCAGAGGGCGACGCTGCACGTCTGGGGGGGCTCGCTCTGGCCAGGGGGCAGTGTTGCACTTTGGGGGGGCTTGCAGGGTGCACTAAGCAGGGGGCAACGTTGCACGTCAAGGGGGGGGGGCTAGCAGAGAGAGAGGCTGCACGTCAAGGGGGGGGGGTCTCGCAGGGAGAGAGGCTGCACGTCGGGGGGGGCCTCGCAGGGAGAGAGGCTGCACGTCGGGGGGGGCCTCGCAGGGAGAGAGGCTGCACGTCGGGGGGGGCCTCGCAGGGAGAGAGGCTGCACGTCGGGGGGGGCCTCGCAGGGAGAGAGGCTGCACGTCGGGGGGGGCCTCGCAGGGAGAGAGGCTGCACGTCGGGGGGGGCCTCGCAGGGAGAGAGGCTGCACGTCGGGGGGGGCCTCGCAGGGAGAGAGGCTGCACGTCGGGGGGGGCCTCGCAGGGAGAGAGGCTGCGCGTCGGGGGGCTCGCAGGGAGAGAGGCTGCACGTCGGGGGTGGGGGGGGGGCTGTTCAGATCTTGCTGACAGTTTATTTTCTGTCTTTAGCAGCCCCTGATCCTCTTATGCAAGGGCTCTCGCTGCCCAGGGAGAGCCCCCGCAACACGCACCGCTGCCCAGGGAGAGCCCCCGCAACACGCACCGCTGCCCAGGGAGAGCCCCCGCAACACGCACCGCTGCCCAGGGAGAGCCCCCGCAACACGCACCGCTGCCCAGGGAGAGCCCCCGCAACACGCACCGCTGCCCCGCGAGAGCCCCCGCAACACGCACCAATGGCCCGCTGCCCAGCGAGAGCCCCCGCAACACGCACCATTGCCTCGCTGCCCAGGGAGAGCCCCCGCAACACGTACCAATGCCCCGCTGCCCAGGGAGAGCCCCCCCAAACGTGCATCGTCACCTTCCGCGAGCTCCCCCAGGTGTGCAGCGTCGCCCCTGCCCAGAGCAAGCCCCCCCCAAACGTGCAGTCGCCCTCTGCGAGCCCTCCACAGACGTGCAGCGTCGCCCCCTGCCCAGTGCGAGCCCCCCCAAACGTGCAGCGTCACCCCCTGCCCAGTGCCAGCCCCCCATACATGCAGCGTCTCCCCTTGCCCAGTGCTAGCCCCCACCAAACGTGCGTCACCCCCTGCGAGCCCCCCCCCCAAGCGTGCAGCGTCGCCCCCTGCCCAGTGCGAGTCCCCCCAAACGGGCAGCGTCGCCCCCTGCCCAGTGCGAGCCCCCCCAAACGTGCAGCGTCACCCCCCGCCAGCCCCCCAAACGTGCAGCGTCGCCCCCGCCAGCCCCCCAAACGTGCAGCGTCGCCCCCCCAAACGTGCAGCGTCGCCCCCCGCCAGCCCCCCCAAACGTGCAGCGTCGCCCCCCCGCCAGCCCCCCAAACGTGCAGCGTCGCCCCCCGCCAGCCCCCCCAAACGTGCAGCGTCGCCCCCCGCCAGCCCCCCCAAACATGCAGCGTCGCCCCCCCCAAACATGCAGCGTCGCCCCCCGCCAGCCACCCCCCCCCCCCCAAACATGCAGCGTCGCCCCAGTCCACCCCAAACATGCAGCGTCGCTCACTGGCAAGTGCGAGCCGCCCAAAACATTCCACATTGCCTCCTGCAAGTGCGAGCCGCCCAAAACATTCCACATTGCCTCCTGCAAGCCCCCCCAAACATGCAGAGTCGCCTCCTGCCTAGAGTAACCCCACATTCCTTATGAAAGCCGCCACAGCATCACCCCCTGCTCCGTGTAACCCCCCCCTTCATAAGCCACTTACCTTATTGAAGCCTCCACAGCACTGTGCTGCAGCTTCAGTCCATTCCCTGTGACACACGAGGTGCATCCCCCAGTAGTGACAGGAGACACTGCTCTGTGCCCCCAAAATACAGCCTGACACCCCAGAGCTATAACTAATGAGGAAAAGCTGAATATTCTCCACCTCAGGGTCAGGATCCGTCCGCTCTGCACAGGAGCCCGAGCACTGCTGCTTCCCGCCCACAGATCAGCACGACACTGAGGAGGCCCCGCCCCTTCTGGTGACATCATGATTTCATGAAATCACTCCTCCTCCTCCAAAAATTAACTCCGATCTAGCCTCTACTGAGCGCACAGTGATAGTACGTACTGCACAAACGTACACGTGACCAACGCTGCTCATCCCTCCGCCCTCCTCTCCGCCGTCTGCTGCTGGTCACGTGTTGCCCGTCTCGCGCTGCTTCAGTGCAGTGAGGGGACTCGGGGAGGGAGGTTGTGTGGTGACGGTTCTCGCTCCACACTCGTCTGTTTTGCGCTCGTGCTTCGGTTTAGACCGGCGGCATCATGTCAGATCATGTTGTTTTACCCACAGTGAAGGGTTTCTAGGGACGCAAGGGGGAATTAGTCAGAGTAGGACAGTTTCAGTGGTGTTAGTGACCCCCTCACACTTTACCTCAGCACTGAGCGCCATGTTTGTGCGCATTAGGGCCCAGTTCTAATTTAGCAACCAAGATCTGTAGTTACAAGCTGCAAATATCACAGTTTTGTGCTCAGTATCAGGCTCCTGTGGCCATAGCTGTAATATAAAGTGCAGCTATTATGGTGTGAGGTACTGCAGCAGCTCAGGGTGAAGTCAAACATTTACACAATTTTTTTGTGACTTTTTCATCATGTATTTACAAACACTGACCTTTTTGTCAGTTTTGTCTTAGGCTAGTTTCACACTTGCGTTGGACGGGATCCGTAGCATTGCGTTGTGTGACGCATGCAACGGATGCGTTGCATATAGTGGCACAACGCATGCTACAGATCGTACAAAATAACGCAATCCGTTTTAGTTTTTTTCCTTGACTTTACACATCTGAGCATGCGCAGTTGTGTAAAGACAGCTGCGTTAACGGAATCCGTCAAATGACGCATTCTAACGGAATCCGCCACCATAGGCGTCCATTATAAAAACAACGGACGCCTAACGGATTCCTGTAGGTTGCGTTTTTTTGACACTCCGACAAGCGCAGAAAAACGCTACATGCAGCGTTCCATCCGCCCGACGCAGCGTCACAATAACGACAGTGACGGAATGCGCTGAACGCAAGTGTGAAACTAGCCATAATGGAGCACATAATTGTAGAATTTGATGGAAGATACAAAATAATAATAAAAAAGACCTTTAGCACAAATAATAACATAATCCTTAAAATACCACTCGAGCTGCAACAAAAAATGTTATCTTTAAAAAGTCCCAAATTATGAATCTGACAAAAAAATATCTAGATAACCAAAGCTGTGGAGGGCAAATAAAAAAAGATTAAAAAAATGGAGCAAATCTGAAAGCCGTGATTAAAAGAGCAGATTATTCCAGAAAGCTGGAGAAACAACAGTGATGAATCAAGAGGCCTAAGGATATGTGTACATGTTACGTATTGGTATAAAAAAATGTGGGAGAAAACTGCTGCAAAAATGCTCAATGAGTGCAGATAAGAAACTGCTTCACATTTGCAAGGAGCAAAAATAAAGCAAAATGTGCATGAGATTTCACAAATCTCATTCACCCTGCTGGGACTGTAAAATGTGTTTTTTTTATGGCTAAAATGAAACGTTGCAGCTTTTTTTTGGCTGTCTTTGTAGTGACCCCAAAGATGCAGCATGTCAATTCTTTCTGCGTTTTTGCCAGCGTTTTTGAGCCCTTCCAGTCAATAGATATGATTTAAAAACTGCACTGGGCAAAAACACTACAAAAAAAGCAGTAAAACACGGCATGGCAAGCCGCATGGCGTTTTTGGAAAGATCTGTGACCCTTTATTAATTTTAACTTTTTTTCAAATAAAGCATGAAGATTTTTATCTATTCGCATTGGTGCTGAGTCCCACTTACATTTCTTAGCTTGTGCACATAGCCTTAGTTAGAAAAATGAGGCTTCCACTGTAATCAGTCGCCCTACATCAGGGAGTGCGCATGCGTTTATAATGCAACCTGAGCCCTTACAATACAGAAGCATTGCAGTGCAATATAACCGCAATTGTATAACATCAGAGGCTGCTGGGAGAAATAAAGTTGATTTCCTTCTGATAGCAGGGCTTTCAGTGGCTCCTGGCATTTTTGGAATCCTTGTAACCTGCAGATTAACACCATAATTTAGCCCCTTCACCCCTGGGCGATTTTCCGGGGGGTTTTTGTCGTTTTTTGCTCCCCATTCTCCGAGGTCCATAACTTTTTTTATTTTTGCATCAATATTACGATATGAGGGCTTATTTTTTGCAGAACGAGTTGTACTTTTGAACAAAATTGTTAGTTTTATCATATAGTGTACTGGAAAACAGGAAAAAATGCCAAGTGCGATGAAATTGCAAAAAAAAAGTGCAATTGCACGATTGTTTTTGGGATATTTTATTTACCTTTTTCACTATATGGTAAAACTAATGCATCAGTATAATGCCTCAGGTCATATGAGTTCGTAGATACCAAACATGTATTCTTTTACTTGTATCTAAGGGGTTAAAAATTAATTCAGAAGTTTGTCCAAAAAAACTATGCTTTTGGCGCCATTGTCCGCAACCCGTAGTGTTCTACTTTTTTGGGATTTGGGACTCACTGATAGCTTATTTTTTGCATCTTGAGCTGGCAGTTTTAATTTTACAATTTTTGTGCAGTTGCAACATTTTGATCGCCTGTTCTTGCATTTTAATACAATTTCGCTGCAGCCAAACAAATGTAAATATGGCATTTGGAATTTTTTTCTCACCACACCGCATAGCAATCAGATTAATTGATTTTATATCAGCTGCGATCAGGCTAGTGTAAGGTAATGTCCCACATAGGGACTACGTAAAAAAAGTTGAAGAAATGTAAAAATATGAAAAAAAAAATCAAAATAAAGAACAAACAATTTAAATTATTTCAATAAATTGTCATATTTATGTAAAAAAAAATGTGTACACATATTTGGTTATTTTGCATCCGTAACAACCCGATCTATAAAGCTCAACTAGTTAACCCCTTCAGTGAACACAGTAAAAAAAACCATAGCAATAAAAATGTTATCTTGTCCCGTAAAAAATAAGCCACCATATACCTCCATGAGAGAAAAATTAAAAAAGCTATAGCTCTCAGAATATAGGAATGCAAAACTTTTTTTCCCTATAAAATAGTTTTTATAGTGTAGAAGCAGCAAAATAAAAAATACTATATATCGCTGTAATCGTACGGATATGAAGAATAAAGCTGTCATCACTTTTATGGCACGAGGAACGGCGTAAACCTCTCTGTCCCCCTCAAAAAAACCTACCCCTGAGTTGCTGTTTCTCCTTGACTCGTCCTCACAAAAAGTGGAAAAGAAAGTTATCAAAAAATATTATCCGGCCCAAAATGGTACTAATACAAACTACAACTCATTCTGTAAAAAACAAGCCCTCACATGACTGTCAGCAGAAAAACATGAAAATTATAGCCTTCAAGATTCTGTGATGCAAAAAAACCTTTATTTTGTAAAAAAGCATTGTTAGTGTGATAGTAGCCAAACCTAAAAAGCAATATAAACCTGGTATCACTGTAGTAGTACTGACAGAAGAATAAAGCCATGTAATCACTTAAACCACAAAGTGAATGGTGTAAAAAATAAATAAATAAATAAGTGTGTTTTCGTTGCATTCAAAACACTGGGTGTACATTACAAGCGCAGTGGATGGACTATAGAAATCCCATGCCCACTATGCTTTTCTCCACAGCATAAACTGACATGCGGCGCGGCTTCCCATCCTGTCAATTTATGCTTGTGGAGACGCGAGTGTTCTCCTCGAGGAAAACAGAATGAAAGTCCTCAGCGCCCCGAACCCTTATCGTTGGCACAGGCAGCTGTGGTCTCCTGCGGAGAACACTTGCGTCTCCACAGAAGACATGCTGAGTCCAGGACACAGTGTGAGCGGATCATGGCAAATACCCAAAATATCTGAAAAACGTGATTCAGACAAAATTCCCAGAGGAAAATTCACTGTAATGAGGCAGAGGGAGTGACTTTGACCTCATGTCTGGTCTGTGGTTTGGCGGTATCAATCTTTCTACGCCTCTTTTCAGGCGTGCACAAAAATGCAGTCATTAACAGTTTTGTTCAGCTTTTAAAAGATGGACACCGCTGAACAGTGGCCAAACAGAGTCTGGAGTAACACCGATGCTTCATTAGTGAATGGATCCGTTTCATGTTTCACCTGAACCACGTATTTCGGAGATGTAAATGAAAATCCTGATGTAAGTGCTCAGCATAGAGCACAATATAAATGTGAACTGATCCAAAATGTTCTGTACCTAATTACCACCGAATAGCATTCAATTCAACACACAAAAACACAAGTCCCCACTCAGGTCCATCATCAGTTAATGGAAATATAGTTGGCTTCCACATTACTGGTAGCACAAGGGCTCTCGAAAAACGCTATGGCTCTCTCCTCAGAAAACAAATCCAGTAAAATGTGTTCCCAAATGTCCCCCTCTCTCTGAGCCCCACAATGTACCTAAACCACAGCATTCACATGTTTGGCATTATTGTAGTGAGGGAAACCTGCTTAATTTACGGGGTGCAAGTTTCCATAAACACGAACTGGGCACAATATACGGGCACTACAATGTACTGAGCACAAAAAGGGATTATTTGTAATTGTTAATTCTACAACATTCACTGCGTTTAACACCATGGTTTTTTTTCCAGAGACTAAATCGTCACTAATACCCATACGCAAATTCCCAGATGGGTGTAGTTTGCAAAATGTGGTCACTTGAGGGATTTTTTTCTGTTCTGGCACTTAGGGGTTCTGCAGATGGAGTCCGCTGACTATTCTAGGAAAAAACGTGCTCCAAAAAACATATGGCGCTCCTTCCCTCCCAAGTCCTGTTATGTAGCCAAACAGTAACAGTCCTGTACTGTCACATGTGAGGTATTACTACTTTAAGGACAAATTGTGTAACATACTATGGGGCATTTTTTAACAATTACCTTTGTGAAAATTGGAAATGTAGGGTTAAAACAAAATTTTAATAAAAATGTAATTTTGTTTTTGTTCACTGGGCAAAATTATCAAATATTGTGACTCATCTGTAGTGTCAATATGCTCACTGTATCACTGGATGAATTTATTGAGGGGTGCAGTTTTTAAAATGGGGTCACTTGTGGGGAATTTGTGCTGTTCTGGCACCTCAGGTGCTCAATGTAACTTGGCACCCACAAACTTTTCTATCTAAATTTGCACTTCAATATGGCGCTCCTTCCCTTTGCTTTGTAGTGTACCTCAAAAGTAGTTTTCGATCACATATGGGGTACTGGCGTATTCAGGAGAAATCGCACAACAAAGTGTATGGTCCATTATCTCCTGAAGCCCTAATGGAATTGAAAAAACTGGGGTTAAAGATACATTTTTGAGGTTAAAATTATATTTTTTAATTTTCACGGATCAATGTTATAAAATCCCGTGAAGCACCTGCTAGATGTATTCTTTTAAGGGTCTAGTTTCCAAAATGGGATCACTTTTGGAGGAGCTCTACTGTTTGGCAAAGCCCCTGAGTTCCCCAATGTAACATAGCACCTTCAAAAAAACATTCTACCTACATCTGATCTCAAATATGGTGCTTCTTCACTTTGCAGTGTGACTCAAAAGTAGTTTTTGACAACTTACGGGGTATTAGCGTACTCAGGAGAAATTGCTCAACAAATTGTATCGTTCATTATGTCCTATGGTGATGCTTGTGAAAATGAAAGATTTGGGGTTAAAATAACATTTTTGTGGTAAAAAATGTATTTTTTCATTTTCATGGCTCAACGTTATAATTTTCTGTGAAGCACCTAGGGGTTCTAGGTGCTCACCAGCCATCTGAGGGGTGTAGTTTTAAAAATGGTCTTACTTGTGGGGGAGCTTAACTGTTTAGAAATATCAAGAGCTTTACAAACATGACATGGTGTCCTGTTATGATCCGGAACCATGGAAGACCACTATAAATCATTGGTAAAAGGTAACAAGAGCATTGGTAACTAATCTGGCCGCCATCCCCTTACTAACCATCAACACTAGAAGTAGCCGAGGGGTGAACTAACATCCTGTGCACCGCGAACCCAGCCGGAGAACTAGCTAACCTAAAGGAAAGAAAGATGAATAACTCTCTGCCTCAGAAAATAGATAAACAATAGCAAGCCCCCCACATTCAAAGACTGCGGTGATATAGGAAAACACAATACACATATAGATGATAGGATTAGCAAAAGGTGAGGCCTTACTGACTAAATAGGACAGGATAGGAAAGGGACTGATGGTGGCCAGAGAAAAACCCTGCAAAATTCCAAAAACCTGATAGTACAAAAAGCCCTCAGATCGCTAGATCTGAACTTCGTCCTATACCAGGCGCTCTTGTCATACCAATGAACAGAAAGCAGGAAACATTACAAAATCAAGAAGCACAAACACATGGACTAATAGGAGCAATACTCCAAACATAGCTGAAGGGAGCTTCCCAGCTAAGCAACTGAGAGGGAAGATCCCTGCATGCAAATAACTGACAAAAAACACAGCAAATAACAAACTCAGATAAGAGCAAAAAGAACCAAACAACAAATAAAGTCAAGCACTTATCTGGGGTAGATGTGGTCTGGAGCAGGATGAAGCAGGCTGGTGTACAAAGAACAACTGACATCTGGCATAGCCTGCTAGCAGACCAGGGTTTAAATAGGCAGAGAGTTATTAATGGAAACGCCCATTGCTCAACACACCTGGTCTCTGTGCAAACCATTCCTGGCCACAAGAGGGAGCCTCACAGCAGCAAAAGCATAACTGACATTCACAACAGCGTCCGCTAACAATTCCAGCCAATTTTTGAAGTAAAATTGCGCTCTTTCCTTCCAAACACTACCATGCGCCCAAATAGTTGATTTCCACCACATATGAGGTATCTGCATACTCAGGAGAAATTGCACAACAAATTTTATGGTGCTCTAACATGTACCTGATATACTTTGCCTGTTAAATACATTTTAAAAGCAAAATTGTATGGTGCATTATTTTTCCTGTTACCTTTGTGAAAAAAGTTATCTGGTTGAAGCAACATTTTTGTGGTAAAATATATTTTTTAATTTTCATGGCTCAACGTTATGAAATTTTATGAAGCATCTAGGGGTTCAAAATGCTTATCAAACATCTAGATAAATTCCTTGAGGGGTCTACTTTCAAAAATGAGATAATGTGTGGAAGAGCTCCACTGTTTAGGTACCTCAGGAGCTCTTCAAACGTACCATAGCACCCGCTAACAATTGCAGCTATTTTAGCATTTAAGAAGCGAAATGGCACTCCTTCCCTTCTGAGCCCTGCCATGGGCCCAAAGAGTTGATACCACATATAAGGTATCAGCGTACTCAGGAGAAATTGAATAATAAATTGTATGGTCTGTTTTCTCCTTTTACCTGTGTGAAAAAATACCTACCTGGTTAAAGTAACAACTTTGTGCTAAAAATGTATTTTTTTATTTTCACAGCTCAATGTTATAAACGTCTATGAAGCCCCTGGGGGTTCAAGGTACTCACCAAGCATCTAGATAAATTCCTTGAGGAATCTAGCTTCCAAAATGGGGTCACTTGTGGGGGATCTCCACTGTTTAGGCACCTCGGGGGCTCTGCAAACACGTCATGGCGTCCACTATTTATTCCAGACAGTTTTGCACTGTAAAATTCAAAAGGTCCTTTTTCCCTTCTGTGCCATATGCCCAAACTCTAGATTTCTATCACATATGAGGTATTGGTATACTCAGGAGATATTGTACAGCAAATTGTATGGTGCATTTTCTCCTGTTCCCTTTGTGAAAATGCAAAATATTGTGGGAAAAAGTAGAATTTTCATTTTTTCCTTCCTGTGAAGCACCTGAAGGGTAAATAATTTTCTTGGATGTGGTTTTGAGCAGTGTGAGGTTTGCAGTTTTTAGAATGTTGTCACATTTCGGTATTTTCTGTCACCTAGGCCTCTTAAAGTCAGCTCAAATGTGATGTGGCCCCTAAAACGAATGGTTTTGTAAATTTTGTTGGAAAAATTAGAGTATTGCTGATAAACTTTAAACCCTTCTAACTTCCTAAGAAAATAAAAGTTTGAAAAATTACTTTGATGTAATTCACACATAAACGCAAAAAATATCGTCCTAAATTTACCACTAACATGTAGTACAATATGTCACAAAAAAACAGTCTCCGTGTCACTGTGATCCGTTGAAGCGTTCCAGAGTTATAATCTAATAAAGTGATGCTGGTCATGAAGGTGAAAACAGACTGGAGGCGTGAAGGGGTTAAGTAAATTTGTTGTTGAAGTGATCAATGACTGGCCACATTTTTAAAACTCAGTCAATTTTGGGATAATCTCGTTGAGGACAGGATTGCCGAAGTTCTGGCTTTCTTCATGTAAAGCACCCGGTCCCAAAACGTCATAATTTCTAATATGTCAATGGAAGTCCGGTTAGAAAATGATGAAGTGATGTTTTGAGCCAAAAATTGTACAAATTTGTTTTGGCCATCATGAGTTTTGAAATTTTCAGGAAAAAAACCCCCAGAAAAAGTCAATATCTGTGAGGCTGGTAATGTCAAATTGCATTCCTGATAAGGGCACGAAATCCAGGAATCTGTGCGGTGAGGTCCATACGGGGTCACTAGTGGTGGGTTGGGCAGGTGGTGGCTCATTTGCTTTTCTGGGGCATCTCTGTGGGGGTTCAGTATCACTGGAGAATGAAGAGGAAAACTGAAAGAAGGTGGGATCCTCTCCCTCAATATCATTGTCAGAGGCAAGGACTACATATGCCTCCTCGACTGAATACCATCTTTTGGATGAGCGAGGCATTTTATTTTTCGTGTGTGTGTAAAATGACCACATTTTATTCAAGTGTGTAAGTGGTGTAAACTTTAATTATCAGAATAGAAGAACAGAAAAGACTAGAAGAAAAGAGTCCAGAAACAAATATAAAATAGGAAAATATAAAAATTTGGTAAAAGAAACTTTCTAAATTGAACATCAGTTAAAAAATATGAGCTGAGCGCCCACAGCTGACGCTAACCCTGAAAATATTGTAGTAGACGTCCCTAATGTAGACCAATTAATCTAAATAATTTTCTGACACTAACCCTGTTTTTTTCAGTAAAAAAATGTAGTAGATGATGAATACTACAATACATTTTTATTGTCCCTAATCTCGCCTATCAACTAATCTAAGTTATTCTTTTTATTTGATTTTTTAATTTTTTTTTTAAAACCAAGCGATGCCGGTTGCCGATCAGGGATGTGCTTCAATGAAAGAGGGTGGTGGTAACAAAACCCCCTGTTGTGATGAGTCCCGGTGCCATGCTGGGAAAAACAGCCAGCACTTTCAAGTAATCACCGTGGCTTTAATCAGGACGTACCCTTAGGGTGGGAACTACTTCACAACCAGGATGTACAGGGTACATCCAAGGCCATAAAGGGGTTTAATGTAAGACATCATTTAGTTGTACGTTTTTCCCGTATGAGCATTAGCTGTGTTTTTATTGATAGCACGTGTACCGACAATATTTTCATTGATAGCACGTGTACCGACAATAGTCTATGACAGTGATGGCCAACCTTTTGAGCTTCCTGTGTCAAAGTTTGTAAAATAAAACCTAGCATAAGTCAGGTGGTATGTCACTTTTCAAAAAATCCATATTCTGGTGATAATTGTAGCTTTAAAAACAAAAAGTTACAATTTTAACATAGAAAAAACACCAAAAAACTGCTCACCAACTTGCTCTAGTCTATACTAATTATCTATACATAGGGTCCCAGGTGAAGTAAAATGCTTTGACCATTTCTTTCCTTTCCTTTAGAAATCCAGGTATCTTGTATACCAAAGGTTATAGGTGGTAATCCACCCACCCCCTGAGATTCTCCCCTATAGACCCAATCCCTGAGAAAATTGGACTCATCAGGGGGAATTCTTCTGAATCTTGGGAAGTGAGTGGTATAGTGGCAAAACAGGTGAAGTTACATATAGAAATTCTTTCATTCTCTCATCAATAAGTCCTATGTATACTCTTTCCTTCAGCGATTTCAACATTATATCATTGAAGCTTTTAGTAGAATCTTGTTGTAATTCACAATAGGTTTCTGTATTCTCCAAATCCAGGAGATTTAATTTCTCATACAATCCTGAATCAAAGTGCCTCCCCTTTGTCTGCTTTTCTTGTGAGTAGATCTTTGTTGTTTCTTAATGTATGGAGGGCAATGCGTTCTTTAGTCAGGTTGTCCTTACTTAGATAGGAATTGTTCTTAAGCGCTATGAGGTCATTCACCACTAATTCCTGAAATAACTCCAATGCTTTGGGGCGAGATTTTATAGGATAAAAGAAAGGGTTAGAAATTGGAAATTTTAAAATATATCCCAAAAAGTCATCCACTCTGTCTGATTCAGCTTCCAATAGTCTCAGAATCCACTCTGTCTGATTCAGCTTCCAATAGTCTCAGATTCTCTATAGATCTTTGTTCTTGAAAAAGGGGATTTAAAAAAAATCACTGTTTTGATCAGAAGAGTCAGACAATAGGTTTTGAGTTCCAATGCTTGTAGTGGTCACTTCATCCGTATTAAAATTGCATTTGAGAGTAATATTACGAGAGCATTTATTCAAATCAAGGATCGTCTGGAATATATCAAATTCAGTGGCTAGACAAAAACCCAGTCCTTTAGCCAAAAGAGAAATCTGACCTTCTGATAAGATATAACTGGAGAGGTTCCATATGGGTAGATTTAAATTTTCAGGGTCTAATTCCAAGCAGGGTGATGTAAGCTTCTTGTGTTTCCTCCCTGCCAGTTTCCTGCGTTTTTTGGATTGGGACCATTTTTGTTTTTATTTTTATACGTCTTAGATCTTGTGGATATAGTTGCCACTCCATGGGAGGAGAGAGAACTATCCGAAGTTCCTTCTGATGTAGTAAACAAAGTATTATTAAATGAGGAATTAGTCACTCAAACGAATTTTATTGGGGTTGGTGTAATGTCCTTTTTTAAGGATAGAACAAGGTTTTTCCCCCCAGTTGTACACCTCATCCCTTGAATAATCATTAGTATCTCTTGAAAATGTCCTCTTTTTTAATTCCAGTTTTGATAATTTCATCTGTATCTTTTCATAGGAGATTTTATATTCTTCCTGGAGTGTATAATCTTTCAAGGATTCACGGATTTGTTTGATGTTGCCCTTTAGTTAGGTCAATTCAACCTCCTCTTCTTTTACAATCTTTTGCATTAATTTAATAGAGCAATTACTAAGAATGCTGTTCCAGTTGTTAAATTCATTATTATATGGCAAGTCGGTAATTTCTTGATCCTAAGACCCCTAGGGATCATGTCTCTCTCTATGTATGACTTTAATGAAGTAGCATCCCACCAAACTTTAAGATCTTTAGTCATATTAACTTCTGGGTCCCGTAATAGATTATGCATTACATCCATTTCATCAGGAATCATTCCTTTGTTAATGCTGGGCAATTTTAGAAAGTCTGTCCGCATATAGCTCCCCTTCCAATGCATGGTTCTGTGAATTATCAGTCGTATTAGTATAGGCACAAAATAACAATAAGTTGTAATAGCAATAAGAACAGGGAGGAAATTAATTATTGGAATAAATTTAATAATGCAAAATTAAATCTTGCCTACTATTTAATCCAAATGGAAATCTAGATTCCAGAAGGTTTTTCTATAAAGGAGTTTCCTTCTGTGATCTCCACCCCGCAATGGCTTAGTAACTTTTTCTATCCCTGCAAATTGGAAGCTGTTCAGATTACCCTTATGAGTATCGCAGAAATGTGTAGAAACCGCTGAGGGGAACAGCGCTGCAGGCTTCACAGCGGCCAGGAGATGTCTTCTTACCCTTATTTTTAAAGGACCTGTCGTACAACCCACGTACTGAATGTTACAGAGGGTGCAAGTTACAAGGTATATAACATACTCTGTATTACAAATAATCAGATTTTTAATCATAAATTCCTTTCCATTGTGGCTTAGTGTAAATTTCTTACATTTGTACCCATAGTTGCAGGCTTTACAACGGTTGGCACTGCATTTCTAAAAGCCCTTTACATCTGGCCATGTGTCACTCCCTCTGTTCGTCCCATTACAACTAAAAAGACTAGGGGAAAATAAATTCCCCTAACCTTGGTGTTCTTTTTGCAGTACAGTGTGTATTATCACCTAAGATGCGTTTTAAATTGGGATCCTCATTCAATACCGGTAGATACTTTATTATCTTGGAGATATATATATATGTATATATATATATATATATATATATATATATATATATATATATATATATAGAGTGAGGTATAAGAAATCCCGGTGCACCGCTTGCTCCACGTGTTGCCGTATTTACCGCAGTTCAATCCCCGGCAAGCATGGAAGGGATCCGGGTGCAGACTCAGTGTGCAGACCACAAATAATCCGAAGAAGGAGAGTGAGTCGCACTCCACGAAGATCTCCATGTTATTCCATCTTTATTTTATAAAAGCATGCAGGTATAGGCGGTGGGGAGGGTGAAAGAAGCCATACAACGCCGGATGACGGCGTGCCGTTTCGCTAAATCTTAGCTTCCACGGGTCCAGTGCAAATTGCCAAGCAGTACCACCCTCTTAAACACAGATGGTGCGGATACTACGTCAGCAAGTGATTAAAATGCAAAAATGCAGGTATACGTTTAATTGCCGCAACAAAAACAGGTGATTTTTTTAGGAGTGTTAATACATAACAATCTAACACGCATATCTCCTTATGTGGGAATATAACAAGAAACATGTAAGTTCTCAATATGTCATTTCAGAACAGATCATGATCAAAACATTACAATAAAGTAAATTTCTAGACAATATAGCATAATACGTATCTCCTTTTTGGGGGTATAGCGTATAAATATATTCATAAATGATAAATTATCTGCTTTTCTTTAAAAATGGATCATGATCAGATAATATCATTCACAAAAGGGCAATGCAGTCAGTGTGCCATATAATCATCACATTTAGTCAGAAAGATATACTTAGAGAAAAACAGATAAATCGTTCCTATTGTTCAGACCTAGCGGTCCCATTGCGTTTAAATCCAAAATTAATCTGGATTCTTTTTGTAGTAGCATACGGTGTGTATCACCACCTCTGCTACTAGGGTTAACCTTAAACAATCCTGCAAAGGACATCAAACAAAAGTTGCTGTTATGACATTCCTGCATGTGTTTAATAAGGCGTGCTGAGCCTACCCCTGATGTTATAGATTTACAGTGTTCTCTGAAACGGACATACAGGAGTCGAATCGTTTTACCGATGTAATAATAGTTACAAGGACAGAATATGGCGTACACTATATATGTGGATTTACATGATATGAAATCATTAACCCTGAGGTATTCGCACCCCACTTTTACAACGTCCCCCGTCTTATGAGCCGAGCAATAGGGACAGTTCCCACATCTAAAATTACCCTTCATTCTTTTCCGATCTAGCCAAGTTTTTTCTTTTGTAAGTACAAATCTATTGTTGACTAAAAGGTCACCCAAATTCTGGCATCTTCTATAGGATACCAAAGGGCCTTCTTTTGCTAGATCTCTAAGATCCTTGTCATTCTTTAATAGATTCCAATGTTTTTTTATACTAGATCTCACGGTGTCGAACATGGAATTGTACTTGAAATTAAAAGCACATCTTTCTCCGGGGACCTTATCAGGTATTTTTTTGAATACTTTTTTGAGGGATCTATCATGTTCAATGGTCACAGTTGCAGTCCTATCCAGAACGGCTTCTATGATTTTGGAAGGGTAACCCTGTTCAGATAATCGTGTCTTCAAATCAGAGGCTTGTTCCTTAAACCTAAGGGGATCATTATTTATTCTTTTTAAACGCAAGAACTGACTGTACGGGGGTGAGGTTCTGGTATGGGATGGATGAGCACTGCTATAATGTAGCAAGTTATTAACAGCTGTAGGTTTTCTATGGACTTCCCTAAGGATAGTCCCGACATTTACTGTCAGCTTCACGTCCAGGAAGATTAGTTCCTGGCCGCCAAACTGACTAGTAAAGAGCATATTAAATGTGTTATTGTCATTTAGATAGGTGACAAAATGTTCAAACTCTTGCTCAGTGCCATCCCATACCAGAAACACATCATCCACGTATCTTGTGTATGTCTTTATATGTTTAAGGAATGGGTTATCAGGTCTGTAAATCAATTCATCCGCTAAAGCCGCTAGATATAGGTTTGCAAAAATGCAAGCTGCGGGGGTACCCATTGCAGTACCCCCGCATTGCAAATACCATTGCTCTCCAAAAGTGAAAGCATTGTGACTAAGCACAAAATTGAATGCTTCTGCTACAAAAGGTCACAAGCGAGGGGTCTTGTCCAAAGTTGGTCAGGACTTTTTTGATAGTCCGCACACCCAGGTCTTGAGGGAATCCGGGTGTACAGACTCTCAATGCCTAGGGATGCCAACTGGAACCCGTTCTGCCACTGAAAATCGTCCAGCATTTCCATAAAGTCGCCCGTGTCCTTTATATAGGAGGGAATAATTTTAGATAAAGACTTCAAAAGCCATTCGAGATATTGTGAAAGGGGTTCAGTTACAGATCCTATGCCCGAGATTATTGGGCAGCCGGGGGAGGGGGGGGAATAGATCCTTATGTAATTTGGGTAAATAATACCAATGTGCTTTTTTTGGGTAAACAGGTAGCAGTTTCTCTGCAGTACTCTTTGTTAAGATGTTGTTGTTCACCCATTTAAATAAAAAGCTTCTCAGTTGTTTTACATATATCCAAGTAGGATCACTGAGTAGTTTTTTGTACACATTGGCATTATTTAACTATCTTTCGGACTCCATTTGGTAAGCTTTTTTTGTCAATAGGACTATCGCACCCCCCTTTCCAGCCCTTCTAATTATTATGTCCCGATTGTTCTGCAAAAGTTTAAGGGCTCTAAGTTCTTTTTGAGTTAAATTGTCTGCGGGTGGTATATACCTAAGGGCTTCCAGATCTCTAATTACCAGTTCCTGAAATAAGTCCACACTATTGCCTGGAGTTAAAGGAGGAAAGAACGTGGATTTTAGACCTTTTTTAAAAGGGGTAGGTAAAGTGCAGTCGGGATTTTTTTCCACAAAGTCAGTAGAGACAGTCCCAGGACATCCTTCTCCAAGGAGGGTGCGCTCTCCCGGCCTCCAAAGAAACCAAGCGGGCCCACCCTACATTGCTGCTCTCCTATAGCTTCTGGCTGGACACTTTTTTTCTGAGTGCTGTAATATTTTTTAAGATGTAATTTCCTACAACCCTTATACAGGTCTATTCGAAAATCTTTAAGATTATATTTCTCAGGAAGGCAAAAATTCAAACCCTTCCTGAGCACAGAGTACATATCAGCTGTAAGAGGAAATGATGTTAGGTTAAACACTGTATTTTTACATTCAGTATTTATTCCTTAATTTTTTTCTACATTCGTTTTTTCATATATAGATGAACCTGGCAGGACATTTGCCCTGTCAGATAACCCATATTCACATTTTATGCCCTCCAGGAAACCTGCTTTCGCCCCCCAGGATTGGGGATCCCCTCTCTATCCTCGTCTGCCACCCCTCCTGATCCGCCTCCTAAAGGGGGGCAGACGGGGAGGGAGCCTGAGAAGCGATCGCAGGTAGTGGTTTTTTATGCCTAGCCATAAACTCCTCCCCCCCACTGGAGTCGGAGTCCGTGGTCCATGCATTCCTTTTTCTATTCACATTTCTATTAGGATGTTTATGATATGACCTTCTAAAATTGTTAGTTGAAGATCGAATTTTATTCCAAGAAAAAACTTGCTGATTATCATAATCCATCTTATCTCTGATGTATTTTTCTCTTTTTCTTTCTTTTATTTGCGCCTGTAGTTGTATCAATTTTTTGTCCAGTTTAATCAGGAAGATCTTCCAAGCCTCCTCCGTGATACGGTTCTCCAGTTCCTTCCTTAGATTCAAAAGTTCAATAGTGACTTTTCATGCTCTTCCTCATTCATTGCTAGCACAATCTGCAGGAATCTAATGTTTTTTAGTTGCTGCAACGACAAGATGAACTTAGAAGTTATGGGCAATAAAAGCCTTGAAACACGCATTACAGCTCTTGCGGAAAAAGAAATCAATTTATTTTGGACAGTGCAGTCTCTAAGGTCTTATCAAGATAGCCATCGTGTACCACGAGGTTTAAGAATTGTTAAACAGATTTCATTCTATCAGGATGACGCTAACTTTAAAAAGGAATGGGACAATGTACAACAGGAGTGTTCTATGAGATTCTATGAGATTGTCCATGTTGCAGTCGTGCATAATAAAGATATGTATACGGTTCGAGAGTCACGCAATGAGAGCACCGGTGATGCTAGTGCAAACATTCTCAAGAATAGTTCCATAAACCATATCCCCTGTATATAAAGATACGCCTATGAGTCTTAGTAAATCCAAACAAGGACGGCAGGACGGTCCGCATAGGGAAGAGGACAGACCGGATAGAAGGTGAACAGAAAGGGTACTGTAATGCATATATTTACCGTCACACGGGAAGACCCCATGGGAGGGCAATCTAAATAGAGAAGGGAAAATGTACTGGTCAGAGACTAGTTGGGACATCATGATATCCCAAGAAGTATCCACCCGCCTGAGGGTCGGATAGATGGCATGGCGATAGTTCTACAGAGAAATGCAGCCTAACCTAAAAAAGAAAAAAAGAGGAAGAACTTCTGTACACACCAACAGGTGGGAGAAAGCGACACATAGCATTGTGCGAATCCTCCAAAAATGAGCTTCAGCAGACACAGTGGGCCAGTCATAGTATTACATATATATCGCTGAGGGTCACCAATAGGCCGCAAGGGCCGTGCAGAGAGCCATAGACAAGAATATATAGGCAAAACGTCCAAAACTTAAATGGATAGGTGCACCATCAATGTAGAAAGGACATACACGGCGCACTTGCTGTGCAAGGTTATTAATAGGTCACAAGTCCATGTATCCATTGAGTCTACGGCTATCACAGGCAGGAGGACAGAACAGAGAGTGGAGATCCAACGGTTGTAGACAAACAAAGATCAAGAAGTTGAGGCTCAAATTGATGTACAAAATAAGAGAGGCTGTATATTATGCGGGGATGAGATGCCAGGAGGATCAGGACATTTGGTGTTGAATGGAGTGGAGGAAGGACTTATAAAAAGATAAAAGGCAAAAATCAATGAAAAAGTCGTTAACCCAAAAAGCCAGTAAAAAGTAGTTCCTCATTCAGACCCCGAGGAGCCACTGAATGCAATTTAAAAATCCAGCGGGCCTCATTCTGGAAGAGCCATTTTGTACAGGTGCCACCTCTAGCATTACTCATATGCTTCTAAAGACCATAGACGCGAGTGCCACGTGGGTTACCACGATGATGGGCTAGGAAGTGAGCGGCTACCGGGGTCAATGGTTTACCTTGTCTGGAATCAGATGCTGCAAGATTAACGGTGGAAAAGTGCTTCTGGATCCGTTTGCGCAATTCCTGTGTGGTTTGTCCAACATACACCTTGTCACAGGGGCATACCATGCAATAGATGACATTTTTGCTCTTACAATTAATGTAAGAGTAAATAGGATTATCCGAGGAGTCCTGAGGATTGTGGAACACATTGTGAGTGGATTGCATATAGCCACATATATTACAGTCCCCACATGGAAAAGAGCCCTTCAAAATAATACCGCGCTGAAGTTTGTGCGTGGGTCTGATGAAGTGACTGCGTGTTAACAAATCCTTCAAGTTAGGGGCTCGACGAGCAGTGAGGAGAGGGTGAGGGGCAGTCACCAAAAACGTCTGCGTATCAGTGGTTAATATAGGCCAGTGTTTTTGTAGGATCTCTCTTACCTTCCTCCCCTCGTTATTATATGTGGTGATGAATCTCACAAAACCGTCCTTTGGTCTAGAGGATGTTCTGGTCAAGGAAATTTGAGTTTCAGATTTGGCTCTTTGGTAGGCTTGCGAAATCACCCTTTTAGGATAGCCACGGTCCACAAACCTGCGAGTGAGATTGGAGGCCTGTTGAAAACAATCGCTATCTTGGCTACAATTCCGTCTGACCCATAAGAATTGGCCAGTAGATATACCTGATTTGATGTGTGATGGATGAAAGCTCGTGAAGTGAAGTAAACTGTTCGTAGCAGTGGATTTCCTATAAAGATTAGTTGAGAGTTTGTCATTCTTAATTGAGATTTCCAAATCGAGAAATGTAACAGCTGTGGACGAGATGCTGTGGGTGAGGAAGATGTTAAGAGTGTTAGTATTCAAATCTGAGATGAAAGAATGACACTCCTCAGTGCCCTTCCAGATAAACAGAACATCATCTATATAGTGATGCCAGGCAAGTACCCGCTCCTTAAAGTCACAAGATGGAAAGACAATGGTGGATTCCCACCACCCCAAAAAAAGGTTGGCGAATGAAGGTGCACAACGTGCACCCATTCCCACTCCGGAGACCTGTCTATAATAGGTGCGGTCGAAGAGAAAATAATTGTGGCACAGTATGAAATCCAGGAGATCCACCAAAAATGAATCATGCATGCGGTCCGATTGTATCTGTAGATCCAGAAAGTAAGTAACGGCCCACATGCCATCCGTGTGCCGGATATTGGTGTATAGGGATTTTACGTCACAGGTGACCAAAAGGGCACCTGGAGGTAAAGAAATCCCTTGACACACTTAAACCATGTGGGTGGTGTCCTGGATGAACGAAGGGAGCTTGTTGACCAGTGATTGTAAAAAGAAGTCAACATAAGTGCTGGCCTTTTCGCACAAACTCCTTATACTGGCCACAATAGGTCGGCCGGGGGGTCTAGTTGTGGACTTATGGACCTTTGGCAGCATATAGAACGTGGGGGTAATGGGGTCACTGACCCACATGTACTGTTTTTCCTTGTCTGTGATTATGCCCAAACGATGGGCAGATGACAGGAAATGGTGGAGCTTCGACAAAAAAACCATAGTAGGATCAGAAGGCAACTTGATGTAAAATGACATATTGTTAAGTTGTCTGTGAGCTTCTTCTAAGTACATATGTGTGGGCCAGAGAACTACATTACCCCCTTTGTCTGCTTCCTTAATAAGGAAACTGTTATTATTCTGAAGCTGACGAATGGCCCTATTCTCTGAGGCCGACAGATTTGGAGCCCTAGGGGTACTGGAGGTGAGCTTGGTGAAATCGCTCCTTACCAGTTTGTCGTTCATCGTGTTCCAGTTCATCCATGAGTTGCGGCCTCCTGTACATAACCTAAAAAATGAGGTTCCGACAAAACAGGTAGAGATCCTTGATAAGCACAAACTTGTCACACCCATGAGTGGGTGAGAAGGTGAGACCTCTATCCAACACTGAAGTTTCCAGTGCGGATAGAAAATAGGAAGACAAGTTAATAATTTGCAAGGAATCTCTTACCTGGGGATGGTTCATGCTCATGGGATCACTGTCGGTATGTAGAATCTGTACTTCGAGTGTCGGAAGGATAACGTCCGGTTGGCATGGCCCGCTTTCCTTCTTGCGGGCTTGCCTCTTGCGGCCCCCTCTTCTGACCCTGCGTCGGGGTCGCTGCTGGTGGATAAAAAAAATCACTGGACCCACTATGGTGTGCCAGGGAGGGGTTTTCTACGGTCTGTCTATGGGGTCTGGTTGGATTGGGACCTCTTGGGTTACCTTTATGTCTCCATTTAAAAGCCATCCTGTTATCAAAATCATTTTTGTCTCTCTGGAACTGTAGGAATGTAGGAATTATGAAATTAAACAGCCGGGGACGGCACAGGCACTTTCTGTGGCTGCGGGAGTAGTGACTCTGCTGTCGGATAAGCCAAGTCACTGGCCTCGATCACAGCCCCTTGTGCCCCGCGGTTGTTAGGACATATTGGTAGATCCCTTGGTCATTAAGTCACGTTAAAATAAGACATACCGTCTTGTCCTGCGGTTGTGAAGGGGTTAAAGGAAATCTGTCAGGTGCAATATGCACTCAGAACCATGAGCAGTTCTGGGTAAATATTGCTAATCCTTGCCTAAAATTTCATATATCTTGTAACATACATAAGAGATCATAAGAAAAAGCATTTCTAAACACCCTTTATGACAATATGCTAATGAACTCAGGGACTAGTCACAAGGGCGCTATTTCCTGTGCTCATTCCAACCTCTTAGCATGTTAGCATGCCCACAGGGGCATACTAACATGCTATTCCATACCTATGGCCCATCGGCAGTGACGAGTGTACCTGTGTGCGTTGCACCGCCTCAGAACACCGGCTTAGGGTCAGTACGCATTTATCTGAATGCCCAGCACTTCTGATCACGCGCATTATGAAGTTGTGTGTTTTTGTCTTGGCTTCAGAGAGATCTAGTGCGCATGATCAGATCTACAGTGATTTCTGATTCATGCTTCTGGGTGCATATTGTACCTGACAGGTTCCCTTTAAGAAAACACAATACTAAAAGGTACAATTTAATATATTCTTCAGAAGGAGCCCTGACCCTATACATTCCATCAAGTTATAATGTCTGATGGCGTATACAGACACATACCTAAGTGGCATTACAAGATTCCCCTTCAAACTCAAAATTATGGCCAAAACTACAACCCCACCTAGAGTTAGAATGTATAACAAAATCTAATAATAGGTACAGACTAACATATGTACAAACATGTACAAAACACATCTTACCTTTACGAAGCCTGGCCATTTCCCTACGATATATCACATCATAGTTGTATTCTACCCTTTCCTTCAAGCGAAGGCGATCACTCCGACGAAGTGTAAAATTATCAATATTGAAGAAAGTACGGCTCCTGATTAATGACTCGAAAAAAAAAATAATTAGGTAATATTTACTACATACTGTATCCACTTTGCAACAGCATCATTTCTAAAATGTTAGAAGAATGTTTAAACCTTCTAACACTAAATGTGACTTAAATCACTTCAAAGGTGATGAGGGCCCAAAAAACATTCTTTTGTAAATTTTGTTGCAAAAAAGAGAAATTACTGATAACCATTTAACCCTTCTAACATCTAACAAAAAAAAAATAATACAAGATTTTTTCAACAATGGTGCTGATGTAAAGTAGACAAATGGGAAATGTTATTTATTAACCATTTTGTGTGATATAAATTTCTGGTTTAAAGGTGTAAAAATTCAAAGCTTGAAAATTGCAAAATTGGCTCAGTCATTAAGAGTAAAGAAGAGAAGAAAACTGAGTTTCATGAGGCCTTGCATACTCAAAGACAGATGCGTCAATATTAATCATAAGTTATTTATTAGAAAACACAAAATAGGGGCACTGTCATGTAAAAATACATATAAAATACAGACAATGTTTGGAAAGGGAACGGGAAAATCCCATACTAGGACCTCAACAACATCCTATTGTGTTAGAAAGTATTGGCTCCAGTTTTACTATATAATGGTGTCCCAACCAATCAATATGCAAGAAAGAGCCCAGCAGGGCACACATAGTAAGGGAACCATAAAACCTTATACATTACTAGAGCAGTGCTTACCCATATATGTTGTCAATATGGATGTCGTGTCAGTGGTCCAGGTGATGGTGGGGGAAGCCCCGACGCGTTTCGCAGACCAGCTTCCTCGGGGGGCAGTGAGAGGTTAAGGCCTAAGACACACGGCATGAAAATCGGAGTGAGTAGAATTCGATAAAACATCGCATTCCACTCTTCAGGCAGTCATTACCTGCAAAGGATTCTCTACAAAGTATTAACCCCTTCACGACCAAGGATGTACTGGTACGTCCTTGGCCGTGTGTGTCTTATGTGGGAGCCCGCGGTAATCCCTCCACATGTCTGCTGATCTGATCAGCAGACATGCGGCTAACAAGAGCGGATGGATCAGACTAGCAAAATCAATAATAAATGGAAAAAAAAAAATTAAAAATTTCAAATCATTGCCCTTTGGTCCCATTGAAAATAATACAGTTCTAAAAATACACACATATTTAGTATTGCCACGTTAAGAAATGCCTGATCTATCAACATATAAAATCAATTATTCTGACCAGCACATGGCGTAGCGAAAAAAAAATTCCAAACAACAAAATTACGTTTTTTTGGTTGCCGAAACATTGATTCATAAAGAGGTTCTGGGTCTGCTTGTATTCTCGGCTTGCAAATATGGCAGGACGCATAAAATTAATTAGCTGGAATGTTAGGGGCCTTGGCTCTAGCAGTAAAAGGCAGGCTGTATTTCAATTTCTACGGGCAGAAAAATCTGATCTGATTTGTTTGCAGGAAACACATAAGGTACCAGAGAGACTGCATCTACTAAATAGAAATTGGCTCGGAGTGGGGTACCACTTCACATATTCGGATTACTTTAGGGGGTTAGCATACTAGTTCGATCGGGCATTCTGTTCGTATATCTGAAGGTCATCACAGATAAGGACGGTCGGTATGTATGTTTGTCAAGTAGGCTGGGGGCTAGACCTGTATTAATGATATCCCTATATAAATCTCTGCCATACTGTAATAAATTTATTCAAAGCTTGCTAATATAATTACGGAGTTTCCGGGGGTTCCCTTTGTGCAAATTGGAGACTTTAATATTATTCCAAACTCTCACTGGGATAAGGGGAGGCATGAGACACGAAAAGTGGGTGGAAGCTGTATGCCGTTTGGTAATTTGCTTACGGAAACAGCACTAATTGACCTGTGGAGGACTCGCCACCCAGAGGTGTATCAGTACTTCTGGTATTTGGTTACATTTTCATACCTCTCACATATAGATTTGGCCTTAGGTAATGAAGCAATGCAATGATTGCTAGTGGGAACCAAATTCTTCCCTAGAACGATGTCAGACCACTCACCTTTATGTGTAGAATTGGATCTGTGGGAACAACGGAACCAGGGTAGGCTCTTATGGAAATTAAATCCCTTTTATCTGCAGTTGGTGTAAGACGGCGGTATTTGAGAGGGTTTGCAGGAATATCTTAGGTTTAATGAAGGATCAGCATCTATTGGCATGGTTTTGGAAGCTATGAAGGCGTATTTTAGGGGACTATATATATAAGGTATCTCTAGAATTAAATCGGAGGCAAAGAGGCAGGATCAACTTGCATTCCAGGAATTCGGGAAGGCGGAGTGTGTTCAGATATAGGACCCAACGGCGGCAGCATAGGATAGGATGAGGGCGGCTCAAAAAATGATCACCAAATTGACTCTACAGGCAGCGGAGTGAAAGAAAATGTTTCCAACCGTGCAGTCCGTTGAAAACAGGGAGTGGGCCGGTCATTTATTGTCTGGGATAGCTGCAGCACAAAGAGAATCGGCATACATTGCATGCCTACAGTCGGTGGAAAGGGCAGTAGTCAAAGATAAATCCTGATATTTTGAAAGTGCTGGGGCATTTTTCTCTGACCTGTATTCTGCTAAGGTGCATCAGGAGGTGGATGAATTCCTAAATTCAGCCCAATGGGAGTTTGGAACAGAAAGTGGCCCTGTATGCGGACGACCTTTTTTTGTTTTTGGGAGATACAAGGGGATCCTTGGAAAAGGTAATTTGAGTCATTTCCAGCTTTGGAAGCATATCAGGATATATTAGGATTAGGAACACAGGTGTACTGCAGGCTGTATATCAATGATATGTGAGGGGCTCCTGGCCATGTTTATTGTTAGGCACCCAATTGGGGCCTTTGCGAAGTGGGGGGAGGATCTGGGAGAGATTGGAGTGGACAAATTGAATTTCATTATTCATTGTTACCAAAGTATCTCTGAGTGAGATGAAGAGACTCTCACAGATATATGTTTTATATAGCGTCTACAAGACTCCTGTGTGTATGTATAAAGCGGGAGTGAGGGCGGACTCCAAATGCCCTAAGTGCACAGTAGAAGAAGCAAGGATTGCACACATTCTGTGGGAGTGCCCATGCCTACAGGGGTTCTGGATCATAGTATTAAACTTTATCCAATTTGTACACAGGTGGTGCTATCCAGGAATCCTTTGGTGTGTGTGCTGGGCTACGTGGTTGAAGTGGGGATTGAAGAACATGAGAAATTAGCAGTTGCGCGCTTGCTATTTGTGGCCAAGAATCTTAATGCCTCTTATTGGCTGTCTGAAAAGGCACCAACTAGTAAGGAATCTGTTCAGAAAGTTAATTTCATTATTCTTATGGAGAAAAATATTTATCTTAAGAAAAGTAGAAGAGCACAATTTGAAAGGAAAGTGGCTGGACTTTCCAGGAATAACATAATTTGAACTACTGAAAGACAGGCTGTTTGGGCTATAAGATCTATGGGAGAGCCAATGGACGCTGATATAGAAGAAGAATGGTTCTTTATGAAGGAAAGGAGAGTTGGGAGGTACAAATAGGTGAGATTGTCAACCGGGAAGGGTGGGGGATGGGATGTTTGTGTGAGGTAACTCCTTGCACAGGGTTTTTCTATGTTTGTAATGTAAATGTTTAAAATGCAATAAAAACGTATCTGATTACAAAAAAAAAATAAAGAGAGAGACTGAATCTGTTAGCGGAAAAGTCTTTGTAGCATATATGTATGTCTGGCATTGAAGATATGTCCACTGGGGGGGCGGCGGGAGTAACAATACGCTTATGTAATGATCGCGGAGTCAGTGATGGATCACTTACCTGTTTGCAGGTTGCCCATTTTTAGGTTGCTCAATGAGACTGGCTGATAAATCCAGTGCCCCACTCCTGGGCCTTTTCCCCGTAGACTTGCCAGTCAGTTGAGAGGGGGTTGTGCTGAAAACGAAAGTACAAAAGCTGGTGTAGCTACAGGTGCCTGACAAGCAATCGGGAGGTACAATTAGGTGAGACTGTCGACCGAGGAGTGTGGGGGTATGGGATGTTTGTGTGAGGTAACTTCTTATGTCGCGAGCAGGGGTGACTGACCACGGCAGGGAAGGGTACCCAAGGCGCTTGGATCCGGGATCGTGGCTGTGGCTCGAGTGGCAGCCGGATCCAGGGCTCGCGTAGCAGCCTGCCGCCCACAACAATAAAAAGCGGGGGTATTTACAGGGGAAGAGTTTGTCAGTGATGCCACCCATGGGTTGCGGTGATGGCTGATGGCATCGCCGCTGCCTTGATATGGGGCGCTCGGGGCTGATGGAGCGGGGCAGCAGGATGGAATCCCCTCCACAGGTAGGGGAGGTGTTGTCCCAGAACCCAGGTGTACGGGAAAGGATGCTGCGGAGCGTATCCTGCAGGGTTGGACCGGGTGGTATTGGTGTACTCATAGTTCTAAAGGAATTCACACAAAGACCAAGTGGTAAAACAAATTGCCAGTGACCGGTGACCTCCGGCGGGTGTATTTGGGTCCCACATTTTGGTACAACAAACAGGGGTCCCTTCCTCCTGCACTTAGTGTTTGTGTCCTTAGTTTGAATTCTCCATTTGAAACGGGGAAGTCCACTCATGGTGATTCTGTGTTTAGGTGCTGTGGTCCGTGAGAACTGACCCGTGGGATCTTAGCAGGCAATTGCGGAGCCCTATCCCCCTCGTTGGGCTTCCGTCTCGCTCTCTGGGCTTGCTGGTGGGACAAGACGTGGAATCTTGTCCCCTGCTGGCTAATTAACAAGGGGCTTGAAGCAGTCCTCGCCCTAGGGTCCAGGCACCTCGACTGTGCACGGCCTCCGGACCGGATTCCCGCTGTCGGCACTGGCAGGCTGCAACCCTGCCCCGGTCCTATTAAGGTCTCCCGCGACCGGATCTCCGTCACCTGTGGCCCTATCTGCCGACTGCCATCTAGTCAGTAGTCTGGTAGTCCAGAGGCTCCAACCCCTGGACTACCCTGTCACTTCACAGTCCTCTCACTTCCTCCGTCAGTACTCAACTCCTTACTTAGACTTTTTTGTTCCCTCCCAAAACCCCTAGGTGGGCATCACCATCCACTTAGCCCCGCCCACTGGTGTGTCCCTATTGTCATGGGCGGTGACTAGGCTTTGTGTACCTGGGTGTGGGTTTGTGTTGGTATGCCAAGGAGGATAGAGTCCTGCACCTGGAAGATTTGTGCAGTCTCTGTGACAACCTGGTTTTGCCAAGGCGTCACACTCTCCCTTGGTAGAATACAGCCCGTCCTCGGGCTGTCCGGCCACTGACGTTTATTTTTAACTGCATCTGAAAAATGTAAAAACGGTGTAAAAGCATAACATCACACTCACTAGCCCCTCTACGTGGCTTGATAGATGCTGCCCACCGGGAAACTACCGGTGTGGGAACTGTAGGTTCTGTAACCTACATCTTACCGGCTGTTCCCTGCAGGTTAGTTCACACATGCATAAGGTTCACCAGTTTATTTCTTGTAAAACCAAGTTCGTTGTCTATGTAGTCCTCTGTGTGTGTGTTAGGTTCTACATAGGAAAAACCATAAGATGTTTGTATATAAGATTCAGGGAACACTACAACTCCGTTGCATCTGGTAAAGGCTCCCCTAGGCTGATCACTCATGTGCGCGATCAACATGAGAGTAACCCAAACATCTTGCGCTTTGCTGGCCTCAAGAAAGTCACCCTCCCCCTAAAGGGGGTGACTTGCACAAACTCTTATTACAAACAGAGGCCAAACTAATAATTAACTATGGGGCACAAGGCGCTTTGGGTTTAAATGACCGTGTTGATCTGACGGTACTTTTTATGAATTTTTTATGAATACTTCACGGCTCTACTCCTTGTCCTATTGTGATGTATGAGTTTATTTTGTATCTGTATTCGAGTGTTTTGCTCAACCACCTGTTTTTGTGTGTATGTACATTCCCCGTTGTTTTTATGTGCTTTTGTGACGCAGCCTGTGGGCACTCATACATAAGGCGTGTTGTCTCGGCTTCACATGTTGACTTGTGGAAGCCTAATTAATAGGTGAAACAGCTGTCGTCCTCGTGTAGGAGTCGGCTCACAGGTTGTGCCCAGCCTTTTACCCTGCACCTTTGAATAAACGAGTTATCCTGCACAGCGGATGGAGTGCAGTGTTTTCTTACCCTGCCCCCCTTTATGGGACAGCACCCCACAGTGCTCTGGTCACAGCTGCAATGTTTTGCAATGCTCGATCGCTGCAGGACATCGCAGCTGTTAGCGTTGCGCTGAGAGAGGGTGTCTGATCATGCTGCAGGCATGGTCACACAGGCTCCCAGTAGTCAGGTGTCCCATAAGTCGTCATTACGGCCTCGTGTGACCATGACAACGATCAGGCACTAGCGATTACATGACGGGGGTCCCGATTAAGGGGGAGAGTGATCCCTCTCCTAATCTTCTAAGTTTCGCTATCGGTATTGATTGCAGCAATTAGGAAGTTAAACAGCCGGGGACGGCACAGGCACTATCTGTGGCTGCGGGAGTAGTGACTGCTGTCGGATAAGCCAAGTCACTGGCCTCGATCACAGCCCAATATGCCCCGCGATTGTTAGGACGTAATGGTAGATCCCTTGGTCGTTAAGTCACGTTAAAATAAGACGTACCATCTTGTCCTGCGGTTGTGAAGGGGTTAAAGGAAATCTGTCAGGTGCAATATGCACTCAGAACCATGAGCAGTTCTGGGTGAATATTGCTAATCCTTTCCTAAAATTTCATATATCTAGTAACATACATAAGAGATCATAAGAAAAAGCATTTCTAAAGACCCTTTATGAAAATATGCTAATGAACGCAGGGACTAGTCACAAGGGTGCTATTTCCTGTGCTCATTCCAACCTCTTAGCATGTTAGCATGCCCACAGGGGCATACTAACATGCTATTCCATACCTATGGCCCATCGTCAGTGACGAGTGTACCTGTGTGCGTTGCACCGCCTCAGAACGCCGGCTAAGGGTCAGTAATCATGGATCTGAATGCCCAGCACTTCTGGTCATGCGCATTATGAAGTTGTGTGTTTTTGTCTTGGCTTCAGAGAGGTCTAGTGCACATGATCGGCAGTACGGTGATTTCTGATTCATGCTTCTGGGTGCATATTGTACCTGACAGGTTCCCTTTAAGAAAACACAATACTAAAAGGTACAATTTAATATATTCTTCAGAAGGAGCCCTGACCCTATACATTCCATCAAGTTATAATGTCTGATGGCGTATACAGACACATACTTAAGTGGCATTACAAGATTCCCCTTCAAACTCAAAATTATGGCCAAAACTACAACCCCATCTAGAGTTAGAATGTATAACAAAATCTAATAATAGGTACAGACTAACATATGTACAAACATGTACAAAACACATCTTACCTTTACGAAGCCTGGCCATTTCCCTATGATATATCACATCGTAGTTGTACTCTACCCTTTCCTTCAAGCGAAGGCGATCACTCCGACGAAGTATAAAATTATCAATATTGAAGAAAGCACGGCTCCTGATTAATGACACGAAAAAAAAAAATTAGGTAATATTTACTACATACTGTATCTACTTTGCAACAGCATCATTTCTAAAATGTTAGACGGTTTAAACATTCCAACACTAAATGTGACTTAAGTCACTTCAAAGGTGATGAGAGCCATAAAAATATGCTTTTGTAAATTTTGTTGCAAAAAAGAGAAATTACTGATAATCATTTAACCCATCTAACATCTAAAAAAAAAAAAAATTTTTCAACAATGGTGCTGATGTAAAGTAGACAAATGGGAAATGTTATTTATTAACCATTTTGTTTGATATAAATCTCTGGTTTAAAGGTGTAAAAATTCAAAGCTTGAAAATTGCAAAATGGGCTCAGTCATTAAGAGGTTAAGGCCTAAGACACACGGCATGAAAATCGGAGTGAGTAGTATTCGATTAAACATCGCATTCCACTCTTCAGGCAGTCATTACCTGCAAAGGATTCTCTAAAAAGTATTAACCCCTTCACGACCAAGGATGTACTGGTACGTCCTTGGCCGTGTCTGTCCTATGTGGGAGCCCGCGGTAATCCCTCCACATGTGTTACGAACCGGCGCCGCCATAGCCGCAAGCAGCCTGCTGCGGTTCCTGTTGCGCCCAGGCGCCGGCTGGCGTTCTTGGCCGTGCCTCGGGTCGTCCAGTTGGCTGTTCCTTCCACCACGTCTAAGTGTGGAGAGGCGGCTAGTGCGCATGTGTGCGCTGATTTACCCCAGCCAGAGTTTAAGCCCGGTGTTTTGCCTAGTGAGCATGCTCAGCCTGATTGTGTTATGTCTGAGACTAAGTCCTCAGTTCAGGCTACTGAGCATGCTCCCACAATTAACCCTAACAGCCTCTTTGCACAGGTACTTGGACTTCGTGCTGTGTCTAAGTTCTGGGATGTGCCTACTGAGCATGCTCAAACTGATAGTCTGCTTTCTGAGCCTGTTGCTCAGGCTACTGGGCATGCTCAGGCACTTAGTGCACCAGAGGCTAGGTCCGGTAAGGACCTCACTGAGCATGTCCGTGAGGTGGCAGGCCCTGATAGGGCAGAGGGTGTCAGGTGTCCTGATGACGTGGCAACTCCGGACTGGCTCGCAGAGGCCCGCCCCTATGATCTGGCACCTCAGTATTGGTCGTCAGACGATGACTGGTGAAGTGTTTGGGGCGTGGCTGCCATGAGGTCATCAATGACGTGGCTGTTCCGGATAGGTCGCATGTGACGTCACTGATGACATGGCACTCTGCTATTGGACCTTGGTGGTTCCACCCTGGGTTTGGGGCGGACCCAGGTTATAAAAGGGGCTGGAGACAACATGGAGGTGCGCAGTCTTCACTTTTGCTCAGTCAGAGCACACCTCCATGTTTGAGCCTCATTGCGGCATAAGCCTATGTTGGGAAGCGGTAGGTAGGGTTAGACGAACGGTGCCTGTCACGCCAAGATTCGTGGCTCGGCACATCAGGGTCAGGCGCCGTACTTCCCTCCTGCCGTTCCAGTGTTGCTATAGCAGCCCAGTGGCGTTAACTGGGCTGCGGCTGCTGTGCTTCCTGTCCGATTGTGCCCCCTACGCACACGGACAACGCACCTGCTGCGCCACCTGTCCGATTGTGCCACCTACGCACACGGACAACGCACCTGCTGCGCCACCTGTCCCATTGTGCCACCTACGCACACGGACAACGCACCTGCTGAGCCACCTGTCCGATTGTGCATCCTACGCACACGGACAACGCACCTGCTGCGCCACCTGTCCGGTTGTGCCCCCTACGCGCACAGACAGCGTACCCCAGGACCCCTGTGGAGTTAACAGGGTGTTCCTTATCCTCCTCGGCTTCCCGGTCAACGCTACTGGTGTACCCATCTGGACTGACGTGTCCTACACACACGTGGCCAGTCGAGAGGTGGCCAGAAACGCTAATCGGAGGACCGCTCGGCCTGACGTGTCCTAGACACGTGGCCGACAGGGCGCTTTCGTGGCGGTCTTCCGGTCAACGCTACCTGGTTACCACGCGGCCTGACGTGTTTCCTGCACACGTGGTTGGTGTAGCGCTAGGTGCACCAAAACGCTAATCGGGTTGTCGTCCGGTCTGACGTGTCCCAACACACGTGACCGGTTCCCAGAGTTCCTGGTTATCTCAGAGCCATCCAGCTCTATAGTCTCCGCCTAACCCTCAGGTGCCAGCAGCTCCTTTGTCATCTGGAGCACGGTGGGCCCCGAATGACGATTAGGATATATACCCCCTGGTCCCAATCTGCCGGTCCTTCCGTAACAGTAAGACTGCACCAGGGTCTGGCTGGCATGGCGGAGATGGAGCAGCTACGTCAGTTCATGCTGCAGCTTGATGCCAGAGTGAGGTCTCTGGAGAAGTCTGCTCTTGCTGCTGATATGGATGATGTGGTGGCTCAAGCGGCTGCAATGGTGTCAGTCACCAAGCCTGCTCCAACCCTCCCTCACCTTTCGCTGCCCAACAAGTTTACGGGGAACAGCAAGGCATGTAGGGGATTCGTGAACCAGTGCTCAGTCCATCTAGAGCTGTTGGCTGCACGGTTTCCTACAGAGAGGTCGAAGGTGGGGTTTATCATCTCCTTGCTCTCTGATAGAGCACTGGAGTGGGCTACACCATTCTGGGAGAGGAATGAGCCCGTAGTACAGGACTCTAAGGAGTTTTTGGAGTCCTTGCGACAAGTGTTCCTGGGGCCTCAGGTCACTCACGACTCGGCCCTACAGCTACTGACTTTGGAGCAGGGGCGTACCTCCTCAAGTCAATATGCTGTGAGTTTCAGGACACTTGCTGCAGAACTGGGGTGGTCAGAGAGGACTCTCATTCCACTGTTCTGGAGGAGATTAGCCTCGCACGTGAAGGACGCATTAGCGTCGCGTGAGGTACCAACTACCCTTGAGGGCCTCATGACTCTGGCTACCCGCATTGACCTGCGGACCTCCGAACGACAGATGGAGCGCAGGTCAGAGGGTTGTTCAGCCACTGTAGTGGTCTCTCCTACTGCACCTCCCTTAGAGGACATCTCTGTCCCTATGGACATCGCTAGGGTTGGTGATGCTAGGTCTTCGAGTCGCAAGGGCATTTCCTGTTTCGCTTGTGGGCAGTATGGTCATTATGCCAACCGTTGCCCAAAGCGTCAGGGTAAGCGATTGCGATTGGTGACCATAGCTGAAGGTAGACTGGACTCTGCGTCATCCATTAGGGTGACGTTTCCCGCGTCCATTTCCTTTAAGTGGTCAACATGGTCCACAAGGGCAAGTGTGGACACAGGTGCTGGGGATAGTTTCATCTCCTCTTTTACCCGGCGGCATGCCATCCCACTGGTGCAAATGCCAAGGCCAGTGAGAGTCCGTGTATTGGATGGGTCCTTGTTGCCCAAGGTAATTCACCAGCGGACAGTGCTCATTACCCTTGCCATGTCATCTGGGCATAGGGAGACCATTTCATTTCTGGTTCTCCCTAAGGGTGCAGATGATATTCTGCTGGGTATTCCTTGGTTGAAGCAACATTCCCCACATATCGACTGGTCGTCTGGGGTGATTACGCGGTGGAGCGAGTCTTGTAGCTCCCACGGCATGTCTCCATCTTCCGCCCGTCGCTCAGTGGTATCTGTGGCGACTATAGACCATTCAAGTGGGAGGGCCGCTAGAGGGGGGGGTACTGTTACGAACCGGCGCCGCCATAGCCGAAAGCAGCCTGCTACGGTTCCTGTTGCGCCCAGGCGCCGGCTGCCGTTCTTGGCCGTGCCTCGGGTCGTCCAGTTGGCTGTTCCTTCCACCACGTCTAAGTGTGGAGAGGCGGCTAGTGCGCATGCGTGCGCTGATTTACCCCAGCCAGAGTTTAAGCCCGGTGTTTTGCCTAGTGAGCATGCTCAGCCTGATTGTGTTATGTCTGAGACTAAGTCCTCAGTTCAGGCTACTGAGCATGCTCCCACAATTAACCCTAACAGCCTCTTTGCACAGGTACTTGGACTTCGTACTGTGTCTAAGTTCTGGGATGTGCCTACTGAGCATGTTCAAACTGATAGTCTGCTTTCTGAGCCTGTTGCTCAGGCTACTGGGCATGCTCAGGCACTTAGTGCACCAGAGGCGGGGTCCGGTAAGGACCTCACTGAGCATGTCCATGAGGTGGCAGGCCCTGATAGGGCAGAGGGTGTCAGGTGTCCTGATGACGTGGCAACTCCGGACTGGCTCGCAGAGGCCCGCCCCTATGATCTGGCACCTCAGTATTGGTCGTCAGACGATGACTGGTGAAGTGTTTGGGGCGTGGCTGCCATGAGGTCATCAATGACGTGGCTGTTCCGGATAGGTCGCATGTGACGTCACTGATGACATGGCACTCTGCTATTGGACCTTTGTGGTTCCACCCTGGGTTTGGGGCGGACCCAGGTTATAAAAGTGGCTGGAGACAACATGGAAGTGCGCAGTCTTCACTTTTGCTCAGTCAGAGCACACCTCCATGTTAGAGCCTCATTGCGGCATAAGCCTATGTTGGGAAGCGGTAGGTAGGGTTAGGCGAACGGTGCCTGTCACGCCAAGATTCGTGGCTCGGCACATCAGGGTCAGGCGCCGTGCTTCCCTCCTGCCGTTCCAGTCTTGCTATAGCAGCCCAGTGGCGTTAACTGGGCTGCGGCTGCTGTGCTTCCTGTCCGATTGTGCCCCCTACGCACACGGACAACGCACCTGCTGCGCCACCTGTCCGATTGTGCCACCTACGCACACGGACAACCCACCTGCTGCGCCACCTGTCCGATTGTGCCCCCTACGCACACGGACAATGCACCTGCTGAGCCACCTGTCCGATTGTGCCCCCTACGCACACGGATAACGCACCTGCTGCGCCACCTGTCCGGTTGTGCCCCCTACGCGCACGGACAGCGTACCCCAGGACCCCTGTAGAGTTAACAGGGTGTTCCTTATCCTCCTCGGCTTCCCGGTCAACGCTACTGGTGTACCCATCTGGCCTGACGTGTCCTACACACACGTGGCCAGTCGAGAGGTGGCCAGAAACGCTGATCGGAGGACCGCAAGGCCTGACGTGTCCTACACACGTGGCCGACAGGGCGCTTTCGTGGCGGTCTTCCGGTCAACGCTACCTGGTTACCACGCAGCCTGACGTGTTTCCTGCACACGTGGTTGGTGTAGCGCTAGGTGCACCAAAACGCTAATCGGGTTGTCGTCCGGTCTGACGTGTCCCAACACACGTGACCGGTTCCCAGAGTTCCTGGGTTATCTCCGAGCCATCCAGCTCTATAGTCTCCGCCTAACCCTCAAGTGCCAGCAGCTCCTTTGTCATCTGGAGCACGGTGGGCCCCGACTGGCGATTAGGATATATACCCCCTGGTCCTAATCTGCCGGTCCCCCCGTAACAACATGTCTGCTGATCTGATCAGCAGACATGTGGCTAACAAGAGCGGATGGATCAGACTAGCAAAATCAATAATAAATGGAAAAAATAAATAAATTTCAAATCATTGCCCTTTGGTCCCATTGAAAATAAAACAGTTATAAAAATACACACATATTTAGTATCGCCACGTTCAGAAATGCCTGATCTATCAACATAAAATCAAGTAATCTGATCGGCACATGGCGTAGCGAGAAAAAAATTCCAAACAAAATTACGTTTTTTTTGGTTGCCGAAACATTGATTCATAAAGAGGTTCTGGGGCTGCTTGTATTCTCGGCTTGCAAATATGGCAGGACGCATAAAATTAATTAGCTGGAATGTTAGGGGCCTTGGCTCTAGCATTAAAAGGCAGGCTGTATTTCAATTTCTACAGGCAGAAAAATCTGATCTGATTTGTTTGCAGGAAACACATAAGGTACCAGAGAGACTGCATCTACTAAATAGAAATTGGCTCGGAGTGGGGTACCACTTCACATATTCGGATTACTTTAGGGGGTTAGCATACTAGTTCGATCGGGCACTCTGTTCGTATATCTGAAGGTCATCACAGATAAGGACGGTCGGTGTGAGGTAAATCCGGAGATATGACGGTAAATCATGATATTCAAGTTATGTCAGGAAGCCCTCTCCTGGTGTCACCCCCCCTTTCCTTCACACAACTGGTTTAGCAACCCATCCCATGGCCATCTCCTGTGATATGGAAATTAGGTGATGTGGGAACAAAGGACACAGGATGACTCCCTGCCGTCACCCTGTAACAAGAGTTGTATCTCATTATAAGGCTCTGGAACTAGCCAGACAGAACGACTCCAGTAAAAAATGGTTCATATCTCGCAAGCCATATTTCCGATAAATACGGCAACCATAAAAATGGTGTTTTCGCATGCGGACGATGCTGGCACACCTTTTTTATGGGAGCGGGAGCTTGGGAAATACCCCAGGCGTGATATCAGCCAATGGGGAACTAGTAGACAAGTCATGAAACCTCTCGTTCTGTAGCTAAATTCATAGCTGTCACAATGAGAGCGTCGGCGTCCGCCTACGACGCTCCCAGGCAAAGTTATGGCCATATTCCATGTTGTGGATTTTGTCCATAACTCCAGCCAGGGGTGGAGCAGTGCTCCCTCTGAGGTCACGAAGGTAGGAGGGGACCTGGATTTGCCCAGGTTGATAACCCTACTTCGGCCATTTTCCAGTGTTCTTTCGCTGGGGGTCACGTGCAGGAAACATCTGCGGGAGTTCCTAGAAACCTGGTCTACAGCGCCCCCCTGTGGCCAGACGCACAAGGTAACTGATTGAATTGCATACCTGTTGTAAACCATGCTTTATCTGTAACTGTACTCTGACATATGTATATTCTGTAGATTCCCTATTGTATATATTGTAGTTTCTAGTGTGCTTTAGGCTGATTAAATTATATAATTAATCTTGGGCTGTTCTGTTATCTCGATCTTGAATCCCACGTCTGTGTGTTCGGCTAATAGTTACCGTAAATCGGTTGGTGGCAGCGAATTGTGCCAAGGATTATTGTGGGGAGGCCAGTGAGATTCGGGGAGGTTTTATATATTCCGCCCGCGGAGGTCGGGGGAATATATACCCTACTTTCACCGGGGACCCTTCAATAATCGGCATAAGTAGTATAGCGGCCTCCTTGCTTATCGTCGGGCAATTCCATAATTGGCCTGACTATAAGAGGGGCGCTAGAGAGCGCATCACGTGCTCTGTCTGTCGGTCGGGAGGTATAAAGGAGGGGTGACCCCCCACTTGTTACACCCCGATTGTGACGTACTGGTAGCCAGCGCGGGGGATTTCTGAGTGACCCCCCGGTGGTTTGTGACAGTCGGTATGTATGTTTGTCAAGTTGGCTGGGGGCTAGACCTGTATTAATGATATCCCTATATATCTCTGCCATACTGTAATAAATTTATTCACAGCTTGCTAATATAATTACAGAGTTTCTGGGGATTCCCTTTGTGCAAATTGGAGACTTTAATATTATTCCAAACTCTCACTGGGATAAGGGGAGGCATGAGACACGAAAAGTGGGTGGAAACTGTACGCCGTTTGGTAATTTACTTAGGAAACAGCACTAATTGACCTGTGGAGGACTCGCCACCCAAAGGTGTATCAGTACTTCTGGTATTCGGCTACATTTTCATCCCTCTCACGTATAGATTTGGCCTTAGGTAATGAAGCAATGCAATGATTGCTAGTGGGAACCAAATACTTCCCTAGAACGGTGTCAGACCACTCACCTTTATGTGTAGAATTGGATCAGGGGGAACAACGGAACCAGGGTAGGCTCTTATGGAAATTAAATCCCTTTTGTCTGCAGTTGGTGTAAGAAGTTGGCGGTATTTGAGAGGGTGTGCGGGAATATCTTAGGTTTAATGAAGGATCGGTATCTATTGGCATGGTTTGGGAAGCTATGAAGGCGTATTTTAGGGGACTATATATATAAGGAATATCTAGAATTAAATCGGAGGCAAAGAGGCAGGATCAGCTTGCGTTCCAGGAATTCGGGAAGGCAGAGTGTGTTCAGATATAGGACCCAACGGCGGCAGCATAGGATAGGATGAGGGTGGCTCAAAAAATGATCACCAAATTGACTCTACAGGCAGCGGAGTGAAAGAAAATGTTTCAAACCGTGCAGTCTGTTGAAAACGGGGAGTGGACCGGTCATTTATTGTCTGGGATAGCTGCAGCACAAAGAGAATCGGCATACGTTGCATGCCTACAGTCGGTGGAAAGGGCAGTAGTCAAAGATAAATCCTGATATTTTGAAAGTGCTGGGGCATTTTTCTCTGACTTGTATTCTGCTAAGGTGCATCAGGAGGTGGATGAATTCCTGCATTCAGCCCAATGGTAGTTTGGAACAGAAAGTGGCCCTGTATGCGGATGAACTTTTATTGTTTTTGGGAGATATAAGGGGATCCTTGGAAAAGGTAATGTGAGTCATTTGCAGCATTGGAAGCATATCAGGATAAAAAAGAAACCACCTAAGCAAACCTCTAAAAAAAATATCCTTTAATATTAGTCAATAAAAACAATGTAAGACACTAATGTCAAATAACATATAAAACACATGACAGTGTATTAGTGAGAGGTCTAATGAAGAGCAGGAAAGGCGTGCAGGAAAAGGATGATAGTTAGATAAACTCTAGATGATCTTAGAGGAGCTAGGTGATCCTCAATTTCTCCTGCCTGACTGTGGAGGGTATTATAAGGTTTTGAACACCCCCCATTCCGGGTGGCTGTCCCTTGCTATCCCTGTTCTTCACTGGTCTGAAACCCACCACCAAACCAGGTGCATTGTGTAAGACCAGGACAACGTAAAAAATACAAAAAAAATTATGTTGGTTCCTGAACAAGACTGGATTCTATATTTCAGTCTAGATACTGTATAAACAGCAGTTAGGAAAGAGCTCCTGGGTCCCCCAAGGCCGGTACCCACAGCTTCTCCCGACGCGTTTCCCCCCCTCCTAATTGAATGGTCGGGGGTTCATCAGGGGTAAATATCCAACAACACCTGTGAATAAACAAAAAACAGACAAGAGGTGTCTTTTAAAATAGATAAGTTCGATATTCATCTCCAAAACGTCTCCTTAATATAGGGGACTTACTTGGAACAACATCCAAGATTGATACACTGGTTGCAGCAGAAAGTGCTTGCTTGATCTGTCTTGGTACAATCTCCAAAAAGGATTAATAGTGTCCTCCTAAAATGGAACAAGATCACATAAATCGTTTGTCCCCACCTATCAGTGATCCCTCCCAAAAGGCATACAAGGGATAACCATTGTCAGTCTAAATTATGTTTCTACCTTATGTGGTCCACTTTTCTTGTCTCAGCAGAGAAGAGATATTACTATTCAGGGTAGAAGACACCTATGTAGTTAGAAGAAAAAGGCATACATATAAGCAGGTATATTGCTACTCCTGTTTTTCAGGGAGTGTGGTGTCTTGGTCTAGTATAGGGAAGTCCTAGCTACTCAGAACATATGTATCACTATGTTCCTCATAAGTCTGAGTATTTAACTCGACTTATAAGTCCCTGTAGATGGAGGGAAGCTATCTCAGTTGACAGAGGCAATATGTCAATCCTCATATGGGGGAGTCATAGGCTCTCAGAATTCATATATAACATCAGCAAAAAATACCTATAGTCTGATGCAAGGCTTATGGATGGTGCACTGTGTGCCGTTTAGGGCAGAGGATCTCAGTCAGCCCTCTAGGTTAAATATTCAGCTGTCCAAGTTACCTGTAAAGGAAGACATATAGTATGGCTCAAACAAAGCTGGTGCATATATGATCAAGTCATATTGTGGCCCATGGTTACCTATATACTAATGTTTCCATAAAGAGAATCCCTAGATTCCATTTCAAATACCAGAGAGTAAGCCCTGTGGAAGAAGCATATTATATCTCTCAGACCTCAGATAAGACAAAATAATATATGGACCTGAATCATCCTTATGTCCATCATTACCTCTACAGTAATGTTTCCTTGCTGGAGGCCCTGGATCTCCACTTCAAATCCCTTAAAATGTAAGTACATCCTAAGGGAATAAAAACATTCAAAATGCTAGTGCTACTTTTTAGTCGCCTAAATAGGCATGTACAGACCCTAGGTGTCCTGTGTGGACCTAAAAGAAAGAGAAAAACACCTACCAGGGATACACTCGATCTGCAAGGACAAATGTCCCGAGCGCCGAAGCACATCTAGTTACGCAGAGAGTGTGGATGATGCCATCTGGGCCGGAGATGAAGTAACCTGTGGTGTCCCCGCTTGCTGTGTGCTTCACTGGAAAACTAGATCATTTAAAGTGCCCACGCCCGGAAGTGGGGGCGGGACATCCTGTCTTCCAAGCATTGGCACATAAATAAGCCTATCATGGATATATCTGCCGAAACCGGAAGTGACACATCCCGGTCAGATTGACAGGACCAGCGTCCTATGATCGCTGCTGATCCTCCCGGAAATGACATAACACTGGTTCTATATCGTGGGTATGTCTGCTAGAACTGGAAATGACATATCCCAGTTTGATTGACAGGATCAGCAGCCTATAGTTGCTGCTAATCCTCCCAGAAGTGACATAAGAATACTGACAGATCCAGCAGCCATTCATGTCCACTAGAGCTGCTGGAAAAGACGTACCCCTGTCTGATTGATGGGACCAGCTACCTATAGTTGCCGCTGATAATCACTACATAGTGAAAACTTGTAATAGATTTTCAAGGTGCAGTTTCATATCTTAACAGCTCCACCTAACACTGAAATTCACATGGACTACATATAGTTACGTTAGCTTGTATATTGGTTAGATTTCACTACTATTAAACCCCATACACTATCATATATGCCTCTTAAAGAAATCTATTTCCAGATGTCTCCACATCTGCTAAAAATAAATGGCAAAGTCGCTGCTAATACTCACAGAAGTGACATATCGCTAGTTCGATATGAACACCAACCATAATGGCAGGTTCAGCAGCCATTCATATCCACTAGAGCTGCTGGGAGAAGCGTATCCCTATCTGATTGAAGGGACCAGCTACCTATTACATATAGTTTCGTTAGCATACACATTGATTAAATATCACTACTATTGATCCCCATACACGATCATATATGTGTCTTAAAAGAATCTGTCTCCAGATGTCTCCACATCTGCAGAAAATACAGGGCAAACAGTGACTCTAGTAGTACACCTGTGTATGTTCTCTGTCTGAAGGGGCATCACTGTATGTGTTATAGGGGGCATGGAGATGTTTATTAAATACAAAACAGGTATGAATGACCTTACATATGGCATGGGTGTAGATATCCTATCTTAACCTGTATCTAAAGGCGACCAAATATTTTGTATATTCATTGCTGATTTAGATGAAGCTGACGAAACTCAAGGTCTCATTGAGTCCGCCCGGGGTAACGGAATCTAGCAAGAAAGTCCACCTGGCCTCTCTTTGGAGGATTTTATTATTCCAATCGCCCCCCCGGATTGTTTTTTTCACCACCTCAATCACTTGGAATGATATGGTGCCGGTATCTCCATTGTGGCACGAATTGACGTTTCGGGCTATGGCCGTATCCCTCTTATGACCAATGTCACCCAGGTGTTCCCCAATTCTGACACGTAGCTCCCTTTTGGTTTTGCCCACGTACCCCAGAGGGCAGCTGCACGTACAAAGGTATACTACCCCCGGGGTCCTACAGTTTGCAAAACCTTTGATCCTAAAAATTCTTCCTGTCATGTTGTTCCTAAACTCTTTACTCTGGTTAATTCGTGGGCAGTAGATGCACTTTCCACATCTAAATGTCCCTTGGGGCTTACGATCCAGCCATGTCCTCTGTCCCTCTGGGGCAGAGAAATGGCTATGTGTTAGCTGGTCTCTAATTGATCTCCCCCTTCTGAAGGTAACACTTACATGCGGTGAGACAAATTTTCCTATGTCTGGATCCGACTTAAGAATAGGCCAGTAAAGCCTCAGCACCTCCATAATTCGGGGATTTTGATCATCATAGGTTCCTATTAATCGTGTAATCTGATCCTCTTCACGTTTTTTATTCAGCTTGAGAAGATCCCTCCTTGGGGTGGATCTTGCATGTTTATAAGCTGGTTCCAATATGTGTAGAGGATAACCTCTCTGTCGAAATCGACCCCCCATGTCTAAGGCCTGGGACTCAAAATCCGAAAGGGACGAACAGTTCCGTCTCAATCGGAGGAACTGTCCCTTAGGGATGCCCTTCCTCAGGGGTACTGGATGGTAACTTTCCCACCTGAGGAGGCTATTTGTCGCCGTAGGTTTTCTATAAATACTGGTTGCTAGTCTCCCTCCAGTGTCCTTAGATATTTTCAGATCAAGAAAATCCAGACACTCCAAGCTCGTTTCAAATGTAAATCTAAGTCCAAGGTCATTCTCAACAGGTTGTCCCTGAATTCTGGAAAAAATCGCGCCGCGGGCGCCAAATTCGGGTCGGCGCCTCCCGGGGGGATCCCCGCGGGGGCAGCGTCGGCGCTTTCGCGAATTTCCGCTCGCCCTCGCCGCGGCGCGTTTTCGGCCCGCCGCGTCGCGCCGCCTCGCTCGGGGCCCCCACCGCCGTATCCGCCGCGACCGGCCGGACGAAACGACGCATCGCTCGCGTCTCTGCGACGATGCGCGATTTTCCGAAAAAGGTGACCTCTGAGAGCCATTAGCCAGATCTGCAGCTGTCATTCCGCGACCGATGGCCAGGTGGCGACGCCGTCCACCCAGTCGGGAAGCTGTCATGCTGCGCACGACCAGCAGATGGCAGTGCCGTTCCACGTCGCCCCTGACTTGGCTAACGGGCTACGCCGGGCAGGCGTCGATTAGCCAGTCTTTCCGGCGCCAAAATCGTGCGCCAAAAAAAAAAAAAAAAATCGCCTTTTGATGCCGTAAATCTCCTCGCAGGGCTAAAATCAGGCGCTGCGGTGAACGGGACCGCGTCCTCACGTACGTTTTTTTCGCCGCGCGACAGTATCGCTCACGGGAGCGACTGGCTCCGTTAGAAGGGGCTAACGGAATATGCTGGGCAAGCGTCGATTAGCCAGTCAGTCCAGCGCCAAAAAAAATAAAAAAATTTCGTTTTCACGCCGTAAATCTCCTAGCAGTTCTAAAATCAGGCGCTGCGGTGAACGGGAGCGCGTCCGCACGTACGTTTTTTTCGCCGCGCAACAGTATCGCTCACGGGAGGCGCTGCGGTGAACGGGAGCGCGTCCGCACGTACGTTTTTTTCGCCGCGCAACAGTATTGCTCACAGGAGCGACTGGCTCCGTTAGAAGGGGCTAACGGAATATGCTGGGCAAGCGTCGATTAGCCAGTCAGTCCAGCGCCAAAAAAGTGCGCCAAAAAAAATAAAAAAATTTCGTTTTCACGCCGTAAATCTCCTAACAGTTCTAAAATCAGGCGCTGCGGTGAACGGGAGCGCGTCCGCACGTACGGTTTTTTCGCCGCGCAACAGTATCGCTCACGGGAGCGTAGCCGCACGTACGGTTATTGATCAGGTCCGTGCACACGGATGTCACGTGGATGACGTCAGTGTGCAGGACCTATGGCCGTCATCAAGTCATTACAACCGGTACTGCTGTATGTAATGTAGTGTCAGGCACGTGAAGAGTGGGGGAGGGGAGGTCCGGGGTAATCACTGAATTCTTTATTAAGCTCTGTGCTCGCATCTCCACTCCGCCCCCTCCTCCCGTCTAAATGCCAGTCTGCTGTACATAGTATGTCAGGCACTGCGAGGAGGGGGGAGGGGAGATCCGGGGAAATCACTGTATTCTTTATGAAGTCGGGTGCCCTGCATCTCCACTCCGCCCCCTCCTCGTCTGTATACAGGCTCGAGTCCGCTCCTCCACGCCTTTTCCCTGCTCCACTCCGCCTCCTCCTCGTCTGTATACAGGCTCGAGTCCGCTCCTCTCACGCCTTTTCCCTGCTCCACTCCGCCCCCTCCTCGTCTGTATACAGGCTCGAGTCCGCTCCTCTCACGCCTTTTCCCAGCCCCACTCCGCCCCCTCAAGTCTTTTACCCCGGCTCCACTCCACCCCCAGGTCCCACTCCTCCCCTCATCTTCTCCGGGCACCACTCTAATTAGCTTTCTCGCCGACGAGGCAGAGGGGCCGGCCGAGTCTGACGTCGTCACTGACGACGTCAGACTACGCTCCCTCCCCTCATGTTAGACGCTGCTCAGCCACAAGTGTTCGGAGAGGATTGTACTGCGCATGCGCTGCCTCGGCTGCCATACGGGCACGGGCTGCCTGCTGCTGGCATATATGTACGGGCACGGGCTGCCTGCTGCCGGAATATATGTACGGGCTGCCTGCCTGCCGCCGGTATATATGTACGGGCACGGGCTGCCTGCTGCTGGCATATATGTACGGGCTGCCTGCTGCCTGCATATATGTACGGGCACGGGCTGTCTGCCGCCGGTATATATGTACGGGCACGGGCTGGACCTATGGCCGTCATCAAGTCATTACAACCGGTACTGCTGTATGTAATATAGTGTCAGGCACGTGAAGAGTGGGAGGGGAGATCCGGGGTAATCATTGTATTCTTTATTAAGCTCTGTGCCCCGCATCTCCACTCCGCCCCCTCCTCCCATCTAAATGCCAGTCTGCTGTACATAGTATGTCAGGCACTGCGAGGAGGGGGGAGGGGAGATCCGGGGAAATCACTGTATTCTTTATGAAGCCGGGTGCCCTGCATCTCCACTCCGCCCCCTCCTCGTCTGTATACAGGCTCAAGTCCGCTCCTCCACGCCTTTTCCCTGCTCCACTCCGCCCCCTCCTCGTCTGTATACAGGCTCGAGTCCGCTCCTCCACGCCTTTTCCCTG